>NC_080599.1:44719169-45319169 GCF_027887145.1 Ammospiza caudacuta | reverse complement strand
TCAGTGGCAGCTGCCTCTGACCTGCAGAGCTGAGCACGAGCTGCTGCCATGTAAAAGGAACTGTGCTGAAAGTGGAGAATAAGAAATCAATGCAAGGCTGCCCAGAGCTGTGCTCATACGTGGGACACAACTTCAGAAAGCAACCAGGGGTTGGTATTTAATCTGAAAGATGCCAGCAGATATCTTTCAGGGGAAAAAAAAATCCTATTTTTTTTAATTTCTAAATTAAAAAAAAAAAGGTTCTAAACCATCTAGAGACACAGAGAACTGCCAAGTATGATTCTTATGTTCTGCCAGAAAGATGCCAGAATTGCTGGTGGATGTTGTGTGTGTAACTTCAATGCTTTCTTTTCAGGAGACATCTCTTTAGATGAGGAAATGGCACTGAGATCTATAGGAAAAGGAATTCTGCCCTAAACCAGCACTTCACCAAGTGCCAAAGGACACAAACTTTGCTGCCAGTTAGACACTTTCCTTCTCTATCAGATTAGAAATGGCCATTCTAGAAACCAGAATTATTTAAACTTTAAAGCCAAAAGGATCATATTATTTTCTTTTAATTTCCTACTCTAATATACCTGTACAGGATTTAACAGAGTAGTGATGACTAAATGTCAGACCTACATAATATGGAGCATGAGAAGCAAAAGTGATAACATCACAGCAATTTCTGCAACTCACTGAACAGCCCAAAAAACCCCAAGTTTTGGTGCACACAGATTGTGCCCATCAGATAGACCAAATGCTACATTTAAATTGTCCAGAAAATCCTCGTGTAATTCAATCCTCTCCACTTCCAGTAAAAGAAGGGTAAGAAAGAGCCCAGGAATAGGACTGGGAGGGTTGCACAAGCCTGGCCTTCAGCAGCAGTGGTCAGAGCTTGTCTGAGCCTCTCACAAATCTCTGCAGTGGTGCTAAAACAGCTGGAAATCTGCTCTGGTGGGGCAAAGGAGAGTTTGCACAGGGAAACTCCCCACATCAGCTGCTCAGCAGGGACCTGCCATTCCAAACCCGCCTCTCAGCAGCCTCAGGAGAAAGGGAGGACAGGTTTGGGGAGGCAGAAGGAGGTGAGAGCAGCCAAGAGGCATGGATTTGTGACCTCTGATTCTTTTTCTTTAATGATCCAGACATGCATGTGCTTAACTCTTCATTGCACCCAGCATGGGAAGTAAAGGCAATATGGAATTCCACACCAAAGTATGGAATCCTCATTTAGTTTCCCCTCCATGGCTATCTGCAATGGCTGAACTGATTCAAATTCCTACAGCCACACAGAGAATATCCTTAAACATAATAAACCAAATTCTCTGATCTGTTCTGCTGAGAATTCCAGTGAAATAATTTATCATCACCAATAATCCTCCAAAACAAGGTACCATGCTTGAAGGGAGCCTACAAGAAAGATGAAGAGAGACAATCGCAAGGGCCAGGAGTGACAGGACACAGGGAATGGTTTCACAGTGGCAGAGGGCAGGGATGGATGGGATGTTGGGAAGGAATTTTTCCCTGTGAGTGCGGGCAGGCCCTGGCACAGGGTGCCCAGAGAAGCTGTGGCTGCCCCTGGATCCCTGGAAGTGTCCAAGGCCGGGCTGGACAGGGCTTGGAGCAACCTGGGACAGAGGGAGATGTCCCTGCCATGGCAGGGGGTGGAACTGGGTGGGCCTAATGTCCCTCCCAACTCACACCCTTCTGTGGTTCTGGGATTATTTTTATTCTGTGTATATGACTTAATGTAGGTAAACACATAATCCAGAGTTTTGGCCAACAGCAGCTGCTACTTGTATCCAGGATAAGGCTGAAGTTTGGGGAATCATGGAAAAATAGAAAGGAAAAAAAAAAGGAAAAAACAAGTTCAAATTTCAAAGTTCCTGATTTTTGTTCATTCAAATGAAATTCTTTAAATTTAATAAATATTTGAGAAGGACAGGGAGACAGAAGATGAGAGAATTAATATGAGACTTGTTTAGTAAATTTATAGCAATACCAATGTTTCATTAGGAGAGTGATACCTGGAAACCATTAGAAAAATACCACTGAGCAAATTAACTTAGTAAAATATTATCACTCTTTTAATAAAATATCACAACTCTTACTATCAGTGCTATTCTCCACCATGTTACTAACTGCAGGAGACTCAAATCCAAAGTTATGACACCAGACCCTTGGATAATATGGAGTTCTACTGCCAATATTCTGTGTTTAGTGTCCTGTTCACATCACAATCTCAATTTCTGCACTGTGGCATTGTTTGTGGTCAGTCAGTTCAGTATCAGACCCAGCAGACACAAGTAGGATACTCCATAGGCATTTTTCCAGCACAAAAAAAAAAGGTTTATCCTGGCATTACAGACTAAACTGTTTGTCTTATGCTCATACTTCAAATGGGGGCACTGGAAAAATGGCCTGGAAGCCAGAATTTTGAAAAAGACCCAGTTCAATCTTTATTCCAAACATACACAGATGCATTTATTTCCTGATTTCCTTTTCCAAAGAACAACAAAGAGAATTCTAGGAAGCATGAATCTGTTTCATATTGAATGAAGTCCAATGTATTTCTGGGAATCCTGGTCAAGTTCTTAACAAACAAGTAAGGCAGTGGGCCCTGCAAGGCAAGGAAGGGTCATCCAGAGAAACCAGGTAGAGCTTTATCTCCCCAGGGAGGACTGAAAATATCTCTGTATCAGCACGTGCTTAATCCATCCATCAGGACTGGCCCTGCCTCAAAGACCAGAGGGAGAAACTGAAGGGAAAATGCCAAGTTTGCTGGGCTTTTTCTTTAATCTAAGGAGGAAAAAGACATTTAAAAGAATCACATTTTCATCCAACGTGCCCAACTGTTCAGCTAAGACCTCTCTGGGAGTGATGTGAACCATCTCAGAATGAATCCAAGCCAAAAAAGCTTGAGGAAGTCCAGGCCTGACAGAAGTGTCTGAACTGTCTTCATCTGCTTCTAAAGCAGAACAAGCTCAAATTCCACATCACAGACAGCCTCTTGTTCAAGGAATCCTAGAGGTACCTCCAAGTCACTCCTCCATTTAAAGCTTTGTCTGAAAATTCATCCTGTGTTTCTCTGTTCTATTTGTGGGGCAAGCTGGAGTTTCTCATACAGTGGCTACATCTTCCTTTAGATGACTGTTTCAAAAATACTGAATAATATATTCCTAATTAAGCTACATCCCATCCTTGGAGCTTAGTTATTTCACCTACAAATTAAGACATATTGCTAGCCCAAGGCACGGACGTCTGCTGAACGGGGCTGGTGCTATAGAATCAAGAAATACCTTGGGCTGGATAGAAAAGCAAAAAGTTAACAAGATTACTTAGATATGCCAAAGGTATCTGATATGCCAAAGGTATCTGAGGGGAGTTTCAATCTTACATTTATGAGCAATCATTTGGGAAATCTTTGTAAATAGTTCCAGCCTGCTATCAGACTGTTAATTCCCCTGAGTGAGAGTGAGGACACTGCTGGGAATACAGTGTGCATCAGTCTGTGAGGCAGGTATGTGATAAAGGAATAAAACAGTGACCTGGCTTCAGCCTTGGCCTCCAATTCTGGGAAGGCGACGTGGCCTCGCACCACATGATCAATCTGAAAAAGAGAAAAGCAACATTTTGAGGATGATTACATCTTGAAAATTCAATCCTGGAAAAGGGAAGCTCTAAAAAAGACAAGAGAGCTTCTAAATTACTCATGAAGTGTTAAATCCTAATCCTAGCAAAGCCAATGGCAAAACTCCCACTGAAATTCAGGATTTGGCATTTAAACAGTAAGAAAAACAACCAACCTTGCACCAAACCCAGGCCAAATGCTAAGCATGCAGCTCCTCAGTCAGGAGATTAAGGTGAAAGAATGACTCTTTTCCTGTCCAACACCCCCTCATGTCCTCTAGCCTGTCCCATTCTGCATGGATATCCTCATTGGAATTCTACCAGAAGCATCTTCTTGGCCCAAATCCCTGCATCATCTTTCTCTTTCACACTGTTATGATAAAACACAAGGTGTGCTGTCATCCTGATAGATGCCTCATGCATTCATTGCAGGAAACAAAATGTATACCCTGAGAAGCAATTATTGCTATAAAAGAAGATCAATATAAGCTCTGTCTTTGGCTGAATTTATAAATCAGCTTGTCCTTTCCCTCCAGAGTGGTTACCATTACTCACAAAACAAAGTATCAGGTAGAATAATATGGGCTCTTAAGGCAATAATTCAGCACGTTTTGTGGTCTCTTGGTAATATCCCATCAGAGGTGACAGTAAAAGCTAAGGAGGCAAAACTACAGCTACTCAAGAGCACTGAGTATATTTGGCAGTACTTATTGACAGCAAATCACACTGGTATTTAATCTTAACAGCATGAGTCTAGTCTTGAACCACATAATGAAGCATACACATGTGAACACAGCAAAGAAAATAATGCATGTCTGTTCTCCCTGAGATCAGCATCAGAGGCCAAACATGTGCATGCACCAGAAACACAGCTCAGGCCTGAATTCTGCAATCCTGCAGAACACAGGGGCAGCTCAGAAATTCAGAAATAAAACCATAAATAAACATCATATGTAGGTGTCTGCTCTGAAAACACTGTTACACAGAACTGCTACAGGAGTTACAAAGTTTGCCCTTAATTCAAGCCATGGCCACATGAGGGATGCATTTAGAAACACTTTTCTGTTATTTTTATTTCACATTTTGCAATGATGTCATGCCATCCTTTGTTTTGCAATATATTTCTTCTTATAAATTTTGAAAATGTAGTGTAAAACCCCATTGAATATACAAATAAACAAGAATTTGCAGAATAAGGGACTTCTTAATTCTTCATTTGGACTCTATCTAAAACAAGTTTCAAAATCCAAGTAATTTCTTTTGCAGCAGTATCACCCAAAAATTTGAGCTTTTTAAAGGGATCGACTTTACTTTTAAGAAGTTTGATCAGACTGTTCAAATTTTATGGAAATAATTCACCTTGGGGTGTTGATCAAGCAATGGAAAGAATCCCTAAACATGTTCCTTTTTTTGGTTTGTTTTCAGAAAACTTTAGGTGTGAGAAAGCAGGATCTTTGAAACGACAGAGATAATAAATGTAGTGTACCCTGCACAGTGCACATGGCTGTGTCTCCTCCCATGGCTGCCTGTGTCTTCTGTTCACACCACCTCAAGGAAACCACAGGGGATATTCCACGAGTGTTTTAATGAGACATTTTCCCTAATATTCCTAACAGTACTTCAAGCTGACTTTTGTTATGGGTCCTAACAAGACTGTTCATTTTTCCCAGTAATTTTTTTAATGATTCAGGAACACCTTGTTCTCTGGTACAAGAAAGGAAAGGATTTTTAAAATCATCTTTTTCAAATGCCTTAACTCTCATTGTACATTTAAAGTGTGGAACCACTGTGAGCCAGCCAAGAACAACTACTGACTGCCTGTATCCTGTCTGGAACTTAGATAAGTGTATTTACCTGTTCAGAATTAAGCACACAGAAACTTCCTTCTCAAAAGTGTTCTTGCAAAGCAGCACACAAGATTTGCTATTTTCCTTGAAAAATGGTAGTGTTATCAGCATTCATTTATTATTTTATATGGATATTATTTAATTTTATGTCTGGTTGTAGCAGTTATTTGTAAAATGGGACACTTTTTGGTCCTAGCCCAATCTTTACCTGAAAAATTTAAAGCACACGTATCCCACTTGCTGCAAAAGCAATTATTAAAAATTATTATTAATTATTAATTTAAAAGTTTTTAGCCACAAGGCTAAGGATGGGCTGGAGGTGGGGTGGGAAGTCAGGCTGCCGGAGGAGGAATGACTCTGCCACTGCAGCTGTGACACAGAGGAACGTCAGGAGAGAGCACAGGAGGAATCCCAGTCACAGCTCAGCCTGGGGTGTGTCTGGGCTTCCTGATCCAGGAGGATTTCTGCTTCTCATTCAGTGACTGTTCCATATGGAATGTTTAAATGCAGCAATGCCCCAGTGCATTTCCTGGCCATGTACTCCCACCTCCAGGCTTGTAAAGAGATGGGTGGTGCTGAGTCAGGAGTGATCACAGCTGCAGTTTGTGACAGAACAAACCCACCTGCACTGGGGCTTTGCAGGGACACCCACAGGCCTGGGGCTCTCTCCTGCAGCCTCTCCAGAGGCCCCTGCAGCTCAGCCCTGAGGGCAGCCAGGGCAACCTAAGGCTGGGCAAGGTGACACTGATGCCTCAGGTTTTGGCTTTTATATTTTTCACATTCTGTGCTGCTTTAGTGTGTAACTCTAGACTTCATATTAGGGAATGGTGAGCTCTCTTCACAGAACAGAGACAAAACAATTCCTGCTCTAGCTGGGGACCAAGGACAAATAATCCAAATCTCAGGCCCAAGAGCATAAACACTGTGGACTGAAGACAGAAAAAATAAGAAGGATGGAACTTCAAAGGCTAAAACTGTAATTGGACAATTAACTCCAATATGCAAATGGACCAAAACTTATAAAAATGTACCCCATGACTGGCCATCCATTTTGTGACCATTTTGGTTCATCTTGGGTGTAGCCCAGGCTGGGCTCTTGTGCTGCCCAAGGTGGATCCATTGAGGCCCTTTAATAAATCCCTGCTTTAGTCTTTAATTCTGTCTAGTCTCTGTTCTAGGGCAGCCTTCACAAGGCATCAGCACAAGGAGATCCAGAAACCCCAGGGTTAAGCAGTCACCAAGGACTTGCTGACACTTTTGGACTCAAGCCTAAATACTGAAGTGTACATGCAGACTTTCTTTAAATTTGATATGTTTTACTTCTGACTGCCTTCCTGTAAATACAAAGATTCATTTTTTAGTGAACCCTGCTTAGCTTTAATTTTTATTGGTAAATTAAATTAACCTAGTACTTTCAGATTCTCTGTATTCAGGGAAACAACTGAGGTGATGGAATAATATGTTACCATGTTACTGTTCTGCCCCTATATCTTTCATTTATGTCCATCAATGAACACAACTGATCTATATAATACAATATGTATCATTTTCTTCACCTCACACTCTGTGTCAGCCTCCTGCTAAAGCAAAGAATGAAGCCAATTTGCCTGTAAGATAATTACAATAATCATTACCATCACCATAAAAGGAAGACATGCCCTGTACATAATCCCCTATCTCTATGCAAATTAGAATTACATAACAGACATAACACTCATCTAATTGTTAATTGCCTTCAGCAGCCTGGTACATCCCATGATCTTATGGAGGTGTTTCAGGTCTGAATTGCCAGTCTCCAAACACTCACCAGTTT
Source organism: Ammospiza caudacuta (assembly GCF_027887145.1). Taxonomy (NCBI): domain Eukaryota; kingdom Metazoa; phylum Chordata; class Aves; order Passeriformes; family Passerellidae; genus Ammospiza; species Ammospiza caudacuta. Next base: position 45,311,897 of record NC_080599.1, on the reverse strand, counting down.
TCCTGTAGCACTCTGGCCTCCCTCATTCAACCACAGTCCAGGTACCATGGCAGAGAAATATGGTCCCCAAACACCAGGCACAAAAATGGGGGTTTCACTCACCTGGAAAAAACAACAGAAAGCTCTAGTGAATCCAAGTACTTGTCAAAGTAGGAACTTCACAATTAAAGCTTGGCAGCCATCAGAGTCCAATACTGAGACAATTCCTGCTTCTCCACTGGAATTACCAACAGAAGTGGAGATATACAGGTAAATTTACTCCAAAAAAGCATGGAAAAATGTTTTCCCCCATTTACATAATTTTTAGATGACAAGACACAGCCCACAACCCACCCATCCCCACTGACAGAACAGCTGGGCATGGCCAAACAGAAAGTAAGAAATTTCAGGAATAGGAGATGCATTTTACAGAGAGAGGGAAACTACCTCATTTCTCCAGAAAAAGGCCTTACTTAGAGTGACTAGTGAGATACAATACTCTGCTTGACTGGATGAGCAAACACAGGCACTGTAATCAGCCACAGGAGTTTCCAGAGCACCCATCCTGTAAATTTGGAGAGCCCAGAATGATGAGGGAATCCTGCTGGCAGAGGACAGTGGTGTCCCTTGAGAGCTGCCATCAGCTCCATGCTGGCAGTGGAAGCCCAAGCTCCACCTGGGCCCTCACAACAGTGCCAGGAGAGCTGCGCTCCTCAGGTGCACACCTGGGCTGGGATCTGCTTGGCTTCAGCAGCAAACATGCCTGGCTAAACACCAGATTCTGCCCCTCACTTAGGCTTAGTTTTACACAAACCACTCCTAGCTGTGAGGGCAGATCAGGCAGGTATCAGAGCAGTGCTCCACCACCCACACACCAATATCCCCAGCACAGTGACAGCCTGGCCCCTGCACTCCCTGCTTTTGTGGTTAGACCACTCAGGATGTGGGAGACACTGGTTCATTTCCTTTCTCTCCTTCAGAAGATGCAAATTACCAGTTTATAAGGGTGGAGGGCATTTTTCTTCCTCTTGCAAAGTGGTTTCACTTTCAATAGACCAGACAGACTTTCTAGACTTCCCTCCTGGTTCAGCAGATCACTGTGCAGTCTAGCAAGCAAGGCCAGCACACACCAGAAATGGGATGGTGGGACTTGGGTCCCAGGACTTGCTCCAAAGACTAATTGCGAATTCCCCCCTGGTTGAACATGGAATTCTTGCAGCAGGGACTGGAGGACACAAGCCATCCATTACCTGCCAGGCTTCTCTTGGAAGCAGGATCCATGTTTTCTCTTCCACACTCAAGTGAGACACAGCTGTGAGTTCACTGGGAAAAGAGAACAGCAGTGCAGTCCTACACCATCCCATGATTTATGCTGCACTTCCCACTGATGATGGCTAAATCTGCAACTGTTGTTTTCTAGAAGGTGGGAACTACTAGCAGAGAAGGATACAAGAGAATTAGTTCCCTAACAAAATCAGTCTGTGTGTTTCCAATGCTGAAGAGCAAAAAGAGAGGTCCTAGTCAATGGGACAATGGGGTGTTTTGCATTTAGACTTTCCTCTTCAATAGCAAAATTCTAGACCCATTGAAGGATGCTCAAGGTTTGCTGTTGAATTCAATAAAGCCTGGACTTCACATCAAAACAGTTTTGAGAATAATTAAAAATTCAGGCCTGCTCCTGTCAAACTATGCACATTCTCTCTATATTTAAACAGGCTGAACTTTAAAGGCAGTTTTTACAAGCCAGTAGGGAATATGCTCCAAGATGCAGTTTACTGGCATTTGTGCATCACACATGTTTAGTAAATACAGCAGCAGGGAGGTTTCTGCACAAACAATAGTCTGCTCAAGCCATAAACTTACAGTACAGCTGATTCTTGTCAGGAAGTTAAGTAGGAAAACAAAACAACAAAAATTTGTTTTTCAAAATACATCACCACTGTGTCAAGAAATGCTGATTTCTCTCAGGAAGGCATCTAACAAATCTGGGAATCCTGCTTGGTTCTCCCTTATCAGCTCTGATGCCCTGACTTACTTTCCCTACAGATGTGTGTGTACACATGTGTCTGTGTGTCTGTGCAAGATTCTGGCTGACTAAACACATTAAAGAGCAAGAATAGCTGCACTGAATTTACAAAGGCATTTATGACTCCAAGTGGACGAAGCTACGTCAAAAACATTGCAAAGACATTTGGTTTTGTTTTGTTTTCTCTTAAAACTACAAATTAATACAGCTTTGAGTTTTCAGCACCTCGATGGGGCAAGCCTTCTTTTACGATTTCAATAACAAAACGAAGCACAAGAAAAAGCAAATCCTAAAACAAGCTGATTTTTAGACCAATTCCACTTCACTGACCTTACTGAGAACACAGCATGTGGTCAAAGTTCCCAATCAGTATCTGCTCTGAGCTGGTGATGGAAGCATGGGGAGAACCCAAACATCCCAACTCATTCCCATCCCACAGCCATGGACACAGCACAGTGTCCCAGGAAGTCACAAGGTACATTTAGGGCAGAAGGGGCCTGGGGTTTTGAAGGCTTATCTCAAAATATTTGTGATACAGAGAACTTTGCAGGCTTCTGCAGTCTCCCGAAGGAAAAATCTGGTTATGGCAAAGGGATCAAGCTTAAGATCCAACTGCTGTGTCACCTGAAAAAAACAAGTAGCCAAAGCACATTAAAGGCATCAAGATGCTTTATGAAATCAGGGGAAAGTCTCAACATCCAGAAGGACAATAGAGTTTATAAAATAAAATACAAACCCCACACCTTTTTCCTGTCATTAGTCTACCATTTACCGAATTCTCCTGTGAAAATGTTTAGATTCATTAAAAGACCAAATTCTCCCTGCAGCCAGTACTTCTGGCTTTGTGTTTTGGACACTCACAGGAATTTAGGACAGGATATTTCCATGCTGGCTCTTCTCACATTACACTAAGACCTTGCTATCCTCTTACCACCAAAGTACCATTTGTACACATTCCAGCAAACTTTCAACACATGAACAGAGCAAACAAGGGCGTTGGGAATTGCCACACTGATGAATAAAGCCAGCAGGGCACTTGGTTATCAGTTTTGTTGCTGTGGGAACTTTTAACTGGAATAAAGAACACTGGCTTGTCATGCTGGGCTTTACTGATGATAGGGCATAATCAGATTTCCCATTTCCCCCTTTCACTTTAGGACTTCAATTCACATTTGCAGACTCTAGGCTTTGATGCACACAAAAAGCAAGAAAACTGGGAAAAACAAATTCCCCAAAACAGACACACAATCTTTGAGAAGCAACAGGATGAGCATCCTCCTGTAGCTATATCCATCAGAAACAGCAAATGGTTTCCATTTCCCCTCCTTGAAATATTTGGACGGTGATTAAATCTTTCAAGCCACGCAGCAGCTGGCATTTGTATTTTCATAATAAAAGGTCCTAATTCTGTTTGAGTATACATCCCACTCAATCCCACTAAAACACATGACTAGACAGAGGCATAAGGTTGGAGAAACAGTGCAAAGTTTGCTGCAGAACCCAGAAGAAAAGAAAAGCACAATTTTCCAGATTCAGGGCTATTTTGGTTACAATAACACCATGTCTCTTTTACAGCTCTCAATTGCCTTCAGACATTCTTATGGTGATATAGGAGGATCAATGTCATTATTTTTTTTTTTCCTTTAATGAGCTTAAGAAAATCCTTAATCTTTTTAGTAGAAAAACAACATGTGTTTCAGATTTATGGGCAATTGATTTTTATTTTTAAAGCAAATAAGAGATGTCATCCTTCTCTGGAAGTTAAAATACAAATTCAAAGGGAGCCTAAGATTTTCTGCCTTTCATTGAACTGAAATTCCTCCTGTGACACACTCCCACTGTGAGACATAGTAACACTTATTATCTTTTATATAGAGTGAAACTGAAACACAGGATATCCTCTGCTAGAGGTGAGAGTGATCTCTGCACAATTAATGCAGCAGGAATTTGAAGACAGAAGACGAGAGGAATCTGAACCTGTTCAGACTTTGAGTCATAAGCTGCATCTATAAATATTTCAGCTGAACGTGTTCACACAGGGACTGTTGCCCTCATGGGTGACGATGCCAGCTCAGACACGGATTACACCCAGACAGGCAATTCCACCTCACACTTACTCTGTCTGGGGATGGGGACAATCCTTCTGTGCAAGGAAATGTCACCTTTCTCTGCCTCCCCACCACACACATTCCTGCTTGCTCAGCCCCATCACTTTGGATGAAACGAGCACTAAGCAGTTCCAAGATTCCTGCTCATTTGACAGAAAAAAAAAAATAAAAAGAAGCAAAAAAAGAGTTCCACACCTTCTGAAAGGGAGAAGAAGGGAAATAAAAGTTCTCTCTGGGCGGGTTTAACCTCAGTGTGTGCTTTATAAAAGATCATACTAATATGTAAGATATGTAAACATTATAGAGCAATCAGAAACAAATGAAAGGATGAATTCAGTTTAACAATATTCAGCTGTGGTGCAACTGCCAGAAGGCACTTTTTGTTATGAATAGATCATTTGGATGAGTTACAGGCCAGACTTGAACCCTGGCGTGCGCTGGGAAAATCAGTGTCAAACTACCTAAGATCAGAAGGTATCAGCAGCACATCTGGCAGCCCACAGAAATGAAAAATGTTTTTAAAATATAAAAGGCTATATAGAACTAAGGTAAATTAAGAAAGGACCTACTTAAATGGCATTATTATGAGATCTGTAACGTATTTCATTTAGATTAGTCCTTCCCACTTGCCTCTCCCTTTAAAACAAAGGCAGGCAAAAAAATCCATTTCTGTTATAAAAGTCTACCTGGAAAAAAAAGCAGGAGAGGCTAATTCACAGCTCATGTGAGTGAATCAGAGGAGTCAGTGCCTTTATCCCAAGTTCAGCTCTCAGAACTGTCCCTGGCTTCAAGGACAGGACAGAACAGAGACCTTCACAGCCAAGCCTCACCTGGGCACCCAGCCATGCCATCAAAGGAGCAAGTGGCACTGTGAGATTTGTTTCACTTAGCTCTGTTTTCCTGGACCAGCCATGATGAACAGGCACATGCTTGTGTTTCCTCCTCAGCTTTATGTAAATGTTAGGGCAATCAGAGACAAGATAAAATAAAACACACCATGCTGGAGAGAGCAGTTTTGTGAAGTATGAATTTCAGCAATTTTCTCCCCTAGTTGACACCATCTGTTGGTGTAGGCTTACACAAACTCCTTCAATAAAACTGACAGAGAATTTGACTATTACCTGAAAAGCAAATCTTTATATTAACAAGGTATATTGCTATATCCTTCTGCCATTTTAATTTCTGCTTTTTAATATTGAGCTTCTGATATGTGGCAGCATTCTGCTATCACTATCAGCATCTCTATTTACCTCCAACATGCCATAGAGAGAGGAAATTATTTCTGTGGAACTACTCTTGACTAACACTCACTTCCATGAAAGCAAGTTTAATCCTTTATTCTACTTTCAGAGTAAGTCACATAAGAGCCAAAACTTTTTAAGGTAATTATTTGCTAAGGAGTAGCTAGGTCAGAAAATTTGTTTGAAAATCACCTCACTTATCAGGTTCTATAGCCAGAAATTCAGAATAACAGCTGCTTTTGTTAGGCTAAGACAGGTATGAAGAAAAGATCTAAGATATTAATGGAGAGAGCAGAGAAAGAAAAAAGGAAAAGCACCATATCAGTCACCAACTAATAAATGCTCTTTACAGTTCTGGACTTTGATCACTGACAAGTCAAATACTTTCATTAACTTTTTTGCTGACTTTTAACTTTCAAAGTTTCTGACTGGCTGTGGATTGAGAATACTGACAGCCATTCAATTCAGAGGCTTTACATGGATGCATAAAATCCTGCATTAAGAAAACTGTATCATTTTGCTTCTGCTGACAGATGGGTCTTATAGAGCTACTCGACCCCAACTCTCTGACAAAGAATGAAAGAGATTCATAAAAAAAAGGAAAGAACTCAAAGGGAAACCCAAGAATGTTTCATTTCTAGGTTTCTGGTTCAAACTTAGGTCACAGTAATAGCTACTGAATGTGTGATTTAATAACAGCACTTGCTGGTGGCATATAGATATATATATACACATATATAAACTGGGCAGAGCTGGGGCATGAAATTGTGTTTCAGTGAACTGATCCTACTCTAAAATTGCCATCCTGGCATTATTTCTCAAGCTTTAAATGGGTTTAAAATGAAACTTTCCTATAGCTCTGGAGGCTATTTTCTAAGTTAAATCTATGGTGCACCAAGTCAACTTCTTAAAATATGTCTATTAGTAGTTGTAATTACACACTAAACACAATACAGTACTCTAGTTTCAGCCTGATGCAAGATATATTTAAGAAAATAAGGTTTTGGGACACAAGAAACATACTTCAAATGTACTTCAGGACACAAAGGAAATTAAAATTTATTAATATTCCGATTCCTACAGGTCATACACTGCCAGCAATTTATTTGCTTATATTTTAAGCTCAGGTCCCCTGGCCATCATGGGTTTGCTATGCAGCTGCATAGCTTGTGGTGGGCAAGTCACCAGCTCTGCCCCACGTGACAGGCTGGCATCCCCTGAGCCATCCTCAGTGACAGATTTACTCTGCCATGATATTAAGACCAGACCACAGAAATTCTTGCACAGAGCTCACTTTATCCCACTGGAAGGATGGAAGTCACACAAGTGACAACAACAACAGACAGAGGACGAGGACTTTGGGGCTCTGCCTGAGCTCATCCACCCACGGATGGTTTTGGTAACCTGTTTACAGGCAGCAGAAGAATTCTGGCTTAGGGGATACAAAACACTTCCATGAATGCCTCACTGAACATGCACCTCATCACTTCTTGCCCAAGCTATGCCACAGAGAGCTGGAAAATTCAATCCCTGTATTAATTACCTCCCAGACAAAACTCTCAGTACAACCTAAAACTAGGAGACACAAATGAATTCTTGGGGACTACTGCTACCTCTTACTCCAAGAAGTAACCTGTGTGAGAAGGGCAGCAAAATGTGAATGACACACATGCAGAACTATTTCTAATTTTCTAAATTCTCCATAAAACATTAACTGGTCTACAAACTAGAGGCCAAACCAGGTATGTGATTAATGTGCAATAAAGAAACCACACTCCAAGGGCAACTTGATTGCTTCATCTCTGAAAATATTTCAGGTGAGTTATACACTGGGACTATATACTGCACAACCCAGCTCTATATCTAACAAGAATCAATTTGAGTAAAACTTCACAGAGTTTATTAAACATTTGCACAGTTAGATTTTTTAAAGGCTAAACAAGGAATGGTATTTGAAAAAAAAAAGAATTTTAATAAAAGAATAGATTGACTCATGATCATTTTAGTTACTCAGTTTTTACTGAGCTTATACTTCTTGGTGTAAAGAGGAATTAATCTAGAGCAGCAGAAGTAGTTTATATTTACTGGCATAAAGAGAAATTCAGCTAGAGAAGGAAAAGACAAGGAAGGTACTGGCTCTTAAAAGAGAATGCATCCATTAAAATGTTGTTTAAAACTGACAACAACACAAAAATCATAATTACCCAAAAACCACCCCTGTTTTACTACACTGTATTTAAAAATGCAACAGATCAGGCAGGGAATAAAGAGGTCAGAGACTGCACTTGTATGAGCAGCTTTTCTGGATTTCTGCCATTGAAACCAGTTTGAAGCTGCATTTCTGAGAAAAGCTTCTGACAGGGGATGCTCTGGGGCCGAATTAACTCTCTGCTGTGACCCCCTGCACCTCCTGAGGCCCCATTTTCAGGCAGCAGCCAGGTCCAGCTTTTCATTTGAGCTGGCTGTGGGTATTTTTTCCAATAGGCTGCATCAATTTTCAGCCCAAGGTATGTTTGGTATTGGAATGTCTTAGGGTACAGCCACATGAATAAATTATTATGGGCAAAACTTGGAGGTCAGTTGCCCAGCAAAACCACCTCTACTCATCATCTCTCTGTGGTGTATGGTGTGACAGATCCCAGGGACCTGGCACACTGCACAGGAAACCAGGGCCAGGAGTGCTGCTGGGAGTTGCTGACATGGTACAAATACACACTATAGATTACTCAGTTCATTCCTTCATCTGCCCCTACTCTTATTTCACGATCGCACAAAAGGATTTTTTAAATCTTATTTTTGCTTTTTTTTTTTAAATACCAGTCTTATGAAAGAAGCTGGCAATGATATTAGCTTTAAACATTAACCAGCCAAGCTGGACAACGGATATTTGTTTTAAGTAGAACAATACTTTTCACATTAAAAAATCCTGCCATTTTCCCCAGGGGAAAATAGAGAGGAAGACTGGTATGTACCCCTCCTACTGTAAACTTTTGACTTTCACTTTTTGCACTCAAACCTTTAAATTCAAAAGAGAATTAAAAACAAACAAACAAACAAACAAACAAAAAACAGAAAAAAAGAAAAAATTATACTGGAATTAAAAAATGCTCCTCATTTTGTTAGCCTTACTATTATCTAAGTAAAAATGGAAAGATGTTAATGAAAGAGAAGCTGAGAGGGCCATGTCTGAATGTGTTCCTCAAGTCCTGTTCTGAATTTTACCTGCTGTTTGCAGAAGATGGGAGCTGTAATGGGACGTGAGAATTTGGAAGTTGGCCACTGAAGCACAAGTTAGAAGAGGAGCATGGCTTAATTACAGCTGTATCAGGAGCAATAATTAAGCACCCCACCAGACCACATGCAATTGTTTTGAGAGAAACAATTAGAGAATGGAAATTAAAAATCAATGCTGTGGAATAGACACAAAGTTCTCAACCTTCTACAAGATCTTCTGCCAGCAATCTCCTGACCATGACTTTCCCCAGGCATTGTGAGCAGCAGACTCTCAGCTTTCACCCAGGACGCATCAAAAATCTCTGAGCCCTCTCTGTGAATCAGGGTCAGGAGCCCCACAGGTGATGGAAGGGAGCAGCAGCTTGGGCTTAGGGAGCTCTGCCATCCTGGGAATTTGGATCCTGAGATTCCTGTCAGAAAGAGGCAAGTCCTGGAGCAGTCTGGGATCCAACAAATGATGGTCTAAAAATGTCATAACCTAAAAGGGCTCAGAGGCCTCAGTGTGCATGTTTTCTTTTAGAGTAATGGTGCTGTTTGTTGTGCAGAATGAAGGGTTTCACCAGGCACTGTCAGATGGTTGAGAGACTGGATTCAAGAATAGGGAACCACTCCCAGAGAGGGGCTGGAGCAGGGGAATCAAACAAATTCTGCATCAGCACAGGGAGAGCCCAGGAGGGTCTAGGGAGCAGTGCCAGATTATCAGGTCACTCAGAGTCACTGATGAGAGGGGTCTCCAGGAGAACAGACAAGTCTAAGCACAGCATCTGCCTCTGGAACTGTCCCTGGGCACAGAAAAAAACAATCCTGGTGTCCTGCACAGAAAGTCTGCACCCCTGTGAAGTTTGTGCTCCTTGTGTGTGAGGTTAAATTCCTGTTTATTCCAGGAAGAAAACCTGGAATTAAGCCTGGGACGACTTGAAAGTTTCAGCTCTGGAAGAAGTTAAATGGGATTGAATGCAGGGGTAATCATTCCAGACTCAGTCAACATCCACCATTTCCTTCTGCCGAAATCAGAGATGCAAGAACTTCAAAAGTCTTGTCAGGGACCCTGACTGAATGCTCAGCTTTGCAGCAAACCCTTTAAATTAGATGAATTTTGACTGTTCCAAGCTTAAATGTTCACATCCACTTACTTCTGCTTTTTATCAGAATCCATTAACACTAAGCTTATTTATGTTTCAGCTTGGGAAAGTACACGATGGACACAGTAGCCTATGATCCTTTTCTTTGTATTCCCAAAGGTCAAGGTTTCCTTCAGAAATTGGTAAAAAAAGACCTTTAATCTGCTAAATTGTTTTCAAAATCCAAAACAGAAAAAAAAAAAGGCCCCCATTTGTGATGGATTCAGATGCTTTTTGCTAAGCACTTAAGCACTAACAGTTCTGCATTGATTTATTTTATTGTTTTATTTAGTGAAATGTCTGTATACAGATATACACATTAACCTTTTTTTTTTTTTTTTTTTGCTCATATTTACTGTGTCGCCTTCCTTGAAATGGGAGCTGCAAGTGCTGTGATAAATGGGCTGAAAGGTTGTCTGGTTACCCCATGGCTTCTGCTTGTGTCCTTGCTGAAATGCTGTTCTGGACCCTTCTGCAGCAGTGCTGCTCCATGACTCACTGCAGTTACTTCTGTGCCTCTCAAAACAATAGTTCACTGGGGATCCAGGGCCTCAAATGAGTTACAACCATTTATTCCACCCATTTATTTTTACTTCTCCTCCAGTGATAGATATTCACTGTCACAAAATGCCAGTTTGTGTTAAGATTATAAATCTTCCAGCACAGCCATTTTAACTTTCCACTTGATAACACTACATTTTGCTGCTATGGAAAGTTAAATCCCTTAAAGCTCATCACAGTATGAACTAACTCATCTTGTGTTTAAAACAATAAAATCAAACCCCAAAAGCCATACAGTACCTTCTAACCTGTTGTTAATGGTAGGCAGTAACAGGTGTCTTAGGGAAGATCATAGAAATACAGGAAATATACAATAATTTACACCAAAATATCCTCCCAGCCTCCAGTGAGATGAAGTTCAGGCAAATTTGTGTTCTTATCTTCAACCACCAGAAGAAACCAAGTCTTCAGAAGTGACTGATACTGCAAACAACCCCCAGTTTTCATGAAAAGTCTCTATTAGAAAACAAATAAGAAAATAATTCTTATGTGCATTAGAAAATAAATTTACTACAATGACATGTTACAGACCAGCGCAAGTCTCTTATAAGAACACTGGAGTTTTTAAATCTCAGAATTATTCCTTTAGCTCATAGCCCTTCAATCTTCAGTTCTGGTTCCTAAACAAACATGTTTCAGGTATTATTTGCAGCAGAATCTTATTTTAGGAGACTACTGGGACCTCATCCCAAGCTGAAAGGTTGTGAATTGTACACATGGAACAGCTATGCCACAAGTAGCAAAACAAACTCTACTCCTACATGGCACTTGAGAAAAGCCCTCCAGGACCCCCAGCCAAGCTCTGAGGATTCCCAGGCAGACCCAGTCCATGTTACTGTGGCTGGATGCCCTTCCCACACATCTTAAGGACTTTCTTATTTATTTTTTGCATAATATAGTTCATTTTAGTGATTTTTCCTTTTCCCCCCATTATTTAAGTGTTCCTTCTACATCAGTGAAGGCCACAACCAACAACAGTATCATGGCTGAAGTTTAATAAATCCTCTGCAATACCCCTGAAGCTGGAAGCAGATTCACATTATATGGGATATGCATTCACACACTATTTCAAACATATTTTTAAACATGTGAATAACTAAATGGGTAAATCCTGAGGATCTTACCCGGTGTTTATTCAGCCCTTACTTACTGAGACAAACTCCCAAGGACAGAGTAAACAGAGAGAGAGAACCTCAGGCCTTCACCCACAGCTATAAACAATGAACTCAGCATAAACTGTGATTCCCAGCTGACACTGGGAGAAAAGTAGCAGCTAATGCTTCTCCCCACTTTGCTCCCAGAGGGATTACATGACAAGAGATTTACTTTCTCCCTAAAAGAGCTTGCCCCATCCAAGATATTGCCCCATTCACCGCTGGAACAGCAACAAGGAACTTAGATGAAGAACTAGTGATTCACCAGATGATGAACTGAATTGGAAATGGAGGGGAAAAGCCAGAATAAGAGACCTAATGCCCAAAGACTGATGGAATTTGCCTGACTGTGGGAACTGTTGCTGTTAAGAAGAATAAACAGCACTGCATCTATAGCCCCTTGTCCATGGAGCCCTTGATACTCAGCACTCCCATACCACACCTTGCAATGGAGAGATCTTTGTCTGCACAGCTTCACTTTGTGCTCATTGTACAAGTGAGGGAACCAAGGAAAGGCAATCATCTGACAGAATCACAGAGCAAAGAAAATATGGGATTTGACCCCAAATTTTCACAACCCTCACTGCAAATAAGGCTAATTCCAAAATTTTAAAACTAACAGAAAACTCAAGTTTTCATACAATTATTGTATTCCCTCAAAAATTCCATTTCATTGTTCCACAGCCCAGAAAAAATCTAGGAGATGACCAAGATTATCCCTTATCATATCTTATTTAATTTATATTTTAGTTATTCTTTTACAGTTATTGGAAGAAAAAGAGCAGAAAATTGTTCTCCCTGAGATCCAGACACACAGACCAAGCAGGCTGTTCAGTAAGTTCATGCCTACTCACAAAAACAAGAGAAACAAGGGATCTGGAAAGGTCATTCATTATACATTTGTATGCTTGTGATCTGAGAAAACTCCCCTATGCAGCTCTCCTTGGAGCAGAGCACTCCAGGAAGACACTTGGGGTTGCTTAAGACTTTGGGCTTCAGGCCAATCCATCCTTCTGGGTCTAGAGAGGAGTGATCAGATTTGGTTACCCTGGAGCCTTGATGGGAGTGTTGCACCTGTCAGATCTGATTGCATCACTTTGAAGAATACAGAAAAGAAAAACCAAAAATCTTCTGTTACAATGAAAGGCTGCTGGTGGACACAAATTAGAATATTGCTACTTAAACAACAAATCAAAGTAAGTTGCTTTGTCCTGTCCCCCACAATGAAGTGATGCTCTCATGTGAACATCAGTGAAGAAGACAAACATTTAACTCTCCCAGAATCACATAGTACAGAATACAAACTCCTTCCTAAAACAGAAGCAGCAAAATCCCCCATATCCTATTAAAATATACAGCTGTTACAGTTAAGAAATCCAAGGTGGATTGAGGGCTTGATCTAATAACAGGTAACCAATCCCACACGGCTTTAAGCAGAGGGACCCAAACTAAGCAAACCCAATATTTCCAGCACCAGACCAGCTAAATCTTTGTAGGGCCAACATAAGAATGCAAGAAGCTCAGTCTCTCTTGCTCACTCTTCCTAAGGCAAAACATGGGGAAAGGAGTGAAGAAGAGAGAGGAGCCCTATCAGCAGCCAGACGTGGAAAGCCCAACACAGAAACACTGCAGAAAGAATCACAGAATCATAGAATGGTTTGGGTTGGAAAGGACTTTAAAGCCCACCCAGCTCCACCTCCTGCCATGGGCAGGGACGCCTTCCACTATCCCAGGCTGCTCCAAGCCCTGTCCAACCTGACCTTGGGCACTTCCAGGGATGGGGTAGCCACAGCTGCTCTGGGCAAGTACTCTGAAGGCTCAGTACCTCAAATCCAACCCCTGATCCTCTGTCAAACAGGGCAGCTTGCAGTGAAGCACAGCATGGAAAGCACTGTGTCAGTTGGAATTTTCAAAGATTCCACTGATGCCAGTGAGTTGCCTCTTGAGTATCAGCCTTCATGGTTCTCCAAGCAGAGCATTTTTCAAAGCCTTCTCTCTGTCCACATCTATTATTTGAGTCTTTGAACTCAACTGATCTGTTCACAAAAGGCAAGGAGAGTTGAATGTAGAGTTTTGTGGGAATATTACTGAACATTATCTACTTTATGTACAATAGAGATTAAATTGCTTTCAGATACGTTCCCCTGCACAGGTTGATTACCAGCAAGGCACTGGGGTGCAAAACTTTGATGTCTCTGGACTGGCATAGGCTAAATAGGAACATCCTCTCCATCACCAAGGCATACCTGAGCTTTGAATTATGCCAGGCCAGGAACAAAGGAATCTTGCTCATAACAAAAACTTTTAATAACTCGCTGAGAAAGCCTCCCTTTCATCTCTGCCAAGCTTTAGGAAAGGCTGGGAGGCAAGCAGAAATAAACATTGTACAGACTCACCACTGCTGGCTCTAAAGTAAACTCTCCAACTTCCTATTTACATTTCAAGATCTTAAGCTTTGTGGTTTACTAGTTCTGCAAGTAAGTGCTTTGGGTTTTGGAGGCTGCCTGCACATGATCTCCCACCACTACTGAAGTCTTCCTAGCTTTTATTAATATAATAGGGCGGTCAGAAAAGCAACAATCTTTTATATGCCCTGCTAGCAGAAATATTTTACTTCTTGCTTTTTAAAAAGAAAACAAAGCAAGCAAAGCATACAACAGCAAATTAATGCCAGCAAAGGGGATATTACAGTTGTGTTTGGGTTTTTTTGAAACTGAGGATGCTGGAACATGGAACAAGAGAGTTTCATTAAAAAGGGTGTGGAGGAGTTCTTTGAGGGACAAGTAAAAGAAGGTGGCAATTTTATGGATTTATAACCTTTTTAAGACCATTGGCTGAAAAGGCACCTAAAGAGGCTCTGTGACCTTTTCTACATGAGCCTAAATCTGTGTACACCAAGGACGGGCAACCTGCAACAACAGTTGTGAAGTAAACGTGGTTTTCATTTCATGCAGCCTTCCCTAAATGTAAAACATCTTCATTAGCTGGGAAGTCAGCACTGTGACTGCTGCCAAATGCAATATAGAAGAACTGTGCCGAATGAGGACAGAGCGAGGGAGAGGCTCCTGTGACACTCAGCTCTTTCTCCCACCCCAAAGACTCTACAGGCTTTAGAGGGGAGACAAATATTTAAAAAGCAAGACGGCAGGTGCTGATCAATTCCATAAAGCCCACACAGATCATCTCCCAGACTTGCCCAGGCTGCCCCTGCTTTTGGTTTTATTTTTTCCCTCCCGCATTCTCCCGCCCGAGCCTCCCGAAGGCAGCGCCTTTCCCCTGGTCAGGAGGAGGACAGCTCGCTGTCCCTGCTGCCGGCTGGGTGGCAGCCAGCTGGCAGGGCTGCGCTGCCCTGGGCTGTGCCCGGTGCCCCGGGGAGCGCACGTTCCGAGCCGGGATGCCGGAGGGAGGGAGGGAGCAAGCGGGGCTCCAGCGCTGCCCCCAGCTCTGCGGGCACAGCCCCGCGGATGGCACCGAGCTGCCAAAGCAGCGCCAGCCCTGCCAGCCCTGCCCGCTCCGCACTGCTCGGAGCCCCTGCGCGGCGATTGCCCCGAAGGCTGCTGCTTTAACAACGTGGCATGTTCTGAAGAGGAGACTCCGGTATCAGAGCCAAAATACACTGAATCCACTTGCTGGTCTGGCTCCCACTGAGATTAGAGATCAGGCTCTGAGAACACTTTGAGCCAGCATGTCTCTGCTGTCTCCTCTCCAGGATGTACTGCAAAGGACACGTACTGTGCATGCTCTGGGGGTGGAAACGTGCTTAACACTCTATTTGTGTGAACAAAGCTGGCAGCTCGGGAGGATATTGTGGAGCAAAGAAGCTCTATTGTGTTTGCCAGTCATCACGAGAATCAAATGAACAAATTTAGAATAAGCAAATCGGGCTGGAGTTCCTTTAGCAGAAAGCACTCAAAGGCTAGTCAGGCTTAGTGAGAGAGAGAATATGGGATGTTCTTCCTGAAATAATCCGTAGTAAACATTGGGACAGCAAAATGATCTGCTCATTTTATGTTCACATAGTTGCTCTGTATTTTAGATCATGTATTAAATCTGAAAAGGTAGAAGATAGATTACTTGTGCCTCTCCAATTGAAAAAAATGACTAAATTATACAGTTCAAACCACATGAACGTTATCACCCAGGGAAAAAAAGAATTGTGCACCAAGCCAGGTGAGTCCCAATGCCAAGAGTCACATAAGTAACAAAAATAGATGCAAAAGAAGAGGTTGCATCTAAACTTGAAGAGATTCCTTGATAATTCTCAAAAAGAGGTGTTGAGTACAGAGAACTGATAAAGAAAGCATGACTGAAGAAGAACACAGACCATATCATGAAATGAAGACAGAAAAAAAAATATCAGAGACCCTGGAGATAACAGAACACAAAACCTTGTACATTTGGGACTCAAAATACCAGCAAATTAACACTCCCCCCCTTAATAAGCTAAAATTAGGCCAGACATGCTCCCATTGAAAGCTGCTCTGCCTACTTTCTTCAGCTGGGAATCACAAAAGGCGTTGGAGGCAAAAACAACAAATATTTTCATGATGGTACAACTTTGCCCTGAAAAAGTATGCTTGTGTCCAGGACTGGGACATGGGAATACAGAAATCTGTGCCTGAAAACCTCCCAATCACATAAACGTTTCAGAAAAAAAAAAAAAGGATTTTTAAAACCTTTAAAATACCCCATAAAACCCTGAGATACTGGCAGGAAGACAGGCTTTTAGGGAAACCAACTACCTTATTCCCAGAAGTTAGGGCATGTCTGTTAGACCCACACAAACTACAAGTTAGGAATAAGAGGCAAGCTCCTGTTCCAATGCCTCAAACCCGCTGTGATTTTGCTGGGAAAAACTACTGACACATTTGGTGTAGTCACCATGGCTACAGAGGAAAAGGCTCCTAAAAGTTCCAAAGCCAAGTGTGGGTGCTGGAGCTCAGAGCCCCTGCCTGCAAAGCACCATGGCAGTGGCAGCCCACCCAGGAAAGTCAGGGAATATCCTTGGGCACAGAGACCAAACCTGCAGGGATGGATCCCAGCCCAAAAACAATCCTTCACAAGTGAAAGAGCAGCTTATTTGCCATTCCGAATGCAAATTCTACCCATGTCTTTTGCTAGGGCAAAGGAGGCAGCAGAGAATCATGTAAAATGCATAACTGTCCAAAAATATTCAGAAAACCATCTTTTCTTTTCTTTTTCCTCATGGATAATGGATGAGCCCTGAGGTGGCAGTGACTTTCAGCAACCAACAGCTCAGACCTGGGCTGGGGTCAATAACCTAATTACAACAAGCATTTTGCTGCTTTCATGAGCTATTCAACAGCAACATGAAATTCTTTGTGTGCCTCTGTTTACCCCAAACTGCCAGTGGTTAATTCCAAAAGCATATCCTCACTCAAAAACGGTAGTTCCACCACAAATTAAGCTATTATAGCCATGAGTAAAATTAGGTTCCACATTTGTACTTTCTAAAATATCAAAGGCATGATTAGCAAAGTCTTTTGTTTAAGATCTCTAGAGTCCTGGAGGTAATGAAAACTGGGTCGAGGAGCAGTTTCTCTGAAAGTTTAAAGTAAATGCTGTGTTCAAGTCCCGTGACTCATGGAGTACTTGGTCTAGAGAATGGAACTACTGTACCAGCACACAGATACCAAGAGCAGTCCCCCTGCCCTGAGCAGAGGAGGAGGAAGGGCTGGAAAAGAAAGGCATTGCAGATGATTTTGAACAGTTTCCTGTTATGGCCCCTTGAAAGAAACCCAGCCGTACTTTCCCCCTGCTTTCTGTTTGCTGAATTTCTCCTGACAGTTGGCTCCTTCGTTTGCCAGAACCACAACAAAGGACGGCCTTGAGTTTCCACACAGGCCATTTTCTCCCTCTCTCGTCTCTGATCATCTCACAAAGGTATTATTGTTGCTGGCTCACTGGGGCTCAGTGCACCTGAGGCACATCAAAGGCACTTTTTAATGCCCGCCTGACCACACAGGTCTCTCTCCCACTGCATTAAATTAAACTCGATGATTAATCTCTGTAGCCCTCAGGGTCCCTTGGTGCACACTGAGAGAGAAAATATATATTTCTATCAAAACACAAGTATAATATACTTTCATTTTATAGCCCTAATTAAAAAAAGGAACAGCTAATTTTGGCCAAATGCAGCTGCATATAGGTCTCATTAAAACACAAATACCACTGCTCTGTGTGCTCCACGCTCACTTCATGCAGCCTGTTCAGGTAATAGATAAAAGAACAGAAAACTAAAATCCTTTCACAGATTAGATCCAGAGAAGTTTAGAATTTACTTATTGTCTGCTGGCTACAGATTGTTATACCCCTCCCTGTGCAGATGGGCGAAGGCAGGCAGTTAAGGAAATGATTATAAAATGCTGAGTAGGTAGATTTAAGTAAAAATCTACTTAAATCTAGCAAAAGCTGCACAAGCATCTATTCCTGAGTTTGAACTGAAGTGATTAAAGGCCTTAAAAGGTTCTGCCTCATGCAGTCTGTGTTCCAATTTTGGGTTGCTTTGATGACGGAGCATCAACATGGATTTTATCACATCCCTTTTGCTGCATTAGCATATTTAATGAAGCCACAACTCTCATGGTTGTGGACAGTGCAGACAAAAACATGTTAATATTGATGTGCCATGCTCAAGTTTGGGAAGTCTAACAATCTACTGTTGTGAACTGAGTGTATGCTAGAACTTACCAATGTACAAATATCAACAATTAATAAAAAACCACACACATGTCCTCCTCCAGGGCTGGTTGTGCTAAAGGAATGAGCCAGAGCCAGCTGGCCCATGGCCAGCTACCCAACACTGCCCTTAGACCTTTGGGGGAAGCTGCCTGTGAGCTCCTCAGCTCACTGCAGTCCAGCACTATGTCTCCATTAACTCATTTTAACAATTCAAACTAACTCAGCTAAATGAAACAGGTTAGCAAGAGTTCACCCAAACAGCTTCTGCTGAAGGGGTAGAAACCTCCATCAAAAAAGCAGGAAATAATGGAAACAGCGGCAGGGCTTGAAGGGCGACTCCCTCTCTCAGTGTGCCCCACCTGCCCTATGACAGACAGACAGGTACTAGTGGAAACTTTTCAAAGACAGAGCAAGCCAAGAATAATGGAGTTTGAAGCTTGAAACTTTTGTTTAGGAAGGAACCAAAATATATTCCAATTGCTCTATGGGATTTAGGCTCAATGCTCTGCTTCACAA
The DNA here is from genome assembly GCF_027887145.1 of Ammospiza caudacuta. Lineage (NCBI taxonomy): Eukaryota > Metazoa > Chordata > Aves > Passeriformes > Passerellidae > Ammospiza > Ammospiza caudacuta. The sequence continues at coordinate 45,293,255 of NC_080599.1, read as the reverse complement.
TAGTGGGATTATTCATGTCTTTAAATTCAATCACGTGCTAAAATGCTTTGCTGAAGACAATCCACGTGATATGATCACCATTTATTCATGCTCAAGACCACCATGGATTCATACTGTTACTACAGAGACAACTTAACTTACTGTTAAGCCTGATGTTTTATTATCAGCCTCCTTCTTATTCTCTCCTGGAGCTTTCTCCATGAAGCATGTCATTCCTCTCCAACACCTCTAACACTCCCAGTGCCATTTGCTCCTTTTTTGGAAAAATCCAAGTTCTAATCATTCTAAATTTAAGACCGAAATGAGTTTTAAATAAAAAATGTGGCAGAAAAGGGTACTTATCTAAATGGAATGCCCTCAGACTCATACATTTTAAAACAGTATAAATTTCAAAAGCAGACACTAAATTTTAATTGCAATCTCAGAGAAAGCTTTTGTATTAATTCACTGAGAAAAATCAGCAAAGTGAAAACTGCTTATTGGGGGGTTTTCTTTCTTTTTAGTCATGATATGTCTCATAATTCTATAGACCATGGCAATTTTCAGAGGGAGAAGGATTTATATTGATTAAGGGAGGAGGTGGGGGAGCAGGGCTGTGACTGAAGATGGGCACTCCTTCTCCAAAGACACTCTCCTGTAACACATTAGTGATAGGCCTGTCACAGATAACTCAGGCTCAGGCTTTGGCTCAGATTTCAGGCTGCTCTTTAAGCCACTCTGGCATCGTGGTTTTTACTTTCCATGTCATTTTTCAGTATTGATTTCTACTACTATTAAAGTTCTTGCTTAATAGCAAATGCACGGTAATTTATAATTAATATCCAAAGGTAAAGATAGAGTTACCAGAAAAAAATTCCAGGAAAAAAGAACGGGGTGAGAAGGACAAAGGTCAATTTTCCCTTCAAAAACATAAGTTAGTAAATTCTGCACCAATGAGGATGACACATACAACCTACCCCCATGTGGCACGAAGATGTTCCACAGATCATAGCGACTCGGGATGTAATGGGCTGGTTCTCACATGGAAGGTTGTGTCCTTTCACATCTGCTCCAATTACTCCTATTAAAGTAAAATTAAAATTCTCTGTTAAAGAAGAACAAGCCACCCTGCACCAAACAGACCTTGTCTGCACTCAAATAATTGCTGAGTATCTCACACCACTGCCACAAATTAAGAAAGTCTACTTAGCCAACAAAGAAAATAATTTTATCCATCATATTAAAGTATTTATTTCAGGAATAAGGACCCAAGATGATTTTTTCTAAATGCATGTCTATCATCATGATTTTTAAGCGCTATTTTACCTAGAAAGTGTTATTTTACCTGACATTTATTCTCTTAGGTAGCTCACTGACATGCAGAATAAAAGTGCCCTGCTGTATTGGCAGGCTGCAGATGTTTTATTTGTTCACAGTTTATCATGAACATCCTGGATGATGTGTTTTGTCAGGGGATGAGCTGGAGAAAGGGGTAACTTGGCAGGAGACTGGAAGGCTGCCAGCTTTGTTGTCTTCACTGCTGCTGCTGTTCTGTCCACGTCAGAACCATCTAAAGGCAGATTTTTTCCTCCCCTTCGAGGAACTGAGCTTGGCTCTGAGGAGCACAGAGTCAGCATCACTCAGCCTGCAGCAGAAAATACACCCAGGAGATGCCAGGCAGACCTACAGCTGAGCCTCAAACACATCCCATCCTGCTTGAGTCACTTCAGGGGAGGCTACAGAGGCAATCTGCCCTCTCCTCCTCCTCCTCTTCTCCCAGGCTACATCCTGGCACCGCCTTGTGCTGCACTCAGCAAAATGCAGCAGCCAACAAGTAACATTTTTACATTACACTTTGCTTTTCTTAAACATTGCTTTTCAGCTGGCAGGCTGGCCACCAGACTGTGCATTTTCATCTGCAAAACTCAATTTGGAGACCAGTATGTCAATACTGATAAAAAAGTCCCCTTCATCTCCCTGTACAAGGATCAGGAAAACATTTGCTGGACATTGTGAAAGATGCTAAGTGCTAGGGCTGGTTCATATCCTACATTTCATTAACACCCTCTTGTTTAGATCACCACTGCAATGCTCTGTTATCAAATCAGTCTGGTGGGGTTTCTCTTACTGGGATCACCATGGCTATCCTGATATTACCATGGTTGGAAGTCATCTAAATCATCAGAAAATTAAGGGCTACAATTTTAAAGTCTGAAAAAAATCCATCCTCATGTCCCTTTAACTAAACTGACTTGTAACTATGAATTTCTAAAGAGAGTTAGGAACCACAAAAAACTAAAAGTAAGGCTTCTACTTCATGTTTTATTTTTCACTGCTTCAACATAATGAATGCATATTAGGAGTTTTGGATAGGGTTGTCTACAAGGCAAATTCCTGTACTAAGCAAGACCATATTAGAATTTCTTGAGTTAAAAATACTGTTCACACTTGAGAGGGAAGAAATCTATTAAACTATATAGTCAGCATATGCTGCAAATGTATTTTCATAAACAATATAAAACTGAAAAGATCTTTTTAATTGCTAAGAAAATATGCCTTCTGCAAAACTGGAATTATGGCTCTTTTTGGAATTTTAGTCAGTGGCTTCACCAGTGTTTAGAATTGTTAGAATCCTCCTATTTGTGAGTAATTAAAGTCAGCAAATAAGTCTGGAATATTGGCTAAAAGTTATATAATTGCTGTTATAAGTCACCTTCACCTTTAGCTTAGGTGAAACTTTTCATAGTCTGAGGCAGATTCAGAAGCAGAGGCTGAGAACAAGAAGTCTGTGCACCACACAGAACAGAGGAGAGCTTTTTAGGAAGGCAAGCAGTGCTTAGCAATGTGTACTTCTGGATCTCTTCCACAGTGACATGGTATTTTAGACACTGCACCATAAATCATCTACTTTTGTTCAAACAATGCTGACGCCTTTTGAAAAGGTGCAATGTAAACAGCATTTTTATGAGGCCAGCCCCACAAGCCTGGCCTGGCATGCTCACAGTTTTATCTGTACATTCTCTGAAATTAGTACAGTAGGTCAAAATGCAAGATATAACTGCTTGGCTCTTAGATCCTCACTTTTCCATAAGAGGTATCAGATGGACTGATCCAGGAGTCCCACATGACCTCCTCAAACATACACACTAAACAATTCCTTACCTTATTGTACTCAAAGCTTTGAAGCCCTCATAAACTTAGGAACCTGCTCAGCCAAACCACACTTCATATCCAGCCAAGAGCAGATCTGAGCTGCATCAAAAGTTATTAACACTGCAAACAAGATGTCCCTCACATCATCCTGGCTTAGCCTGCAGGATATTTTCTTTACAGATATCTGCACTCTTTGACTCTCCTTTTGCTCCTGCTGTCACTTTTGTTATCAAAATATTTTCATTTTTGCTATGAAATCTTTCACTTTTTGCTGACCTTTCTACTAAGTTTCCACACCACTTCCAATACATTTATTACCCTTCCCAGATTCAAGAATTGTGAGTTCCACTGTAAATGCTCCTCTTATCCCAGACTGCACTGAGCTATGGTGTCTCCCACTATCTCCCCTCTGTAATGCCCCCCTGTCTCCAACAACAACCTGTGTGTTGGTTTTCTCCTCCTGGCAATCATTCCAGGAGTCTGCTGGTGTTTGTGGTGCCATCTGGGAAAACATATTCAGATTAGCAGACTGTCTTTATCCACTGCAGCCCTTTCCTGAGGGATGCCAGCAGCTGAGTGTTTCTAGTGTCAGAGTTTCTTTTCACAAGTCTGTACCAAGGAACAGACAGTTGCTCTCTATTCTTTTTAAAATTCAATTGATTGAGTTCAGCACATGAAAAAATGGGCAAACTTTTTGTGCTCTGGATCCATAACGATGCCAATTAAATAAGGACCTTCCACTGCCACTTTAACATGCTCCATGACAACCCAGTTTTGCTGCAAGTTCATTCTTTCAGGTCAGATTATTACTCTGTTCTTTTCCAAGAACACAGAATTGCCAAGGCACACAGTTTTAAACACGTTTTTATGCAATTAGGATAGTGACAGATATTTTTAAGCCAGTCACAACACACCTACAAATATGACACTGAAGCTCAGTCTTCCTTTTTGCAGACAGATCTACATCTAATCCTTTCCAGGTAGCAAGAAAAGCAATCTCTCTGACTGCTTTACCTCACCAAAAGCAAAGTAAAGGGATTTAAACACTAAAGAAGTTCCAGGCCACAGTTTCTAGAAGGACAAATGGGATTTTTAAACAGCACAAAACATTTGAAGCAAAACCGGTAGTTTAGCGCCTAATCGTATTTCAGTTAGATCTAGTAAAAAATCCTCTGATGAGCAATAGATTTCCATTAAAGAGTACTGTTTCAATAACACTGAAACTTCCTGAGGTAAGACTGTTTTCTAAACTAGCAAACTAAAAAACCCTCAATTTCCTGCTGAGAAAGTTAAAAGTTACACTGAATCTCTTATTGACAGCATTTGGACAAGGCCAAACAGCATAGTAGGAGAATGAACTTGTTTGGCCTCATCAAATGTATTTCAGAAGAGATGAACCAGGGCTAAACATAAGAATATTGTGCTAGAAAATTTAAAAAAGTCAAAGCACCAGACCTTAAAGCTTTGAATCATGAATCACTTCTAAAGGCAATAAGAATCATAACTATGAACAAGCCTCAAACATGAGGCCTCTCCCTCAGAGTGGTTGTTTGTGCTTTATTCTTGCCTATCCCCAAAGTTTTGAGTAACAGAAGATGCAAACTCTCAGCACATTGGCATTCCAACACCATGGTGTTTCAGTCAAAAGTGGAACTAGCAGAAATTAACAAACAATTTGCAAATCCAGCTGAAAAGACATATAGCAGTGATATATCACAGAATCACAGAATCACAGAAAATTCAAGGCTGGAAGAGACCTATAAGATCATCAAGTCCAACCCATGTTCTAACTGTTCAACTAGATCATGGCAGCAAGTGCCACATCCAGTCTTTTTTTGAACTCTTCGAGGGATGATGACTCCACCACCTCACTGGGTAGATGATTCCAGTATCTGACCACTCTTTCTGTAAAATACTTCCTTCTTAATTCTAACTTGCATCTCCCTTGACTCAGCTTGAGACTGTGTCCTCTTGTTCTATCTGTTGTCGCCCGGAGAAAGAGACCGACCCCCAGCTCACCACAGCCACCCTTCAGGAAGTTGTAGAGAGTGATGAGGTCGCCCCTGAGTCTCCTTTTCTCCAGGCTAAACAACCCCAGCTCCTCTTTCTATATCCTCTTTCTAGAAACAGATTTGCAGTGCTGGTACTTATTGTGATGATTTGGGGGTGCTTTTAAGAACACCACCAGAGCAAATGGCTGGATAAAAACAGTCTGTGACAGAAATGGCTTTCTGAAATGAATTCAACACTGCCTGTCTCCAAGAGCAGTGAATCCATGAGTGAGTACCTAGTCCTCCAGCATGTGCATCAATGAGAGACGCTGCCACTGCAATCCCTTCGGGGAGCCCGAGCTCTTCCGCAGCGCCCGCTGTCAGACCTTTCCCAACAGCCTCTCCAGGAGACAGGACGTGGTTTCCTGGGCAGACACAAGACAAACCAAACACCTGTCAATTTGCTAAACAGAAAAACAAACGTGTGTGTTATTGCTGGAGCTCCCTCCCTCCCCCTCCAGTGAAGCCTCGTATCTACAAAACAAAGAAGTGCATCACAGAGCTCTGTGTGATGGAGCATCTTTCATTATCTGGCTGCAGATTAAAAACAACTGCGCCAGATCAGGCCATCCCATGGCAATTTAGGAGTTCAAAAGCATTCAATATCCTATCTAGCCACAGAGAAAGATTGCACCACAAGCAATTAAATTCTGCTTGGCATGTCTCCAGGAGATGTGAAATGCAGAAATCCCAGGTTCTTGTGGAAGGTGCTGCCTGCAGGCATTCTCTGGGCATGGAAGGAGATTCAGCTCAGTCTGTGCTCACAAATGAACACTGCACCTGTTGCACAAGGAATGCACAAGGAACTGGCCAATTTTTTCTTTCCATTTCCATCCTTTCCAGCAGTTCTGCTAGGAATAAGGTGGCTATAGCAACAGAAACTCTGAAAAAGAAACTGGCTTAAACAGCAAATTCCTCCAGTTGCAGCTGTATTCCCTCACAGACTTAAATAATCCCTTTCTGAGCCTTCCCTGGCCTGTGCAGTTTGAAGAAGACAAGAACACAGCCCTGCCCTCCCTGCCCTGTCACAGGGAGCCCAGGGGCAGGTCCTGCCATAACACACCCCCTATTTTGTCTGAGCTTAGAAGAACAAATCTAGATTCTTTCAAGTACCAGAATTTAGGGACACCCCCAAGAGCCTCCTCTCAGCCCCCCACAGCTGGAGCAGTGAGACTGAGCTCCTGGGACTGCACACACTTCCATATTTGTGCAAAGGTTTGGGGGTGAGAGGCAGAAAGCACAGTGGGAGATCCCTCAGACCTCCCTGCCAATGCCAGAGCTTTTAGTACCTACCTGGAATGTTTACTAAATTCAACAAATCTAGGCGGAGTTGGCAAAATTCCTCTTTAAAATAAAATAAGACTATCTTCACAGTCAATTTTATTGAGAATGTTACATCTGAAGCATGTTCTGGTATGTAGAAAGGACATAAAACACCCTCCACAACAGACACTAATCAAAAGGAATAGCATTTCATCAAATATCAGGAATACACTAACTCCCACAAACATAAACTTATAGAAATGCAGTTATACAACCTTAATTTTTGATTAAAAAGTCATTATATAAAATTCACAGGTCTTCAATTTTAGATATTAATTAGATCTTTGCTGTACATTATGTTGGTTCTTCATTTTTTAAAGCTACATTCTCCCTCTGCCCACTTCCTGATGGATGCAGTGTATGGAGCATTTTGGGATCAGCACACACAACTTCACAGTTGCTCACTTCTCCAAGAGTTTCTGTTCTATTGACAGCCACACATCACTGCCCCTGAAATTCCAGGCTGAACCTCACACTGGAAATTTAAAACAAGTCTGCACAGCCAAGACTGTTGCACTTGACAGTGGGTTCATATTCAATATTGGGGGCAGTAAGCAAACCTCATCATTAAGCTTTATACAGAAGGACATGAGGACATTAGGTCACCTCCTCACGGGAAAAAAAAATCTGTGTTTTATTACTTCTGCATTTTACTAGTTACTTACTGTAAAGTCAAAACACTGTCCTGGCCTTTCCAAGAGATGTATCTTTTGCATTTTTTCTCAATATACTGGAGTGAAGGATGTTCCTCTTTAAGAGATTTTTCTAGTAACATTTCAGGCTTTTTAAAGACATTGGAGCAAAATGCCAAAGCTGTCTGCTTCTCCTGACATTCAAAGACCCTGCAGGTGGAAGGAAGTTCAAAAGAGTTCATGCAGCTAAACCCACATCTTCTTCTTCAGAATCAATTGCCTGACCTGAAAGCAAAACCATGGTGTATATACAGCATGAGATTAAATTAATCTGAAATAAAACCTCTTTCCAGGCATGCCATCCCATGGTTGGCTAGTTTTTATATCAGTCATACCAGTCAAACACTTGAGTGTGTAATTATTATGTAGTTATACTCCATTTTAGAGATCAGGGCTATTATCAGACAAAATCTTTTCCTACCAGGTTCTCAATTACTGTATTTCTAGTTAATAAGCACTAAGGGAACAATCTTAGAGATAAAGATAATCCTCTCCTCCACAGCAGCACAAGAAAATGACCTTATAATTCCTTTGGTACTGGTTATTTATCAGAATGACCAGCAGCAATGGGCATAAAATGTGTGTGAGGACATGGAGGGATGGAGCTCTTGTCATTTGGAGAGGCAGCATAATCATCTTGTATTTTAAATAAAATAATTAACAGTAGTCTACCCCATATGTTTTAGAAGTCAAAGTCTGCCTGAACAAATATTCAGTGACTGAAAGCACTTCCCCACAGCTGGGAAGGGAGAGCAGTCAGAAGTTACCCATGGCAGGCATTGCAAGGGGAGCTCCGGGTCACCCAGCAGCCAGGGAGTGCAGGACAGACAAACTGAGTGCACAGGGAGAGGATTCTCACTCTGCCCCTCTCCTTCACCCCCCCAGCTTTACAGAGCAAGGAAAGCTCTGCCAGGCCCATAGGAAATGTTCCCAAGGAGCAGGCTCTGCTGGGGCACTCCTTCTGTCATCAGGAATTTGCCTCCCCACCTATACAAGTGTAAGTCAGTGTGGAATGGACACTCTGAGCCTTCACTTGACCATATGGGCCTGGGAAGGAAATTATTCTCACAGTTTAATCTTCACCAAAAAGCTAGAAAACTCAGCTAAGCATCAGCATGCTGAGAATCTTTAAGTGTAAAGCTATTAAATGATAAAATAAGGAAACACAAACACCAACCAGTAAGGAGACACAATTAAAAGTGAAGTTTTTTATACAGACTGTATTCCAGTACTAGACTGGGAGGGAGCAGATTCTCACTTGAGCAGAACACAGCAGCTTTAGAAGCCCAGGAGCAGCTACTCTGAGCATAAAGATATTCTACAGCTACACCCCAGCAATTCAGCAGCAGGTGCTGCCACCCTTAAATCCGACCTGCCAGGGGCAAAGAACTTGTGGGAGGGGAGGCAGGGAGGGAGGCAGGCAGGGAGAGCTGCCTGCACACAGGCACACAGTGAGAGCAGGACAGGAGCTGCATAAAGGAGGCACTGAAAGGCCTGAGACTCCTCAAGGCTCCTGCCAAAGTAAATGTATCGAGTCTTTTGTTGACAGTAGTCTCCTGTGCAAGTCATTTACCTTTGCTATAATGACTTCCAAAATTAGAGCTAACCAAACAAACCCATAATGGCTGAAGCTGGAGGACTTTCTGTTTCACATTGGTGCAGCTGTTTCACTAATGCAGTGCCTTAATCCACAACCTTTCATTTGGGACGAGACAGGCTATTTCCAGCTATTTTTTCCCCTATAAAGCAGCCAGTTTACAAAAGGAAAAAACTGTCTGAATCTCTTCCTTCTCTTTTATCCTTCTTCGAAGACTGATGTTAGAGTTTGCTGTGATCAAACTTTGTTTAAAGAATTTATGTGCTACCAAAGACCCTCAACCTTTTTAGGTGCTTCCCACAGGAACCAGCTATTTACCAGCCACAACACACGAGGCAGATAATGCATCTTCAGTCAACTTGATCCAAATTCACTATATTGGCTCACTAATGTTTAACAGAATGGGGTACATCAGGATGTAGCCCCTTTTCAAACAAAAGCTCAGAGCAGCCGGGGTGCAGCTGACTCCAGCACAGCTTTTCATCTATCTTGTAGAAAAGGGCTGCACTTTGTATATTTAACTGCATAAGGGCATAAAAATATGAAAGGAAGAAAAATTCAAAGGAGATGTCCCTTCACTGAGACCCAAACAAACCTGAATTTGGACATAACAATCCCTTGCCGAAATCCCAGCAGCCTCAGAAAGAAACACAACCCAAGGGTACATCCCGTCCCCATTTCACAGCCCCACCCATACTGAACAATTAAACTGCTTTCTGATTTAAAGGACAACACAGAAAACAGATATCCTGTTAAATAAGTGATAGAGAACATGCACTGAAGAAGTTATCTCATTAAACAAAACAGAGCTGAATAGGCATCAAAGGAAACAGGACCTTAGTAAAAAAAAAAAAACACTGCCCATCCAAATGTAATAAGAAACATAAGGAATTTTCCCCCTTCATGTTCATTACAAAGCATGCATCCACTTCTTCTGTTCCATAATAATTCTCACAATGCCAAAATCTGGGATGCACAAGGAATCTCAATAAATAATATACATTGTCCCAAACCTATCTCACACACTACACATTATCAAATATCCCTCTAAATTGCAGACAATACTCACATTTAAATGAGATGTGTATGGCTGATTTTTTTTACAATTTTTACCCCAGCTGAGTAGCCAAAATAGCACTAAGATCAGAAGGAAGCAGAATAATGATGCTGACTGTAAAGTTATACTATTTTTTTCTTAGGACTGAATGCATGGTGGTTAAAAGATATTAAAAACAGTGAGATTTGGGGCTTTTTAAACCTCCAAATAACCTCTATAAAACTTCCTTGTCAGCTGTTAAAGACTTCAGAATTTTCATTGAGGAAAACCAAAACAAATTGTGATATTATATGCCAGCTTATTTAAAAGTGAGGAAAATGGTTAAACAAAATCACTTTGGCTTCCTTTGGTTCAAAATTCATCTCTGTCTACACGAGCTGCCACAGTAGCTCGAGGCAAATCTAATTTGGGGCTTTTCCATCCCACCCTCCCAGAGAGCCTTTGGCTGAACTACATCTCCACTACCTAATGTGTAAATACTTCAGGCAGACGTATTAGGCTGCTAAACTCTGGCAAAATCAAATCAGGCACATCCTGGTTCATTAAGCTGAGCACAAATTGGTCAGTAAAGCAGAGGTGCCTACTTCAACAGAGACTGCTTGGCTTATTTGGCTTAAGGAACGAGACCTACTCCATGTATAAATTAGAAGCTTTCCTGGGGGAAGGTCAAAAGGAAAAAGAAATTCTGCATCATTGGATCAACAGGCACGTTATGATGGCTGGAACTGAGTTTTCTTTGCTAGACTGCAGTGAGACAGTGCAGAATGAATGTGTCCTGCCATGTGTGGTTCACTGCTCACTGCTGAACTGCATCTGGCTATAAAACACAAAGATCTGATGCCTTACTAAAGGTATAGAATGCACTAACTTGATGTCTTACTAAGTTAGAGGGAATGCATTTATATCCAAACCCAGCTACCTGAGCTCAAGTTTTTGCTTGCAACCAGTAATTTCATTAGGTTGGTAATTGACATTTCTGTCTGTCTTTAAGCACAATATTCTTCAGAGTCTCTACAGATACAAAAATCCATGCAGATGGCAGGACTATTGCTCTACTTTCAGAGTTGCTCTGCTCTGGTGCAGTACATTGCTGTAAAGGCAATTTAGCTTGTATTAATCATGGATTATTACTTAGCTTGTATTAATCATGGATTATTACTTAACAGATTTTTTTTAAACTGGATGTTTTTAACAACTCACATGATAGCAACTCCTCTTAAAATAAATAATTATCCCTTTTTCTGAAATAAATGCCCGATCAAAAATAATCTCATCAGTTACTGAAAAGAGACTTTTAAATCTTTCAGCCAAACTTATTCCCCATGACATTCACACAGTATCCATTTAGTATCCATACTGAAAAGATACTGATGCACTGTAAACTAAAGGAGTTCAGAAATGAGCCAGGAGAACAATTGCAAGGATTGAGAAGTATGACAGTTCACCCAAGAGTTTTGGGGGGAAACCTCAGTGTTTTCCTTGATCACAGGAAATTTGAGCCTGCGCAGGTCAAGCGTGGCCCTACGGTCTGCCAGGCAGGAGTAGGAAGTTAAATCAGATGAAAAATCAAGTGCTCTTTAATTAATTCATTAATTTTGAGACATGACAGCAACTAACAATCAACAACCTTTCAGTCTGAAGTGGGCTCTCCATCACAGGAAATTATAAAATCAAGACTGGTTCTAAGATACACTTTAAACTACTTAAACATTAATTTTAAGGAGTCCAACAGCCTCTGACTTGGAGGAAGTTAGCAAATTGTTTGAAATAGCCCTTCTGATTTTGTGAATCCTGACTCATAAAGCAGACAGCACTGTTTTAAAAGTTATCTCAGCAGGAGGCTGAAGCCTAAAAAAAAAAGAAGATGAATAACAAATCGAGACCAGGGAGAGGAAGAGTCAGGTAAAAAGAAGGAATGACCAGAACTATTCTGAGAAATGTCTCTTTTTTATTTTCTATTTTTTAGAACAGTATGAAAGATAAGGAAGGAGGATAATATCTCAGAAATTTAAATATTGAACAATTACAATAGGCCCAAGTCTACTCAAAGCTTCTATGAAATTTAAAACCAGAAATTCAATGAAAAAGCTCCTAGCTTTCATACTCAAAAGTTCTCAAGTCCTCAGTGTTGCCAGAGTAGAAGCAGGCAGAGTCTGGGACCAAAACTCTATGAGTGGACAGTGGAATATTTCTTTATTACTATTTTTTAAAAGACCTAAACTTTTACAAACTTTGAGCTATGAGGGATGGAGGGACAGCACACAGCACTCCTCACTTCTTAGAGCAGAGAGGAGAAGTGGAAAGCAACCACCTGCCAGCAGGACTCAAGCTGATGATAAGCAGGGTGAATGATGGGTCCTTTCCTGGTGGAAAAGGAATGGAAAATGTCACCCAGGAAACATCCTAGAGAAACTTGAGCCACCTGAGCTCAGCTCAGCCTGTTCAAGAACAGTTATTGGAAAGAGGAAGAGTATCCCAGACTGGACAGCAAGGAGAAGGCTTGGAGGTGGAGGGGGAAGATTTTATCCATAAATTTATCAATATCTAATGGGAGGGAGTAGAAATCAGGGAGAAAGACCCTTCTCAGTGCCCCCCAGTGACACTACAAGTGTGACAAGCACAAATTGAAACACAGCAAATTACATTTAAACCAAACAAAAAAAAAATTTATTGGGGAGAAGTGGTCAGGATAATGGAACAGGTTGCAGATTTCAGAACCTCCACCTTTGGAAATACTTAAAACTCAACAGACACAGCCCTGAAAAACCTTCTGTAGGTGACCCTGCTCTGATCATTTCAAGATGGCCTTTATAATCCCAATGATTTGTGTGATTCAGTGATCTCAAGATGGAAAAAGTATAAAATAAAACAGAAATCACAGGAGTGTGGAACTTTTCTAAGGAAAAGCCCAACTTCTTCCTGCTGAATCATCTATTATGAAATAATGCCTCGAGCTCTCAGGAAGGAGACACCCAAAAACCTCTTTGCACTGTGCCAGTTTCAGCTCCTTTGCAGTTGCTACAGTTCTTGGACAGACTGAAATGACAGGAAGCCAGAAAAATGTTAGCATATTTGGAACACTATTCACTTGTAAATTCCATGGATTTTGACAGCATGTAAGTGTAAATATCCTCTGATTCATCCTTTTAATTTTGTTTGAAATTGCAGCGTGTTGTAATTTATTGGGGATAGCAAAAGACCAGGGAAAGAAAGATACAGGCATCCCATACCAGAGAATCCCTTTACTTATTATTCTCTACCATTTGCAAAGCGCAGTGTTTAAAGCTTATTGCTGCAATCCAGCTTTATGAAGAACTGGCAGCTACAAGCTGACCTGAAAAAAAAAAAAAAAAAAAATCATCATCCCTTTCTCTCAGCTTTCAAGGAAATCCCTCATGTGCTCCAGAGCATCTGGCATCAAAGGCCTTGGAAGAGACAGGGAAAACTGGCAGAACAAATGGATTGACCATTCCCTCCACAGCTGCTGTGGCAGTGAGTTCAGATTGACCAAATTCTCCCACCCTTCACTGAATCTCCCATTTTCAGCCTAAATGTAAATAAAGAGAACACCCAAGTATTAGAGCTAACTACTGACAAAACAGAGAATCTAAGTACACTCTATTTCAAGTGTAAAAAGTGAGATATTCTATGCCATTATTAGCTTTGTCTATGGAAGGATTCAGTGGCACATGCAGGAATGTAACTTGATATTAAAAAAAGTTTTCTGTGCTATCAAGTTATTAATAAGCAGTTCAAATGAAAGAGCATTAGAAAATAACATCCAGTCTTCTAATTACACAGATCCATCTTTTCAGAACATTAAAAAATGGCATATGTAAGCACCCAGGCCCATAAAAACATCAAGCCTGCAGTCCCCAAAGTCCTGAAATTAAGGAGAGCGAGTTAAAAATGGGGTTGTAAAGTGTTGGGGCTGTACATTAAAGCACAGGCAGAGTGATGGAATAAGAAGGGTGATAAACTGGTAAACTGATGGAGGGGAGTTAAGGCTGCTAACCAGAAATGCACGTTATAGACAAGTCAAATCCTTCTTAATTGAAAACATAGTGCAAAAATTAAAATAAAAACAACAACAATAAAAAAACCGAAAACCAACAAAACACAAAACAAACAAATCAAAACAAACAAACAAAAAGCAGAAATCCTACTGTAGGAAGAAAGGGAGAATTTGTGGAAAATGGAAAACATTATTCTTGAAGGTGGTGAAGAATGATGAGTGGGAAAAAGACCCAGAATGGGATTTAAGTAAAGAGATGTATAAGGAGCACAGGCTGTTATTCCTTATGCCACCATCACCCCCAAGATCAAAAATTAAAGATTTTTTCCAGTTGTACACTAAAGCAAATTAAGCAAAACTTCAGCTACTTAATTGGCATCAGTTTCTGCTCCTGCACAGATGAAAGAAGGTAACAAACAGCCCTTTACAAAAGCTACAAAACCTATAAGATCAGTAGAACCTATCCTGCAGTACCCACAATGCTCTCTCACACAAAGCCACCATCTACAACCCAAAAAAGACCTGGTATGAAATATTACCATTCAATAAAAAAATCATTATTTGGTCCCTTAAGTAGGCCCTGAAGTAGAAGGCTGTGGTGAAAATTTATCAGGCATTTTTCTCCAAATGGAATGTATGCTCCAGTACCCTAGGAGCTCTATAGTACATGAAATTTTAACAGAATTGTTAATGTCTTTCTAGGTTTTAGAATACCACAAAGAGATACTCATCATGTGCTTTTACCACAGCAGATAAATGCTAATGCCTCTAGTACACAACACTTCCACAGTGGTTTGAATACAAGTCATCTTCCACTCTCTTGGTGAGCAAATTAATGGCATCAATAAATTTTTCAGTATCTCCAGATAAAGACTCTTTACCTTCACAAGCCTGATCAGTAAATTCCTGATGTATAGAAGGGATCACAAACAACTTGTTATGTGGATTCCCTGAAAGGTTAGTCTGCTGTGAGAAACAGAAAATGTCAAAGGCCTGGGAGTTTTCAGATGTGAACCCACGCCCTGATATGGGAAAGGTTTGTGGAAGATCCTAAAGGTCAGATGTGAGGGTCACCCTTATCAACAAGGTCATATGTTAAGTTAAACTGAAACCAAGAGGAGTTTACTCCCTGGAACCACAGCGCTCTGATTACAGTAAATGTATTTTTAAAGGGCAAGGAGCTTTAAAGTGATGCTTAAAAGCGTATTTACCAGAATAAAGAAATATGTACCTTAAAGAAGTTGTTCTTGGTAATTTCCATAAGAATTTCCAGTGGCTTGAAAGTTAAAGATACTTACAAATGAAAAAAAAAATCTATTTGTAGCTATTCATCTTTGGTTCCCTCTGATTGGAAATAATAATGATTTCAGTAGAGATTGGAAAATAAAAACCAACAAAACAAACATAGTTTTTCTGCATATTTTAAACTGGTAAACTTTGTATTTACTTTTGTTACAGTCAGAAATTTTTTCTAATTTTATCTTTTGACATTTTGCTTTGCTTAAAAGAAATGATAATTCAGAGCCTTGTTATCTTTTAGAAGAGATACATGAGAAAAAGGCCATTATCTCTCTTTAGAAGGGGAACGTGCAGGCACTAAAATACACCCTTGCCTTTGAGCTAAACAAACCTTGAGCAGACAGACACAGGCTTAGAGCAGCTTGAGAACAGAAGAGGAAATTCCACCAGAATTACTTCAGCCCTGTCAGGTTTTTGGTTTTGTTTTCATTTTAGGAGGAGGTTTTGAGCATGTACAACCTCCCTTCACCCTCCTCCTACCTAGGTTATCTGACAAGTTTGAGCTCCTTTATCTGCAGGGCAGCTCAGTGCCCTCCTTCCCATCCTTCCCTATCAGCTGTGGCAGCTCTGATGCTCCTCCTGGAGGCACACACTGTCCAGAAAGCCTTCCCTTGGGATAATGGGATGCATTTCCAGCAGCTGAGGCTGTCCCCCTGTGAGCAGCACTGCTGCAAAACAGCTTGAGCTGAGTTGGTGCAAGGTGGGATGCTGTGGGGGCAGGGATGGCGCCTCACCACCAGCGCTGACACCGTGGGATGTGTGAGAAGGAATCTCCACTCCCCAGGACCATTCCAGCTGCAGTTTGCTCAGGGGCTGAGTATCACCTTCCTGGTAGGTGCATCTACCTGGATTCATCCATCCTGATAAATCTGAGGGAAGCTGAGTTGATTCAGAGTGCTCCTCTCAAATCCAACACCACTGAACACACTAAAACAAGCAAAGCCCCAGCTCTCATTGGAACACCATTCATATTCCCATTCCCCACACCCAGGGACACTGGTAAGATCTCAGGGTGGCAGAAAGCAAAGCACTTCCCTGGGACACACCACCGTGGAGCAGCTCCTGGGCAGGGTGAAGTGCTTTGCTTTGACTCCTTCTGAAGCTACACCCTTCCAAGAGACTCCAAGGAGGACAGGGCAGGAGAGAAACCCAAAGGAATGGAGTGGCACCTGCCTGGGCTCCACACTGGTGCAGCAAGCTCCTCATTCCCTCTGCACAGACACAGGGAAGAAGGACACTCTGCTGCTTTCTGTGATGTTATCACACTGCTAATGATAACAAAAGCAACACCTTCCCTTTTAAAAAAGGCAGGGTTAGACAAATGGTCAGGGAAATAAGCTCATATTCTCCCTAGGGCCAAGTTTCAGTATTATTATGCAAATAGAAATTGTCTTATGCTGTGGATTCACCTGAGGGAATCGGCCCCAGAATCTGAAAACCAAAGGATCTCACAAGGTGAGCACAAGCTGCAAGTTCTGCCCTAAGGTTTGGTGCAGTTTTGGAGGTCAGGCTGTGCTTCTCCAACTCCAGTCAAGACCCTCTCAGGGATTCTATGGTTCCTTTCTTTAAAAACTTCCACAGTCTTTCATGGAAATAGACACTTCCACCAGTAACTCACCAGAAACACTTTTGCCTTGCAAGAAGCACATCACCAGAAGATAACTTACTGATTTATTTTGTAAACGTTGTGTTTTAACTAACATGGAAGCCTGATACTGGGAATTGATGGTTTCTCTCTTAATGAATGTTGAGCCATATGTAGGCCAGTGTTATGAGGCTCCCATCACAACAAAAGGCCCCTTTTATTAATGGCTACTTTATCATTTAAAACATGCATGTTGTTACTTAAAATGGCAAATTGCTTTGCACTGTCCTTGAAGTGCATTGCATAAATATTGTATTCAAGCCCTTAGCTTGCACTTCATAAATAATTTATTTTTAAAATACCCTTCCATGAGACCACCAGCTGGCAAGATGTTCAATTTTCTGCTAAAAACATGTATTTATTGCAAGTCTTATTTTAACTTGTTGAAGATTTGCTAAAAGCCACAAGTGACAGATGTTGTAAGAACTATATTCAACCCAAAACCTCAGGAAGTTGAAAGCCTCATTCTCCTGCTAGGTTTTGTACCTCTGCATAAGCAGTTTCCTTTGCAGGAGAAAAGCTGAAATCTATTCAAGGAAGCTTTCAAGTACCATTTTCTGATAACCCAAAAATGACTGATAGCAGATTATGTGATGATCAGAAAGGTTTATAGATTTCATTACAGTTCTTTTCACTACAATCCTTCCTCCACCATTTCCATTTCATGTTGCTGCATTTAAACTGCTGTACAAACTTGTTCAAAGTGCTCAACATTAAAAAAAAAAAAATCAAAGGAAATTTCAGATAATTAACTTTGATGAATGAGCATATTTTAATTCATGTCTGGTAATATTCTTGTTAATGACATGTCTGCTTAGGACATCCATTAAAAGTCCATTAAGTTAACAGGGAAAGTCTAATAAAGTTATCCTGGAAATTTTCTGGTATATTAACGTTATGGACTTTTAATGAATATCTGCTGTAGGAACTGCTATTAGCAAGGCTACTATTCTAATTAAACTTGGGCTCTGAGAGTGAAAAAAATGTATAAAGATAACAACAAGCAGAAGTAGCACTTCTTTTGAAAATGACTGCAAGGGAGATGGGTACAGGTCACAAATCACACTATCAGTAAGAGCTAAAAAATTACTATATTGTAGCTTTTTTTGTAGCCTGCTATCCAATATACCCATATAAAGTGTGTCCTTCATGTCATCAGTTGCTGGGGCTCCTTTTTACTCTTCTATTGTTGAGACTGCGCAGAACAAAAAGGCCTTCCAGGGCAGGAGATAAAAATTTAAACACAGTTTCTCACAACAATGCCAAATAAAAAAATTCACTTAGGAAATCTGTTCCCTATGGGCATCTCAGCAACCCATTTGAAGCTGCTGACATTCACTGTAATACAGCAAAATACCTTTTTATATGTATATATCTTTTATTCATATAATCTGAGAATGGGTTGGGAGGGACCATAAAGCTCATCTCATTCCATCCCTTTGCCATGGGCAGGGACACCTTCCACTAGACCAGGCTGCTCAAAGCTCCATCTTGATATATTTATATTCTTTTATAAATATATATATATACATAAAGTTTCATTAATATTAATAAATATGTATATTTGTTGTTTTGATAAAATATGAATATTAATATATTTAATGACTCTGCATATATTTACTAATATGAATATGTATAATTATTAATATTTTTGTGTAAATTTCTTAATATGAATATATATGTATATTAAAACCCAACCCTGATATACCTATTTTTTCATACTTATCCTTCACCAAATCTTCCAAACCAATCATTTTCCAGAAACTGTCATCCCAACCTCTATCGGACGTGTATGTCCACTTGCACACTACTGTACAGAGAGACCTAAAAAAGAGACAATATGAGCACAAAGTCAGGCAAATGAAGATGTTTGGGTTTAAACTTGTGACTAGAAACAATTTCCTGCAAAAGAATCTCTTCTCCACTGGTCAGAAACTCCAGCAGAATGCTCACATTGAAAAAAAAAAAACTGGTTACTGTTTGGAGTGCACGTCTTGAGGACCTTAAAAGGACCTTGTGTTTAAGATTCTTGTCTGCTGAAACAACTCCTGGTCTGGCCACTTCACTGCATAAATCAGTCAAATAACAGGCTGTGCATGTGCCTGGGGGAGAGCAGGGCTGGAGCACAGCAGCTCAGAGTGCTGCTCTTCCAGCCTAAATGGCTGCTTTGCACAGTCTGTCCTTAGGAAAACTGTGTTACTTCCCTCACAACTGAACTGCAATTCCCAGGAAATCTGGATGATGGGGACAGATGCACAAGTCTGATTTCTGAGAAGCTGATGTAAACTCTGCTGTGCCAGGACAGCAGCAAGGGGCACAGGCAGGAGCAGAAGGACACAGAGGACAAGAACTCTCACAGCAAAGTCTGTCTTAACACACAGAATGGTTTTTATTAATATCCCCAAATATATTCCTCCCCAAAGTACGAACAATACTCCTGATGGTTTAAAATTACATAGGCTGTTTTCTATCTGAACACTAGGAATCATCTCCAAAGATCAGTACTAAACTGTGCTTGAAAAGTCAGTCAACTAAAAGGTATTAAAAATGCTAAATATCACTGAAAACTGCAGCTCTGCAGTCCTGGGAATACCACAGTACCAGCAAGTGCAACACAGCTCAGATGCATCTCAGGGAAGCACATCATCATAACTGTTCTCAAAGAGAAATCCTGCTCAGAGGTGGATTTTCTTTGATGTTTTACAAGACAGCTTATTTGTGACTCATGTTTAGCCAAGGTGAGCTTACACAGACATATTCTCTTCATTAGGATGGTACAATTTGAACATGTATCTTCAAAGCAAATTCACTTTGACTGAAGCACTTGAGTTTTTCTTGCAGTTTTGCATAAGTAAAAGCCAAATAAAATTTCTCTCTTCAAAATTATTTTTTGGAATAAAAGGAAATCTTCCTTTCATCCAAGAATACTACCCAGGGACTAAAATATGAATCACAGAATGGGTTGGGCTTGGAAGGGACCTTAACACTCTAACATGGGCAGGGACACCTTCCACTAGCCCAGGTTGCTCCAAGACCCATCCAACATGGCCTTGAGCAGAAAAAGAGAAACTATTTTTATTTCCTATCTGCAAATCAAAGTTAGAGCTTATAGCTACTGATACTGCAGACAGAGAAAAGCCAAAGAACAACAGGAAGAGTCTTTCCACACAGCTGGAAAACTATCTGGGATATCTATTTTATGTTTAAGGGGGTTACAACAAGAAGCAACATCCTCTTATGTGACACTGAGCAGAAGATGGGATGGTTTCATAGACTCTCTAAACTCCTACTTTCTCATCTGGGACTGAAATGTGTTTTGTAAATGCCTTATGTTTCTTTCCATCCTGTTTTACTGGAGTTTTTACAACCAGAGGACAAGTGATGGCCATTCACATCCCATTGGTTGAAAAGGTGTGCTGGTTGCTCTTTGCTGCAAAGAGAATAATTAACATGACATATTTTGGGGGGGAAAAAAGACATTAGTTAACTATTTATATCCCTATAAATAAATGCAGTCAATAAATGCAGAGATTATTTCAGGACTACTCTTAAAACATCTCTGACACCCCCACCCCCTTTTTTTTCTTCCTAATAGTTTAAGAATAGACCACACAATCTCAACTCAGTGTCTGGTTTGAAAACAGAAAAAGCACATGACCTGTAACTACAGCAATGACAATGTTGATATAAGGAATTCCAATTTCCAAGGATTTAAAAGCCAGACACAGAAATCTAATTAGGACCTTTGACAAAAATTGGGTGAATAAATAAATTCTAGGCTGAAGAAAATACTGGGAAAAAATAAACATTTTCCCCAAATTGGTTCAAACCTCTCGTTAAAAGGAAAAATAAAGACAGGGTATTTGAAATAAAAAGCACTTCATCAGTTTAGGAAAAATTTAGACATAAAGAGCGAAAAACAATGCATCAAGTTTTCCCAAATATGGCAAATACCAAATCATAACAAATTATCATCAAAACCGAATATGTCTTTTTCTAATTAGGTTGAAGCTCTGAACTAATGCCACACCCTGAGAAAGGCTCCAAGGAACATGTTCTAACCAGGGGCCTGCTGCCCCACACAGCTCCCTCTGTGGAACACCACAGCACACACGCAGGCCCATGGAATCACTGGGGATGGGGACAGATCCCCTCCTGCCAATCCACAGAATTCCAGCAGATCCCAGCTCTCTGGCAGGATATGGCTGCACTGAACACATCCTGGAGATGCATAAATGCAAAGTGCTCACAGAGCAAGGATAAACAGAGGAGTTCTGGTTGAATTTTTAACATAGTATGGAAAATGAACTGGGAAAGACAACTCTTCCCAAAGAAAGTGGCTGGCAGATCCTTAAGTGGAAGGTTCTGGTATGAAAACCAATCTCAGATCTGAGTTAAACACTAACACATTATGTTGGCAGGTTTTTATTTTCATGGCCACAGCAAGAAACTCAAAATGCTTGTTTTAAACACAGTCTGAGCATTTATACTGCTCTGAGATTCAATCTCTTTCTTCCACTCTTGCTGCCACTCAAAAAGTAGGTGTTTAATGGAACAATATGGCTTCATACAAACCCCTAATATCAAAGAGAAAGTGTCATACTGCAGAAAGACATTCTGCTCTCAGAGATAACAGTCTAAATGAAAGGGTTTCTTTGTGATGGCCATGATGGATTAACATCACCACATGCTCAAAAGCACCTGGATGGGTTGAACTCAAAGCCCTGCCCCTCACCTGATGAGGTGCTCAGTCTGTATGTCCTAGAGAGCTCTGTGCACATGCAGAGAGAACAGCTCATTCATGGCTTGTCACTGCTGAAGCCAATGGTATAGATGCAAATAATACATATTTATTTATATATTTATGTATATTAACTTCATAGGAAATCACTCAGAAATTCTCCCCCAGAGAATCACCCTATAAAGGGGGTAGCACAACTCCTAACTTGGGAAAACTCTAACCAGAAAGACACTGGGAAAGAACCACCTGAGGAACCAAATCAGTATACCTACAAAGAAAGCCTCAACCATGAGAAAATTTTATATTTCACAGAACTCCTAAGTTTGATGAGATGAGGGGCAGATATGAAACAGAAACAGTACTGATATCTGCTGTGGTATATTCAATTTTTCCTATTTGGCAGCATTGCCTCAATTATTTGGTCATAAACACCAGACTTGTGCTGGCTGAAGCTGGATGAACCAGATGGGTTGAAGCAAAAGCTCTTCTTACTTTACTCCCAGGATCAGCTGGGTTCAAAGGGGCAGAGAAGAGGCAATCCCAGAGGGAAGAGCCCTCTCCTGACTGCCTGATCCACCAAAGGATTTGAGGAGCCATACATGGAACCCCTCAGTGGCACAAGCCATATGTAGCCAGTCTGAAATACCATGAGTTTGGAGACACTTTTCCTCAAGCATATTCCCAGCACAAAGAAATGAAGGATTTCCTTTCTCTGTTCAGAACAAAAAGTTTTGCTTAGAATATTCCTACTGAAAAAAAACCCCAACCGTCATGCATGGAAAATTTTTATTTTATTCAAACCAGATTTTTCACAGGAAAATGATTATGTTTAGAGTTTCCTATGAGTTTCTTGCTGAGGACTAACTGGATGTGCTGAAGTCCTGCATAACCAGAATCTCAGCAGTCTTAAAAACACAGAGAGTCTGTGAACACACTTGAAATTCCCAAAATGCTGTCTGGAAGCAACTAACCTGCAAAAGGGTCTGGGCCAACTGGACTTGTGATCACTCAGGTGATCAAAATTTGTTTCTGTATGACTCTTCCCACATTATCTGCCCATTCTGAGTATTTTCTCTCACTCTGTTGTACTTCATGGAGAGAAGGCAATCAGATGCATTCACTGAAAATGGGAATTCCTGCATGCTCTAAGTTATCAGCATAAAAATGTATCCAAAAGATAAAAGTCACAAAAAACTTCTCCACAACTACTTAGGAGTCACCAGAGCTTCACACTTTCTTGCCACATCTCCCACACTCCAAAAGGGATAAAGCCAACACAGATATGATTCCCAAATCTGCAGAGAACCTGCCCTGCCCGGGACAGTACCTGCTATGAAAATAATCCTGGGAGCTACTCCTTAACTGCAGGTGTCTTGCAGAAGTCATCCCTATTTTAAGTACAGGTTGATAGGTAAGTCCTATCAACTAAAAGTTACTAAAAGAAACAGTTTTTTTTCCTGAAAAGTGACCCCACATAAGGTATTTCTACATGACCTTCCATTTCAGAGGGCTGGTACAAGATTAGTTAGCCTGGAAAATGAGTCAGCCACCAGCTTGAAAGGCAGAGAACCCCTGGCTGGGGCATCCTGAGGTGAATGGCAGCTTTGTTCTCAATTCCAAAGCAAAAGGATCTGCTCCATTCATCCCAACTGCTCAGAAATGAACCTAAACTCATGAACTTAATTAATTTTGTAGGCATCATTAGCAGCGCAGCAGTTCAATCACTGGATCACTGAACTGAAGCCAGCTGCACCTGCTGAGGGCTGTGCCAAAGCTAAATCCTCCAGAAGCAAGGATAGGGTACAGCTAGATCCCAAAAGGAATAGCATGCACTGAGATAAAGTAGCTCTCTGTGGTCTGTGGGGCAGATTTATTTAAAGCTACAAAGAATCAAAAGCTAAGAAAGCTTTATGACGTTGTGAACGTAAGCAGGAGACCAGAAACAATGGAGTGTGCCTTGACTGTCACAACATCAAATGATTTTTCTTTTGTTCTACAAAGTTTAAATTTAAAACAGATTCTGAATTCAAATTGTAAACCAGGGCGTAGATTCTGCTCAAACGAACGTCTCCACATATCGACATCTGGGCCAGGCTGCCAATGTCCTCCCAAATTATGCACCCCACAGTCTCAAGGCTTTTCACAAAAGCAAGCAATTTACAGCTCTAACACAGTCACAGATCTGACTGTGGTTTGTGCAAAAATGTTCCAGGCAAAAAAATTTAATACCCAGCACACATACTCCCAGCATCCAAGAACAGAACTGGGCACTGCTGCTGCAAGAGCCTAAAATACAGTGAAGTTATCACAGAGCAATAGGAAACCTGTAATTATTCTCTGCTCTATTATGGTAATGCCATATCCATTAATCCACAGCCTTGGAAACAGAACCAGAATGTTGGATCCACATCTACCACTGGCATTTAGGAAACATGTCTCTGCCTGCTTGCTGTATTTGGCTGCCTGGGGGAAACAGGGACAATTTGTCCTAAAGGAATACTTCTCAAGAAAGAGGAGAAGAAGTGACATCTGATCATTGAGTCTTGAGATGTATGAAGTGTATGAGATGCTGTCCCTGCTGAGTGTTGGCTAAAAGGAGTCAGGGCAGGGGTCTGAGCTCAGGCTGGTGTGGAGGAGCTGCCCCTGCTGTCCCTCAGTCCATCTCTGGGCCAGGTGGGCTGCAAAGCTCAGGGTGACAGAGTCTGGGGGTGCCCTGACTGCACTGCCCTCCTTTCACCTCTTCAACAGCTCTTTAACTGCAGGTACACAAAACCTGTCAGGGGCTGCTCCAGCCACCCAGCCGTGTAAACCCCAAGTCCCTAACATTTAGAACACATTACTTTTTATGATTATTGCCTTTGACCCAAAGCCTATGAAATTCCTGCCTGCCCAAACCCATTGTCTTAGCAAGCTGTGCAATTTGACTCTTGCCTGAAAAGGGTTTTCATCTTCCAACAAAACATTAAACAGGCCAAACAAAGAAGACAGGTGGGGAAGCCTGTTTGGGACAAGTAGCAGACACATTCCCAGTTGTACTCAAGGCCTTGACATTCAGTCTTTGCATGTCTGAGGATTTAAACCTATTCAATAAAGGTAACAAGGAAATTACTGTAATCAGAGTTAGCAATTCTACCAGCTTCAGCCTTCCTATGCTCTGGGTAACACTTCTATTTATCATAAATAATTAAAAGTAGTCTGGCTGCCATTTAGACTTTTTGAAGGAAGTTAAATACCACAGCAAAAGCAAAGCTTTCTCCCTGCTTTGAAATCTTCACTAAAGCTGAGGAGAAAAAATATTAATACAAATAAGAATGATCCAATATCATGGTGAAAGGCCAATATTTGTTCACACTAGGGCTGTCAATTTTGTCATATTTCATAGGTGAAATAGGATTAAACTCCAGACCTCAAACCTTAAAAGTTACTGTTCAAAAAATTACTTGGATATTTTCTTTTTCCTCAGGAAAAATTCAGTGTCAGAAAATAGCTCTTCAGTTCCCAACAAAAAGGATTTAGTAGAAAAGATTTCTCTTTCCAGCAAGCATTCAAGTTTAGTGGAAGACAGTAATCCACAAAGCAACCAACCAAAAAGACAGTGAACAGCTCAGGACCTACAAGCTGCATACTTGAAGGTAATGCAGATACTGATAATTGCCTATATAATACCTTTCCAAGCCCTTTTTTTGGGTTTTTTGTTGCTTAAAAAAATTATGTTGAAGTACTACATAAGATGTGAAGATTTCACAGCTTTTCCTTCAAAGCTGTGGTTAAAACACTGGTTTAATGATATACTATTCCCCCCATTTTTTGCTGAACACTGCTGACTCAGGGAACTACTAGCAGGGTCCTACCAGACTCCTTCCCAGCCAACAAGGCTAAATTTGGGGTTAAAAATCTCTGAACTTGCATTCAGCAGCTCTGTTGGCCTCACATCTGGAAAGTCAGAATTCTCACTGGACTGGTGGCACAGCTTTTATTTAAAAATATAAACCAGGTCTCCCTTTCCCTGCCATAAATCTCAGTGCCAAAGCAGAGCCCATGAAAGAGCAACACTCTCTTTTAGGTGAGAGAGAGGCCCTTGGGGAATGGCAGCTACATCAGAGCCCTTGGGGGACTGGGATCCATCAACACTCTCAGCAACAGGCGTAGGCATTACACCAGGACTGCCAAACTCATCCAGACTGGGCTTTCAGGGCTTTTGCTGGGATACAGGGTGGAGGAGTTGTGATTCTCCTGAGCTCACATCACCCTGTGTGTGTGTGGAAGGCACTCAGCTCTCAGCAACAAGCACCGAGCAGGAAACAAAGTCTTTCAATCAGCAAATCAAAAAGTTAAAGCTATTTTTGTAAAGGGGAAGAAGTATTAATTAACTCAAACCTTCCTTTAATATTTTGTGTTCATGTTGTAACACTTAAGAGGTTTTTGGCTGGCTTTTTAAATCACAGGATTTTCTAAGCAAGTCTGTTGCTTACTTAAAGGGACAGTTTTTATTGTATGAAAAACACAATTCACATTTGCAATTTTCTACACCCACATCTATAATTAATCTCCTCTGAATACAGCCACTCCCTGACGAGATTCCATGTTATATTTAAACTCTGGGTGCCACTTTGAAAGGAAAATAAGAAGAACAATAGGATCATTTTCAAAGCCTACATAGCAGCACAAGGTTTCAAAGCAATGAAGTGCTTTAAACTCTGGCATCAACCTTCCGACCACCCAACCAGAGCGAAGACTGACCTCCAGTTACCACCACAATAAGCACAGAAGTCTCTTGAGAAATGCAGAGTGTAGATGTTCCCCGTGTTCCAAAGGAGGCAAGAGACTGATGTTATATTGCACAGATAAATCTCAAATTTACCGAGAGATTGTTGGGAAAGCCCGTTTTGTGACACTCAGACTCTAAGGATTAACCCACATAAAGAAAATTCTGTGTTGGATGAGGTATCTTAAAATTTAAAATTTGCACATCTTGTTACAAATGTGGATTTGATACATAACTACTGTGGGAAACTGGCTTGTTTTATTTTTCCATAAATACACACACACACGTGTTTGTAATGTGTACACATGCAGATATTTACTTTGGATTGGGAGAATGTGCCTGTTTGTGTTTGCTGTAATCTATTTAAACCTGTCCTTTAAAAATACAAATAAATGCATCAAACACTGCAAATGTCAAAAAAGCCATCCAACAGAAGGTAAATCACACTGACCACAATGAGATGATGTTTCTTCTACGATGTGTAACAGAGCCCAATTCTTTCTAGAAGTGTGTTTCTGTTTAGAAACAAGTTATCAAAAGATGGGAAGATGGAATAGTCTTGAATTCAGTTTTCCTAGAAGTTATGTCACCAAACCTGTAGGGAACCACCCATCTGCAGTTCAGCTTATCAAGGCAGATTAATCCCTTGTGTGCATCTAATAATTTCAGAGTATACACTTAGCTAAACACATTGGGTTGGATCAGAAAGTACAAAATAAGACCATTTTATCCACCCACATACGCCTCACCATGTCATGAGGCAAGGGCAAGCCAACAGTCAGCAGATTGCTGAGTTGTTTTATTAATTTCATTCTGTATTATGTTACAGACACCCAACCAAGATTCAAGCCCATTGTCTTCGGCATTGTTGGAGAACTCATAATGAGACACAGTCCTAGACAAAAAAATGTATTGTCTAGACAAATCAGACATAGCATGTGGGGCTGGAAATTTTAGTCCATTCCCTTCAAAGATGGCAAACAGAGGCAAAGAAAATTGAGGGATTTGGCCAAGGGTCAAAGAGTAAACTTTAATCAGACCCCTGAACTGAATACTTAAATCCAGAGGCTCACTCTAGAGACCCAGGCAGAAAGACACCATTCAGACATTGATGTTGAATATGTTAAAAAAAAAAATCTTTCTATGGACAACTGTGGTTTAAATCTTTAAATATGAGAGAAACAAAAAAAAAGTGTGCACATATATAAAATTGAATCATTGTTTTAAGTAACCACTGGTTTAAATTTTATAAGCTTAATAAGTGGAGGAGAGGTTATAAGGAAAACATCATCCAAAAATGGCAAGGGAAATGAAAAGCAAAACTGGAAGTAGAGACCACGTCTCCAGCTACTGCAGTCCAGCAGCCTTGGGACATTCCTCCTGCCTTCTGCAACATCAGCAATGTTTCAGTTCCATTTAATCACAAAAAATTATTCTTTCAAGCTCAGTATTTCAACCAAACCACTCTGCAATAGGAAGTCAAATATTTATTTCAATTAAGAGCTTGTATTTAAAAAACACATTTTCTCCTGTTACTTTCTGGCAGTTAAAAATATGACACAATTAAAACTGGAAGTATTGGTACACAGAGCCAGTGAACAGCTTCCTCTGGAAGTCTGAGCTGGAGCAAATTTACCACAGCTCAAGACTTCACCAAACACTCAAGGAAGCTGGTAAAGAGATTAAGCAAATGCTACAAGTCACTGAGAAAAAGGAAGTTTGGTCTGAGCTCCCTCCCCACCGTGTGGCTTTGGACAGAGTGAGATTATTCCTGTCAGCAACATCAACTTCTCCCAGTATAAGAGCAGCAGCACATCCAGATGTGCATCACCCAGCACATCTGCCAGCACCAGGCATTGGCCCAGCCATGGACACACGGCCACTGCATTGTTCCAGATGTCCCTGTCCCACAGGGAATAACGTGGGCAGGCTGCAGGAAGACCCCAGTTACTGCTCCATGGCCCTGTGTGGCTCCTCTGGGTGAAAAGGACACACAGGACATGCTCACCCACCAGCCATGCCTAGGGAGCTGAAGGATTTAGGGTGTCCTTGATCTTCCAGCAGCTTGGGAAGTGTGGCAGATGCTGAGGGCGCTGCCTGGCCAGCACCATGCGCACCCTGACACGCCAGACACTGACTAGAAACACAGATCTCCACAGGATCAGGGCTACAGTTCATTATGTGGTTTCTGCTGTCTTCATACAATTGAGCAGAATTAGAGTGGTGTGAAAAAACCCCACCCTTACAGCCTTACCAGTGGTGTTTTGAGAGAGAGAACTGTCAGTCCGGAAATCTCTTCATGCAAAGACACATTTTACCAGTTCATGAGTAAATAATGTATATACTCCTAACATCAAACTGCTGATAGTCTAATTTAGCACAGTACTTGCACACATGTGTGAGTATAAAGTCCTGAGTGCTGTCAGTGGGGTTAATGGGAGTTTTTACCAGCTTAGTCAGACTGTGCTGAACTGGAGCCTCGGCTGTCATGCACTTGTGGCTAGACAAAGCCTAAGTGAAACCAGAACAGAAGCAGGGAAATTGCCAAGAGTACTGCAATAAAAGAAAGTCGTAATAACTGCATTCTGATGGAGGCTGTTACCATTTCACATGCTAAACCTGAACATTGAGGCCTCCTTTATTCAGAGAAACCACCTTCAAGTCTTATTCAGGTCTGGATGACAGGATACAGCTGCCAGGGGCACCTGAACCAAAGATACACATTAGATATTCCTATTCAGGGAGTGAGCTGAGGTGTGTTGTTACCTCCCACCACAAAAATCAGTTCAGTCAGAGTAAACTCTTAAAATCATAAAGTCATTCCTAAATATTAGATATATGTGGTCATAATTTAGTCATTAGTATCAATTTTTGAAAACAGGTTTTGTTAAATTTTAAGATAAGTGATTTAAATCAAAGGAAAAGCAAGATGGCTCATTTTATATACATGTAATGTATGCTTGTATTTTAATATTTTAAATGACAGCAGCACTGCATCTATTTCTAGAGTATCTTTAATTAATAATAATGGTATGCCTGTACAGGCCTTTGCAATTGTATTCATGTAAAAAAGAGGGCACATTTCTGAGCAAATCTCAAAAAGTAAAGACACCAACAGTATTATTTGGACAGCTGCAAGATTTCATAAACCAAACAAAGAAAACCCCCCAAGGAGTTCTGAAACAGGTAATAGAAGTGAGTAAAAGAACACATAAATTTCCATAAAGTAGGAATGAAAAACCGTTTCAGCTTATTTACATCAGCAGAGAAATAAATGGAGATCAATGCAGAAAATAAGGAAGGCTACAGAGTAGATAAATCAGGTGTCATTATTTCTCAGAAGGCAGAAATAAAGACATTCAAAGAAAACAAGCAATCATTCTGCAGTTGAAAGAGGATATTGCTGGGACCAAGAGAAAATAAAAGAAAAACATAAAGGAGGCTACATTACATGGATATCTAGACTGCTTCCAGTCACAATAATAGAGAGAAATAACATAAGGGAATACAAATGCTCATTAACTGAGCATGATTTCAAAGCACTGGCCCCAGAAGGATGCTAACATGTTGTCAGGTCTAGGATTCCTCTGTCCTTTCCTTTCCTCTGAAAGCATCTCTGCTGCCACTGCTAAAGAGAAGGGACTGCACTAAATCAACTCCACTCTGACTTTTTCTAACAACCAACCAGATCAAGCCATGGGCTCTTGGCAGAGTGGCTGAAAGAAAGAAGTTGCTCCTCTTATTTCAGATGCTTTAGCCTGTTACACAAGGAAGGTGGACACGATTGGTTTTTCCATTCATTTAAATCCTAAAAACAACTTCACCTGGGAATGCACATCCCCAGCTCTCTCAGAGCCAGAGCTCAGCCTGCCAGGTACTGCCTGAGCTTGTCTCACACCCAGCACCGAAAGGTGAGGCTGAACCAGCAGGGTGGAGTTCACCACTGCTCTAATGAACCCTTTCGTGCGGCTCAAACAACACTAAAATATTTGCCTTTCCCTTTCTTGGAACTTGAATTACACTGCAATACCTGCAGAAAATACACTCACAAATGCTGCAAGCACAGAAAGAATGAACTAAAAGTCAATTCAAAATCCCTGTGTTAGATGCCTTAGAAAAGGACTGTTTTATTCTCTCTTTAATGGTTTATACATTTCTAATGAAAAAAACCCCAAAAATAATTTCCACATCTGTGTGTTTTACCAAATTAAATGATGGAATTAAAAAGATCACTGTTCACAGAGAGACTGTACACTTTTATTTGAGAGAAATTAAGAATGAAATTTCTAAAGGCAATTTTGTCCACTATTTA
Source organism: Ammospiza caudacuta (assembly GCF_027887145.1). Lineage (NCBI taxonomy): Eukaryota > Metazoa > Chordata > Aves > Passeriformes > Passerellidae > Ammospiza > Ammospiza caudacuta. The sequence goes on along the minus strand of NC_080599.1, from coordinate 45,262,626 downwards.
TTTATGAGCTTGGTCCTAAAGAGACGTGGGTGTGAGTAACTTGACCTGAACAAAAAGTGTCTCTGACGTCAGCTGGGGCATTTCTGTAAGTCACGTGTCTGCAGAAGCAACTGCAGGATTGTGCTTGACTTACCCCATATGGATTTTCCTTGCTACCTCCACAGTTAGGTCAGCAACATCAGGCTGCACATTCTGCCATTTTCATTGCTGCAAAGTGGTTTGCACCCTTAGGAAAAAAGCACAAAGAAAATCAACTCCCTGCTGTCCTAAAACAGCTCTAGAGGTGAAAGGCCAACTTTCACTGCTGCCAGACCCAGAGAGAAATCCCAAGGTCTGAATTTAACAGTTCTCCTGCCCTGACTTGCCATGGATGGTATGGGAATGATGAGGAGGAACAGCACAAGACTTGCTGACCTGCAGGAATCAGAGATTGGCAACTCTGGACTGCAGCACTGAAAACCAGAAATAAATAAGTAAGCAAATCTGCATGCAGATCAAAAAATAACAAGTGCCTATAAGACAGCAGCTACTTAAGGAGAATTTTCTGGATATTAAATCCATTGTACTTGAACAGTCTGAAGATGTTTTTGGTATATGACAAATGCTGCCAGCAAGACATCAGATGAAAACTCCTCTGGCTGGACTGACCTTGATTTTTCCAAATACACTGTTTCTTCACAATCAATGCCAATTAATCAATAACCTGCTACAGGTTTTCAAACACCATTTTCAAGTCATTCTGTGTGTCACACTGAAAGGACAAATGAATCTTCTGGGCCATAGGTGTCCATGAGGTTCAGAGAAGGAAAATGAGCAGTGTTAAGAACAGCTCCCCAAACATTGCCAGAGCCAACAGCCTGTTCATACCAGCAAGCTTGGACAGCAAATAAAGGACCCAGACCAGCAGAGCACTTAAGCACAGGCTTTAACTTTAAGCACGTGCCTAAGTGCTTTGCTGGAAAAGGGCCCAAAGAAAAGAATGAGCACAGTTAACTGAAAAGCCCTTCAGAACTGGCCTGACTGCTTTGTTTGTCCATTCCAGTTGCTAGTAAACACACGTTTGGGCTTAACCCATGCCACAAGAACAGAGACCTGGTACAGCCAATCTCTGCACTCTGGGAGGCTCCAGGAACTGGAAAGGCACTGCAAGACACATTTGGGATTTAGGCTACTTAAAAGGCACAAGTAGACATAGTATCTCCACATCTCTCTTGCAGGAAAACCCACATGAAGGCCCAAACCATTAAATAAGCTTTTACCACACAAGCCTGCCTTGCTCTGACTTTTCCACTAGCTTCACAGAATGTATTTTGGAGACCTCATAAAGAGGGGACAAAACACTGCCACAGGATTGGTGGCTCTTTGTCCTGTCTCCAACTTGTGAAGGAAACCCAAACTTGAGCAGATAATTTCTGACTCTGGGCCTCGGCACTGTGCCAGTCTTTTTTACAACCTCCACCTTGGTCCATTAATAACATTTTTATATGTATCAAATTTACCCCCAAAACCAAAATCAAAACAAAGTTCCCTAGAATATCTTAAGCAATGTGCTTAAGTTAAAAAAAGAACTGGAGTCCAAAAATGGAAAGATGATTAGGGAGGTAGGTGAAGTTTGAATGAAACAATAATAAAAAGCCCTAAGAACACATCATATATTCATAGTTCTTGAATCATTAAGGCTCTGCATGACAGCTCTCACAAGCACCAGTATGGCAAATTCACTGACTTTTAAGCAGGAGTGAAAGTGGCTAAGCCCTAGGACAAATAATTTGAAAATCTCAGCACAAGTCTGATCTCAGAGAGTTTAAAGGAATGCAGACTGCCCAAAAACACAGCAGCTGTTTGTTTTTTCTGCCACCTTTCCAAGGTTCATGTCTGGAGTGAGGATAAACAGTTCTGAAAAAAAGTTATGTGGAGTTCAGACTTTAAGAAAATAAAACATCAGACTAGTATTTCTTGAAGAAAGAATAAAAAAAAAACCCCAAATCTTAAATTATTTAGCCCTGAAAGTTTTCAGGTGGAGCTTCCAGGAGCAGAGGTAGATGGCTTGAGGCTTCAATATATTAAAATGCATTTTCTAAACAAGTCTGCATTTTCAAAACCTTGGCCTGATGTGGTTTTCTTGAGCAATATTCCTCCAAGCAGAGTTTCACATTTAATGAGGTAAAACTGTAGTCCCTACTTCATGCACACACACACAGATAGAGGCCCTTTCAGATAAACCAACAAGCAAAGGAGATAGTGGATGAAGCCTGCATCAGCCTGAAGTGATTTCCATCAGCACAGCAGGTATCACAATCACAAGGTTAATTTCTGATAGCTTGGACATCATTCTTTATATTCTATCTCCTCCTTTCTCTGTTTGTGCCAAAGCAAATGAGCACCCACTTCAATGAATTAATACATCTCCTGATAGGTTGGGCAATCAGAAATTTAACATTTTAGTAGGTATGAGTTTCCTTTGATCCACATTTAAAGAGACAGCCTGAAAAAGAAAGAGGTATCAGGAAATGTTCTTGGACAGATTACCAGTGGAGCTAACTGGTGTGAATAAGGATTGTCTGTGCTCCAGGCAGGTCAGAAATAGCAGGAAATAGCAGGCACCATGTTGAGATTCAACATCTGTTTATGAACTGTCCTTATATACAAATGAAGAGCTGCTACAGGACAAAATATACAAACCCAGAAAGTCTTAAACAAACTGGATCCCCTCTGGAGAGCCCCCCTGTAAGATTTACACCTGGTGCTACTGGGACAACAGCATGAGGAGTGGTGAGCACTGAAGAACTTTACTTTCTCTTTGTGATGCACATTCAAATTATAGATATATATATATATATTTATATTTATATCTATCTCATGGCCAGCATGGCCCAAGATGGCACATGAAAGATGCCATCTGTGAAGGAGACTAAATCCAGACTGCACATGTGCCCACAGAGCTTCAGAGTGGAATTGAGGGCAAGAATGGCACGGGGTGGGATGGACATGAAGAACAGGTGCCAGCAGTGTATCATGCTCTTACACATTCCCTGTTTTCCCTTCTTTGTAGGGAGATGAAAGCTCTCTGGACCTTAACCTCCTGCACAGATGCTGTGCACAAGGAATTAGGGACAACACCACACCAACTTTTTCCATAAAGACAGGAAGAATACTTAATTTCTTTCCTGAAAGTAAAATTATAGCATGGTATTTCCTTTTCTCCAAAGACTCTGTTCAAGGTATTTTATATACAATGACAAACCAGCATCAGAAACCCCCAAATAGTTTCATAGAGGGAAGTTCAGAAGACGAAAACCACAGGAAAATAGTTTTCTTTGTATTTTGTGGCATGTTCTCCCCCTCTTATCAGTTTTAATTAAATATGAAAACACCTTATTGTGCAGATCCAGCTTCATTGCTCTGAAGAATGAGCTCACCTTGGAAAATGAGATTGGAAGGAGAGGAGAGTATCTAAATAGTTTCAAAACTGTTTCAAACTACAGTGAGTGAAGATGAAGTTATTTCCATCATCCTAACTCCATGTACTATGTAGGGATAAATGCAAGTGCGCTTTAGGGGTGGGGAGAGTTTTGGATTTAAGAGGCATATCTCTCTGCTCATCTTCATATTTTTCCCAATCACCTATAGCATGAAGGGATTTCCTACTTTCTTTCCCACTTTGACAAAAAAAATCCTTGTGCATGGGTACTAGAGGCAATAGCTGGGTCAGCTGGCATAAATTCTCTTCTACTCCAACACTGGCTCATGGATGCTGGGAGGGACTCTGGGACAGCCCCAGCCTGCCAGGGAACACAGGGACAGCTGTCTGAGGAACACCTGTGCTCCCCAATCCCCTCTGCAGAGAGTCCCAGGATACATCCACACTGCACAACAGCAGCAAGCTCAGAACTCAGGCTGACAAGTCTGAGACAGAGCACTTGAAATAAAATAAAGTGGACAAACACAGGTTTTAACTGAGATTCCCAGCTCCAGTTTAAAGCTGAGTGTCAGCAAGCTGAACCAGACATTTAACTCAAATAATATCTGAAGTTACATCATAGTAAAATATAAAAAATAGAACTTTCAGAACTTCCCCTTCACTTTAAAATTAAACCAACAGCCATGGTGAAATCTGAAATTCCAACTCTCCTATCCACAGAAGAATTGAGTTTCCTACCCATGCAGTGTCCAACAACCAAGAAGGACAACTCCAGTCATCCCTGCTGGATCACACTGCAAGCATTATTGCTTCATCTGTTTCTCTGAAGTCAGTCAGAATCCTACCATCGACATTTAATTAAAGAAGGTAGTAAGAAAATAAACAACCTTTCTTGGAATGTCTTTGATTCCATAAGTACATATACATTTCATCCACTGAAGGCTGAATTACAACCTTTCATCTAAAGAACAGCTTAATGGAATGGCACTGGAATAAAGAATGGGAAAAGGCAAAAACAAACCCTTGGTGATTTCACATAACACATTATATATTTATATAATATCGGGCTGGCTATCTGGCAGCATCAATTTGCAAGCTGCAGTAAAAGTGTTCATCACCTCAGTGCAAGCAAAAGGCTGAGCCAGGCACTTACACCAAATCAATAACCAGATCCTACTGAGAGTTAAAGCAGCAGATGGTCCATCACAATGAAGAAATGACAGAACACATCCATAGAAGTGCCTGCTTTCTTCAGACACATTCTTGAAAGCACTGTATCATTGATCTAAGATTATTTTTATAGGCAGATGACAGGTCAAGCATAAAAGTGCTCTGTTTTAAAGGTTACGGAGTTGGCAAGCTTGGTATCACTGCCATGGACAAAGACGCATTTTCTTTGGAAGTCTTCCTTGTCAGGTTATTTACATTTCACAGTTAAAAGGCTCCTCTCTGGAGAACACGAATTCTAAAACAAATAAGAGAAAAAGTCCTAGGCAAGCTAATGCTACTTTAAAGAGATAATGTAAATCAACCCTGACACCATCAGTGTCATCCTAAAGCACGCAGAGAATTTCCAGTGAAAGTTACTAACATTAAGCAGATTGAGAGAGCCAGCCAAAAAAAATAAAGCAAACCTGTAGGTAAACTGCCCTCCAGGCCAAGACTGTTGTTACAGCCATGTATTACAGTGAGAGGCAGAGGAGGAACACTCCAGTGGTGAAAGGCATTTGTTTGGGAAGTCTGGAGGAAGAATTGGTCCAGAATAAATAATTTATAGTGTGATCTGTGAAAATGCCTATGGAATACGACACCTAATTCTCACTGCAAGTTAGACAGAAAGCTGGATGCCCAGCTAAACACTTAAAGAATGTTACCCTTCAAATTATACGGCTCTTTTCCCAGCTATAAAATAACAATGCCACTTTCTTGGTTAAGAGCACATTTAAGGGCTGAATTTATTAAGGTTCTTTCATATGCAAGGTATTACAGAGGAGTAAAGGTTTGGGGGTTTTTAAAAAAAAAGGAAGAAAAGACAAAAGAGGCCCTTATGGGATAATAAATTTCTGTGAGTTTTAATACTTCTAAGCAGTGTGTGTACACATACAGTGCACAGACTTCATGCTACACAGCTTTTCTTCCCTTCTCTGGATGAGAACTCTCCTGGAATGTTATTGTTTTCAGGGGGGTGGTTTTTAAAAATTTACTGTGAATACATGCATTATATATGTGCACACCAAAACACTGCTGGGGCTGTAAATGACCCAGGAGTTCATAAACATGGCTATTTTCTTATCTGGTTCAAATTTATGCAAGGAAGCAATTGTTACACAGCTCTGGCTGAACAGAGACCCAATCTCACAGGGGACAAGGGCGCTTTCCATAGGGTTTCACATAAGGAAGAGTTCAAAGGAGATGACAGATTGTTTATTACATCCCTTGTACCATGAGGGTCTGATCTCTGATGGTGTTCACAGGAGCTAATGCAAGAGAAACACCCCGAACACCCAGCCTGGCTCTGAAGAGAACAGAAACGATTGAAAAAAAAAACATTAAAAGAACTGAAAGACAACAAACTCCTCTGTGGTTTATGTCTCATTTTTCCTCAGAATTTAAGGCTGTAACACCACAACCTCCTTCAATACTCCCCCAGGTCCAGAGAAGAACAGTTATCCAGTCCCACCATTAGTGAGGATGTCAGCAAGAGGCATCTCAGACTCCCAGCCAACTCTTTATGAATATTATTAAGGGGAGATTGCCATGTCAACCTCACAGAAGTTAATAATTACAGTGTTCATTTATCTCCACTGGTTCTGCACAGGACCAACAATGAAATGGCTGTTTAAACAGAGTTTCTTGCTTCGATGGGAAGCTGTGTGTGCACCACTCATCATTAACAAGTAAATGTTAATGACAATTATGGAAAATAAAAGACTTTCTGATATATACAGTACAGTTATTTAAGAGTCTTCTTAAGATGTTGGATGTTGCATTTTGAGACTGAAGAAATAAAACCTTTAACAACAATGCATATATGAACTCTGATTTGTTTTTATTATTTTGTTTTTTAAGTGCTGGAGAATGTTTTAACCATCACACACAAACTCACATACACACACACTCTCAAACTACCACACTAGGCAAGATCAGAGCTTAACAGCCAACAAAACACACATTCAATCCCTGAGATCATTTTCCTGAAATAGAAAACTACATATGTTTCTCAAATTTCACATCAAGCCACTGCACAGCCCGAGCTGCAGGGGAGAAGGGAGCCAAGCCTGCCTTTAGGCTTGGGGGAGGAAGGACCTGAAACCAAGATGATTCCTTTCATATCACCACATTTCTCATCCACAATCTCCACTTAACAAACACCCCCATTTCACAGCATTTCTAGCTGGGCTTGCTTATCAAGCAGCCTTTGCTTTGTCAAATTAAGACACATTGCCTTAGATTAGTGAGACTCCCTGAGTTCACGATGACTTCATGGTTGGCTCAGTTCAGTGTCTCTGTGGCAAACTGCCAGGAATACATCCCCTGCCCCCAATCCTTTCTATACTGACCTAGCTGGTTTTTTTCTTTTTTTTAGCAGCAAATGAACACAATAGAAAATGAAGGGCTAGATACTGTCACAGCTAATTAACAATCCTAACAACTTCAAAAAATTAAGTAGTAAATATTTGAAGATCTGAATGCAAGCCTCTGCAGTGCAACCTCTCAATGTATGTCTGAAGCTGTTGGAAGGGGACAGTGCAGTTTTTCTTCACTGGGCAGATACAGTGAGACACTCTGAAGGGCTCCTGTTCTTGTGGAAAACACATTAAGCTTCTTTTGCTAATATTTTGTAAAGGGCACTTGTACAATAACAATAGCTAAAGCTTCCTGTTTGCCTGTGTGCTTCCTGGCTAACACTAACGAGACCTGCCGACAATTTTTTTCTCCAGCACACAGAATTCTTTCAGATTACTCGGTAGACTCAAGGATGTATCATTTTTAAATTAAAAAAAAAAAAATCTAACAGTAATAGCTCACATTGCACCTGCCGTTCACAGTCCTGAAAACTTTTCCAGCTACACATTTCCTATTTTCTGGATCAGTCTGTGTGTCACCAGTCTCCAAAGAACATGTTTTGAATTTATTAAAAGCCTGATAGCAGTAGAATTCTCTCATTTGGCAAACATACCATCACAGGGACACTTGCTTTTGGCTCCAGGACAAGAAATTCATGGTACTTTGTCCAACCCACAAAAACACCATCCCTCCCCTCCCAAGCAGCCTTTCAAGATAATTCTCTCTCCTCCAGAGACTTCTCTAAACAAGTCTGCATGTCTGAACTCTTGGGTTTCATTTCATAAACAGGACACAACACCAGAGTGTAATTCAGGACACTGTCACTGCCCCATGGGCTCAGCACTAATCACAACAGCTTTCTGAAATATTCCCTGGGCCCCTTCTTGCCAGAGACAAGGCCTGATTTTTAGACTGGGCATCTTTTGAAGCAGGCACAAAATATCAACAAGAATCCAAGCACCAGATCCCAGCCAAAGGGCATCCATTAGTCATGGCAGGGCTAGGAAGGAAGGGAAGGGCAGCTGGCCCCAAACCGTGGTGTCTGTGCTGCTGCAGTTACCACATCTCTCTGCAAGGATTGCCCAATCCTGGAAAAGGACACAGACATCCTTCAGATAATGGTTTAACTCGCACTGGTTTGTTTTTCCAACAGCGCCTCTAAACATAAGCTCCTCTTCTAAAAGCACTCTCCCTCCTCAAAGTTTCCAGCCTATTCTGGATAAAATATTTGGTGAGGGCTGCACTGACACAGCCACAGGAGACCTCACAGTGGTAAAAGTAAGCAACCTCCCAAGAATGCGTGGGTGCACCAGTCTAACAGATGAAGAACAAACATCAAATCCTCACATGGATTCAGCTCCCTGAACACCTCCAAAAACACAGATTTTAATTCACTTGTCCAAATCACAGAGCAGAGATCTGAATCCAGATTCCTGGATTCTAGAGCACCCCCCTAGCTTTATTGTTTTATTACAAGCTTCCCTAACTACAACTCAACAAGGGACCAGAGTCTACTCATGTTTATCCCAGTGGACTCTGCATCAACTCTGACAATGTCCAGGGAATTCTCTGGAAGTCAATCAGTGCCATGGAGCCAGCTCCAGCCTTAATTATCAACTATGCAAAACAGGTTACAAATAAACTTTAAGGACTCAATCACTGCTTAACATAAAGAGCCAACTACTTAAACATGCACAAGCCAAGGAACTCATAAATGAAAAAAAACAATTTGTCAAGTATCTTCCTGTTGAAAATAGACTGTGAACTAAAGAGAGATCCCCCTCTCTCACAGAGATACAAATATTAGTCATGTGCTTCCCAGAAATGCTTTTTATCAACTACTAGCATGTGCTTTTCACTTTGCAATCCATCACTACCATAAACAGTATGAATTTCTTCCTTATAAAACTGAGAAACTCATGATCCTGATATCTGTTAAAAGGAGATCTTTTAGAAAAGTGAAGTATATGAAACATCTGTTCCACCCTTTCCCATGTCATGATGGCAAGCAGCTGAAGACTGATTGGACAAGTATTTTCACAAGAAAATTATTTGGGTCAAATTCTTAGATGAGATGAAGTCTCTACTAAATGGCATATTATTTTCCCTACATAGCTAGAGTATAATAACATGACAAAAAATAATCTGCATAAATATTCTACTTGTTCCAACATTTTTTGGTCATTTTGGGAGGTGGCTCCTCCAGAACAATGCTGGACACCTTCTATCTCAATAATGTCAGCCTGACATTATTCCCTACATTTCCACATCCTCCTTCACAGGTCTAATCTCTCTTTTGTTAGAATTCATCTTAAATTCCAGTACACACTAGCTCATTTTGCAGTGAGTGAGCTGCCTATGATTGGAAATGGCCCTAAAGCAGAACTCTGGGTCTAAACACACATGACCTTTGAGAAATTTGTGTGTGGATTCCACCCAGTTTAACAGCTCAGCCCTATTCTTATCTGCAATGTAATCCCTCACAAGACTCCAGGAACACAGTAGGGTTGCAGATGTGCATCTCTGGTAAGAACTCCCCATCCATAACACAGTAGCCTGTAACTAAACCAGAGAGGAGTTGAGATTTTATTAAGATAGCTGTACCCAAAGTACCATATAAAGGAAAGGTTACCAGAGGTCCTGCATGGGGGAGGGAAGGCAGTGAGTCACACTCAGCACGAGCAGGAGTGCTGAGCCTCTGAAAACCACTGCTAAGACTCTGTCACATCTCTTCCTCTCCACCACAGCACTTCCAGAGAAGACAACTGAGTATTCAAGTGGCAAAACCAATTCTCACTGTTGCAGCCTTGGGGGGCAAAGCTGAGAAGTTCTAAGTTTAAATTTTTTAATTAACATATAAATTAAATGTTAATTTAATTGTTTAAATTAACATTTAAAATCTAAAATTTTTAAGCAAAATTTTTTTAAATAACATTTCTTTTAATGCAGAATAGTCAGCTGCCTGGATCATTCAGGACAAGTCAATGGCTGTTCATCAGCCCAAAGCAGAAACAATAAAACATACTACATTAAATATGGAGCATTACAGGCAACAGCTTTCCAAGAACAATAGGAATCAAAAATTTGGAACTCATCCTTTGCAACTGATGAGTGGATGTTGTTCAGTGAGATACAGAGCAATTTTAAAGCCAGAAGGTAAAAAATTCTAGATGTTTGACCCTCCACCTCAGAGGTAAGAAACACTTATTGTTTATTGTAGGTCTACTGGAAAAAAACTTGGCAACAAGGCAGTTCAAGCCAGCAGAATGAAAGGTGAAGGACATAGGATTTCATACTTAGAAACACACGTCAAGAACTGCTTTTCAAATACATCAAACTCTGATCTCACACACACTTAACTTTGTGCACAGTGACCTCACTGAAGGCAAAAAGACTTTACATAATTTCTAAATGTCAAATACATAGAAAATGTTTTAGAGAGCCCCTTAAAAATTTAAAGAACCAATGTCTTTGCTATAAAAGTGCCTTCAGAATTGCATTTATTTTGGTAAAATCCCCATCATCAAAACAAATTTAAAAAAAAATAAATCATTCTTTTATCAGGGCCAAGTTCTGTATGATTCACAGTGACTAACACTGTCTTGCCCTGTGAATATACTCCTTTGTGCTCAAAGGCAGAAAGGGTGGTAAGAGGTAATAATCTCATACATGATAAATTCACACTTCCCCTGTATTATGAGCATATGCAGGACAAATTACTTGACTTCACCAGCCTACAAGAAAATTCTCAGAAAACAGGTGTACATGGGGTAAAGCGAGAAAGGAAAAGAAAACAAGGTTTGATTCCAGCTAAATGCTTGTTGTCCTTATTTTCCTGTCTTTTGCTTCCTTTTTTGTTACCCTACAAGAAAACCCACTAGAGCCCAAACAATGGGCTTGATTTTGGGGAGCACATTAAAGACAGCAATGAAGGATTTACAAGGAGCTATTTTATTCAAAATTGAAGACACTGAACCAAAGTGTGAGGGAAGACTTTGCCCAGAGAGTCTTCTCAACTCTCCCTTACAACATTCATCAATGCAATCAAAAGATTTTGAGTAATCATATTGTCCTTGCTAAGGAAATTAACTTGCCAGTCTAAATTCAGGCATCTCAAATTTTGAGTATAATCCTCTGCAACTCTTTTTTTCTGGCTTTTTTTTCCAAAGAGATTCTCTGCTTCACCTGCAGGAAATTGCAGCCAAGGACACAAAGCCAAAGGCAGGCAGGACCATGGTGCTCTCAGGATCACTGCACCCTCCCTTTTCAGAGCCTCCCCCTCCTCATGCCCTGAGCAAAGGGTGCTAATTCTAAAAGTCTTGAGTACTTTCACAAGAATCAGACCCAGGAATATCATCTGGGAGCCAGGGATTTATCCTCTTGAAGGTAGAGTTCGGTCAGGTGACAGGACTGTTTAGATTGCAAGATCTGTGGGGTGGGAGTTGTTCTGCCTTTATATAATTCAGAGTTAGACTGCAAAATCTGACTTAAAGTCCAAAGGAAGAAGATTTAAGATGCCATTTATCCATTATCACCTTGGCAAGTCCTTACACAACTCCTCTTTTTGCATTTTTTAAGTCAATCATAGCACTTCCCTGCTGTATAATGCTCTAACAATAGCTGTCAATCAGGAAAACTAGCTAGGGAGAAATAGAGCACTCAATTAAAAAGAACTGTATTTGATAAGAAAGTATCTTGATTTCCAGAGACACTAAAACTATCCTGTGGCCAGTTTTCATTTGAGACTACATTTTGCACAGATTCTACTCCACAAACTGCAATGGAAATAATTGTAAGCTGCACTGAACTGGGCATGATTTTAAATAGATAATACTGGTCCTCACTTCTCACAAGGATCTGCAAGTGCCCTCACCTGTGTTGGTCACTTTAATCCAGATTTTTAAGGGGTTCTCTCAGAAGGTTTTGTTCAACTACTCAGCCAGAATTCTAGATGTGGAATTATGTGGAGCAGCACAGCTCCATGTTTTACAGTGAAGTGACCATTACAGAGCCCTACCACATGGCAAATAAGTGTGTATTTCCAATTCTCAAAAAAGTCAATAAATTTGTCAACAAAATAGATTTCAAAGAATTATTGGACATTTATTTCACAGGAACTCCAGCAATCATATTTATGCTCCAAAATGACATTTTGCAGCAACACACTCTATCTGTGAATTCCACTGCTCCCAGGAACAACTGTGCTCAGGAATGCACAATGGAGGCAGGAGATAGGTTCAAGATGTTTTGGAGCTGGCTGAATTACAGACAGATGTATATAACAGCAGGTCCAGTCAGAATGAATTAAAGCAGAAATGTGCATAAGAAAATAGACAAAACCATATTGTTATAATTAACATACCTTGCAGTGACACCTGTGGCTTTCCAAGATAAGAAATCCGGAAGATCAAAGAAGTAGCCAACCTTCTCCCACGATTCTGGCAAGTTCTAATAAAAATATGTTTAGAAAGGCAGATATTAGAGGTCAGGCATGGTCATGCCCTTGTTTTAATGCAATTAAAATCCTGATATTTAGGTTAAAATGACAATTTTTTCAAACTCATTGCTCTGATCATCCAGTCAGCTCCTCTCTCTGATTTACTGCATGGAGAGCTGAGCCTTTCCCCAGCACAGACTGATCATAGATAAACAAAGTTCCCCATGAAGAGTTCATGGAGGCACAAGTTTCAGATCCATAACCTGGGGTGCCTCTGTTCCCCATCAGCTGCTCAGTGTCAGAGCAGTTTCAAACAACTTTATAAAAAAATATTTGCCTGAAAAATGCTCCATTTTCTAAAATAAGCCATTTATGATTTAAAAATACTTAAAATTTAGGATTTAAAATTTAGTATTTGTTAATTATAAGCATAGGAAGAAAACAAAGAGCTCTGAGAATGCACAAACAAAGCTTGTAGATCTGAAAAGCCACATGACATTCCCAAACTTCTAAAAAACTCTTCTGCCAAGATAGATAATTTACAAGGAGTTTCCACTGCTGTTTTCTGAAGAGAGATGATAGTACAGAAAAGGCTGGTTACACCACCTGGGCCAGGCTCTATTCCCCGTTTCCATCTCCAAAGCTCAGTCTGATTTCAGCTGATGTTAACACTGCATAGTATCAAAACTACTTTTCCACAAACACAATCACACACCACCCACAGGTATCAGACCATGATGAATGGGAAGAAAGTCTTCCCAGAAGTAATGTGTTCCAGTGTGACAGACAGTGAGCATCACTGTCCTGCAGTGCAATCCCAATGGTCCCCTCTCACCCCAGTACATTAAAATAAGGAGAAAACAGCAAAATTACATAAAAGTCCACAAGGGTCACAAAGATTGCTTGAAAAACTTCCACCAGCTTCTTAAATAATTGAAAAGTGCAAAGTTTTATCACTTAAGATCAGCTCCTGCTCTAGAAACAAGTCCTTGCTGGGGTCTTTCTGGAACAGAAATTAATTTCATGCAATGACAAGAATGTACAGGCTGAACTAAAGGAGAAGATAGTTCCATTTTAGAGAAATAATACCTGGTTCTTGAAATTCTTCCTTGTGAGGGTGATGCCCTGGCACAGGGTGCCCAGAGAAGCCGTGACTGCCCCTGGATCCCTGGCAGTGTCCAAGGCTAGGATGGACAGGGCTTGGAGCAACCTGGGACAGTGCAAGGTGTCCCTGCCATTGCAGGGGGTTGGAATGAGATGGGCTTTAAGGTCCCTTCCAATCCAAATCATCCTGTGATTCTGTGATTTTGTAACATAATTTAGACACTCTGTGATATCAAACCACAATCTTACAAGCCCAGAATTTGCTGAAATGGAATCGATGAATTTGAGAAACTAAGGTGCAACTTGGTAAGTACAAAAAAAGCAAAATTTTGTTTTATTTTGGGTCACGCCAAGAATCTGTCTTAAAACTTCTTGAGTTTGAACCTTGAAAAAGTTCTAAAACTTACTGGGTTTCTATAGACTTCAAAAAAAATTCTCTGATTACAACTTTCTAACATAAAACACACAACCTTTGGATGTCTGCTCCTGAGCACTCAGGCTTAGCTCACCTTCCAGACATATGTGCTTGCTACTCACATCAAATTTAACTTCCTACATGAATGCCAAGGTGCTCCATAATTTAGCCCCAAGATCATTCAGCCTGATTATTTTGATAATAAAAGCCATTATGTGTTGTTAACACACCTGAGAGCCTTCAAGAAGCAAAAGGAGTAGTTTGGTTATTACTTTAATCAGAAAATAAACTGGATTAAGAATAACTGTCCTCTTCAAATAAATCTGTTTCATCAAATACTCCTTGGATCCTGATCCTATTTCTTCAAGAATTCCCAAAAGCCACATGTTAGCGACATTCAAAATACTTTGTTTCATGAACATCCAAATGATTCATTTTTTGCCATCTTGATGCTGTGTCATCACTAATTAGTACAGACAAAAAAAAATCATAGCATGCCCTGATGCTTTTTCCAAACAAATTTAAAGTCTCCATGTTTTCAACACTCACTGAAGTTAATTCAAATTTATTTTCACCCAGTCAGGAATCTGTGACCACATTAAAAGGATTGTGGAAAAGATCCAGGAACGTTCCCAATGCTGTATTCACATCCTGCAACTCACCCTCCAAAGTTCCTTGCAAAGGAATTCACAATCTTTCTGCTTTCCAGAGGTTCTTATGGGGTGCTATGGGGTGTCCTTTCCTTATCTCTCTCTCTCTCTCGTTTCTTTGGTTGCTTAAACAGCTACACCTCCACAGAATAACATTTTGACATTGTTAATCCCAAATACTTGGGGTCAAAGAGTTTAAGAATTATGTAGTGCAATGTATTTTCATCTTCCTAGGCAAGAAGGGAAAATGAGGGATTTCTTAATTGGACTGAAAATACATACATCTTTATCTAAATTACAGAAAACAAATGCACATTGTGTGTAAGGAAGAAAGGGAATTATGCACACACTCACAGGGCTCCAAAACCTCATGTCCTATGCCCTACTCCAACTCAAAGCAAGGATTTACAACTTGGATCTCCCACGCTTCACACTGGATGCCAAGCCATGTAATAGAGCTATTCCAGACACCCAAGATAGGCCATGAGCAGAAATTCCATCCTTGCCAGAGCCATGGCTGCAAACTGATCAATTCTGACACAACATGCACTCCAACTAGTAAAAGATTAACTGGCTGAATTATCAGAGTCAGGAACAAGGGCAGGGGGAGAGGAGGGGTTTGGAAAGTAAACTCTTGGAATAAAGCTGCTGCTGAAGGGGGAGAAAACTGCCAGCAGCACCCAGACACTGGTGCAGGCATCCTTAAATCCCGGAGGCATCCTGGGCATGGCACCACAGGCAGGCAAGCACCAGAGCCCAGGCCAGGCAGGGCTGCAGAAGGACAGAGCAGACACGTGGAATCAGAGCTGGAGAAGCTGGAACAAGGCAGGGAGGACAGTGTGTGCCTGCTGGGAGCCTCGTCCCACTGCAGAGGAGAGGGGACAGCCCAAGCAGGAGGTGCTCTGAGGTGCAGGTGCTTCAAATCTCCCATCTGTGAGTGCTGTTTCTAAATGGCACTTCTGCCTGATCAGCAACTGCAGCTAAACACCAGATTCAGTCTGAAGTACAACTTATGCATGTGTGTCTGCACTGTGTATGGATTGTGATAACACAGAGTGTTGAAACATTTATAAACAATTCTAAACAAGAGTTCAGTTCCAAACTCAACAGCCTGGAGTCATTCTCATTTAACACAGAATTTATTATTCATTTTAATGGAAAAATATTCACATTCAACACGACAAAAAGCCAGCTGCAAGGGCAGCAAGCAGTGAATAAGACATGCACCAGCAAAGGAGCTGCTGCCAAGCTAATGCCACTACATGCACTATCCTTCCCCCCACTGCCAGGGAAAGAGAGGTTTTAATTGTTTCTGCAAATGACCCCACTGCTAGCTGCAAGTCATGGGTGTGCAGAAGGAAGAAAGGTGATGGATCAAACAGCAGCTCTAACTGAGGATGTGAACTGTAACATACAGGAAGATCACTGCCAGCAAAAAAACCTGCTCACTGATTATTGATTTTAGCTATTAATGGCAGAGGAATAATATGCTAAACAGTCAATCCCTGTTTTGGGGGTTTTTTCCCCCCTAAAGGGAGGCTCTTCTTCCCTCTTAAACATGAAATTAAAAGCAGAGTTGTGAAAACAGAATATAGAAGACTGCACTTCATTTGGAGGCAGTTACCAAGCAAATACCTGTCCCTAGTCCAACATCCCCCACCCACTTAAAATAAACCATAAAGTTCAGCATCTCTGATTTAACAGGACTAGTATTTTTTAGAAATAGCTGGTATATAATGTCATTAGTATGAGGAAAACATAGCATGCATCCTTTCGTTTTGGCACAAGCTACAATAACATTTTCAGCCAGAAATTAGTAAACAACATTTTTTTCTTCTGCTATCTCTAGGAAAAAAAAATACAAACAAGCTAATTCTGTAGCCCTTCCCTGCAGTTCTTGCATTGCTGTGTTTGAGCTGTGTTCTCACTGCTCTAACATGGTTTGCCACAGCATCAATATATGTACAGTTGTCTTGTACTGACAAACTCCTGCAGCAAAATAATTCCCAAGTGAAGGAGTTATGTACTCACATTTTCAGCTCACATGCAGGCATCCCTCTCCCAGAACTACCTACACACTCAGTCAGGCAGTGAACATCCAGCTTTTTTAGCCAAAGTCACCAAAATGACAGAACCCACTTAATAAACTGCACAAAAACATACTGGCAACTACAGAAGGTAATAACTACTACAATAACATTTTGTAAGAAAATTGTAAAGAATAAAATCTAAGGAAATAAGAGCAAAAGGAGTGAATTTAATTGGCTATTTAAAAAGAACCAGTAACCAGGAATTACTTTCCTTTTTAGTGAAGGTTATATTCAAATTTACTTTAGTGGCTTCAGGAAGACTTTGTCCAAGCCATCTTTCAGCTAGTTGCTAAATATTTGTCAAAGGATTCTTTGTTCCACCTTCATTTACAGTTGATGTTCTCAATTCATGTGACCACATGTCAAAAGTCAAACGTGGCTGCATCCACAGAAGCCAGCTTTATAAAAACCCATGTATTTGTTTGGTTTTGCATTGAACACTGGTGGACTCTATCCCCACACATGACCCACACAGGCAAAAAAATACAATAGTGCTCCTAAGTGAGCCACAGATATGCACACTTTAACCAGAGTGCCCCACAGGCCTCACAGTAGCTGCATTCAGATGATCATTTACTGCCAACAGCTGTGCCCAACACACAAACCCCACTTGCAGGGAAGGCTTTGCCATAGGAACACCTATCTGCAATCACAAGCATCCAGACCAACCAATTAATTTCATGGATGATAACTAAGAGATGCCAGAGGGTAAAATGATTCAGCCCCAATCAAACTGGACTGAATGTAAGCAAATACAAATCAAAGAGAAGACCTCAAAAAGCCTATTATGGCCTTAAAAATTTAGACTTTTAATTCAAACTCAAAATGGAATGGAGATGAAGAACTGGAAGAAGGGAATACATTCTGAAGCCTCCAGTATCTAGTTACATCTCTATGCTGTGGAGGGGGATGAAATGTTAAAGAAAAAACATTATATGGAAAAAGAAAGTCAAAAAGAAGCAGATGAGAGTAATTTGTTACTTGAAAGAAAACCTGCAGCAACCCTTCACAAAAAAACACAAGGGGAGAGGAAGAAAGCCACAAGAGATAAGGACCAGTATCTACTTCTTGTACAGTGGTGTCAGCTCATTGCTCTCACTGAGTGAGGTCATCTGCAGCCTCAATTCCAGGAACAAGGTGATGGAAATGGAAAAGCACAGTTAGGTCATTATTGAATCCCAGAATTTGGGTTGGAAGGGATCTTAGAGCTCATCCAGTTCCAGCCCCTGCCATGGGCAGGGGCACCTTCCACTATCCCAGGCTGTCTCAAGCCCCTCCTGGCCTTGGACATTTTCAGGGATGGGGCAGCCACAGCTGCTCTGGGCAACCTGTGCCAGGCCCTCCCCACCCTCACAGGGAAGAATTTCTTCCCATCTAACCCTGCCCCTCGTCAGTATGAAACCATTCCCCCTTGTCCTGTCATTCCAGACCTTTGTCCAAAGTCCCTCTCCAAATGCCTTGTAAATCACCTTCATCCTTTCTCCTTACTCTTCATTACTTCCAACCAATTCACAGTAAATTTGCAAAGTCATATTCTTCAGAAACACTTTTGATTGCTTAGATGAAAATTCTTCAATCCACATAAACTCCACTTCTTTCTTTTGAGAGACACCTAATCACTGACAGCTTACCAGCACTGCTGGTCAGACCCATGTCAGACCCTTCCTCACAGAGACCACGTTTGCAAACCCTGTTGTTAGGAGAACCCAGGGCAAAACATGGGACAAGAGTTTCTCCTAAAGTGGCCTTCCAGACCCAGGTCAGCACCATGGAAAGGGAGAGGGACGATTTGGTAACAATGTACACACAATTAACTTCTCAGTGTAACAACAGACCAACCATCATTTAGTATCAGTATACTTTAAATAACTTACTTCCAAAGGTGCACCCAGTACTCTCCTAAATTGATCTTTTATTTATTTTATCATTATTATTTAACTTCTATTTTATTATTTCACTTCAGACATGAAGCAGTACTTTTCCCCACTGCTCTTTCTCTGCAAAACCCATATGAATGCAAACAGCTGTGGAATCCAATCCCAGGCAAAGATGTACAGAGGGAAAACAGCAAAAACATTTACCAACAGAAACATTAAATTCCTGGGGAGTTCAAAATAAGGTCCAGAGAATTCAAAGCAAAAGTCAACACTGATTCTTCATATATTAGGGTGTACAAGCTGACCTGGAGCATGACTGTGCAACGTGTCTGGCTGTGGGTTTTGCTCAGCTTTGTTTTCTTTACAAACATCCCTGTGTTGAATGTGTTGCAGCCATGTCAAGCCTTCTGATCAAGAACCTTCCAGAAACATGATGCCAACCAAAGGCTCAAAGTAGCTTCTGGATTCACCTTGGTTTAGCCAGTTTTGATTATGGTCAGACACAAGAGAATGTGCCCAATCCACTGTTTTTGTCTTAACTTCCTGGGATGCTGTCAGGTATATGACAACATTAGGGAGGAATATTGAGAAAGGAATAAGGAAGGAAAGGGAAGGGAAAAGAAAAACCCATCTCACTGCACTCAATAGTCAAGAAAGCTGGAGAGACCAAAGCCATGATCACAGCTAGGCACAGTGTGGGTAAAACTTTCCCAGGCAGTAATCAGATCAAACCAGGTACAGTGCACTCATTTTCTGAACACCAGTTAGCATAATTAAGTAGAAGTATAATGGGAATTTCAGTTTCAATTTTGCAAAGCCCTCAGATAGCTGAAAAAATTAGAATAAAATGAAAATGTGTCTTTCTACCTCCTTATCTTGCAATTCTCCCATGTGATTTGAAAGTTAAGCTTCCTTTTTACCAGCTTGTGCATTATCACTAGCATAAGAGATAATCCTGTAGTCAGAATATAAAGTATATTTTCCCTATGGTGTATGAGCTAGACCAAAATCTCACTCTGCCACTGGGAAATCCACTAGACACAGAAAATAAAGACAATATAGGGAGAACACATTAAATACCATTCTGTAAGTATTTTTCCTGACAATACCTGTAATACCTGTGTCACAATTTATTGATATATAAAATATTGATAATGAAGAATCTGAAGACACTTAAATAATTTATATTTGTAGCCCGGTTCCAGACAGCCTGCTGAGAAACATCAGATGTGCAAACTGCTGTTGTAGGTTTCATCTGAACAACCTGGCATTCAAAGTAATTGTAAGGTTTGCAAAAAGTGAGGACACTTGCATTACATGAGGCTGAGTTTGAGCTGTCAGAGGCCAAAGTGACCCTTTGCTGACAGCCCTGATGTCAGGTAAGCCATGGATGCATTACTGTGCCTGGCACTGAAAATAAACCCTCCCTCGGCATCTAATTCCTTTCCCCCTCCTATTTTGCAAGGAGTAAAGAAGCTGTAAAAGCACTCAATCCCTCACCCCTCCAGAGCTGAAAGGTTTAGCCAAATCTCAGCAGATTGCAGCCCACTGCAGGATAACTGTTCCTGCTCCTGAGCAGCTGAGGAGCTGCTGTGGGTGCTGAGGTGCCCGAGCTAAGCAGGACAAGCTTAAGCAGTTTAATGGTGAGTCATGGCCAGAGCACTCAGGAATTGTGAGTGGGCAGCTCAGCAGGCAGACACTGAGGTGAAAAACCCTCTCTTAAGGACAGTAATCTCCTTAGCTGGTGTGTCAGGAGCTGAAAAGGGACATGTGAACAAGCCCTGTTCTGTGCCACCCTGCTGCTGGCTGGCACCTGGCGTCAGGAGAATCCTGTGTCCCACCCAGGAGAATTCTGTGTCCCACCCCCAGCTCATGGAGGGAACAAGGCCTGCAATGCTCTCCCCTCATGCACAGGGCTTTGAGGTCACAGCAGGCTCTCACCTCCATGTGACCACATTTGGTCACCCCATAATTCTGGATTTCCTGAGCACTCAGGTACTGATATCCCAGACCTTGCAATATAAAAATGCTTTAAATGCAAACGATTCATTTAATGTTTTTACAGTTTACATTTTATTATTTATAAAATGGCTGATGTACGATACTTGTAGCTCGAGAAGGGAAGAACTAGTAGATGGACATTCATATTTCATTATCAACATTGATTACCCTCTATTATCATTAATCTGTCAGTACCTGCTTCTACCAGTTAATTCCTTTGACTTTCCCCAATCTGCACCTTGTTACAATCTAATGTCTCATGTCTGTAAGGACAGGAGAATTTGGCTGCTTGAAACTGGCAGCAAGTAATTTACATTTGGGCTTTGTTGAAATGACAGTGAGCACCATTGAGGCCAAATGTAAAAATGCAGGCTGGAGGAAGTTATAAAAATTTCAAGTGGCAAGTGTCTCTCCTTTTATCTGACAGTTGTTATTAGGAAGCCATACTTCATTGTAACACACCAAATTTAAACACAGGAGACAGAGGCAGAGGTACACATTACACACAGGGCACCTTCCCTCTACACATGGTTTATTCCTGCTGATGGGACAGAATTGAACTGAAGCTGGAAGTGGAGTGTTTCTCTACCAGCAGCCAAGGCCAGCACACCCTGCACTGCTGGATGCCTCAAAGGCCCTCCTCTGGCACTCCAGGCTCCAGTTGAAGTAGGAAATACATCTCCATAACTAAATCCTAGGATACTTCATTTATTATCTGTACCTCTATTTGTATATATATATCTAATCTTAGATAAGGAAGGCATATGGAATGTTTCTCTCAGGGAACACTCCACTTCAATAAAATCAAACATATTTCTACAAAACTGAGAGGAAGAAAGAACCTTAAAAGGTTTAAATCACAACTTTAGCTGACGTTACTGTGCACACACCCTGGCGTTCAACACTAAGACTGAAGACTTTGTTTTAGAATCTCATTCTTGGGAATTAACAAGGGCACTAATCACTAGTAAAAATGCACCAGAGTGTTAAATGTACTCACTTCCTTTATCCAGAGCAACTTAGGAGGCTGCATTTCCACAGACATGGCTCCCCCTACGTAGCTGAGAACCCTGTGCTGGGTGGCATTGATGCGCTTGACTTGGCTGGCTGCACGATGGTCCATCCACATGATCACATTCCTATGGCTCTGTCCTTGGGGGAAACAGGAAAAGAGTTCTTTTAGCTCAGTTTTAACCCCAGCTCAGCACTGTGAGTTACTTGGCTCTAAACTGCTTCACACTTTCACTTCTACACTGAAAACTCAAATTCTGTTTGTGTTAATAATTCACAGTGGATATCTAAATATAAAATTTTAGCCCTCTGACCCAACTTTAGCACATGTTGAGCACTGAGAATGCTGACTGAAACCAATTAGCCTTGTGAGCATCCAAGAACTGTGAAACATCATGTTCTCTTGTATTTCATTCAAAGAACCCAAACTTCCTGGCAAAGTTCACATATTTAGTTAAAAATATAAAGGAACATTCTGGTGACCAAAAACTTAAAATGCGACAAAATCTGAACAATTATGTTGTGAATTGAAATTAACTCAATCAGCTACAGGAATTCTCTCTCCTCTTCTATGGTTATGAGAAGAACCACCCTAATTCCTTTCCAAAATACTGTTTCAAAGGGGATAATTTGCTGAAATGCTTTTATTTTGGATGTGCAAGGAAAAAGCATTTGGCAAGTCTGCAGCACACACAAATGAGAACAAGAAGCAAAGAACATTTTATCCAAATTAACCTCCAGAGGACCTGCCAGAGAGAGGGAACAGTAATCCAGGTGACAATGCAGATTCCTCTCTGGCTAAGTACACTGCACACTCCACAGCACAGCCACTCAAGCAGCCTCTTGAAAACAGTGCAAAACAAGGCAGAAGTGTGAGGCACATCAATATTTCTAAAATGGATTGAAATACAGCTCAGGACTGTGAAACTGCCTGAAACATCACCACTGCAAGGCTCTTCACAGCATTAGAGTATTGAGTGAATTCTTGTCTTGTTGTTTAGCACCATGACTGTGTAAACTCAAAGTTCTTGGGAATATCAGAGCACAGAAAATGAGAACTGAATTTGACTCATTAGACCCAAAATAGCCTCAGACATCATTAGGCATTGAATAGATTGTAAGAGACTCTCAAACTGAAAAATAAATAATCTGATCTAAATTTAGAAAAGGACATTTTGGGGGCAAAGCTGGGTTTTGAGAGGGATAGAAGGAGATGACAAACACATCTGAGAACAGAAAGAGAACATACACAGAATTATGATTATGTCTCTGTGACTACTGATATAGCACACAATCTTAAATGAGATTCACTGGGTAAAAGAAGTGCAGCACAGACTTTCTGAGAGTCTTCTGAATCATCTACCCAAAAACTAATAAAACCTCCCAGATTTTTAGAAAAAGGTCACAGACTGTTTCTGAAGTTTAGCACTGTCCTAGACAAAGACTGAACACCAGTGTAATAAAATACACAAACTGAACTCCTTGCCTGCAGCTCCATGACAGAGCAAGCAGTCAGACTACACTAACACTAACATTTTTAACATTCCTTTAGCCAGTGTGGATGGGCATTTATACACACCATAAAAGCCATGATCAGTACAGTCTGAAGGAGAAGAAAACATGCCGAAAAGAAAAATGAGGGTAGATTTCCCTAAGAAGCAATTTCTCAGAGCCAAGATGAATGAATGTGATCTCAGAATGCCAAATATTTAATCAAACAGCAAGTAACTCTCATCTCAGATTTAATTTTGCAGTAAAATTAAAACAGAAAAACCAAGGAGAAAAATCCTCTTATAAAAAAGAGTTTGTGTCATCTCCATCTCCAAGAGTCAGCCCCACCACTTGGTATTTGGATGACATGTGAAGTTCTCTCCCACCAGTGATAAAACTCACACAGTAACATCATGTTTTGTGTGCAGCCCTACCTTCAGAGTTGACTGCCAAAGGCTGGAATTGTTTATCCACCACAACAAGGGAACAGGTAGCATCAAACCCAAGCCCTCGGATCTGGCTGGCGTCCACTCCACGGACAACTTCCTGAAAATACACAAAACACACAGAAACACAAATATATCCATGCATGTGCAAGCACCATGTGAACTAAGGACTACACAAAATGAGTTACAAGTTAGCTTAAATGCTGAAATTTCCTAAATTCAGGGTTATTTAAAACTTCCAATCATAAACACATCAAATTACCAGAAATTCTTTGTGTTTCAAATCCAGATTCAGAGGTCTTTATCCACAGTCCTGGATAAAAGCAGGGAGCACAAAAATATCAGTAAATAAAGGTAGCAAAAAAGCTGCAATGTTAATTTTCTCTCTTTTCTAAAGCTTGGAGCTGAGCTGGGTGTGAAACATAGACGAGGATTAGAACCAAGTGTTTTCATCAGTTACTTCACTGACTTCCTGCCTGTGGAAGGAACAATCTTCCAGAATTGCTTTGGTAATATTGTGTTTGTCTTGCAATACTGAAGGGTCCCAAAACTAAAGTTGGTCAAAACTGTAGCCATGATAATACCTCTGCAATTCACAGCTTTACTCAGCTACCAAGATTGGGAATAGCACACTTTTTGGAAAGTTTTCAAAATAAAAAACCCAAACCACTGCCCCAGAATGCCTGAACTTCATGGCTTCCAGCAGCACTGGAAAAAAAAACACAACACCCACAAGGATTAAGTGCCAAATGAGGTTGCAAGACACCTAAAATGTAGTATGGTAATAAATTGCCACTTCTCAGCAACAATAAAAATATCATTATTTTAATTAGTACTATAAGGAAAGACTTTCAATAGACTTGCACAGTGCCAGTCTCTTATTGGCTCTGTAAAACTGCAGTTTCTGAGACCATTTTATTGCTTAAATATAAGAGATTGCATTTAAAGAGGTCAAGAGCAAGAACAAAGCCACTCAGACAGAGAAAAATCAAATAAGCAGAGGAAGACTTGCTCTGCTTTAATGTCAAGCTGCTCTTCCCTATCATTCCTGTCACTCCCTTCTTTTCCTTCTATCCACTCACCTCCCCTTCTCCATCTCAGGGCATTTCTGCAGAGCCAAGCTCATTAATGTTTGAAAAGGCTGATCAATAACTAGACAATGGGTGAACAGTCCATCTGCAAATTACCAAGCTTATCATGAATATTTAAAAAGCCAACCTTAGAACATGCAGCAGGCAGGGGCTGTAGTGAGGTGGATGAAATGGCCTCTGTGTGCACTGCAAGCAAGGTCTCCAATTTACCTTTATCTCCAGCATGTACAGGCAGAGTCCTGGATCAGAGGGTACAAATTTTCCCCTGTAGTAAAGTCTATTTCAATCTGGTTTTATGCCCAATACTCTCCACTGGCATTGATTATTTATTTTGGTCTTATAATAATGGATCCTCTTATAATGGGGATAACAAGTGTTGCTTTAGGGGCCATCCACAAACCAGATTACAATCTCTACAATAAACTCTCCTTTATGACTCCAGAGCTGCCCAATGCACATCTCTAGATATATGCACTGCCAGGTTCTGAGCAACAACTGTCTCGTGGGTAGAGCACACATCAGCTAAACAAAGCTCACAGATGTGAGACCTGGAGGCAGTGGCTAAATCCTCCCTCTGCAGTAACAGCACAAAGAAAGGTCTTTCATCCTATTTGCAGCTGGAGCATGAGGTTTTTTTCACTCTGGCCTTCAACTCCTCACTAGTAAAACAGACATTTGTGAGGCTGCAGCAGCCTCAAGGTGCTTTCAATGCAAAGGGTGGACACAAGTTACACAACATGAACAGACCCAAGTGGAAGTGACAGGCACAGGGACCACAGGACCATGAACATTCAAAACTTGCAGAGCCACCTGCAACACAAATCCTTCATTTTGCCCTTGCCCACCTTTGTGACAGAGCAGCAGGCAGCCCAGATGTCTGCAGAGGATTGCTCATAGTGGTCTGGCCAGGGCTCCCAAACCTGGATGGGTTGTTCTGCGTGTGCCACCACCGTCCCAGCGCCGTCCACCAGCGCCGCGCGAACGCTGGCTGAGCCCACGTCAACTCCAACGTAGTATTTCACTGCAGCCTGCTTCTCACTGGGCATTTTTAATAAAACCTGTTGAAGGAAAAGGAAAAGAAGGGGTTAAAAGCAGATAAAATGACTGACAGAAAAAGTGCCAAGAGCTGCTGCCTCCCATCAAGCCAAACATCCCACCTGTGGTGTGATGCAGGTAATTATAAAGTAACTACACAACAATCACTTACATGTTACCCAGAGGAAAAAAAGAATAAATAAAGTTAAGTTTCCAAGAGCTCTCCACCATCAATTCACACCACTTTTAAGACTCAGAAAATAATTTTCTGAAAATGTGTTGAGCCATGAGAGCATGGTATGAAAACTCTGCCTACTCTGACATCCTACAAGAACAAAGTGAGGTTAAGTTAATTGATTTAATTATTCACAATGAGTTGCTTATTTCACTAAATTAACTTTAACTATTTGACATTTAATACAGTGACAAATTCACTGTTATAATTTCTCACGGTCTCTTAATTAATAGTTAACATTTACATTTTAATCAAGCTGTGAGAATGCTAAGTAAGAGCTGATAGAAGTATTTAAAACGTCAGACAAGTACCCTGTTTAGTGCTTGTATGAACATTTTACATCTCTGGAACACATGAAACTCAGCTGACACACAGCTTCTGATATTCAGAAAATGAATGGATAAACTGGCATTTAAAACACATGGTATTTACAGAGCATCAAAATGGCTCTACTTAAAAACAGCCCACTCCTCCTAAAGAAGTGACCTGATAATATCTGGATATGGCAGATGGGGTGGTTAGAGGGAGGAATATAAGCAAAGGGGGAAAGATCTGGAGAGTCCTGATTAATAGAATATGATTATTCACATTCCAAATTTATTTTTTTTTTCTTTTTTTTTTAATAATAACATTGAGTATGGGTCAAGATCTACTGGAATAATGTAGGCGTCTTTCACATCCATGGCTGGCTTGTAACCACTGCTGCTGATAGATATCACAAATCTACAATCATTGAGAGTTAGAGGCAGCAGCTGAAATAGAGAAGAAAACAAGGAGCCCTCAGTCTCAGAAAATTCCGACTCTGGATAATAATTAATTAGGACAAAGCTTCATTTGCACTGAAAATGGCATAACACCTCAGCTGAAGAAATCAACTGAAGCTTCCCTTCCTGCCACCCTTTAAACAGCTCATGGAAATGTGGTCAGTCAGTGCAGATCTGGCATCACACAATCATTCCTCCCTGCTTCAATCTGGCACTTCATGCCCAGACCCCACTGCTGGGTCCAGGGCCCATGAGTTTGTTCTTTGCTTGGCCAGCACGAGGGAGTTCTGTCCCTGGTACAGACCAAAGCAGTCACCACACCACATTCCGCTCACACCCTGCAGGGTCACCAGAGTAGCTCCACAGATCACCAGCTTGTAATAATGTCAGAAAGTAGAAAAACCTCCAAGCTATGGAGCATATTGTGGTCCTGCTGAAAATGCTGGCTGCTGCCTCCCAGCATGCTGGTTCTGCCCAGCAGATTAGGTGCAACACACACTAATCTCCTTAAGCAAGGTCATGTGTCCAAGCGATGAGCAATCAGCTAAAAATAATGGTGTGCCATGAGTCTAACACCTAGGAATATTGGCAAGAAGGCCTGCTTTATTTTCTTGGCCCTGGCTCTGTGACCTGGTCAGAGGAACAAAAGCCAATCCCTCTGCCAGAGAAGACAACTCTGCTGCTAGGGGTGATTAATACTGCATCTGTCACCTGGGGGGTGACAGCACTCAGCTTCTCCCTCTTAGCCCTCAGCTGGAAAAGCAGTTTTAAGATATTCTTTTCAACATGGTATTTACTTCTTAATTTTTCACTCCAGCTCCCCAAAGCTCCAAAGGCTGGCTGCAGGTGCTGCAAGTTCCTTGTGAGAAATTTTACTACAAAGGCATTGCATAATACTGTTCCTGATACTATCTCACAAATTTCCCTGTTTTCCCCCTATTTCGGCTCTACCTTTAGCTGCTGACTCATAAAAAGTTGAGAATAAACCACAAGCTGCAAAACAGATTCTTTTTTTTGAGCATAGGCAAATCCTTCTTACTTGCTCTTCATAAATACAAATAGCAAAAGGAGTATTTTATATCCTGCCTCCTGCTCTCACACACAATATTACTCCAAATTTCTCTTCCTTGTATGGCAGCCTTGATTTTAGCTCATTAATGTGTTTTTGCTACTTAGAGAACAAGCTTAGCAGATGTTAGAGAATTAAGCTCACAGTACCTCCTACTCAGCACTTGAAATTATGGCTTTGCATTGGATTCTTCCCACAAACATTTGAAACCTGGAACCCAATCTGCCCATGTAATGTTTACTTTCCTTTTTTTTCCTTACTAAGCAACCAGGATGTGCCTGTGTGAGTGACTGGGCAGGAAGCAGAGTTTGTTTATGTGCTTGAGCAGTGCCTATCAGCCTTTGAACATCCACCAGTTTATTGCTGTCAATCAGTGGGAACAGGAAAAAGTGACAGTACAAAACCAAGAACTCCAAACTAATGGGTCCCTTTCTGAATAAAGCTCACCTAGATTCACAAAGCAGCAAGATTCACTCAATACCTCATTTAAAAAATGCTAAAAGTAAATATGAATCCTTTTTCAAGAACAGCAAGCACTAAGTTACAGAGCTTTTTCAAAAAATCCTGTCTTTGCAACAGGATCTAATCTGCTTGCAAAAACATAATTTGATGCCAAGGGTTTTTTTGGAATACCAAACACTTGGTATGCCACCTACTTATCAACCCCATCCACAAAAAGCACTGTCATCTCTAGGTCATAAATGTCAGTAATTATGGACTCTGCCCAAGGGTATTTCCTGAGAACCTAAGAACTCAGCAGAGAAGTTGGTGGAAAATATTTAGTCAAAGTACAGTGATAAGAACTTTAAAAAGGAATGTTGTCATTCTGTTTTGTTTCCAGAAGATTTCTTTGGTACAAAAGGAAGCTCCAAATCAAAGCTGAAGGAACTCTTGAATGAATTTCAGGGGTAGCAGAAGGTCCCTGCACAAGCTTGCTTTGGAATTTAAACACCAACATTCATTGTCATGTGAAAGGAAAATTGTTGTGCAAATAAAATGTTGGTTTGGATTTTTTTATCTGCTGGATTCTTTGCTTCTGCAGGCAATAAAATCATGAGAAAAACTGAACCAGAAAAATGACTGAAATAAAATGTCCCTAAAGTCCTGTCAGACAGGTCAGTCAATCAAGCACAATATTCCTAACATGACACCAAAATATTTTATGCATGGATGATGCATGTTCATGGACTCCCAGTGGAGACAGGACCTTCTAAATCCCTGAAGTATCTAAACTCAGGAAGCCTGGCTCTTGCAGCCAAGAAAAAAGGCCTCCTTCAATACAGCCTTCTGTCCACTGCAGAACTCAAGCCTCATATTTTCAACTTATTATTTGAATTTGCAAACAGAAGGAGAGGGGCAGAGGAAAAAAGTAAACTTAAGACACATGTCCAGCTTGACCGTGTTAATCCATGACTGTAACTGCTAATTCAGGACAAGAAGCCAAAATTCCCTCCAAGCACTAAACCAGCAATGGCCTCTTTCTCTGCAAATCACAGCAGGGACAGAATGGCTTTTCAAACAAGCATTTATGATCAAAAGGCTACAGCATATTATAAATATTTATATGGCCCATTAAATAATAGTCTGTATAAATATTATTCAAAATGTGCATGCTGGAAACCACAGACTTCCCAGTTTATCCTTGTACAAATGTGCTAGTTTTCTCACATAAGCAATGAAGAAAGAAAAAGGGGGGGTGAAACTCAGTTGCAAAAATATTAAATAAAAAAAAAAAGAAAATCCTTAACATTATTTACTTTAATTTAAAAGGAATGAGTAAGTAACCAGATGAGTTTTTTATGAGCACTGTTAGACTTGTCTGTCTCACTTTACCTCAGTTATTGAGCTGCCAGGATGTTCCTTTCTGTTAAAGCCAGGGTGCAGGAGGGGCTGCACTCACATCAACATAGGCCCAAGCTCAGCACAAGCTTTCAGCAGCAGCAATTTAGACTTCGTGGTGCTGTGTGCTTAAACACAAAGAATTAGGAAGGGCTGGCGTGTCTCTTTTAAACTTTGATCTTTGGAACGCTGCAGGCTGCCCAGACCCGGTGATTGTGGATAAACAGAGTGTTTTTAGTAGTGCAGCTGTGCTTTTCTATGGGTTACCAAGAAAAAGATTAACAGGCTCAAATTAGCCTTCATAAGCTTCGTGTGAAAAGATCTAAATATGCTAAAGAAAAGCTGCTTTTCAATTGTAGAAAGGACATTAACCAAAACAAGCCCTTTTGACATTATACTGGAAATTCAGCACTTTGTTGGCTTGCTAGAGGTAAGTAACCAGTACAAGTGGTGGTGGTAGAGTGGCAGGATCTCCTTGAAGACAGTGAACTCCCTTTGCTCTTCCAGCTTCTGTAATTCCTGTTTGGATGTGGAAAGAGAAAGAAAGCACATGTCTGTGTGGGAGAGCAGGAGCAGATGGGGAATTCTAACACTGTGGTGAAGGGCAGTACTAATATAGCAAATATCCTTAAATGCCCAAGGGAGTGTGCTATAACTATCAACAAGCATTTATTTGTCAGCTACCCCACAGCAAACAAAACAAACACAAGGAACAAAAGCACACCTCACCTCCCCTTTTCCCTTCCCCAAACAGAAATATACATGCAGGATCTGGCTTAGGAATGTGAGAACTGTGCTAACAGTCAAAAAAATGAAATAAATAAAAATGGAGCTGGGGAAAATATGCTTCTTCATTGAAAACCAAACACCTCTAGATTCTTTCATCAGTTCTCTGGTACATTCTGTGAAGTTTTCTTACATATTATAAGGAAAACCAGCTTAAAATAATGAAAGATTTCAGTAGTAGGATAAAACCCTGATTCCAGTCCTATAATATTTAGATTGTTCCATCAAAACCTTCCTAACTGTCCCCCTAACATTGTAATGCAATGTCAATAAAACCCAGCATAGGCAGGACTGATTTTCTACTATTCTAATATTCTACTATTTTCTACTATCTCCTCTTCTCTCTATAAATAATTCACCGTGTACTAATTTGCTGTAATGTCTCTCCAGATCTTTTTTCTTCCCCTTGCTTTCAGTGTCCAAGACAAAGTCATTACTTCATTGCTGCCCTTTGCTCTCTAATTCTTTTGGATTTTAAATACTTTCAGGCCAAACTACTTCCACCTGCTCTGATTTATAGCAAGATGCATTCGGGTTTATCCTAATGTAACCAGGAAGGGGAGAAATGAAAATTACTAAATTATTCTAAGAAATTAGATCCAAAAATTATTTATTTTCAGCTTCTACTGCCTACATAGTTATCTCACTCAGGAACAGCAGAAGGATGTCAGCATGACCAGTGTCAGTAAATACCAACAGCAGGGCTGGTTTTCTGTGTATTCTGCTTGAGAAGAGTTTGTACAGAAAGAATTATTTGCTCTCCTTCCAGTTCCTGTCTTCAGCTCACACAGGCAGACACAGCCTGTGGTAGTGATGATCAAATAGGAGCAATGGCATTCTGGCCCCTGATTAAAGAGCAGAGCATGGCTGTGCTGGGTCAGATGAAAGGTCCAATTAGCCCAGGATCCTCCACAAACAGCAGAAGCCGTAAGAAAAGCATATGCCTGCCCTTTTCATCCAGCAGTCCTTCCCCAGGACACCTTTCCTCCTGCTATCTATAGTAAAGGCACTTCCTGAGCCAGAAATTTTATCTTTAGGATTAGCAGACCTTGAAGGCTTTTTCCTCTCTAAATTTGTTTGTGCTCTTTCTGAATCCAGGGAAACTTTTCTAACTGCAAATGACTGTGGTAACGAGTTACAAAGTTCTGTGTAAACAATGCAGGAAAAAGCCCTTTGGTTTGTTCTGAGCATGCCACCTGCTAGTTTTGTTTGATGTGTCTGGGCTCCTGAGCTAGAGGAGACATTAAGCAATTGCTGTGTATTTACTTTCTCCATGCAGTCATGAATCCATTGCATTCTGAATCACCCTCAAAGGCCTCACTGCAGCTATCCACACATCATGGCTATTGAGCTGAACTCATAATCTCTACATTAAGACAAAAAGCATTTCCCTGCTCTGAGTGCTCATGGATGTGGCAGTAACACAAGCACCATAACACACTGCAGTAGTCAGTACTAATAAAGAGCAAGAAATAATGCCAAGGCCACTGTGGGCAGGTGGAGATACTGCTCAGAGATGCTGCAGCAGGAAAACAACGTGTTGGTGTCAGCTCAGAGGTGCTGCTCAGGAGCATGGAACTGGCCAGGGATTTCCAGCTTCAGTCAGGTCCCAAAACGCTGAGCTCACAGCAGAGGGATCCAGGAGCTCTTGGGGAAGACTTGGGGCTGCTCCCCCTGGTTTTCCCTGGCCCTGCTGAGGTTGCTGCACACCCCGATGGGCCCTGCACGGCAGCAGCAGCACGAGGCCCATGCCGAGCACACCCGGCTGTCCCTGCCTGTAACTGTGGCACACAAAGGAAACAAGTGCAGCTGCTGCTGCTCCAGAGCCCACCTAACCCCGGGAACAGCAGGAAGCACCTGCAGAGAGGAGCTCTCAGGAAAAAGGAAGGCTGAGAAGAGGGCTGTGAGAACACACAACATGAGGTGAGAAGACACAGCCTTTGGGGAAAACCAACAGCTCCAACTCCCTCTGAAGCACTCTGGGCCCTGCTGGGACTGGGCCATCACTTCAAAAGCAGGCTCTGATCCTGCATCCATCAATGGCAACCTCCCAGCCACTATCAGGAGTTCAGAACTAAACCCCTGACACCCATGAACATCACAGGTGCACTCACACCTTGGCAGGATTTTGAACACTTGCCATAACCTCCAGTTTGTCCAGCAGAGGAAATGTTGATCGGTAAATGCCAGGACACAACTCCCAGGCAGGAAAACCTAAGGAATAAGGGGGGTGTCTAGCAGCACCCTCCTTTTCCCCAGCCTGGCAACAGCAGTGGATCCAAGCCATGCACACCACGCTGCTGAGATCCATTCCCTGCTCTGACGCTGCAGCTGCACACATCCCCACAGGCTGTGCTAATGACCTGGCAGACAGACGTGTCCCAAATGACTCTGCAGAATGCCTGGAGCCCTGAAAGAAGACACTATCTTGTTTACATTGACTGAGGGGGAAGAAAATGCCATCTAATTATTACATAAATTCTGGCTGTAGCAGCTTCATGACTAGTTGAAAAGAGGTAACAGGCTCCAAAATGACTGATGGACCCAAGTGTTTGGATCCACAGCTTATCAATCTAATGCTAAGGAAGATCTTTCATATCCCTGTGTCTCTATCACTTTAACCTACTCATGATGGACAGAGAGAATAATCTCTGCTCTTTGCCTGTAAAATTGATTCATGTACGGTGACTTTTATTTTTTTCACTCTATGCTATGATGAAAATGGAGAAACAAATAAAAAACCAACAAAGCACATGCCACAAAAAAGCAGTATACTATAAACACAGCCTAGCACAATAATGTGAATTTGCAAAATATCTGTTTAAGTCATAAAACGTAATTTGGAGGAGAATGCAATACAAAAGGCACAATTACAATTCACACAACAGCTTTAAACTGCATTCCTGCAGCAAACCAGCCTTGGCACCAGGAGTTTCTGTGCAGGTTACATGGGTAATACAGCCATTATGCCACTGTGGATACAAATTAGCCAAGCTAGGCTAGTGCTGATACTCTAACTTTAATCCCATCTTTAGATTCCGGTGCTACATCACGCTTGAATCTGGCACTAACCCTGTGATTACGTATCAGCAGATCAGTATAAAAATAATTTGTTCTGAGTTCACAGTTTTATGAAATGATAAAACATCAAAATTAGCATTCTGGCTGAAATCCACTGCATTTCCCATCAAGGCTTACACATTTAAGCAACATCTGAACCAACTGCCTATAATTACTCCTGGCAGATACTGGAGCACTTAGGCCAGCAGTAGATGCAACAGTGAAATAAATTTTTAAAGACATGCTGCAAACCACTTCAAGATGCTCAGCCCAGAAGCAAACATGTGTCCATAAGCCAAATCCACGGTTTATTTTACAGGATTTGTTCACTCTTGCATAGTAAAAGCCTGAGAAGAATGACAGTCCCAAGTAATCTGTCAGTTCAAAATTAAACATTTATTTGGGCTGCAATTTCAAAAACACTCTCCCCAAAGTTCCTGTCACAACTACTTAAGGGGAAGTGGGGTTGCATATTAGCTTAGGTTAAAAGAAACACTAATTCTGCACAAAAGCAGTTATTTATTTATTTAAAAGAACCAACATTTTAAAATGATAATTTAACTGAGAAACATAGAATGGAGAAACAAAAGTGGCTAAGAATACACATAAAAACTTCCTAGCATAGAACTAGTTTATTTAGTCTCGACACTATAAATTTATTTCTGCCATGATTCTTATAGCTGGGAACAGCTGTCCCTACAACCAATTCTCTCTGCAACCAATTCTCTCTGCACTCATCCTCCTATCCCAGACACTCTTCCCAGGAAAAAGAAGAGTCTCTTTTTTTTTTCCATATGCTCATACACATTCCTGAAGGAAAGGGACCATTAACATTACAGAGCCTTTAAAATTTTATGTTTTTGTATTATATCTTAGTATACTTAAAAAAAATTAACCCCAACTACTTAAGCAAATGGTGTTCCAGGATAAGAAAATAGAATGAAATGCATGAGAATGAAATAGACAAGAATGAAATACATGAGAGTGAAATACAGGAGAATGAAATTCAGGAGAGTGAAATCCATGAGAGTCAAATACAAGGGGATGAAATACACAAGAATTAAATACACGAGAGTGAAATACACGAGAGTGAAATACAAGGGAATTAAATACAAGACTACCTTCCCAACAATGTGCCTGCTTATTACTTCTTAAAAACCTCCTATATGATCGAGCCCTTTCCTCTACTTCCCTGGAATTTGTTTCGTAAGTGCTCTCCAGAGAAGAGCACTGGTGCTAAGTTTATTAAACTTCCTAACAAATCCCAGGCACCTCAGCAGGGAAGGAATCTGCCAAGTTACCAGTTCCTCACCGGGGCAGAGCCTGGCAGCAGCGAGGAACACGGCCCTGCTGGCAGCTCTGGAGCCAAGCACGAGTAAATTCCAGCAGGTTCCTGGGGGTGCTCTGTGCCAGCCCAGGAGCTGCCTGGGATCACAGGGCATGACAAGGAGACCAGGCTGTGGAGGTGCCAGAAAGGGGAGCTGCATGAGGACGAGGACAGTGGTGGCAGCAGGACACAAGGGCCAGAGAGACGAGACTGGAGACTACATTTATGGTAATCTCCTAGGGATATGGAGGATTAGGCAAGTGTGGGAGTGTCCCACCTGCCCAGGCCAGGTCACCTGAGCACTGCCCTTTCACAGAATCACAGAAAAAGCTGAGCTGGGAAAGGACACTCAAGGATCATTGAGCCCAATTCCTGGACTTGTACAGAACCCCAAGAATCACACCATGGGCCCAAGAGCATTGTCCAAATGTCCCCTTCAGCTCTGGAAGATTTGGTTCTGTGACCCTTCCAGGGCAGCCTGTTCCAGAATCCGACCACCCTCCAGGGGGAAATCTTTTACTACTATCCAACCTCAACCTCCCCTGACACAGGTTCAGGCCATTCCTTCACGTCCTGTCACTCGGCATCATGAAGGAATCAGCGTGCGCCTCTCCTTTTTCCCTCACCAGGAAGCTGTGCATCCCATTTGAAGCACATGGGAAGGCAGCTGGGATAAAGGAGATCCAACAGCACAGGAGGCTCTGGGAGGATCCCTGTGCCCACCCTGGGCAACACCAAACGCCTCCCCTGGCACTGGGCACCCCAGCGGGGGCTGTGAGGGGCAGCCCCGCTCCCTCTGAATTACAGTGGGAGTCACATATGGCCGTGCTGTACAGAAACGTCAGGAGGAGACAACTCGGGACAGCCAGCAGGCCGTAAATCCCCCGGGCTGCACGAAGAGCAAGCTCTGAGCTGATCCGGGGCGATGTGAGCGCTCAGCCCACGCAGGGCCGGGGCGCGCCGCACGGGGCCCGCGGCTGCGGCCAGGGGCTCCCTGGGGAAGGAGGCGGCGCTGGTGATTAAACAACAACACGAACGCCAGAGCTCCCTTCAGAGCAGCAGGATCCGAGCCCTACCGGAGGAGGACGGAACCCTCCGGGCGTCACGGCGGAGAAGGGGCAGGGACGGGGGCAAGGAGAGGGCGGGAGCCGCGCTGAGGCGGCGCGCGCGGCGCTCCCCTCACGGGCGGCCGCGCTGAGGGCCGGGGCCGCCGCGGCCCGGCCAGCGCCGACACTTACTCTGCAGCCATCACTTACTTGTGCCCCCGGCACTGCCGGGGCCTGCACACCGCGGCGGGGACGTCCCCTGAACCCGCCGCTGCCGGGAAAGCCGCCGGGCTGCCCCGGGCCGGGCCGGCCGCGCCTGCGCCGGGAAGGGGCGGGCGGGGGAAGCGGCGGCGCCGCCGGGCGCTGAGGGCAGCGGCGGCTCGGGCCGGGAATCGCTCTGCGCCCGGGTCTGCACCGGGAACAAGGCGGGGGCTTGGCGCGGTTTGTAAACGGGTGATAAATGTGATTTTCCAGCCCCGCTGCCGCGTACACGGCTGGGAAATAACGGGGGTCGTAGAAGCGGTGCAAGAAGCCACGTGGAGACCGCCGAGAAGAACGTATACAGTATAGAAGAATAAATATATAAAAACATACAGGCAAATAACTATGTAGAAACATACAGAAGAATAAATAAAGAGGAGGGAATGTCAGGGCTCAGGACATCTCCCACCCTGAGCCTCCTTAAATGTAATGTAAAGCAGCTGCAAGCCATGAGTTTGGTTCTCTGCATGGGGACGCTCTGAGAGTTTTACCTGAAAAGTTGGAGAGTTGCTGATGTGAGGAAGAAAACCCTGAGTTTAGTTAAGGTTTACTTAAAACGGATAGAGGATGCCCTCAAATGCGTCCCTGGAAAACAGAGAAATCACAGAGTCAATGATGTTGGAAAAGACCTCTTGGATCATCGAGTCCAGCCCATGGGCCAGCCGTGGCTGAGCGCTCCATGGTTTGGGACAGATCCCACCACACCCCTGCGTGACCCTCCCCAGCCCATGCAGGGAGGAGCAGATGGCAGCCCTCACATTCCCATCATGTCCAAACACTTCTGGCCCCAGGGAGCCACCAGGGATTTTTCCCGTTACCCCCCAAATATTCTACAACAGGAAATCTTGCAGCAAAAAAAGTTCTCTTGCAACATTTCCAGAGTATTCCCACTTTGGTCGGAGCAGAAATGCTGCAGGAACAACCTTGCTCAGGGAAAGATGAGTGTTTGTCTCGTGGTTAGAGCACAGGGTTCGTGGTCAGGAGCTGTGGGTTCTCATTCCAGCCTTGCCACTGAATCATTTTGAGAGCTTTGCTAGTCACTTTGTACCAGAACCAGTTAGGAATTTTCCGTTGGGATGGTTTTCTGATGGAAAACACTGCTTATACCAAACTGAAATCTGAGTAAAAACTGATTTTTCCATTGGGAATACCTTGTGTCTGGGCTGGCTTAGAAAGGACATTTGACCCAAACTGAAGTGTTTGGGGGCTTCTTCATTAGTCCAAATGTTTTGCTTTGAATAGATGGGTTAAAAAATAAAATACCCCCTCCTGACTGTAATTCCAAGTCATTTTACAGCATGGTGTGAATGTGTGCCCTCATGCTCTGCTTTGCTCCCCAGGAGGTCTGCGGTGTAGTGAGATGTAAATTTCTGTTTTCTGAGATGTGCACATCCCAATCTGAGTCAGACCTGGCCCACGGGGACAAATCCCAGAGCAGGGCCACCACTCTGGCCAGGGAAGCACTCCATGCAGGGAAAGTGTAAAGTTCAGAGACACAAACGAGCTGTTTTGCATTAGCTCAGTGGCCTAAAACAAGGCACCGTGACTGGGGAGATACCCAAATGTTTTGTTCAACTGAAAAGCAAAAAATGAAGCCCAGAGAAATGGACCTGATTCTGTTCCAGAATCCCATTCCTCTGTTCATTAAAAACAAATTTATTTCTGCCCTCTGTATAGTCATACACTGACAGTTTCTTTTAGTATAATACTTCTTCTCCTCCCACAATGTATTTGTAGACACCACTGAAGTCCCTTATTTGTTTTGCCAACTTAAATATTAATCATTTATTTTCTCTCATAACAGCAAGTTGTGGATTATCTAATAGTTCTTCCTTCACTTCTGTCAGTCAGAATTCATCTTTTCTGAGCGTGAGTGATCAGAGTCTGACATACTGTGTAATGTTTAAATGATGGCTTGCAAGAGACTTGTACAGTGGCAATAATAATTCCCCCTGCACTCTTTTAGTTACAGACAGGCATCAAATTTGCCTTTTTTACACTTATATCACATTAGCACCTCAATTTACCTAGGTCTTTTTGCTCCAATAAATAACAAAAATAAGTACAGACAAATTTATTAACTTTTGCTAAATACATTTTTCCATTTCCTCTCACTTCTCTAGTACTCACATGATTTCTTTCCAAGTCAGTGACAAAGGAAATAATTTTCAAGAACAATTATAAGTTTCCAACTTCCAAAATCAAAGTCCTGAAAATGCTTTTTATTAAAGAATCCAAGTTTAGAGTATCACATATTCCCAAGCCCACATGAGGCTTAATTCATTGCTCCTTTGAAATATTCTGAAAGCTGAGGGTTAAGAGGTGTTATATTAGTGCAGAATAATGATGATTAATTTGTGCTTTGTATCAAATGCAGGAGGAGCAGATACATGTGCAGTGAATCCTCTATAATTCCAAAATCTTCCCATAAACTTGAAAATATTCTGTGGATGTATATGTCTTAAATGAACTCAAGACCAATTTTTCCTGTTTAGTGTGTGGCTGCTGTAGTTTTCCATCAAATAACACCCCCTCCTTCTTCCAAGATTCTGGACAGATTCACTTAAAATACACCCTTTTGCCTTTTCATTACAGAGTAACTAATGAAAATTCCATTTTAAATGTGCTTTCTGGGAGACAGGGATGTTCTTTTTTTTTTGTGATTAACCAGAGCCCGTATTTCAAGCAGCGGGGAAACAGCTCCAGGTAGTGTAAATCAGCATTGCCTGAGATGGCCCTCAGTCCTCTGAACCCCACAGAACAATTTAGTGGGTTTAGATGACAGTTGGCATCTTTGAAATATTCTCTTTTGCAGAACTAGAGTCAATGTGACACTTGCTGGAGAAGAAATCTTGCATAAATCTGTCGGAAAAGACTCAATCATATTACTTCACTAGCTGTGGTAACCTTTGGAGGCCAAAGTCCAGACAGGTTGAGAAATGGAGCATGAGTCCATAAAGGTGACAATTCCATTAACTGCAATCAGAGAGAGAGGTGAATGGTGAGATAAAGACAAATGACTCCTTCTGTAAAGAAAAGAAAATATGTGTGTGCAGGGGAAAGAGGCAGAATGAACATTTTCCAGCCTTGTTGAGGAAATAAAGACCCAGCCCTGCTCTGCTGAGATCAACACAAAAACGTCTCTTGAGCTCAGTGGGTGCAAGTTTTGCCCCAACATCCTGACTTCTGGTGAATGTCAAGCAGCAATGGACCTCTGAACACCCCAAAATTACATTTAGATGTTTATTAGCATAGAAATAGAAAGGAAAAAATATTTGATAAAGTTCTTGCTTGTGTGTGTGCTTTGGCAGTTCATACAAGCACCTGAGGCTGGGTTTTAATCTCATTTGATGAAATATAGCACTTCTTCAAGTGTTATGGGAAGTATAAGCTGGGGAATACTCTGGATGAAGTGCTCACTGGGCCATTAGACCAGGACTATTCATCTAAATAGGGAAATGGGGAAGTAAAAGCCAAATGAATTCTCTGCAGTAAGAAGGGATTTTTGAGTGTACAATAGGAAAAAAAGGAAATTTCCTTTGGGGGATTTTTTCTGGTTTTAACAGAAATATTAGGTTACTCTTGGATACTGGAGTGGCCAAAAAGGGAAATCCCTGTTTTAAGTTCCTCTAAATATAACCAGAAAAAGAATTCCAATTTTATCAACTTGTGGTCCATTTCCTCACGTTTTGGGCAGCTCACCTTTTAAATACCAAAGTCAGAAGCTGATACAAACAAGCAGACAATATTTCAGACTCCACCAAAATTCCAGTGTCTTGCCCAGGGCCTGTTCCTGCCTGCCCACTTGGCTGGACACCAATATCCTTTATTCTCAGGGGAGTCAGCCTTCCAAAAAACCACTTGGCACTGGAGTCAGGGCTGCTCTGTTTTCCTAACGTTCGTGGCAGGCAGGATGTTTTCCGACTCTGGTACCCAACAGTTGAGCATTCCAGACAGCACAGGGATTTTTCTTTTGAAACCACACTTCCAATGCCATAAGAATAAGGGAGGTTCTGTGATCCCGTGTGCTCCTGGTGGGAAAATAGGATGACTTTGCTGTCCCACAGCATTGCACAAAGGGAAAATGCACATGGCTCTTGCCACCTTTGTAAACTCTCCTTCTGTGGTGTGAATGCTGAAAAAATCCTGGCTTAAAGTCCTGTTTCATCAACTGGTTCCCCTCTGGGAAGATTGCCAGAAGGAGAAGACCCCCTCCCAAAATGTCTGGCCTGAAAAGCAGCCCACTGGTGCAGTGTGGCAGAGAGATTGCTCAGTAGTCTGTGCACACAGTGTTTTCAGCAAGTGAAAATGTTGTTTGCTCCCCAGAACACACAGTACAGACACCCCTACAACTTTTTTTGCCTATCTCTTACACTTCTTGAATTTTAAAAACATGACTTTATGATTAACATTTTTATTCAAGTGATTCCTGAGCTCAGTGATGTCAGGGCCAGCTCCAGCTGTGCAGCCTTTCCCTTGTGGAACAGACAGTGCCCAGGGCAGGGCAGGCAGGGGACAGCTCAGCCAGGACTGGACTCTTCACTGCCCAGGAGCAAACACACTGTCCTGTGTTTGCTGGCAAACTGCCAGAGACAACCCCCCACAGCCCTGTGCCAAAATCCAGATGTGCAAAATCATGAAATCACAATCTGTCAAGCTGGAAATGAATTTCACAAGCCAAGCTGTGAAAATCTCCTCAAATTTCACAATAACTTATATCTCCAGAAAAACTGCAAACAGAGGTTAATTTTTTTTTTTCTGCAACATCTTTCCAAGACTTTTTCCATAGGATATGACCAGCTTGCATGAAGTACTTTGTTACAGTTGTGATATATCACACAGTGGTGCCAAATCCAGTCAGTGTGGGGAGGATTGAAAAGGCTCAGCCACCCTCCAGGCAGTGTGTCCTGATGCCATTCCTGGCACCTTCTACAAAAGGCAGATTCTATTTTGCCCTTTGAATTCCAAAACTGGTGAACACAGTCATGGGAGGCAATCAGTCAGGATCTGTTAATTTATAAAAAAATATAACTGTCTGTTCTCCAAGGGTAAGATTAACTGGGATCTGTACTTCCCAGATTATAAACAACACGCAGCCTTTCTCCTTAACTCATTGCAAAATGTACAAATGTTCCAACGCCAGCTCTGTAATCTTTTAAAATCTTAAACGGAACAGGGGCTCATTCCATTACATAAAAAGAAGTTTGTAGGATCATGTAGCTACCTGCAAATCACACACAGATAAACCAAGCAGCACAAGAAACGGGGATAAAGTCACCTTTTATGTAGCTGGTTCCTATAGCAGTGAGATTGTCATGCTCTGTATACAACCCAAAACAAATTGTCTGTTTAGAATTAAAATACGATACTATTTCCAAAAGTCTTGCCTCCAGGGAGATCATTTTATACCAGAGGGCAGATTCAGCTCTGGTGTAGGATTTCTGATTTTCATGGAATTGCACCATTAAGGAATTTGGCCCAACATCTTGCCCACACTGATGCAATTCAACTTTTAAGGGACAGCTATGGGGTTTCCTCCTAAGTCAGGCCAAGTTTCTGGAACAAGGGAAGTCTGTAAAAGAAACCGTTGGAGGGATGTTTTAGTCTGGCATTTAGGAACATTCCCATATTAGAAAACGTCACAGGATTTATTTTGTATGTCTTGCATGTTAGAATTTCGTGCTTTTTCTTCTTTCCTTTCAGAGACATTGTCAGTAGGTGGTCACAGTAAAACTGGATAAACCCCAAAGAAATGTAATGAAATGATTATAGACAGAGTGAGTAGAAAGACATTTGTGAATCCAGTT
Organism: Ammospiza caudacuta; assembly: GCF_027887145.1. Taxonomy (NCBI): domain Eukaryota; kingdom Metazoa; phylum Chordata; class Aves; order Passeriformes; family Passerellidae; genus Ammospiza; species Ammospiza caudacuta. The sequence continues at coordinate 45,220,796 of NC_080599.1, read as the reverse complement.
CGCTCTGCCTTATCTTTGTTATATAAACCTATTTTCCATACTTAATGTATTGCCTCAGCTTGCAATATATGATTAACAGAATGTCTGCACCACTCAGAACTCTGGAGAAAAATGTGAGATGTTAATTCATCAACATTTTAGGCAACTTCAGATATTCTGGGTGTGACTGATCTCGCAGAGTGCTTTGGATTTACGCTTTGCATGACAGATGGAAATCTGAATACACACATTGATGCTCTCACTGATGTTGAAAACTTTTGTGCAGGAACAAAGAGCTGTAACACTTGCCTGCTCCTGCAGCTAACCTGGTATTTCCTAAAATGATGCAGCTCCACAGGTCATGGCCCAGCAAACAGGAGTTTCCCCAGCTCTTCCTGCCAGCACTGCACGTACCGGGCACCGTGACAGGGTGGAAATGTGATGCTGTCAAGGGTCTGGGGGAGATTATTCCCTTCCCTCTGCAGTTCTTTGAGCTGTCCAGACAGCATGAAGCAGGTGCTCAGGTTCTTAAGGCTTCCTGGGAAAAACAACACTGTTTCAAAACCATACCCAAACCAAAACTCTGGAAAGATTAATCGAGTTTGGGTCAAGAGGGAAGAAGGATGCAATAGCTTGTGACAGCAGTGAGCTGGTAAATGATGTGCCCAATGCTGAGCTCTCCTATGAATAAGTCAGAATATTCACTGCATCACATCAAAAACTCCTTTGGACAATTGACATGATCTCTGAAAGAACATGGAAAAATTATAGGACAATCAAAGGTACATTTAAATTTTCTTACTTGCATTCTTACACTAATCTGAGAATCATAAAGCCTTAGTATAAATCAAATGGAGAAAATGGTCTCAGTAAATTAAAATATAGACAGAAATATGTGTAGAATATGCTTTTATGTGTGTACAAGAGTTACAAAAAACTTTGGCACAGCTGAAGTTCGCACAAGAAGCAGAACCTGCTTCAGGCATTCTTTAAAATCCCATTGTGCTTTGGTAACCTCTGGATTTTGCACCTTGTCTTCCCAAAGCTATAAAGCCATCATGGCTTTAATTAATTTTTTGAGCCATTGGCCAGTCAAAAAAGCTGACAGTGAAATAAAAAGCAAGACACGACAAAAATCAGAAATACTGGACGTATTTGCCATTTCTGTCAGCCACAGCTACGAATGTTGTGATAAAGTGAGATAAGAAATTGAGGAAGGAAATAAGCAGTAACTGCATTCTTATTTTAGAGTATTTTATATCTGATTGTTCCAAAATGAGGAGGAATATGTGACTGGGAACGTGACTCCACCCTCTCCAAGGCTTGCTGGGATCATTGTTTGTGAGTGTATCCAAACACCAGAAAAGTTTCCTTACCTCCAGTCTGTTGCAGTCATGGAAATGCCATGGGATGTTCTGGTGGACGCCTCATCCCCGTGGCCACCGCGTACCCTGGGAAGTCGTCATCTTGGGACATATGGGACTGGAAAATAGAATTGCAGATAATTATCCTGTATTTCCTTCCATGCAATCCTGGCCACTGAGAGTCAGCAGCTAAGAAGCAAATCCATGTGCAGGGCACAACTCTGCCATAGTGGGCACAGGACCTGACATGGTTGCTGAGAGATCAACCTTCCTTCGTGACCACCTCTCACAGTCACCTTGAATGCCAAGTGCCCTGCTCCCAGTTAACTCTGTTTTTTTCCTCCTTACTTTATTGCTTTTAAATGAACTGGCAGCTCAAAGTTTCATCTAAAGCTGTTTCATATGCTTTTCTGCTTTAAAAAAAGCCCATCTGAGGATTTTCTACTCACCATGAAGCTTTAAGAAATCACATTGATCTTGAATAAAAAAATAATATCTGAGTTATTTTGTTTAAATGCTAGCAAAGGAAAGAAATCCCAGACAGAGCCATGGATGTGACTGTTTGCCATCCTTTGAGAAAATAAATATTCTAAGTCAGCTCAGTGGTCCTTGTGCAACTAAGTTTCCAAATGTTAAAAATTGACACCAATACCATGACCTGAATAACTTAAAATTTTGAACAAAGGGTAATGTCCCCCTGTAAAATAAAGACCCTCCCCAAATTAAAACTCCATTTTGACCTATAAAACAATTTTCCAAGCTGCTGCCTGTATTGGGCTTCAAACCAAAACTGAGTGAATGCAGAGGAGGAAGTCTGATGTACAGCAATTAAAATATATGAAGGATTTGGGGGTTTTGGTACATCAAACCCTTCAAAGTACAACATATTTGCAGTTTGGTATTGCAGGCATTTCCCTACCCACTGGAAGGTGAGGAATACATGGAGGAATGGTTGCTCTCAGATGATATCACAGGCTGGTCATATCCTTGCTACATTAACTTTTTCTGGGGCAGAAGAAACTTAGTGTCACCTCTGGTTGGGGGGTGTCTTGGTTACCTAGTTCTCTTTCATTTTACATACTCCTATTGGAGGGAACCAATTCAGAGGTTGAGAGTGGTATTTTTGGCCTTTTAATCATGGCCTGTTCAAGGTAATCCATATTTTGGCAATGGCCCACAATGTTATCTTCATCTGTTACCTATTGCCAGATTTATTCCATAGAATTTTGCAGAGATCCCAGGACCAGGGAGGCTTCTGGCTGAAATTCCCCCCCAGCCCAGCTCTCAGCAGTCCATCCCAGCCTTCTGCAGTGTGTTTAGCCTACAGAACCCCACACTGGGACTCTGGGTGGAGCAGCAATGTTTGGGACACCCACTCGATGTCCTTAATGTTAGGTGACAGGAAAGCAGGGGAGGGAACAAGCCCCTGCTTTTGGTTTGCAAGGTCCTGAAGCCCAGAGCTGTGGTTCTAGGGGATCTCCGCTCTTTGACAACACTTCCCACCATGTGCTCCAGCCAGGAAGATGGATGTACCTCAGTTAAAGTGAGTCATTCACTGAACCTGGGCCAAACTTTGAAGCAAATCTGGGCCAGTTTACTGCCTCAGGAGGAAACCTGGTTTTTGCATGAATTAGAGGTGAAAATAAGCAGAGCCTGACTGACATCTCCTCCAAATTCCAACTGTAAGGGTAAAACCCAGAGGGCATGAGCCTCAGGCATGACAAAAATGAGGAGGGGAAAATGAGGCTTCCTGTCTCCCCTGCAAGAGCCAGAGAGACACACTTTACTCAGGACTTAGGCTAAATTGTTAATGATTTATACACTAATTAAGTAATGTTTATAGAATGGCTTACATATGTAAATGGCTGTAAAGATGCTTACATTTTTCCTGCACTCTCCAATTAAACCAACTTTCATTACAGAGCAAAACAATTCCATCCCAACTTGTTACACCAGTTCTTTAGCCAGGCAGCTTTGCAGCCACTGCTCCCAGCTCAAACTGGGCTATTGTGTTTCTCTGAGGAAACTTCTGTGCTGGTTTGTAGTTGTTTTAATTCCATCACAGATCACATTCTGTTAAATGATAATTTGATTTTGCATTGCAAGACCCAGATGTACATTAGGAGGTCACAGCCTTTCCATTTATCTCGTAAAGTAACTATTTTTTCCCCGAGTTCCATCAGGTTAAAACAGTTAGCAATTTTTCTCCTTGAAGTGTCCCTTCAGCTTGGCCAAGATATATAATAGATCAGTGTAGCTACAAATGCATTACAACATTAGTCATCAATTAGTTTTAAACCATCCCTGTAATATATCATTTATCCAGCTTGCTGTAGCACTATTGTGAACATTTAATTTTTTAAAGGCATCTTGATTTTTTAACCCGACGGCTGCATCCCCCTTTTGTCTCCTGTATAGACATCTCCTTAAGGAACAATAAAAATTAGATTTGTTTGACCTGCACTCAGGGTTCGTTTAAGCGAGATGGATTTTAATTGCTCTGCCCAGTCTACCAGACAGCTTTTATGTAATATTCCAGACATTTACGCATTGTCTTTCCCCTGCTGTAAGCAGGTGTGTGTGCCCACAAATGCCTGTGAAGCAGCTCTTACAATTCATTTCACATCTCTGACAATCCTCTGGGAAATTGCTTTCTCTGAGATACCGGTTAGCATCAAATTAAGGCCTCCGGTCATTGCCACTTCTTCCCTCCTAACACCATTTCCTTTTGTCTTTAAGATTCACCTTCTTGTGTGGCTAATTCTAAAAGGACCTCGCTGTGGATGGTGTTCCTTGGGCTTGTGTTGTCATTATATGGCACGGGTGACTCACCCCGGCATCTCTCATAGTGAGAGTGGCTACAGGGCCTTACCTGTCTCTCCCCAAATCCATGATGTCCTTGCAAGAAAATCTACAACTGGAAGAGGTTTGGAATATAAGAGAGCTCAGTCTGGGAGCAGCAGGTCTGTGCCACAGTTGCTTGGTATCTTTTAGGATCTCTAACTTCAATTAGGAAGTCATGTGAGGAAGTTATCACTGACTCAGAGCCCAGAACACCCCGGCTGCTCTGTCAGCTCCGAGTGGAGGCACAATGAGCTCACATTTGCCCACGATGAACCTTATTTGCTCCAGCTGCCCCATCAGGGAGAGGAGAACCTCATGTGGAGAGTTCTCTCCCTGATATCTCTTCCCTTCCATGGGTGATACAATCTGAAGATGAGGTCCTCTGTTTTTCCTCTTCTCCCCATTCCTAAAAAGGAAGATTTGGCTATTCCAAGTTACCAAATCAGCACAGAAAAATGGGCCTCCTAAGCAGTTCTTTGTGCCTACAGCTGGTTCTGGTCTCCTCTCTGTTGGACACACACATGCACTTAATTCCCAGTTGTGCTGGATGCCTATTAAAAGAACAAATCTGCAAGTGAGGAGGGTCCCTTCTGCCATGTCAATGGGAGTGAGACACGTAAATCTCCGCGCGCTGAGGCGAGTGAGTGCTCAGAGTGCTCGGGAGAACAGCTGGGAAAGGGAATAAGCAGTTTTTATTCTGCTGCAAAGTGTCACTGATCCAACTCGCTAAGCTGATCCTCATGTGGCACATTGTGCCTGCTCCATGATTCTGCCTGCTGCTTGCAGGGGGGTAACCCAGAGTGCTCAGCACTTCAGTCAGCACGGAAAAGGCACAGACCTGCTTCTCCCACAGGGCTGCAGCCAGCATGGTGCAGAGCAGCAAGGCAGCTCTGCAGGGGAAAGGACAACTCCAGAGTGACAGTCAGGGGCCCTGTGAGGGACTGGAGGTGCAGATCATGGTGAGCCACAGAGAAAGCAGTGGAGGAGCTGGGAGATCCACCTGTCTTGCCAGCCTGGGAAGCCAGAAGAGGGTTTGGAATAATCTTCCTCCATGCTGCTGTTTCTCTCTTTTTATCTGCCAGTGGTAAATCCCAGTCCCTCAGGAAACATCCTAGAGTGAGACTGGCACTTGATGATGGGGCAATCACAAAACATTTAAAGAAAATTAAGGGTGCTGTAGGAAACTGTGGAAGGAAATAATATTTTCTGTTCTTGAAATTGAGCAGAATTGCACACTTGACAAAACAACTGCACAACTCAAGGAATTTGCCTTCCACCGGCTCTGCCTGGGCCAGCACTCCAGTGCCACCATAAACACATGGATGGCTTCCCTCTGGATGAGAGAGAGGAGCAGCAGAACCTGGTCAGTGTTAATTGTGGCATCAGTGGAAGAAATTCAGATGAGGCATTCACTGAGAAGAGCCTTAGAAGACACCTACTTGATGGAGAATTTGTCAACACAGCAGTGGCATCAGGAAAAGGGATGGGAGGTCCAGCACCCTTACTTTGCATGCGGATACATAATTCTTAATTTCATATTCTGTGTTTTTTTCTCTGGGGCTTTTATATCCATCAGTAAGCCGCACCAATATTTTTTACTTCCCTGACAGAAGCACTGAAAATCAGAATCCATTTATTTAGTACCAAACAAATGCAGAAATAAGAGCAGGCTGTAGCACTATAATACACATTTGTAACCCTCTGAGGACCAGATGCAGCAGAGCTGGAACACTCAGCAGCTGTAATGTGCACTGAGAAGTCACATTTGTTCAAGAAAAGCCACATTACTTATATTAATTGGATGTGTCCAGCTCATCCTGAGTCCACTTAAGCCTTGGCAAACCTCTAGCTCTGAGCATAACAAAGGTATTAATACTGATATTCCCTTATATTATCCCATTTACATAATGACTCCCACCTTTGCAGCCTAATACTTATTCTTTGGAACAGAAGAACTATTGACTCATATCTGGACTGGGTTGCCAAAACCTCCTAAATTTAGAGATGTTTGGAACAAGAAAAGGAGTTTGGTTCAGGCCCATCCACAACAGCAAATTAAACACAAGTCATCATCTGTGCGAGCGACATTTTCGGCATGTCCAGAGCCTGGCGGGAGCTGACATTCCTTCTCCCAGACAGATTTACAGAATTTGTGCATTGAAAAGCATTGAGGTAAACCCTGGTCTGAGGGCCAAGTGCATAAATTAGACCTGTCCCCTCCCTCCAGTAAATTACAGACGTACAGGCCGTAGGTTGGCTCGCTGTGCTCTTGGCAACTCCAGCAACTCTGCGAGCGTGTGCTCACAGAAAGGGGGTTTGTGTCGTACTCACACATTTACATTTCATTTTCTGAGATTTTGGTGCAAGGGATATGTTGTACATCATTTCTTCCCTCCATTCACATCAGACACTGGATTAAACTGACTGAGGAAAAAGAGTAATATTAAAATGTTGGCACGCACTGCACTTTCTCAGCAGAAACTGTGTCGCCTGCACATCACTTTGGTTTAAATGATGTGGGTCAATGTTAGGTCAGCAAGAAGTGCTGGATTAGCATCTGCAGAGATTGAGGTCCTCTCCTCATTCACGGAACAAGTTCAGATCAAGAAACTGCACTAAAGCTTCATGCACAAAGCTGCCTTAGAAGACAGGACATTTCCTCAGGCCAACCAAGTGCTCACCTGTTCCTCCAGCCCGTGGTTTATACGGAAACCAAACTGGCCAGTTGGCAGAGTGACAAGGGTCTGACACTACCAAACTGCTTCTTCAAACACTGTCAAGGTTTTTATGAGCTGCATATTTGCAGAAGTCCATGTACCTGTGAAATAACTGAATCACTGTCTTCCATGTGTCAAAATGATGCCATTTCTGAGCTGTTCCATCTTCCTCCCACAGACCTACCACGTTTTGGGTGGAATGCATGGCCTGAAAACCCAAATACATGTGGCAGCTCAGACTGGCTCTAGAGAAGGGACACAGTGAATGGCACTGGGAACCCCACACAACATCCCAAAGGGATGCAGTTCACTCCAGGCTTTCAGCCTCCCAAACTGGATTATCTGTGTGAAGGTTTTCTCAATGACCTGAAGAACCAGTAGAACCTTTCATTGAAGGCTGGAAGCCTCATGTAATCAGGCAATATAAGAATTCAGGTTTCTAAAAAAAACCCCAGTATTTTGAGCATACTGCAGGAACTGCTGCTTCAAAGTTATGCAAATTCCAGATCTTCTGTTTCTGTAAATAAGAATTTTCCAGGGGAGAACATACAGAGGAGACAGTCATGCTCTAGCCTGAACAGAGATTGGGAAATTCAGGCTCTAGTCCAGCTCCACTCAGACACTTCGGCTCACTGGCTTCCATTTTCCATGGTGAGACCAAAACAATGGTAATAAAAATCACAATGAAAGCAATTGAAAAATATTTGCATAATTATTTAGCGTGTGTTTGCATGCTTTGCATGTTAAACAAGGGATTGTTCCTCATCCCACGCTCTCAGGACAGATAGGGAAGTAGAAAGTGTGGAGCTGAGTGGGAACAAAACCTGACGTGTGTAGAAGTAAATTCAGTTCTGTAGGAAAACAAGCTGAAATGTGTATTTAAGAGAGACTAAATATTGAAAGATTCACAGCCTGGTGGAAAAAACCAGCGAGTTCACATAGGGAACAAAGGCTGTGACACAGAGGGAAGGATGCAAATAATTGTGGAAGAAGCTGATGAATGGTGGGGCAGGCTGGAAATACTGGTAGAGCTGAAATTGTGACGGGTGAACAAAGAATGATGATGATGATGATGATGATGATGATGATGATGATGATGATGATGATGATGATGATGATGAAGAGTCCCTTTTCAGTTTGCACGGTGATGGAACATGAGTTCTGCTGACTCAGGGTGAAACCCAGACTGGGAAATTCTGCTGCTGCAGGGCAAGGGCCACCTCGGATATCTGGGATCTCAGCCACTTCCAAAGCACCTGCTTGGGAAGATATTGCTCCACAAGCCTTTGATATGGCACATTTAGCAGCAGGTTCAACCAGTAATTAATTGAACAAAGCATTCAAGGCAATGGGACAAACCCATGTGGGAATAAGCCTGAGTCACATCGTGCAGGAGTGGCACCCCTAAGCCAGGCCCATCCCAGAGCTGTTCCCTCTTTATCCATTCAGGCTCTCCACAGATTGAGTTCTCCATCTGAAATACCAAGCTCTCCCTCATCTGGGATAAATTTACCTTGATTTTCAGACACCACTTTATGTGGACAGGTCAGATGAGGTTTTCTGAACAGTCACCCAGGGAGGTGGAAATATCAGCAGGAATTAACAGAGAGATGTCACCTTGGCAGATTCAACTTACTGTGTCCCCTCGGTGCTTTGCCAACTTTCAGCTGAGGCTGGTTGTATGATTTGGTGAATTAAAGTGGGGAAAGGCTGATTTGAGAACAAAAATGGAGCTGGGGGTTCCATACTCAACGAAGTAAAATGATAATCCCCTATCAAAAGAGAAATATGTGATACTCTGGCAGAAAAAATTCATAAGAGCATCATGAGCTATAAATTAAAAAAAAAAAAAAAAGACAAAGACACAAAGAAAAACAGAGTAATCCAACCATGGGAGAACAGCAAGAAAAGCAGCTGGTTCAGATATTCATATTGACAAAACTCTGGCTGGATATCAAATATATCCTTTCCCACCCCGAAATCCTGTGAGCTTCAAGGGAGCACAAACATCCTTTTCACTCTCCATCATTAATTGCCAGTCCTACTCTGTCCAGCTACCAGAGCATTGACCTCTGGATGCAGATACAAGTGTTCCTTATCACACTTCACCCCACAGGACAGCCCTGTGGGTTCATGTGGGGAAAGCATCAGTTGCCATATGGAACATATCAATCAAAGGAAAGTATTTTTATTTTACATAGAAGGCCATTCACAATCTCCCACTGGTGTTTGCCACAAAACCAAGACAAAGTGAGGTTGTTTCAGCACTGCCTGGTCTCAGGGAATGTGGATGGATGTCCATCCAGTTTTCCTGCAGTCTGGAATAGGATTTCTTCATGCAAGGAGCACATTTAGCTGTCTGCAAATTCCAGAGATGTTTTCAGTAGAAGCGCAAGGTTGTGCTACCAAAGGAGAACATGAGCCAAAGATGTTCTATTATCCATATCCTATTAAAGGTCAGTCAGAGCTCTTACCTCAGTGCTATAATGTGACCAGAAACTTAATTGAAAATATACGAAAAGGTTATTAACGAAGAGATGAAACCATAGTAAATTTAATATAGCCCACAGAAGGACTCTTGCTAGAAAGAGAAGGTTACATAGATAGATAGATAGGCCTTTAATTAAGGTGTATTGCTGGGTTAAGTGTAAATTTTCCAAGCAAAAATGAAGATAGAAAACTGGTAATTGCTTTCAATTTATATTATAAAAATCAGTCATATTCATTTTAGTTCCTATGACAGCCTTACTTAATTCCAAGCTTCATTCACTTAATTGGAAGGGAGAATTCTTTAAGTAAAACATAAGGAATTGAGGAAAGAGACAGGCAGATTGCAAGAACTGAATGAACAGCACTTTAAATGAAATCATTAAAACCCCTCATCCATGATCCCAAGTAGATTCATATTTGCTGTCCTCAAGGGATATTTATTATCAAAACTGAGTAGGAAAAGATTGGGAATTATATCAGAAAAAAAAAACCTCTAATGGTTTCTTGAAAATTGAATCTGAAGAACTCTCCCTTTCTATCACTGTCATAATTTTTCCATGTCTCAAAGTTAGTGTAGAGCAGAAACTCAAATATTTCTCTCACTGACACCTCTTGTAACTCTGGTGTCACGTGTAACACAAAGGTTCACAAAGGTGCACAGGAGCTACATTTACCTCAACCAAATTCTCACGTTGTTTACCACAGACCTGCAGGAGGGAGTACATTCAAGGAGGGCTTTGTTGTGAGTGTTCACACAACTCTCCTTGCATAAATCAGTCTCAAGGGAAAAAAAAAAGCCTTCCTGAAGCGGTGAGTCTTTGTGGGTTTGGGAGTCAACCGATGGTGATTAGGAAACAATCCGTGGTGGCTGAGGTGGCAGATAAGAGGCAGAGATGTGAAGAGCTGACATTTAAAAGTAATAATCCTGGAGAGTGCTGGTGATTCACAAGAGCAGATATCAGAATCTCTTGATGACTACTGTTGAATAATAAGTCTACATCCCTTTACACAAATAAAATAAAATCGTTGCCCTAACGAAGATGGACTTATGAGAGGGGTTTAGTTCTTCAGGGTGAATATTCATAGAGCTTCATGATGTGTAACTGCCCAATCTCCTTCCCCTGACAAAGCCCAACACAGAATGGGATATGGATGTAAATTCTACACATTCTCTGTTCCTGGACAGGAGATAGAATTCTGTAATTAGAATCAGCCAAGGTGCATGGAATTTTAGTCCCTCCATGCATAAATGAAAACCAGTGCATCATGAATGCATCTGTGGTGAGGGCAGTGGGTTCTGCCACAGGCAAAGGCATCAGCAGGACCATTCCCAAGTCTTTTTGGGATCCATTTAGGCAACCACTTGAAAAGGATCCATAGCAGAAAGTGGGGAAAGCTGAGGCAAAGGTACTAAATCTCTCCCTGTCAAAGTCAAATGATGTTAGAGAAGTTACTCAATGGATGGTTTGGGTCTACATCTCTGCTTTCTGGAGGGAAGTGACAAGGGACACTGCTCCATCAATTGAAATAAGAGAAGGTTAAAATGTCCAGATGCCAATCGTTCAGAAATACAAAATAATCATGCTGCAAAGTAATTAACACTCAGTTTTCAAAGGGCTGAGGAAGATTTAACTAATTAAACAGTAAGGTTGGTGTAATTGAAACTCAGATGTTAGGTTGCTAAGGGGAACAGAATAATAGACTGAATTAATTATCTGAGAGAATTCAAGAGTAAAACACCAAAACATTCTTCTGTTTACGTGAAAGGAACGAACTCTCAGCATGTCAAGAACATTGAAGGTAGCAACAATAAATTTTTATCTGTCAGTGGGAAGGGAAGATAGAGCTCCAGAATGCCCAGGGAGGATTAGGGAGAACAGTAGACAATTGACAGTGAAACACAGACAAAGCTGGGAACATAACCATAAAGTGCTTGAGGAAATCCCTAAATCCACTGGTATTAAAGCATTTACAGGGACTTTTCAATTTCATGGCAGCCTCACTATCAGAGAGTTCTGTCATTTCTGACAGTGGAAGCAGGCTCAGGTCTTCAAGTTAAAAAAGCTTTAGTGATGTTTGAAGTTATTCCATGAAACAATTTCAGATGATTTCCCAAGATACAGCCAATAGCTACCAGTGAGCCTTAGCTGGGAATGCAGAAACAAGTTTAAAAAAGGTAAGGTAGAAGATGAAACTGAAGCTGCTGGGTAGGGAGCACACACTCTCAGGGTTCAGTGATACCTTATCACAGCAGCAAGGCATTCCCCAACCTTTGCTTAGGCCTCTGAGCTACTTTTGCCAAAATTCATAATTACACCTAGAACTGGATCATTGAAATAAGTAAAAAAAAAAAAAAAAAAATCCAGGGGATTGTCTATTTTCCTTCGGCCAGATTATGTCCATGATCTAATTGAAAGCACAGCTCCACACACAGCTGGACTGGCACTAAGAGAAGCCAGGAACCTGCAGCATGAGGGCAGAAATGAACTTCCAAGAGTAGAAGAATTTTGTTATAGTGGTTTCAATGCTTTGCTTTTGTTTCCAGTAGACATAAAATAATCTGCCTTCAGGAAAGGAGAAGTGAGATAACTTCCATTTTCCAAGGGGAAAATGAGCATCCAGGCAGTCATCACAAACTTGCTGAAATGTGGGGAGTTCACAGCCCACCTTCCCCTTCTCACTGAGACACACAGAGCAAGGACATTACTTTGGCACTAAAAATCAGTTCTGATAAACATTTGTTAAGGAACAAGCCCTAAAAAGAACTTTTCTGATAACTGAACAGAGTAAGATGTGAAAACCCAGCAAAAACTGAAGAAATATAATGGAAACTCCCTTTGCTGCCAGTAAGAACAGGGTTTAGATAAGCATAAGAAGAAGGGAAATAGATTATTTCAGGGAACAAATATCCATGGATCTTACCCAGAGGGGAAGACCCAGTCACTCTTAAGTGGAAGTATCCCCAGTCCCACCCTGTACCAGTTCCTCTAACAAACTCAGAATTGTTACTCCACAGCTCTGTTGTGCAGTGGTTGTGACAGGACACAGCACGTGCAGGGAAATGCAGCTGTTAAGATGAACTCCTCACTGCATTTCCTGCACATGAGACCTCTCTAACTTGATTTTTTTGCCTGTTTGCTCTGACACAACCACGAAGCTCTGGATCCCAAAGCTCAGCCAGGCCCAGGAGTTATTGCTCACCCAGCTGCTCCATTTCTCAGCATCCCTGGCCTGTCCCCTCTCCTGCCACCTCAGCATCTTTGTGCCTTTTCATTTGGACCTTTCTCTTTCATTTTTTAACCTCTACTTCTTCTCAGTCTTTACCAGCACGATGACACCTTCCCTGTCAGTGTTGTAATAGGCTGGAAGGCAGGAGTGATTTACACAATCACCCCTGGGCCAAGAGATAACACCTGCAAGTGGTCTGAGCTCTCATGGACAGTGCACAGAGCAGGAGAGCAGAAACCTGAGTTCATCCTGCCCCTGACACCCAGCTCAGCCTCAGGCCAGTTCCACAGCCTGATCCCAGCCCTGCTGAAGGGCTGCTGGATGTAACAGCTCACGATGAGCTCCTGCATCTCTCCTCTGCTGTTGTCTCAAGGTGTCTCTAGGGTGAAAGCTTGTGAAGTGTTTTCAAAGATTTAAAGTACTACAGTTGTCATCCCACAATTCTTATTCATCCCTGATAATTTCTGCCTGTGGGAGTAGGCCCGTTGGCTCCATAGTCGTCATTATTTGTAACATTTCTTGTATTATTCACAACACATCTCCTTCTCTGACATACTTTTATTAATTTTAGAAGTGGAACATTTTTAGCAGCAAGCTTTACATATTCAACAGATGCATGATATAATTAACCAAGAAATGTCGTAAGAAACACAAAGAAAATATTCTTCTCATTATATTCAGTATTTAATTGCTTCCAGTTATTCTCAAGTCAAACCTTCTGCTGCTCAGAGAGAGTTGTCACAGATCACTTACATTGTTTCATGGGGGTTGTTTTTAGTGAGCCTAAGAGCTCCTTTTCTTAGTTTTAGACTTTTAATCTATCATAATGAAAAAGGAAAATCACACCCTAGGTAAGGCTGGGGCATTAGTACTTTACACCCAATTTTGCAAACACCCTGTAGGGATTTTTTTTTAACTGCATCAAACAAAGGTTTGCAAGTCTTGTCCCATATTGAATCGACCTGGTGGACATTTCAGCAGCCACATAATGATGACAGGGTTTGCATCCTCAAAGAAAAGTAAAGTAGGTCTAGAACAGATAAGGGTTTGGCCAAGTTTGCCAAAGTTTAATTTTCTGACTGAATGGCCCAATTGTTTTTCCTTCATTATCCTAAAAGTCGGAATTGAACAGAACAAGATGACTGGGGATAAAAGCATCATATAGTCAACCTAGGACATCTGTTCTCTCCTCTGCCATCCATTCTGTGCTGTTGTTACTACAGAATCAAGCAAATATTTTTTCCCCTAGGCAAGAGACTTACAGGATAGAGATTCCCAAGGTGATCTGTAGAGTAAATGTCTCCCCTTTTTCTATTCCAAAATGAGTGGTAATGAGCCAAAAATCTGCTACAAAGGCCACCTATAAAGACACATAAAAGTTGCTAAGACACTCTGAGTATATGGCAGACTGGAACAAGGTTTAGTGAACCATTGCTGGCACCCATGGAATCATGGAATCCATGATCCTATGGACCTGTGCTCCTTGGCACATGGCAGTGAATCAGTGCTAGCTTTATCTTACCTAACTTCAGCTGTTTAACATCAGAAAACTGCCCTCTCCAGATTCTCTACATGTTTTGCTGAGTATTAGGAAGTGGTATTAGGAAGCAACTTCAAAGGACAACTCATTTCAGCCCAGCAGAACAAAGTGAGGGGGATGAGTCAGCTCTCGGTGCTCGTCCCCTCTGCCAGCAGCTCAGGACTTGGGTGCCTTGTTGAATGCTTAACTTCACATGGCTGGAGCTGGGTGAAGTGAACCACACTCAGATTTGTATTCAACATCAAATCCTGCTGCTTCCCACAACCTGATTTATTTTAGTCATCAGGTGCCTCACTCACTGCCTTTTGTTTTGTTCAAGGAGCATTTAAGGAGTAAAAAACCTTTCCTAGAAATGAAAAGGAGAATGCTCCTTGCATTTCTAGCTTTGCTTCTCGTAGTGCTCCCTGCAGGAGGGGGAGGTGTGGGTGTGGTGGGCTCTGTGTGTGTAAGAGACGGCTGTGATGCTGCAGCCAGGGAGGAGGAGATATTTCCAAGAGCTTCCTGGCAAGCAGTTGGTGATCCAGGCATCAGGAGAGCACAGAAAAGGGATGACTTGGCAGCCAGAGCTCTGCTGGTTGGTGCACCAGAATCAGCACTTTCTACAATGGAAGCAGATTTCCCAAGCCTAGGGAATCTCAGCAGCTGCTGGGGGTGTCTGATTCCCTTACAGGCCACTGAAAATCTCCATGTTGGATTTTAAAGATGCAGCTAATGGATATCCTGGTGACTCAACATGAGTCAGTCCAATTAAGAACTGAATCAGGCTCTCCAAATATTCCCATGAAGCTCTTCCTCTGAAGACTTCAAAGTGCATTACAGAGATTCAAAGTGCTAACGAGGATAATCCAATGATGATATCAATGCTGGCATGACACAGTGCCCATGTGACCAGGGACAGGTCCATTTAGAGACACACTTACTGCACAGATTTAGCAGCCACACAGAGATTTGGACTGGAATATAATAAAGATTGCATCTTGATCATCTTCTCTGTGGAATTCTGTAAACTAGTTGTAAAATTTTATGGAAAAAATATTCCATTAACTATGGTACTCTGAGGGCTTTCCTACAATAAATACCTGTCCTGCCCCATTCTGGAACATAAAGTGAGCTTCACTGCTCAGCCAGATCTGTTGTGTGAACCTTAAGGCCCCTGTCCACAGCTTTCACAGGGGTTGTCTCCATACTGCAAATCCAGAAGGAGAAGGACACAGTTTGATCCATGATCTCCCAGGCTGTGTTAGAACTGTGTGTCACTGTTAGACCCTTCCTGACATGGCACTGGCCTGTCCCAGCTCTCCCAGATGATGCCTTGGAATACATCAAAGTCCAAGGACTGTTCCTTGTAGATGGGAACATGCCTGTAGATCGATGAGCCCACCTGCTTGGGATGCAGGAATGGGGGGAAAGAGCTGAATCATGTGGATGTGATTCACAATACACTACTGTGTGTTTGGGTTATTTTATTTTCTGACCATAGCCAGAGACCAGGGAATAAACAGTCACCCTTCCTGAGGCACTGAACTACTCTTCCTGAACAAGCTGCTCCCTGAAAAAAAGCCCTTTGGAGAGAGTGTGCAAAGAGAAAGCTGCTGGCTTTGGGCAGGCTTTGTCCCTTGCCGTGGCTGGGCTGGGGACGGCCGTCTCCCGGGCTGCCTTCCAGCTGGATTCGGCACTGACTCATTCACTGCAAAAAGCAGAAAAAGAAACAGGAAAAAACGATAGGAGGTTTCCATGGCTACTGGACTGTTTACTTTCTTCTGACTGTTATCACAAATTTTGCCATCCAAACAAGCAACAGATGTCAGAAATAATGTTTGGGTTTGGTGAGGGTTCATTTCGGATACGCCATGGGGAAGGGTGCTGACCTGGTGCCCAAGGAAGTGGCACAAGCTCATCAGTGGGCAAAACATAAAGAAAGTTCAGGCACCCAGATTCTAAACACTGGGCTTGGAGCTCTTCCTCAGTGCTGTTTCCTAATTGCATTGAATTTCTAGATTGTAGTTTTTTGGGTTTTTTTTTTTGTTTTTTTGTGATGGTTGTTGACAGTAAAAGGTCAGAAGTAACCTCACATCAGGTTTTTTGGAGAAACAGCAAAAACTTTGATTTTAATATTGTAGAACAATGAAAAAAGAACAGAAATCAAAGCCATGTAATCAGTTCCTGTTATCATTGATGCTGGAGTGCAGAACAGGTTACCCTGTATTCATTTATGATGTATTCCAGAGCAACAGGTGGAAGTACAAGTAATGCTTCTTCTGTATGCCTGGTCAGCTTATCATTATTATTCAGATAACAAAATATAGCTTAAGTGGGAAAAATCTCAACAATTTTCATTAACCACTAACTGACCTTCCCCTTGCTTTCCTATGATTCTATCATCCTATTTCCCTATTTCAGCTCCCCACCCTGGTCCACTTTTTGGAGCAACACCTGGATCCCACCTTTGCTACTGAGCTTTTTTCCTTCACACCCTTCTTTCAGACGAGTTCATTTCTTTAACATACTGGCAGCATTTACTGAAAGGTTCTATAGAGAATTTCATAGCTCTGCCCAAATTTCCATCACACAGTATAAGGACTTTGCTAAACCACAGTCTCAGTGCTGTTGATTTGGTTTTCTTGTAAATCAGACTTCTTATTCACAGTATAATAGATCAAAACACCCAGAGAGTTTCCATAGATGTCTTTGCTGGCTAAACAGGCTGCACAAACCATGAGCTACTCAACAGTTAATAATAAGCAGCTTCTTCCCCCAGCACTTTGTTTGAAAGGACTACAAGCTCTGAGTCATTGCACAGTTGATTTGAGCTTAACCCTAATAGCTCTGTTATGTCCTGGCTTATTCCTAAATCTTCTTGGGAGCAGGAGAGTGTTAACAATAAACTTGTAAGGTTTAACACTATTAACACCAGGTAAACTGCTTTATCTCAATTAAAAATATCACTAGTGTCCTTTCCACTGCATCAGGGAGCTGTAAAGTAACTCCGGAGCAAAAGCATGTGCCTGCTGGTATATGCCTGAAGAGGTTCTGGGAATTAATTCTGCTTTGCAGAACTATTCCAGTTATTCATGTGACTCAGCGGCGGAGACCGGGATCTTCCTGCACTCCGGGGTGACGTGCTGATTCAGGCTGGTTCAGCAGCCCGGCAGAGGAGGCACCTTATCAAAAGAAAAGCTCTCTTTGGGGACAGGCTCTCCCAGCAGCTGGGAAGGAAATTTCCGTTGCGCGCCCTGCGCTGCTCCGGTGGGGTGAGATTAGCGAGTTATTATTAGAGCTGGATGATTTTCTCTACTCTGGGTAAAAAGGGAATCATTCTTTTCAACCAATAAATGATTTCTGGGTAGTGCTGCTGTGATGTGTGTCCAGATGTGATCCAGGACTGAGGGCAGTGTCACAGGAGAGCATCGCTCTGTACGTCTGCTTTCAGTCATACCTGAGGGGATTTCAGCCACACTGGGTATTCAAGTTTTATTTATAAATGTTTTAGAAAGGATTAATACCTGGCTGACTCTTGTTACACACACATTGCAGAGGAAACAGCAAATGGCAAGTCATTTATCAGTACCCCCTAAACTAATTCAGCTTGGTAGGGAATGACTGATCAAGGCATTCTGGATAGATTAACCCTTTATAAACCAATTGCAAATAGTTTCTGGGCCAACAGGCACTCATCAGCCCCATTATCTGGTTGAATGCAGGCATCTGGGATGGGAGCCTGAGCATCTCAGCCAGCCAGTCCACACTATCTGTGGGCAATACAGTCAAGGCAGTGAGCTGAGTCCTCCAAAAAAAGTAAACATACAAAGTAGGTCTGCCAAGAAATAGCCAAAATATTTTAAGTGACCAGCCCAGGATCTCACAAAACAGACTGCGGCACACCAAGACAATTCATATTTCCTAATTTCTGAGTCCACCAGACCACAGTTGCCCTATAATCACATCATGATAGGTCTGCAGTTCTGCAGAGAAGCTGTGAATGCATTTAATCAAGGGTCTTAAATCTGCCAGCTCCAGAAACACAGACTTCCTTCAACATTGTCCATAATCCAGTATTTTTTAGGAGCAGCCAGTGTAGCCAGGTCAGCAACGTCTCAAACATTACAGTACCCAGAAGTACCTGGAGAGGAGCAGGGGTTACATCCCACACCTGTACTGTGGTTTCACAGTTCATCCTGACACAAATAACAATTACAAAGTGTTTTTGAAACGTGTTGTAGCAATTGGAATACCAAAGTATTACTTCCTGTACTCACTGTTCCTCCACAGCCTCCCTCCCCTGACCTTACATCAGATTTTCTCTTGCAGGAGACATTATTTTATATCTGCTCTGCTGCTCACTTCTCCCACAACAAATAGTATGTGAAAAATATAGGGGAAGCAGTGGATTTAACCCTTCCAATGGATAAAGGAGTAAGTACAGCAGCATGTCATACATAAATGAATTTCTAAAATTCCATTCTGACACAGGCTCTAGATGTATCAATAGATTGGAGCAGAAGACATAATGTCAATAAAAGTGAAAACAGTGCTGTCCAAAATAGAAAAGAAAGGGGAAAAAAATTCTAAAACTATCTCAGAATGTTTTTCTTTTTCACCTTGAAGACCTGGAAGGTTTCTTCAGGACTAGTCAGACTATAACTGCTAATGTAGGTACAGCCTCTTTTAATTGCCCTCAGTCCATAAAGCTGTAAATTCTTTCCAAAAACAGGACTTCAGCATTTTTATCTACATAAACTTAACCAGCAGGTACTCAGAGGCATAAATCCATGTGGTATTTGAAGGTTAAAAAACAGAGGAAATGTGCAGCCTGGGAAAACTAGGGACTTTCCATTCCCGGTGTAATGAAACGACAGATTTAAAGTGCAGAGTGAGAAAAGTCACTGAAAGGAATTAGGCTTCAAGCTTCCTGAGACATACAGGCTTTGTTTGTCAAGGCTATTGATAAATCTATCAGTCTCCTGATTACTGTCCCCTCGCCCCTTGAAAAACCCTGAAAAAGAAGAATTTGCTGCCTTAATTGGAAGGGAAAGGGTTCAGAGAATATCCACTGTAAGGTCCCTCTGAAGAAGGAAAGTCCCCGGAGGCAGAACAATAATTGGTTTTGACCTTCCGCAGTTTAAGAGGCGTCGGCAAAGCCGAGACTTAAACACGGCCTGACAACTGCGAGTTCCAATCAAACTCAGAAAGAGACGGAAATTGGATAAGCAAATTCCTTTTTTGTTCATGACCCCGGTGGCGCTCTCCTTTCCCCCTGCAGCATGACACATCAGAATCTGTGCCATAAACCAGCGGCGGGCCGGCGGGCTGGTCCATGGCCCATGGCCGTGCCGTGCGCGGTTCCGTGTGCGGTTCTGTGGGCCCGGGCTCAGCTGGGCTGGCTGGGCCCGGCACAAAGCCCGGCTCGGAGGAAGGAAGCCCGGTGATTTCATTGCTGTTTTCAGCACGGTGTCAATTCCCTCACTCTGGCTTTGGAAGGACTCTCCACAGCAGCGCTAGGAGCCGCTTGCCAATTTAAGGAAATTTGGTTTTGAATGCAGAAGCCCACAATCCTCATTCTGTCAGAAGCTGCAGCTGACAAAATGCTTTCCTTTTTGTACATCTGAGCTCATAGAGGACACGCTTTGTCATTCCCTGCCACCGCTCCGGGAAACGTAATGTTTCCTGTGTCACCTTCCGCATGGCAAGTGCATCTTGTCTGGGTGTCCCTGCAAGCTCCTGGCAGAGCTGCAGGCATCTCTGTGCTTCCCACAGCTTGTCCCTGCCTGTGCCCGTCACCCCTGCTCTGCCTGCCACACTCCTCGAGTTATTTGTTACCTGAAAGCCCCACACAGAGCTTAAAACTCCTCCTTCTGCTTCAAGGACAACTTAAGTTAATAAAGCCTCCAAGGCCCACAGAGAAAAGTTTTCCTTACAATGGACCTGAATGCCAACATACAATTAAATGCCTTTAAAAACTAAAAGAGAAATGGCAAAGGCTCACCAAATAAAACCCCATGAACTAATGGTGAGTTTTTCCACCAGCCACTTTGAGATGGTCACCACTGAAACCTGAGCCATGTAATTTGCAGATATGACTCACAAGAGTTGGAGGTCCAAAAGCAATAAGAGCAAAGATTGGAGAGATATCAACGCCTTGGAGACAAAAATCAGTTATTTTTAGGTTCTGATGAGACAGAGGTGAAAGTGTCAGTGGTGCACAGTAAGATAAGTGTGATGTTCAGGCATTTTCACAAAGTTGAAGTAGTTTCAGTTTCTCCTGGAAAGGAGATGAAAGCTGGGAATGGCTTTGTACAGATAGAGTTACATGAGTTACGAGCAGTAGGACTGTCCCAGAGTGCCAGCTCCACGTGCTTTGACCTTTCCTCAAGTTTTGGGAAAAGTTGCTTCTCAGACGTGCCTCCTTCAGCTGAACCTAAGCCCTGTTTCCATGAGCCATGGCTCTCCCAGCCTTTTTGGTGTCATGACAGCTGGCTCCTGCTGAGTATGTGGAAAGGACTCTGTCCCAGGAGGGCTGCCCGGCTCTTTTAGGCCAGGAGTGCCCAAAGATCCCGTGTGACATTCCGAGTCTGACGGCCAAGCGGAATATCCCGACAGCCTCCAAAGCCACAGAGCAGCTGCTCAGCCATGCTGGGACTGTGAGCTGGCACCTCTCAGTGACCAGGGACACTGGGCCCCAGCTGAGTCCCACCACTGGTGTTTGGAAAGGCCAGATTTGGAACATGCTTCAGAATTCCAGATCTCTGCTGTTTGCATCCTCCAAGCCTTTGCTACCAAGATGCTTCCTCACCATGAGTCCTCATTCCCATTTTAAAAGTTTTGGTTAATTCACTTTGATTTGAGGAATTCTAGCCACAGACAGCTCCCCTTCTTGCTCCAAATTTCATTCCACAGGCTTAGATTTCTATGGCTCCCTGCTCCCAGTTTTTCCTTCCTGTCCTTAGGAAGTATTACAGACTGTGAGCAGGAGAATGAATCCTTGTCTATAATGTTCAAGCTGTATGTAGACAAGGGGATTACTAAAACTGGAACAGGCTCAGCACCAGCACTTTATGTAGGACAATGTGTACCTCCTGAGCTAGGTGTCCTTGCTGAAGTGACACCTCTGCAGAGGAATGCTGACATTCCCAGGAATGTGTTGTGGTAGTGCAGAGGCTCCTGCAAAGACCCAGCAGGGCAGGTTAGCTGGGAGCACATAAAAAAAATCTATAAATAATATTCTATAAACAAGGTTTCATAAAAAGACCTAAAAATACCAAAAGGCCATTTTTTCTGTTGTTGAGATTTGTAAAGTGATTTTATTTATTTTTGTTCTGAATGGGGATGAAGCATTAGAGCCAGATAAGAAAAGAGAAAAACCTAACATTCAAACTGCAAGATGCTGTGTTCCTTTAATGCCCCAAGAAATCAAACTGTGCTGAGTTCCCATCACAGTGGCACAACCTATCCCAAATTTGTGGTCTAACCCATTATTAACTCTTTACAGTCACCATCTGATACTTGCTCAGAGCTCAGAAAGGATGATCCTTGATTCCAAGAAGTCTCAATTTAAGTAGTAAGGAATACTTGCAACTTTTGTTTCTGCATTTTGTTTTTCATTTTCTTGTTTTAACTTCCTCTGCTTAACATATCCTCTTTAACTTCCTCTGCACTTCATAGTGAACCACAGGCTTCAGCCATTCATCTTAAAATGGTTCAAAACCATTCTCCCTGATTTCAGAAGACAAAGCAGAGTGGTAGCACATTGAAGGAATTTATTTGAGCTCCCTGGGCAGGTCAGGAGCAGAAAGAGCCCAGTCTCTGCAAAGTCACAGTGACTCCTCCATCTGCTCCTATTTTCAATGCTGTGAGTCTCAAGAAGGAAAGCCCACAATGGCAGGGGTGACATTAGGGCAGGGAATGAGCCAAAACAAGTGTCCTGAAGTTACTTCCAAACACAGGAGCAGGGGAGGGTTTTCTGTCAGAATCCTTTGGCTCTCCCCATTGAGGCCACAGAGGTTCTGTTCAGAAGGGGCCAGACGAGGACCCGAGACAGACAATTTTCACATTCTGTTCAGTGCAAGGCTGCAGGAGGGGGCCCAGCAGAGCCTCCTGCATGGCACCTCCTGTCTGAGCCCCGAGTTCTCCGTGCTCAGCTGTTGTGGGAGACACGGGATCCCCTGGGCTGCGGAGTCACAGGGAGACACGGCCCCTCTCCTGCCTTGGGGACACTTTGCCCCACAGATCACTTTGGGTCACCACATTTGTTTCCAAGGTCTGTTGAACCCCTCAAATGTACATTTTAAAGATCACCAAGGCAGAGGCTGCCGTGCTTTTGGTGGCATCTCTGTTGAATCACACTCTCCTTCGAGAGGGGCACCCGGTGCTCCCAGACATCCATGCTATGGGAATGACACACCAGTCACACTGCTCACACCAACTGTGGCAGTCAACTCCAGCTCAACTTTGACATTTAGTTCCTGCACAGTGACTCATGGCTGCCCATGGTGCTCCGTTTAGGGATGCAAGAATCCAAAGCCAATGCAGGAAAAAATCAGCAAGCTACAGAAATCAGAAAGAGGCATTTGCTGAAATGAGGCACCTCATAATTTTTATATATTGCAGGGAAGAAACAATAGATGAATGTAAGTGTCAGTTGCTGTCTCTTTTTGCAGTAAGAACTGGCCATTAATATTTAAAGTACTTTTCACTGTGTACTTTTACCTGGTGTTCTTTTGATAAAGGGTCTACCAATCAATGGTGTCAAAACTGCTCAGTTTAATAAAACCATCATCTCTGCCAGTTTCCAGAGTTTTAGGAAAAAATGGGACCAAAAGTTTGGAGTGCATTGAATAAAACTGTAAAGAACACCACATGCATTGCTTATCATGTTGATCCTGTTTATAATCCTTGACTGACTTACAGCTCCTGAGAGCGTGAGGTCTCCCAGGGCAGGTGGAAGGTGACAGCAATGAGCACATTCTGTTTCTGAAGGAACACTGAAGATTGTGGGAGCAGGGCTCCATTGTCATCCCAAGGAACCCACCGTGGTCATCAACCACAGCTGATCCAGACACAACCAAGTCTCCTCTGCCTGTCCCTTCTAATTTTACTAGCAATGTTCTGCATCTATTTATGCAGCTGATGCAGAGAGAGCACTAGGAAAAACTGTAATTTTTAAATCCTAAATAACTTTCTATATTTGGGTGTCTAGAATTACTTCACAAATACTAATTATGAAAAACATGGTTGTATGCAAGTTAACAGCTACAGATTGTTTTCTTAGGCTGAGCGAAGGCATTCTGGAGATGAAGTAACACAATTCAGCATTTCCTTAATATCTATACAAACATATCTTAAAGGATGTGCTCTCTTTTTCAGAGGCTGAAAAGATGCTCCTTTAAAATGTTTATTTTCCCAAGGTACAATTTCCTTGTACTTCCAACATCTCTGTGAAACCATGAACCAACATTAGAGATGGAGCTGAGCTCTGAGGTCTGTGATGACTTCATGAGCTGAAGAACAGCCCAGATTTTCCATACATTTCCACCTATGGGTATAAGATGCATTACCAAACTCCTGCAGCAGAAAATCTGTAAACAGCTAAATGAGGGCACACACACATCTGCTGCCTGGAAAATGTCCAAGGGAACGTGCTCAGAAACCCAGCTCCTTTCCCTCACCTGCATCACAGAATTATTTATTTGCCTAACAGCAGTTTGAGGCAAGTAGTACATTCAAAGGTTGGTTTAAGACTTATTGACAGTGCTGGGGGGAAGAAAATTGCAGTGGACGTCAGTAATCTGAGCATTTTTGGACCTGAGCAGTGCTCAGATTTAGGAACAGTGATGCTATTTCAAGGTTATGTTTGCTAATATTAGTAAGTAGTCAGACATACCAGAGTGCTGCTTTTATTTTTGTGTTGCTATTTTTCCTTAAAGTCAAAGTTTTGATATAAGACAAAATACAGCCATGGCAGCAGGAGTGGCAGAAGTGATAGCACATCATTCAGCCAAGTCATTTGGATTAGTGGGTTTTGGAACAAAGAGGTTTCAGTATATTTAATTTCCTTGTCTTAGATTTCTTCAGCTTGTTTCAAACCACTCAACCCTTAAAATCTCTCATGAGTCAATGTTTCTAACCCAAGACTCACAGGAGATATTCTGAATGTGCCTAAGTGGTTTAGGATCCCGTTAGGCTAGGGATGAATTTGTACTCCCTGAAAGGTGCAAAATAAAGAAATAACTATTCTGAGTGCTTATCAATGGCTATAGATAATCATACACAGAATCCCAGACTGGTTTGGGTGGGAAGAGACCTCAAAGCTCATCACATTCCATGGGCATAGGCTCCTTCCACTATCCCAGGTTGCTCCAAGTGATGCCTCTGGTTTTAGCTTTTATATTTTCACATTCTGCACTGCTTTAGTGTGTAGTTCTGAGCTTTACATGAGGGGATAGTGAGCTCTGTGCACAGAGCAGGGACACAAAACAATTCCTGCTCCAGCTGGGCACCAAGGACAAATGACCCAAATCTCAGCCCAGGAGCACAAACCCCGTGGGCTGGAGAGAGAAAAACAAGCAGGGTGGGACTGCCTGGGCTAAAGCTGGAATGGGACAATGAACTGCAAGGTGCAAATGGAGCAGAGCTGATCCCAGGGACAGAGCCCGTGCCCGCTCGTGCATTTTGGGGCCATTTTGGTTCATCTTGGGTGCAGCCCTGGCTGGGCTCTGGTGCTGCCCAAGGTGGATCCATGGAGGAGATCCTTGGAATAAATCCCTGCTTTATTCTGTCATTCTGTCCAGCCTCAGTTCTAGGGCAGCCTTCACAAGGCATCACAGACCTGTCCAACCTCTCCTTGAACACTTCCAGAGATCCAGGGGCAGCCACAGCTTCTCTGGGCAACCTTTGTGTGGTATCTGCAGTCAGGGGTGACCTGCTGGTGACCAGCACACTCAGTTAACACACACGGCTCCTCACACAGATTACATCACACAATCTGCATGTTGCTCATTTGCTACACAGCACTGGTCATTAAATAAACATTAATGTGACAGGCAGGCATCTTAACCAGGCACGCAAAAATAACACCAGGTGTAGAGAAACAACGTATTATACACATACAAGTAGGTAATACAGTCCAGGAAGGCAGCAGGTAATACTGTCCAGGTGCCCTCTGGCAATCCCTTAAAAATAACCTCTTACATCTTTCACATAAAGTCCTTTCCCCACTTAATTCCATCTTATTACATTTTATAGAAAATTCAAATGATGAACCTTCAGTTTCTTCAACAAAGCATTAGTGTGGTACAGATGCTCTGATTTGGGGTCAATTTCAGTTCTTAAAAAACAAATTACTCATAGTATGTGGGAGTGAGAAGTATTACTGTTTACCTACCTAGCTGCTTTGAAACCAGCAGACTCCCCTCACTGCTGTGCTACCTTTTTGCCATCATGATTGCAAGAAGATAACTGGCAAGTAATAATCTCTAAGCAACACTGCCAAGAGGTAAAATTTACAGCTGAATATACCAGGGGCATGTATGTATGTATGTATGTATGTATGTATGTATGTATGTATGTATGGCAAGGCATGGGGATGTATGCAAGGCTAAGCCCTGAATTTGGAATTCTAAACCTGCACTGGTTTGTGTGAAATTCTTACTTCACTGACCTCAAATTCAGTTTTATTCCCTGGAGACTGAGCAGCTCTCACAAATGGAGTCTGTAAGGTGCTCAGCAGATTATTGAGAGGACCCAACTCATCTCTTTAACACAGGGATATTCACCATCTAAAATCCCCATGGCCATTCTCATCCTCCAGAATTTGCTGTTAATGGCATTAAACCCCCCAAAATGTTTCTATTTTAGATCCCAAAATTAACTCAAATATAAAACTTTCCTTCAACCTAGTGCCATTATTCCAGGTTTCCATGAACAGCTGTGTGGTGAGCATGTCTGGCAGCACCCAGAGGGCTCTGTAGGGCAGGAGGAGATGTCCTGCTGTGGGTGCTGCACCCCCTGCTCCAGCTCTGCCTCCCAGAGCAGGAGCAGCAGCGTTTCCCCCTTGGTGTTTGATGCCATTCCCCTTTCCACACAGGCTGTGGAGGGAGGTGAACACTGATCCCAGGGCAGCATCTCACATTTCACTGCCTTTTAAAGCCCAGACCAACACTGTGCTGTCACTGTTCTGCCTTTAAACAAGCCCTTTCATTTTGGTGCCTTGTGCAGGGCTTTTTGTTTTGCCTTTGGGTTAAAATCCTTTTAACTTGGGATTCTTTTGTGAGAGTTTTCATCCCCCTCCTGGATGTCCCACCCATTCAGCATCACTTGAAATGAAAAGATTAGATGCCAACTGGTCTCCAAGTACAGAATGAAAGAGAACAACAAATTCTACTAAAGATCTCTCTCAGACTGCAAAAATAAAAGATGAGTTTTTATTGGCAAAGGCCTCTCTTGATCTGTTAATATCAAGGAAGACAAAATTATCTGTGTTCTTTGTGAAGCAGCAGTTGTTTTAGTGGGGAAGGAAGCCAAGACAGCTGTTAGATAGTTCAGCACAAAATACTGACAGCGACACACCAACAACAACACCAGCAGTGAGGGACTGGGCCAAACCGCCAAAACACCAAATATTATTGATGTTTCTGCTTTTCAAAGGTTTGACAAGCTGCGATAATTGAAAATTTTCAGACTGAAGGATGACTTTTGAGTTCATCTTGGCCTATTCTGCCTAAAGGATGCTGTGGAAAAAGCAGCAAAATCTCTCAGCTACAAAAGACCCCATTGAGAAGAGGGAGGCAGGTCTTGGTCAGCACTCAAGACTCAGAGGGGAAGGAGCCATCCCTGTTTAGTTTGGATGCAGGACTTTACTCCTTTGAGGAATGAGAGGCCATGAGATTTCAGCAGCTTTTGAGGAGTCCTCTGGTCAAGCTACTTGAACAAATGGCTTTGTCCACATGACCTGCAGCGTGCCCAATCCCATGACAAGGGATTATGAAATCATTTCTTCCACTTCCCCGGGGCAGGATGAAATATGGGGTGCACTGAGGCTGGGAGCAGACTGGAGCTTCCTGGCTGGGACCTTGCTCTCACCCTGTCAGCTCACTCTGGTGGCCTGACCTCTCCTGCACATCATTTCCTCTGTTTCTAACATGCCAGGAAGGGTTTATTTGCAGATCTCCAAGAGTTTCAGATAGATCTAATACCTAAATACCAGGAATTTAATTCTGCTTTCAGTTTTCCCCTCATACACCCCACCAGGTCACACCTGCACAACTACAGGTACAGGTAAGTTACATATTAAGCTCAGAAGGTAGGGAGCAAAATTTGGCTCATCAGCAGGAGCTCCAGCCACCAGTGCAATACAGGCTGCTAAAGACTGCAATAAACGTGCCCTCTAGCCTTTTCTGGAAGGTTTCACATCCAATTTCTCCCCTTCCAGGCCCCTGTGTTCTCTGGAGAAGCTTTTTTTTTAGTCAACTACACCCTTCTACAGGGCACTCTGCTTCCCTCTCCAGCTGCACCTTCTAAGCTTTGCTAACTCAAATTACTGTCTAAATTGCATTTATGGGGAAAAAGAAGTAATTTTCTATAAGTGTAGAATTACACACTGGCTGTTTTCTTATAGATTTGGATCATAGAAGAACTTAGAGAAAAAAACCCCACATAAACTTACAGCCCAGTTTGGCTGGAACAGCCTTTGTCCTCCATCAGTGGATGTAGTAGAGAACAGATTGTGATACATTTTTATAATAAGGAACAAGAAAGACCCCACAGCTCTGATGGAAATCCAAGTACACCCCACCAACAGAAAACTCCCACTGATGAACCTGTTCCAAAATGGAGCTCAGCCCTAGAGCTCCCCAAACACTCATTGTGAAATTATAATGATCACCCTTTTCACAGCATCAGTGACTCCTGCAACCTCTTCCCCCTTCTCCCTTTTTATAAGGGATGCCTCACACCCTAAATTCCACAACAGATGTTCTTTACAAGGCTAGAATAATTTACAATGAGTGTTGTGTGGGTAGGGAACTCAGGCTTTTCAAAATCTCTGGGTTTGCAGTGGCCACATCTCGCCCGCAGCACTCACAGTCAAACTCAGTGAAAATTCCTGAGATCCTCTAACCTACATTTGGGAACTTTCCCAAACAGAAGTGGATTTGACAAACCAGCAAGCAGAGAGAGATAAATCTTACAATTCAAAAGTCAATAGAAATATTTAAATCTCCACAGCAAAATTCACTTTTGGTGTCTGTTATTTCCCATCTCAGTTGTGTGCTGTGGCTTAGCACGATTTTCACTCAGGGAGCAGATCCTTTTGACTCACCAGATTGAAGATAACCTTGCCAAAGCTTCTTCTTTCAAGAAGCTGCCCACTGAATTCACAGGGGGATGAAAGGAAAGTTGCAGTTCTAACAGCAACATCACCTGGCAAAGTCTTTGGCATTTTATACCTAAAAAAAAATCTTTCCTGCAACTTCTCCTAGTGTTTTTAACAGCTGGATGTTTTACTGTATTCATAGGCAGGTCCAAATATAAATAGTAGTTTCTCTACTGACCCACATACTTGGCCTATATTCAGAGTCTGGTAAGATGTTTCCATTAGCTGCAGAAGAGTGTCAGGTCCTTCTCCAGTGAAATTTTATTTATGAGGTCTTCTTTCCCAGCACAAAACAAGACTAGATCAGCTGGAGGCAGGCTCCTTGCTCACAGCTGGAAGCCTGTTTTCCTCCTATCCTCCATGGACACGTACCTTTATCCTCAGAATCTTTCATGGCTGCATTTTCAGATGTAATTTCCAGTGCTATGTGAAGAAAGGAGACTGAAAGAGAGGATAAGCCATATCTGGGGGGAAGACTGAGAAAATAAAAGTCAAGGAAGGAAGCTAGTGGAAGCTGAGGTACATGGCCCCACAATTACTATTTTTAAAATATTTTATAACTACATTTACAATACTCTTAACTCATCTGGCCTGTGAAATCTCCACTCCAGGGAATCCACAGTAAGTGAACTAACCTAACTACAAAACCCATGGCTCAAATCCTCTGGCCTTTGTCTGGGGAAGTCTTTCATTGGAGCTTTCAGCTGGAAAAAGACTGCAGGAATTAGTGGCTGTGGAGCATGCAGTTACAATAAATATATAATTCATCATGGAGGGGTTTGCTAAAACCGTTAGGAATAAAATAAATGTTCTTCTTTCCCATTGAAAAGATATGTCAGTTTTTCTCCTACCATTACTAAAAGGGCCAGCCAGGAAGAATAAAGGCTTATTGCAAGGGAAAGCATATAGAGCCCTTTTATGAACTCTGGCTGCAGCCCTCCCCTTTGTGAGACTCTTTGTTTCAGTTTGTTTTTCAGCAGCTGTATCTGATCTGCATCTCGCACACTTTCATCCTGTGACAAAACACAGCTGCAAAGTGACTGCAAGTTTCTCATCTGTCCATCTCTGTGCATTCTCACAGATGGGACAGGTATGAGAAGCACCAAACCCGGCTCTGGGGTGTTCAATCTGATAAATAATGGTGCAGTGAGTCACGAGGGCCAGTTATCTCTTGGCTCATCTTTCTTGGAAGGATCAGTGATAGCACTGCATCACCAAAGATGCTGAAGTTCTCCAGAATGAAGTGCAGGCAATTACTGGCATCACAGAGTGCCTGGAGTTGCCATCCCTTAAAGAGGGTTTTTAAGGACAGAAATATTTTGTTTTCCAATGCAGGATAAGAAAACCAATCACCACATGTTTAAGCCTTCCACTCTGAAAAATCCTCTACTCAAATAGGAGTGGCAAGAGCACAACCAGTGCACAACAGCCTCGAGCATCTCCTTGCCTGATTTTTGATGACTTAGTTACAATTATTACAGGGTCCTGTTGTATAAAATGGGCATGTTAGCGTTTTGTTTAGACAAAGCTGCCTTGAGAGAAAATTGTTGATTACACAGGCAAGGTTGCAGTGAATTCAGTGCATCTTGGACACCAAAGAAGAGCTGTGGATATCTCATAACTTCTAGATTTGCCATCTCCCCCAAGTATTCCCTCTCCTGAAGTTTCCTTGTTCCTCAAAACACATTCTCTGTAATGAGCTGCTCACCACAGATGGGTTCCTCCTGCAAAAAGACCACCAGGAACAGCCACTTCCCAAACATTCCCATGGAGCCCTGTCCTTCCTGCCCCACGTGCTGCTGAAGAATCCCACAGTTGCCAGCTGTGATTTACAGAGAAGGGTAAGACACACTAATGACTGCAACTCCTACCACTAATTACCACTTGCTCAGACACTAATGGACTCTGTTGGCCAATGCAAGTCAATGTAAAAGCCTTTGCCATTTGAAAAGAACGGTTTTAAGTTATTAAACACTGTGGATCTCAGGCACTGGTAATGGTTCACATGCCCACATTCATCTCCACAGTTAGGAAAAGGAATGTACAGCAGCAGCACCTGCACTGCCTGAGTGGCCACGTTTGACCTGGGTTGCACTTACAGCTTTTACTGCTCTCCTTACTTTCAGTTTGGATGCAATAAGCAAAACGACTAGAGTGGCAAACATGGAGTCAGAAAACCTCCAAAATCATCAGAGGACACATGCCACTTGGAAGTCAGACTTCCTGTCCAGCCTGGCCTTGGACACTTCCAGGGATGGGGCAGCCACAGCTTCTCTGGGCACCCTGTGCCAGGGCCTTCCCACCCTCACAGGGATGGATTTTTTCCCCAATATCCCATCCAACCCTGTCAGTGGGAAGCCATTCCCCCTTGTCCTGCCATTACAAAGCTCTAGCAAATACACTGTCTCCATTTTTCTTGTAGGCTTTTCTTGTAACCAGAGAGAAAAGCAAAATAATAAAATATTTTGCAGGATGGAAACTCTGAGTTATTTTTAGTGAAAGGATCAAAATCAGTTCATTAAGAAGTTCTGTCTGATAATGTCAAACCATTCATATCTATAATTAATGTTTAATATCGTAGTAATTTTTAGAAGCTGAAAAGAGTTGAATTCTGAAACATGGAGTCAAAATGAAAGTTTCTTTCTCAATCTCAAGTAGTATCAGTGTTTCCGTTGAAAACTTCATCAAGATCAACTTCCCCCAAAGTTCTGATTTTGGTACCAAAACAGCATTTTCAAGAAGAAATTTATTCTGTTAAAATTAAAAATAAATTTAAAAACCCCAACAAACCAAACCAAACAAAACCCTCAAAACATGAAACCTGGCTGCCTGGAAGCTTCCACCTCTCTAAAAATAACTGAGGCAAGCCAAATCCTCCCACCTTCCCTCTCCATCACAAAGACAACCTCTCACAGTTTGATTACAAACCTCAGGGCACGCTGTGGTTTCGCTTCCAGCCGTCGGTCCCGGAGTCGGGCTGGTTACAGGAACACCCCATGACTTCCTACACGAGACAGGATTTTCTCAGAAAGAATTGGCCCAGGCTGCAATGCCAGTAGATCTGTCTTGGCAAGTGGCTATGATGGACAATGTAGTGCAGAATAAGGTTGTTCTCCACATGGACAGGTTCAAGGTGGAAGCCCAATGCCATCACACATCTGGCAGCCCAGCTGCTGCTTGGAAAATTGAATTTCCCACTCTCTGGATGGAGGCAGCTGTGCCAATAGGGCTTTGCAGTGAACATCATCACAGCCATTCAAGTGAGCAAAGGCTTCTCTCACTTTCAGGACTGGATTTTAAACTGTAGCTAAGAACATTTTGGGATGAGAGCTCTGAATTTTTCATTTGTGGGGCTGAGAGAAAGCACTTGTTTAATTAAGAACCAAATGAACTCAAAGTAAAAAAGGAGCACCATCAGTTTCTGGAAACTGATTTAAATGCTCTTTTATAAATTGTTAATTATGTATTTAACTTTTTACTTACTGAACACTTCTTTCCACTCCTACACACATATCCCATATTCCTCCACATTTGGGTAACCTGGTCTAGTAGAAGGTTGCCCAAAAGGCAACTATCCTACTATCCCTACCCATGGCATGGGGTTGGAACTGGATGAGCTTTAAGGCCCCTTCCAACCCAAACTGTTCAGGGATTCCATGACTTAGAGCTGTGCAAAACCTTCAAAATTCTGATTTGGTACCTGTTACTTCCATTTTGCACCCGCTTTCCATGGGTGTGATTGACTTTAGAAAGAGGGAAAGCAGGGAGGAAGGGGAAACCCATGATCCACAGCAGGACAGGAAGACAAGAAGAGCTGACCCACATTTCTCAGCTGCTCTGCATTTACAGGCAGGAGGTCCAGGGAGGGAGAGAAATCAGGTACCCACTCTGGTGAAAACAGAGGTGTTTCCGGGTCACTAAAAATTCCAGAATCATTCCACATTTTCTCCAGTCTTCTTTTCCACTGCAAAGACCAAAACCTGCCCCGTCAGATGCCAACCAAGCTGTTACTTGTTTTGTTTTGCAGGTTGCTAAGGAACAGGGCTGTTTTTGCTTACTTGCCTCCCTTGGGCTATTTCACAACACTTTGTAATATACGCTGCTCTTTTTTGCCGCACATCTGGTTTTGATTTCAGGTTTCAGAACCCCCTCTGAAAACTGAGATATTAGTTTTTCATATCTATCATCTAGACAAAGTGCATCAGCCTGTCAAACTGAGTGCACCGGTGAGACACATTTAACCCTCTCAAGTTACCCTTCCAAAGCTGTTTCCATTTGTTGTTGAGTTCAGACAGTGGAAGTAGCTCAAGTATTTTGTCTAATTTGCTGTGTGAAATTAGCTACAACCACCATTAAATTTTAGGTATGAAATAAAAACTACTCATTCCTTCAAAACGTGCCATTGGATAGGAAAGCCTCCTGCCTCACAAATGCTAACAAAGGGAGAGCCATGCCATGGATTAATTGCTCGCCACCCCATTAGATGCTCCACAACTTCTCCCAAAGCTCCTAATCTTTCATTTTCCTTGGAAGCAGCTACTCCCAGAAAGCAGCTAACCAGCACGGAGAGGGCCTCTCCTGTGTCTCTGGAAAATGGCATTATGGCATGGCAGAACAGCCCAGTTTGTCCTTTGGGGCAGCGGCAAACACGTCCCTCAGCCCCAGCACTGGAGCTGGCCACAGGATCACGGAGCCACTGAGGTTGGGAAAGCTCTCTAAGATCATCAAGTCCAATCATTAACCCAGCACCACTAAACCATGTCCCCAAGTGCCACATCCCCATGTTTTTTGAACATTTCCAGGGATGCTGATTCCACCACGGCCCTGGACAGCCTGTTCCAATGCCTGACCACACTAAAAGCGAAGAAACTTTTCCTAATATCCAATCTAAACCTCCTCTGATGCAATTTGAGGCCATTTTCTCAACCACATACAAACAAAGTGATGGGAATAACATGTATTCCTGCTCTGCTGCTACCCCTAAACCAAGTGCTCCTGACCTAAGGCCTCTCCCAAAGCCTTTCTCCACACTCTCCAAGCAAAGCTCTGACAGAGAGGGGGTGGGCAGAGCTAACAGTGTTCCTTTAGTCTTCGCCCATCTGGTCTCAGCGTCATTTAAAGTTGCAATTAAAATTTATATCACTAGGCTAAGGTCACTGGGAAAACCTCTGCCAAGAACTACATACATTTGACACCCTGCAGAGAAAAGAAACTGCCTCTGCTTTATCCTGATAGTTTGCTTTTCCCAAGCACGGGGTCCAGCAGGTCCCACAGCCCCGGAGCAGGAGGAGGGTGATTCACTCTCTGGCCCTGCAGGCTCTGGCCCCTGGTCCTGCCCAGCAGTGCCAGGGAAGTCCTGTAGTCCAGCAGGTTTGAACGACACAAGGTTTTCTAAGAATCACCAAAACTATCTGGGATTATTTATTAGAAAACGCACCTGCACTTTGTGCTGGATGAGCACAAAACCCTGGACTGCTGGGGCTAAGAGGGCAGAATTTCCAGGTGGGAAGAGTGAGGCCTTCCACAGGGCACCCACATTCTTCAGTACCAGACCAACCCTAAATCCACAACCTTCATCTTCAAAACTTTAAACGAATACAAAATTTGAAGTCTGATTTTCACTCTTCTCCTGAGACACACTCCAGCAGTGTGAAACACTCCTTCTGAAAAAGTAATTGATGCCACAGAGGTTCAAACCAGTAAAAAATAAACTTGGAGACTCCCAGATTCTTGTCTCACAGACAGACTGCCCTTTCCTAAACATGAGGACGGTACCAGAGGACCACTCCACCATGGAGGGGATGTAGGTTTATAAGACTGCACAGATGCCAAATGTTGTAAATTTTAGAGACCTGTTGAGCTCTGGACACGATGCCAATGGCTGCACCTGAAGATACTGTCCCAGTGCTGCCCAGCTTCCTTCCTGAAGGGTGCTGAATGCAGCTCAGCAGCCAAAGGGAGATGCCTGAAGGACAGCTGGGCAGTGTGATGCTGGATTTTCCCTTCCCCACCTTCTCCTGGACACAGCAGAACTCAGCCAAGCCTGGAGCTCCATGTGGCAGACCCAGGGCCTGGCAGGCAGTCCCCCTCCTGTTTGGGACTCTCAGGAGTGGGCCAGGGCTGATTGCTACAGGGTCTCTGTGGTCCACACAACCACAGACACTGGGATCCTGCAGTGCAGCAGAGGCTGAGAGTGCATGGGACAAAAGGCCCCTAAAGGATAAAGCACAGTTGGTGTCGTCATTATCCCGTCACGGCTTCTCAGCTGCTCTGGGGGCACAAATTGAAACAAAGGTATTACATGTGGTAAACCACATCTTTCCATCTCTTTTCATCAAATCTAGACCAACCCAAGGCTTGGAGCCCTCATATCCAATTTCTCCCCACACCCCTCATCCCTTTGGTGTGGTCAGGCTTTCCCCTCCCGCCAGGCCAGCCTGGAACACTCAGGCAGCTCCCTCCACCCAGTGAGGGTCCTGCCCAAAAGCCCTTCTGTGGTGTGAGCTCACCGTGACCTTTAGCAGAGCCCAGCCCTGCGTCCCTCCCGTGTTTGGAGAGGCTGCTGGAGCCTCCTCTGCAGCCCGGGTAACACGTAACAATTAATCCTTCCCACCAGGCACAGGCTGGGCTCAGGGCTCGTCCTGATGGATGGGTGGCAGGGCAGGAGAGGGTTAAGAACATCATGGAGCAGTGGGGGCATAGGAGAGCTTAATCTGGAAACAGTTTAAGTAACCTAAGGAGAATCTGATACAGACCAAACACACACAAGTACAGATGCATTTAATAGAAGCCTCTCTCTGCTCAAGATCTACAGCTGAGGCTCCTGCAGCAAAATGTGCTCTGTGGAACATCCCGTGCTCCAACCACCATGGTTATGGGAGGGATTGCAGCCAGTATTATGTGCTGGTGCTCTGAAGGACTCAATGTTCACTGCAGACACACGTTTGGGGGATGTGTATTTATGGATAGATTTTGGGATGCAGCACATCCCACGGCGAACTTGGACAGCAGCTCGCTCTTCCATCTAAGAATTCCTCTCTTAAGAAATCCCAGTGTTGTGTAAATAAGGGCACAGCCAGGGCTGTTCCAGCAGCAGCTGAGCCAGGTTAAGACGTTTTCACCTCCAGCCTGCCCACAGCTGTGTATCCACTGCCCCCCATTAGGGGTTACCACCCTTTTCCATGAGCCTCATAACCACATCTGCGGACACTCCCAAATCTGGCTCTGACAGAGGGATCCAGCTTAGCTTAAGTACTTTTTACTTGGTTATTTGTTTGGGCTTTTTTTGCCTTTCTTTTTTTTTTTTTTTTTTGAGCTAGCTCATCTTGAGATTGATAGTTTCTTGACTCAGTTCAGCTGCAACTGGAACAGCATCTCTGACCACAGTCCAATAAAACTCTTGCAAAATTGCATCTGTCAGTCTCTTCAGTCAAAGCCTGTAAGAGTGTTCTAAAGATAATATACTTAATATTATTTTTTGTGCTGCCTCAGTGTTTCCTACCTAGTACTGGGGATTTAAATGCCTCATGG
Source organism: Ammospiza caudacuta (assembly GCF_027887145.1). NCBI lineage: Eukaryota > Metazoa > Chordata > Aves > Passeriformes > Passerellidae > Ammospiza > Ammospiza caudacuta. Next base: position 45,184,739 of record NC_080599.1, on the reverse strand, counting down.
TGGACTGATCACTTTTGTATGCAGCAGTCTTTATTCTCCACCACTTTATTTAAGATAATGAACACTCTGAAGAAACCATCAGCAAAAAGCAGCAAACCCAAAACCTCCAGTGCGTCCCTCTTCCAGAGAATTTATGTTTTCCCTTAGGTGCAAGAATCCAGTAAGTCACTGGGGAACTTGATCAGAGACTGTTGCTGCATTTACACTCTTTGTATTATTACTCTATTTCATTTTCAGCTCTTGGCACATGGGACTGAGGAGGGCTGTGCAGCCAGGGCCTTGCTGGCTGTGCCAGGAGGCAGGAAAGGTAGTTTGGGGAGACACAAATATTTGCTTCGCTGACCTCTGTGTTTGGCTCCCAAGTCGGTTTGATTTGTATTCTGGGCCGTGCTTGTGCTCTCAGGGAACACACATAACTCGGGCCAGTTGTATGAGATGGGAGTACAAAGAGGAGCCCAGCTCAGGCTCTGACATTTAGCAAGCCAAGAGGTTTGAAAATGGAGCCAAGTCCATTGCCTGGCTTGGCTGTACGAACCAAAACACAGGCCTCGCCACTGGAATTGATTAGAGACACATGAAAAGAAAATACATAAAATGATACATAAGGTTCTTGTAACCTCCAACAGCTGATGCCAGAATACTCTCATTGGCTTGGGCCTGCCCTGGCTCCACAGCACAGTGAGTGCAGAGCTCAGCCGAGGCCGTGCTCAAGTTTTCATCAGATTAACTCTTCAGCCAGCCTGGGTCACAGCAGCCCCTGTGCTGCTCCCAGATCTGAGCCCTCCTCCAGCCCCAGGAAAGGAGGAGATGAGTGCAGGATTTACAGCCCTTCAGCTGCTGCAAAAGGTGCTATAGCTGGCCACAGGAGGAAAGGAAATTGAATTAAAGGAGATTAGGAATCTATACAACAAAGTAGCCAGAAGGCTGTTTATGCTAAATGCAAAATACTCCATGAGCCAGCCCCACATAAAGTGTATTCTTCCGCTGCTGCAGATCCCAGGTATCCCTCAACACAAACTGGGGGCTTTGGCTGGCATTTCTTAGCTTGATTACAGATCATAATTTAGCTGGGAAGCTTAACCCATACAGACCACTCCACTGATTAAACAACAAAATCCAGCAGGCACTGAAGTGTTTTGTTTCTTGGAAGAGTGTGAGTTATTAACAGCATTCTTTCAAATGCAAAGATTTGTGCCTTTCTGCAGAGTCTCACTGTTCTCCAGAAAGACACTTTTTTCTCAGTTTGAAGTATTTGATATGATAGCTTGATATGATTAATGTGACACTTTCAGGAAGGGCTCGAAAGCAGACAGAATTTCACTGCAATACCAGTGAGACTCAACACTTCCCTGGAAATGGGCAGAACCAAGATGATGTTAAACATTTTCCAGTAACCCTTGTGCATGGTGTTGGGACCTTTCTGAACTGACCACTGAAGGGATTGTCTGAAAAATGAATTAAGCCTTTATCCAAAAACCTCAAAAACTGAGTGACCACAACTAATTTTCTTGTAGACAAGCACCTTTCCCTTCTGAAACACCAAACCCAAGGGCTTGAAGACAATAAAATATTCCTGGAAAAGGGCAATGAGATGACATTTAAGGTCCCTTCCAACCAAATCATTCTGTGATCCTCTGAATACTGGAGTCCAATATTTAGGAATATCATATCTCCTAAGGAATGAGCAATTTACTACTAATACAGTTGCTCCTATAGCAATTTCCCTTCAGATTTCGGAAATTCCTGTGTTCTGCTAACAGAAGGCAGGAGTTCAACAGTGCACTCAAATTCTCCCAATTTAACTTGAGGTTTAGTATTTTCTAATTCAAAGACATTTCATTTGAAAGTGTTTTTGCTTTATAATAAACAGATAATAAACAGATTCTTGGTTTCCTACAATAAAAAGAGAAAAAGACTGTAAACTTCAAACTTCTAAAAGGGCACAAGGGACTATTCCCTCATTTTACTCTTTGGCTGTGGAATCTATACTCATTAAAAGTGAAAGGTTGAGCTCTGATTAGTATTTGTGCTTTAAAAGCTTGCCTTTCCACCCCAAATGAAAGGCAAAATGGGCTGATGTGCTTTCACTTTTTGGTTTTAGACTTTTTTCCTCCTTTCTTTTTGCAATATGGCACCAAAATGCAAAGTTTGGATTTCCTAGAGTGCAAAGAAACAAACAACTAATGTAACACTATTTAAAAAAATCTTTCTGAAAGGAAATACTTGTATTTAAAGATGTAAGATATTGAAAACATTTTACAGACTATGAATTTTAGCTACTAAGTGATAGAAAGGGTCATGAAATGGCCCAACTCTTTCCTTGCTATGAATCATCCCAATGTGCTGATGATCCAAATATGTAATTCTTCCCTCTTCTGCTATATTTTTCTAATAGATAAAGACTAAAAATAATATAATTGAGTTGCAGACATAGATGGAGATTGGATTCCTGACAGCTAGCATGAGATAGACAATAATCTAACCTGATGGGAGAGAGCAAGGAACAAGAAAATGTTTCCATCTCCTCATTTTACTATTGGAAATGGAAATATGACATCGCATGAAGGTCATCTTTTGGAAGATGCTGAGCTTCTGTACATTCTGTTGTTGTGCTATAGTAACAAGCATTCTGAGAGCCTGAAAAATAGGATTTTATTTGAGGCTGGGGAAGGGGTGGCAGAGGCAGGACCCACATCCCGGGCTGATCCTGCTGGGGATGTGTGCAGCATCTCCCTGATGCAGCTGCAGCCCTGCCCAGGCTGGGCACACCCTGCTCCCCGTGGCCTCTGCCAAATCCTAAATGTCGAGCCCAACCAAGCCTTGTGCAAATCAACAGCACATGGAGGAGTTTTCCCCACGTTCCCCATGGCTTTGGCTGCAGAGTTCAGAACATCTCACACTTTAAAGGGTGTTTGGGAGCTTTTTTTACAGCTTGGAAAAAAAAAAAAACCTTTAATTATTATTTCATTAAAACTGTTATTTCAAAACTTGTTTTCATTCCTAAAGCAGAGCCATAATGATCCAGCCAACACTCTGAATGCAAACATACTTAATATAAAATGGTTTTTAGAACAAACCATTAATTTCAAGGCTTCCTGGTAATATATATTGCTGTTAAAGCAAATATTTTTCCATAGGTTTTGAGTCTGTTATCAGGGTTGCAATAAATTCTGCTATTCCCACATAAAGTCATTAAAAATAGAAAGGAATTATGTGTCAACTAAATTATTTCTGTTGGATCAAATGAATGAATCTTATCCTTATTTTCCAATCTTAATTCTAAACATTTCTGGAAGGAACTGAAAAGTATGCAAATAGGAACAATCACTTGAAATAAAAATATGCAGGGCACGTTCTGAAAATATTGACATGAAGTGATTGACATTATCAGAGGATCTCTTAGCCTCAAGAGCTCTCAATGAAATTAAATTGTTTCTGACAAGTTCCTGAAGAAATGTTTAGTTCAAACGAAACCATATTTTCAAAGAAAAACATTTTGGAGACAAATTGTGTTTCCCCTCTTTAGTGCAGGGTCCCTCACGACTCAGGAACAGAGTGGAGCTATTTGCCCTGATGGGACTTTCAGTCTGAATTTACCTATTTTTAGTGTCAGTAGCAACCTGGGGATTTTGATTGCTTTTTCTTTGTTTGTTTTTTCTCACTATGAGTAATTTGTGCTGTAGATTGATGTTGCTGCTGTTTGTAAACAGTGGGTAATGAGCTGTTCCTAAAAGCTAGAACGGGTTTTACCAGAAGGGAGCTTGGCCTTTCCTTCAGTTTTAATTTCTCCTGTTCCCTGTGTGTTCAGCTACAAACTCAATTCCACATATTCCTGTACATGCAAGAGCAGAATAAATGTGGGAACCACAACACTTTCAGCTGCCCCACCTCATTCTCACCCCAGAGGTTTCTAAACTGCTCCTCAGCCAACTTCTGCAGATATGCACGAGCAGCAAACCACGACTGCCTCCAGGCCATGTCTTGTCTCCACGCTCATTTGCAGCATTTTTCTTGGGACAAGTCCCATGGGATGCATTTGGAGGCTGTTATTTATTTTTGCAACATGGCTGTGCTGAAATGGGGAAAATTCAAAATAGGACACGCGCAATGGAAACAGAAATGAAAGACAAATGAGTTTCACACACAGACACTTTCGAAGTTGGGGTGTCCAACCCCCTCAGCCTGAGGGTTGGGGGTAATTCTGGGTGCCCGTGTGGGTCCTGTGGATTAAATTGTCCATGTGAATGAAACATCTGGCTGGATGCAGCTGGATTTCAACTTACAGACTTTTAAAGCTCTACTTTAAATATTTCCCCTCTTCTCCAAGACAAAAGGATGGGAGAGGCTTTGTACTACTTCCAGCAGATCAGCTGTGCTGCGTGTTGAGGCTCTCTCCTGCTGTTTCAGCAGTTCAGGCCAGAAACTGGAAGTGAAAAGGCATCTTTCTGGAAGAAGCCACAATCAAGAAGTGTGGAGCCAGGTTGCAAAACCAGGAAAACAATCAGAGGGAAGTAGGTGACCTAAAAGCAGGAAGAAGCTGTTTCTAAATAATGCCTGTATTTGTCCAGCTGGGCAGCAGAGTTACCAACTGGCCAATGCAATGAAAGGAAATCTGCATTTTAACCCTATTTGTCACAGTAATGTATGGAAGCATCTCCTGCTGGAGTCATTGGTCACTTCTTCTCTCCCCAAAGGTACCCATAAGAATGCTGTGGATTTCAGCTGGTAAATTTTTGGCCTATAAAGGAGAGGGCTGAAGAAATGCAGTATTATTTCATAAGAGTTTCTCAATAACAAGATTTTTGATCTTCCTAACATTATCCAGAAATAAAACACATATTTTCTTCTCAGCTGAACCCAGCTGGCTGTGTGGAAAACATTTCAAAATCTGCCACAAATCTTTGGGTTTTTTTTTTTCCTCATGTCTGTTAATTTCGTTAAAACAAATCAATTAAATGTACTAATTACAACTGAAATATATAATTACATTGTGCACTCAGTTCAGTGCATGCTAATGAAGCAATCACCACCTTCTTATTAGTCACTCTGGAAAACTAAACCCAAGTGAGAGCTGAGAAATGTTTTCTTGTATCTTCAAATTAGGCACTTGGTCCATTGTTTGCTTGTTTCTAAACTTGAAACTTGAGTAAAACAGGCAGAAAAGATACAGAATCACTATATTAAATTTGTTTTTTCCTTAGAGCAAGAATTCAAGAGGAATTATCATCCCCTATTGCGGATCAGCTCAGAAATTAGAGACTATTTTTAACATATATCTTGATATCTTGTTAAAAAGTTTTAGCAAATGAGTATAAATTTTTTAAGGCAGTACACAGCTCTTTTAAAATTACTTTTCTATAATGTCTGACTCTGGATAAGCTCCTGAACAGGTAGGGCATGATTTTAAACAGGTAGGCATGATTTTGAAATATTGGGAAAATAATCTGCTGCTGAATCTTGGCATCTGTTGGAGGTGGGAGAGCTCAAACTGCTGATCCCTGTCCCTGTCAATGCTCTTTCCTATCAAGAACAAGCAGCTCTGAACTCTTTTTACCTTGGATACATTCTCTGTTTCCCTTCATCCTAAATCTAATTCAGATAAGAAGTATTTTAGTGAATGTGCTTTGCCTGCCTAAACAGAAATATTAGAGCAGCTACTTAAATGGTAATTGATAAATGCATAAAATTGCTCCCATTCACACTGCAAATCAGTTAGCAAAATTCAATGAGGGTTTAAACATTTCATTGCATTAATGATATAAATGCATAAATTTACAGAGAGCAGCATCCAGCCTCTTGGCAGGCTTCCACTGTATTTACTTAAAGGTGATAATGCATTTAAAAAGCACTTGAAGCAGAATATGTATTAAACACTACTAAACTTGCAGAGATTTATTAGCACAGGCTTTTAGACTGTCTCTGCCCTGAGGCAAACTCATTTTTATTTCTGAAAATTAAAAAAAAATAGAGCAATACATAATTTTAAGAAACATCAGCAGGGTCAGTATGGGAGTTATCTTAAAATCCAGTATTTCTTCATGAGAAATGCAGGCCTGTAGCCTTTAGCTGGTGTGGGACTGACTGATAACACTGCCCCAGAACTGCTGATAACATCCACAGGATGTTCATTTACACATTAGTGAAAGAATGGAAGTTTGGAAAATTCTCTAGGATCTCCAGAGATTTATGATCTGGCATTTCCAGCACCTTAAAGTGTTCTGATTTCTCAGGCAACACTGAAATTCTGTCCTGTCCAGACAAAAATCAGGCACTGCCAATTCTTTGGAGAACTTCAGCTGATGAACATTATTAATTCTCACAGCAGATGTGAGCAAAGGGAGCAGGAAAATATTTGCAGGTATTTAAATGTATTTGCAAAAGTGCTCTATGAGCATTTTTAGGCAAGAGAGGATGCAAAAGGAAATATCCTAAATATTAAATATGATCTCAGTATGGACCAGCTGGATATGAGCCTGCACCACTGTCTTCACTGAACAGAAACCCACAGAGCTTGGAAAGCAAGTGGGAAGCAGGGCTTGGGAGTCCTCTTTGAGCTGAAATAAAACAATGTGATTGAAGTGGTTGGTCAAACAAATGTGGGGACTGTGTGCTGTGTGTCCTGGCAGCTTGGGATGGAACCCACAGCTTCATTTCAGCAATTGAAGAGCAAACACTGTTTGTGGCTGGAGAATCAAATCAGAGCAAACTCACCACTGTGGAGAGTTCACCTGCTCCATCCCCACCTGTCAAGGTTCCTAAATGTACCCAGACCTTAAACCCAAAGGGCATCACCTTCACTTCCATGTGGAGGACATGGAGACATGGATGAAGGGTGGCACTCCTTGTCACCCAGCAATAGCACAAGGCACAGCATTCATGTCCCAAAAACTGTGTCAGGGCTCTCTCTGAAGTCCATCACACCACCCTAATTAGTGCTTTTAGTAAGGAATAATATAAACTAGTGAAAAATTGCAGCATGACCCTTCCCACTTTCCCACCAAGGTCAGAAAGCACAGCTCCTGCAGGCTGCCATGGTGAAATTCTGTCTCATGCCTGGTAGGGTCAGGAACATGGAGTGCATGTGTAAGCACAGCCTGGCTGATTTGCTCCACAGAAACACATCCTGCCCTTGGGTTTTTGGGTCTACACTGACAGGGCAGGCACCCTTCTCCTGGCTAGAGCATGTTCTGAATGGCTGAGCTGCAATGAGCAGATGACAGAGATTTGTCTCTATTTTAATGGTTTTCTGGCCAAAATCCTCTCTAGAATTTAACTCAGCAAGACCTTTAAATACAACTGAGAGCAAAATTTGGCTCAGGGAGTGTTTCCCCATTTTATTCCCTACAGCTTTTCATTACCACCTTCTAAATCTGTAACGAAACCAGGAGTGTTTTTATGGTGCTCTGTATGAGAGCGTTGCTAATAAGTAACTCCATTAAAAATAGTAAACATAAATCATTTATTCATTTTATGCATTTCTAAGTCCACTTGAGAATATTTTTGGCTGAGCCAAGGCACAAGTAAGGGTGTTAATTATTATCTTACTAGAGCAATCAGTTAATAAGGCAGTTAGGAGAGATGTTTGTTAGGAGGTTCTGGGGTGCCCCGAGGCTACTGAAGTCATTGTCTGGGAAAGAACACGACCGCTGGAGCTCGCAGGAGTCTGGTGGCACCCACCCAAAGCCCTCGAGGCCTCTGTCTGCAAATTAGCTGAGAGGAGAAAGCAGACACCAGGTCTGAGCAGGGAGCTGTAAACAAGAGGTAGGAACTCCAGCACAGCTCCCACAGAGCAGAGCAGTGGCTGGGGGCCCCTGTGAGGAGGATGGAGGGGCTCAGTCAGTGGGGTGGAGATGGGGAGGGAATGGGGTTCAATTTCCTTCTCCCCACAAATAACAGCAGCCTTTTCTGGGCTCTGCTGTCTCCTCAGGCCAAGGAACCTCTGCACCACTTACAAAGCTGAGCACCTTGAAGCAGCTCTGTCTCCCTGGCCCGTTCATCCCTTGTTCATTCCTTTCAGTCAGGAGAGAAGAGCTCCTTTATTCACTGTTCTGGCCCACCAGAACTGGGTGGACATCCAGACCAGTGTGGTACTACTGACCAAAGCCATCGACTACGGACCATGGCCAGAGGGCCTTTGCTCCCATTGTGCCTCCAGAGAGGCTGATCCCACTAAACCCACTCTGGTAAGTGGTGCTTCAATCCAGAGGCCAAGGACAGAGTGAATTGTCAGATTAAATGCTAAAGGTTCAAGGAGAGCAGCACACTGGGGCATCCTGCTTTTCTTCTGCCTGTTCACTGCTCAGCAACTCCTGCTCTGCACTCACCACTGCAGCAGCAGTGGGTGCCAGGAGCCAAACATGTCCATTAGTGACTTGCAGGAGGGAGGTTATCCCACTTTCCTGAAACCCAAGGAAAACCACAGCTGTCTGCCCTCAGCCTAGGGTGTATCAAGGAACCTGTCCACAAGGGAAGTGTTTCTGGTTATGAATTACATGCTACAACATCCCCGTGACTCTGTTAGGGATGCACTCCGAGGTGCTCCAGGGGAAGCCTGTTCTAGGAGCTGAATTCTCCCTGGGGGATGGAAGAAATATTAGAGGAATTGCTGGGGAAGGGAGGGGAAGAAGCCACTTTCTGATGTACTTCAAAGCCAAATAATCTGGCTCCTTCTGTCTGACATCCACAGGGGATGATCTTAGGAAACTTCAAAACACTTAAACTGATTTGCAGCACAGAAAAAAATTTAAAATGCTGCTCCTTTTACTTGTCCTCCCTAATCCAGTTAGTCCTCAAAAATATGGCTGTAGGAGAGAGATCTCATTTCACTTGCATGTGGGAAACCCTCTTTACTTGAGTCAAAACAACAAGTCCAAGAATATATCCCAGATCTATCCTACAGTTTGGGATAGTACCTAAGCAGAGGCCTGTTCCTTGTCAGTGAGGGAAATACTCAGTCAGTCCCATTTTGCACATGGGAAATTGAGAAAGAACATTGAATTGCTAATCCAAGGACACAGGAAAATCCATAATCTGAAAATCTGGAAGTGACCCAACGTCTCCTAACTTCATCCAATGGGATCACTGTTGGGCAATTTTTTCTCTCAGAGATTCAGTAAAACTTCCAACAAATCCAGTGTGAACAGCCCAGAGCTGACACTGTCCCTGGGAGCTCCCCCTCCAATGGAAGAACATAAATGGAAAATAAAGATTAGATACATTTAATTCATTATTTAATATTCCATCAGGGTTTTTGCTAGAGTGGCTGGCTCAGGAGCACAACTTTGGCCAACAATTGCCCTGACAGAGCTCCAGCATCTCTCTGCCAGAGAAACCCCTCCTTCCCACAGACAGGGAGATATTTCAGAGCTATTATTCTGTAGAGTTCAATTGACACTCCAGAAGACAACTCTGCTTTTAAAGAGATTAAGTTGGTTCCTTCCCATAAATTCAGTAGCTACCCCAACTATGCCTCATTGAGAAAACTTACTCTGACAAGAGTCATGAATTATAACCAGGATAAAATGTTTCATTAAAATACAGATAAGGGAATTTAAGAAGCAAGGGTTTTGTATGGGCAAAACCAATTTTGCTGCAAAAGCAAATCCACAGCCATTTTTCAGGTCACTAAGTTGAAGTCTGAGTGTTATAAATCCATCATGAGTGTTTTCCTACAGCTATAGTAGCTGACACATCTGAATCCCTGGGAGCTAAAAGCATGCCAGGAGAAATGAGCACCATCAAAACACATCAGGAGGAGATGTACAGCAAGGGCTATAATGTACCTGACTGCTGACAGGACAATATTGGCTTCCCTTCCCCAAGAGTTCATCATCAACCACTGCCTGTCCATGAAGGAATTGATTTAAGGGTATCAATTAAAAATTAGCCCCAGTATTACTAGAGAGATGGGTTTAAGCATAATTAATGCAAAAAGCTTAATAGCATTCTTTTTGAGGTTCAGCTGAGTATCTCTGATGATGGTGCATGTGCAGCATTCCCTCTTCCAGGGGAGTGTAAATTATTCCCTCCTGCACTGATCCATTGGAGCAGTTGTAAAATCTTGATTATATCCATGTCAGATGGGTTCAGTTCAGAATAGAACTGCCCAGAAAATTATCCCTCCCTCCCCCACGAAACATTACCATTGCATTAAAAAATATGTTAATAATTAAGCAAACAATTGTGGATAAAATCATCTCCAAGTTTTTGTTTTTCTGGTGAAAAATGTGTGTGAAAAAAGAGCTTCTTCCTCACAGCGTTCAAAGGTCATGTTTATGTCTAGATTCAAGTAAACAGCAAATTTGTCAGTAACATTTTGATCAACAGCATTATTTATTTGCCCTAGGTGATAATCCAAATTAATTTACAAGTTAAATGGGGTCATAACTTCAGTCTGTGAAGGAAGAAAGTCCCAGGAATCACTGCTGTGCCTTCCTTGAGTGTCAGGCACTTCTGCAAAAATCCAGGTCAGGGACAAGAGCTTGAAACAGCTTCTTGTTAGTTGAAATACCCTTAAATGGAGGTACCAAGGTTTTGAAACTGGGTTTGTCTCCCACCCCCACAGTGCTGGGTGATTTTGTCCCTTTCTGCCCTGTCCCAACATGCTGCCATCCACAGTGTGTGACTCAGGACGGCTTGGGGTCAGCTGTGGGGCACTACAATGATCCATCAGGACAACTCCCTGCCTAAGCCACAGAAGTTCCCAGGAAAAAGGACAGCAAAGCTGGAGGTGAGGAGAATCACTCTGGAACTGGTATTTCAGGTCTCTCTTACCTCTGTCCTGAAAAGCCCCTTCTCATTTTTTCCAGAATTTTGTGATGGTGGCATGTAAATAATGAAGTCAGAAAAAGTTGTCTCAGTGACATCTGTAAAAAAACCTCAAATTCAGTACTAGTTTTCTTTTCTTTTTTTTAAACTCTAATCTGGACAGTACTGTAGAACCTTGGTTCTTCAAAATCTAAATTTTGCAATATGCTTTTGGAAGCCTTCATATTTAAAATCCTATGTATAATATATTCTATTATGAGGACATTCCACCACTCTAAATGCATTCATATTTTAGGTATGCAATACTACCACAGTTTCAAAAATAAACATCTGAAGAAAATTCTGGGGTTTTAAAAATAAGACATTTGTAGCTTAATGTTGTTTGAAGAAATCTGGAATGGTATTAATCATTTCAGTTACTCAGTGATTTCAATACGAATGTACTGAGAGATGAATACGCATCTACTGGTCATGTTAACCTGCCTTCACCAAAAAATATTCCATGTGATACAATGAAATGCTACAAATATGAATCATTACCTTCTAAATCTAAGCTAAGACCTTTAAAAATTGATATGGGTGATTTTTAAAAGTAACTTTTCCATCTTTTTGCAATAATTTTGCCTCTATTTTTAATGCTTGATTTATCTACACATTTAGGAGTCTCTTCCTACAGCCATTCCAAATAATACTGAAATGTCAATGCCTGGTTACTCAGTTCTTCATGACCTGGGAGCACAAAGGCCTGTGCAGTGTCAGGGGCTCTCACAGCAGGGAGTAGGAGGGTGAATTTGCAGGGCTTTTGCACATTGCTCTGGAACTAAACCAGTTTCAGAGGGAAAGGACAAGGCATGGGACTCAGTTCCTCTCTTCCACAGACCTGGATCAGGAGCACCAGGAGGGAAGCAAAGGCATCTCCAGGCTTTCAATACCCTCCTTGGCTGCTGAAGAGCTGTGTTTTTAGGAGGAATAGGAAGCACCAATCTGCTTTGCAGCCACAGCTCCTAATTCTCGTGTTCCACCCAATGCCATTATTTGGAGATTGGCTTGTGCAATATTCTCTATTTATTGCTGGTTTGGTTTTCCTTTTGTTGCAAGAATGGAGCTGACAGCTGAACACGTGTACCTACATTATGAAATCCTGCTTAACAAGGAAGAGCTAATTAAGCTGTTAGAGTGTTGGCCCATTCCCTGAACGCTGCCAGCAACGCCCCACGACTGCGCTGCCCTGGGAGGGACAGGGACGTGACACAGCACTGGGGACTTGGCCATGGAACCGTGCCAGGAGAGACAAGTGCCCTTCCAGCCAGACATTGCAAGAGTCTTCCTGCCATGGCCACAGCCACCACCACCTCCTCTCTTCCCAAGAGCAGTGTGCACACAATGGGGAGAGCAGAAACTTCTCACACAGCTTTTTTTAACGAAGCAACCCTGAGGGCACAGCGTCAGAACTTCTGTGTGAAACTGCTCCAAGCCAGCTGGTCACAGCTAAACCTTTCCTTGGAATTCTTGGCCTCAAAGTTTATGGTTTGGTACCCCAAGCCAGTGTCCTCCACAGCCTGACTGGGATGACCACAGTCAGCAGCACTTTTGCACATTCCCAGCACTCCCAGGAAGGTGGCTCAGCTGAAGGACTCAGAACCCTCCATGTCATTCCAAGAGGATTACATTATTCCTGATGTAGTAGGAATAAAAAACATTCTGTATTGTAAAATGAACACAGGGTAGCTTTTTTGCACAACAAAAGCCTCCAGCCACAACACCAGCAAGAATTAAAACCACACTTCCAAGATGCCCAGTATATATTTTATCATTATTCTGCAGACATATGTTTTGTGTGACTTGGTTCATTTATTTCCTTTTTGTTTTCAAAAGCTAACACATGGCCCTGAACAAAAATTACACTTAATTTTTTGTTTGTTCAACTCAGTTAAAATCACAGCACTTGCTTTGTAGAGTTTTACATAACAATGTGCTGCTTTGTATGACTTTTATGTAATTTAATTTCAGTAAACTAGCCTGAAATAATTTAGACAGTCTACAGAGAGTTTGTGTATTCAGTGTTAGGGACTTGCATTTTACACATTTATTCATGTCAGACTTAAAATTTGATTTGAGTGTGGGAGTTAGCAGTTTCCCTGTCCCTACATAGAGATAAAATCCACAACAGGTGACAGAATAAATTCTTCCATCCTATCCAGAACTGCAAGGGAAGGCTGCTAAACTCTGGTGCTCATCTATTCAAATGGAGGACTACTGGGGAAAAAAAAAAAGATGGCTCAGGAAAACCATTTTACAAATTTTACAAGTTAAAAGGGCTGGGAAGTGTCTTGTGGAAGGCTGGGTTTGCCTGATAATGATGGTTGCCTGATGGACAGACTGGATGAAGGAGATAGTTGACAAATGAGATGATGACAGTCCCTCACTGAGTTGTCTGGACAAAGAACAACAAAATGTCAGCAGGAATCAGACAGGCTGTATAAATAGGGGAGAAGGCGTGAGCTGGAGCAAACCTGGACATCTCAAAGCTGCTGACCAAGACACACAATACACTGTGCAGCAGTCAGGAAATCGATGCAGGTTTCCTCAGTTATTGTTTTAATAGTTAATAGTGATTAATAACTTTGGACAGAGCCAAAGGATCCCTTTGGAAGAGCGACCCTCGTGTTGAACAAGGTTGGACTTCTGGGAATGTGGCTGAACAAGGGGAAATGAAGGGATTAACACATTCTGAGGGTGAGATCCTGATTTTGTGGAAGGGGAGCAGTGTGGCTGGTGCTCCTGAAAGCCAGGGAAAATATCAGTGTGACCACATAGTGAGGGGGGTCTGAGAGGGAGATGACCCTGAGCAAGGGGGTCAAGTTGGGGTTGCACTAAGGGAGCTTTTCCTGACTCTGCCATAGCAGGGGATCAGAAATGAGACACAATTGATTCACAAAGAATGAAAACATTCAGCACAGGCACCCAAGGTGTCAGCAGGAGAACCCCAGTGTGGGTCTGACTGCAGCAGGACGTGCCCACACGGCATTAAGGAGTCGGTGCCAGATCACTTCTGAAAACTGCAGCTGATTCTTTCTGAAATCGCATCCCCAGAACTGTTTCTTGCGAGGAAGCCCTGGAAATCAAATGAGCCGTCAGACTTGTGCCACTCGAGTCTGCATTTCTTGTCCTTCGTCTGCTTTTCTTCCTCTTTTTGTGCCTCTTCTGCTTTCGAAGGGAGGGCGTGGGGAGCGGCGGGGCTCTGACATCAGAGCTGGAGGCGGTTGCGACACAGCCAAGGCTGCCGGGCAGAGGAGGAGGAGGAGGAGGAGGAGGAAGGGCAGCAGGGAGGAGGAAGGAGAACAGCACAGGGGAGGAAGGAAAGCTGGAGAGGAGGAGGAGGAAGGGCAGGAGAGGAGGAGGAAGGGCAGGAGAGGAGGAGGAAAGAGAACAGCACAGGGGAGGAAGGAGGGCAGCAGAGGAGGAGGAAGGAGAGCAGCAGAGGAGGAAGGAGGGCAGCAGAGGAGGAGGAAGGAGAGCAGCAGAGGAGGAAGGAGGGCAGCAGAGGAGGAAGGAGGGCAGCAGAGGAGGAGGAAGGAGGGCAGTAGAGGAGGAAGGAGGGCAGCAGAGGAGGAAGGAGGGCAGCACGAAGAGGAAGGAGGGCAGCAAGGCGTGAGCAGCTGTCCCGTCCCCGGCCCCGCTGTCAGCTGGGGCCGCTCTGCGCTCCCCATCCCCACGCAGCTCCCACCAAGGACTGGGCTCCTTCCTCTCCCTTCAGCGGCAGCGACGCCGCAATTCCAAAGGCTCCAAAACGCCTGTTTTAAATTACAGATAATTCATTTTGATACGCCTTTTCCTTGGATCCATAGACAAAATCAAAGGCAGGTTTCCCTGGGAGATACACATCAAGCTCTGCCTGCTGCTCCGGAGTGTTGCAACACAGCTCGCAGCAACCAAGGGAGAAATCGGTGCTCCTTTCTACGGCAAGGGCTTGAAAAACAAAATAATTTCATTGTACCATAGGAAAACCAGCTTTAGCAGATTGGTGAAGGCGACTTCCTCTGTATTTTTGAGGCCTGACCAACATCAGGACCACAATTCCAACACAGTCAAGATCAAGCCCGTTGTCTACAGAGATCATTATTACACTTAAATTCCTATTAAGGTTTCATGGTCTGAAGAGGAGGGGGTTGGGAGGAAAGTAATGAAGTTACAGGCCTTTATTGTACAAAGGCAACTGGAGACTTTTTTTAGGATGCTATCTATCAGCCTGTCTGGCAAATGTCTGCCTAGTAATAATGTATCCGTCTGCTGAAACAAGCCTAAATAATGCATCATTATATCAATAATTAATAGGCACATGGGTCAACAAGTTCAAGATTGTTACAGGCAGAGGAGATGTGAAGGAAATGGCTCATTCCAGGCCCTGCCAGGCCTGGCATGGCAAGCACAGCTCTGCAGAAAAGCCATGGAGGAGTGTTGGCAGGCAAATGGCAGAGCAGCACGTGCAGGGGACGTGGATCGTGTCTGCTCAGTCCCCAGTGCTCACCCAAAACAGGAACACACCAGGATGGAACTGCCCACAGAACAGAGGGAGAGAGGCAGGGAGAGTATCCCAGACTCTTGATTTGGGAACCCAGCTACTCTAACCACGTTCAACAGCCCAGAGGAAATGTGAGCCAAGTAGATATTGCTGATTTGAGTACCAGCTGAAGATAGCAACAGCTGAGGTCACCTACTGACCAAAAAATCTATGCCTGAAGTAACCTGAGGTATTTTAAAATTGAAAGAGAAAAGAATCAAAGTTACCATATGAAAATGAAAGTAAGATCAGAGGGGATGTCAAATTAGAAATACAGAAAATACATTATAATATAAATTATTATATTAATGATGACATCTTTTTTTCCTAAGAGGAGTGCTGAAAATCAGGGTATTTTGGTAATTGTAATTCCTCACTCTCAAACCAGGAGGGTGGGCTTCCATCTGATTCAGAAGTGTCCTGACATTATTTGGGATCCAGGGGCAGAAATGCAAAACTGTGGTTGCTATTTGTAAAACAAAGAAAGAAAGGAGGCAATCCACAATTGTGAAAACTTCATGCCCTGCAGGTTAGGTCAAGTATCCACATATCATATGTTCATGCTGATCAATGCACACACTCCCTGCACACAACAGGACCCCTTAACAATGCAAATATTATTAAAAATATCAAATTAGATGTGAATACAGTACCTTGGTGAAGCAATTATAGTGCCTATGTTAAATTTGTCTTAATAGTAGTAACTTAAATGTTTGGGGAAAAGAATTAAGATTTTGGCTAGGTTGGGTTTTATGGTGCTCACTTGGTTTTTGGGTTTTTTGGGTTTGGTTTCTTGTTGGGTTTTTTGTTTGTTTTTTTTTAACACATGTCTTCTATAAGAAAACACAGCAAACATCACAGTTCCATTTTCAGAAAACCACAGCCTACTTACAACCAAGTCAGTACAGAGGGAAACTGAAAGTAGAAAAGAGAGTAACAAGTTGCAAAGGCAATTCTAGTAACAAGTCATTTTAAAAAGAAGATGACCAAAATAGAAAAATTCCAAATTAATAGTTACAGTAAACTGTGCTTTTAAAGTTGTGTGATAAGTTAGTTACTGAAGATTCTGTCAGAGGGATTTTCTTCAGAGTGAAGTCCTAGAGTTTATGGAGGCTGAATTGTCCTCTGGCCTGTTTCTAACCAGCAAACACTGATCCTGCTCACTCAAGGAATTCCACCAAGCTCAGAGCAGTGACACCAGCAACAAGGGAGGACAATACATAATCCATTTCTGAATTAAGATGAATTAATAATAGAAATCTGGGCAGTCCCAGTTTATACAGTCAAGACTCCCAAGAATGCATTGTGAAGCTTTCTTATTTTCTTCTTACAGAGCCCCTGGCTTTGGGATTCAAGTGTGCAAAAGCACCAGGAAGCTTGTGCATCACCTCATAGTCCAGAGACCCAAGAACTTGGGAGTATTATTCTAAAGAAATTAATTTCTGAATGCTGAAGGTACTTTTTCTCTCCAACTTTTTCCCAGAAAACACTGTGCTGGTCTCTTGGGAGTTCCTGACCCACCGAGGAATGCAGCCATGGAGGTGGCTGTGTGGGGCTGTACTCAGTCAGCACACCCCCACTGGGCTATGAAAATCTGCATTTAACCATACAGCTGTAAACTTTGACAGTAAATTCCAATGCCATTTAATGTCCTTGCCTCAGGTCAGAGGTTCGCATTCCCTAAGGAGGATGGGCCCTGGGAATTGCAAGGGGCTCTGCAATGCTGGGCAGTAACTCAGGAGCAGGAGCAGAACACCCTGTTCCTGGGAAGGGCCATGTGTCCTTCCCCTCTTCATCCATGGAAGGAAAAGCAGCTGCTTCTGGGCCCCATCAATACATCTGAAATCCCATGGATATGGCTAAAGAGTGGAATGTACCTCTGAGGGCATCTGAAAATTATTCCAAGATGCAAGACTGAATAGGGAAAGGAAGTATGGCACCAAGACTTAGGTGGAGTGTAAATTTTCCTAATTAAAGACAATACAGTTCTACAGAAAAGATCAGATGAGAGGACTCCTGACAAGAGGTGTAGAACATCATTTTTTGAAGAGCCTTAGGGATGTAGATACCCAATTCATTCCTAGTGGCTCATTCCCTTCTCCTTTGAACATCCATGTGGAATGGTGTCAGGTTCCCTACTTCTCTCCTCAGGATAAAACAATGAAGGCCAATTTTTTTCAACATACAGAATTGAATTCTCAAGATTCATTTCTGGAGTAAGAGTAACCATTTCACATTTCAAAAGTAATTTGTCATAAAGACGCATTTCCCTCACCTTAGTTGTCCTGAAGTCAGAAGGCACCTTCTATCAATACACATTGTCCTCACCATCTTCTGACTCTTGAACTGTTGTTTCTCTGACCTTTCTTTATACGAGCTTCATTTTTATTGTGCAAAGTTTCTCAGTTCTGTTATGTAAAACACTTTTCATCCATTTAGAAGAAAGAGCTGGACTTCAAGAGATCCTATGTTCCCATAGCAGAAGTTTGGTAGTCAGCAAATTCACATGGCTCATTTTATATGTCCAGTTACTCGATCCCAACTCCTTTCTCACCCACATGATAGGAAGGATTATTCTTCTCTTCATGCCTCAGTCTTTTAATGGATTTAGGGCACAGCCCTTAAAAATGTATAAGAGAGACAGGCATCGCCTGATTTTGCTATGGATATTTTATGAGCAAGTCTGGGTGCATGCTGTGTCCTTGAAACAAAAGACTGCACAGTGTGCTACCAGGGCAGGAGCTGTGTCATTATGTCTTGCATTCAAGGCTTCTGGGAATCTTGGGCAAGAAAAACAGCAAAACAAAGGCATGGGAGAGACACCAGGACCGAGTAAATGGGTCAGGACAGCAGCGATACAATTTGTTATTCTAAGACCTGTAATTCAGTCATTTGTCAGCGATTTAGGAAGCAGCAGCCTGGCCCCTCCTTTTTTTTATTGGCTGTTATTTGGAGCTTGCATTTGTTAGTTAATTGACTTAAA
The DNA here is from genome assembly GCF_027887145.1 of Ammospiza caudacuta. Taxonomy (NCBI): domain Eukaryota; kingdom Metazoa; phylum Chordata; class Aves; order Passeriformes; family Passerellidae; genus Ammospiza; species Ammospiza caudacuta. The sequence continues at coordinate 45,166,428 of NC_080599.1, read as the reverse complement.
CTATTACCTTGAAAAGACAATACTGGTTCCTACGTGCCTCTTACTTCTGCACCTGCAGCAGCCACTGTGAGATGTTTTGGTACCAAGAACAACTTCAGCCATTATTTATCACTGGAGTGATTAATTGACATCTGGAGCATAAACTTCCACTGCTACTGGCTTGATTAAAGATGTTGGCTGACATTTTTCAGAGCATTAACCACCAAAGAAGACATCAGTGATGTTCAGGCACTTGAATATTTCAGATGTGTTTTCAAAGAATGCTCTTGCAATGATCTATTCCTTGAAAAAGATGGACACAGGATGGTAATAGGGATACAGCTCACAATCCACTGCACACCAACCTTTCCAAATCTACTTCTATTACCACCACTGCAAATACAAAAAAATGCTATTTGTATTTTCTTCATTCTCTTTGTATAATTTTCACTATTAGGTAACTACAGACAGACACACTCATGTGGTTCTTTACAACTGCAGAGCTGGAGGAAACAGCCCAGCTCAGTACCAGTAACAAATACCCCAATTCTAACTGCAAGCACATGCATATAAGGGCACCTTCAGCTAAAAATGTGGGTGTTTTTCTTGCAATCTTACTCAGAAATGAACTTTTAAAGGATCAGCTTTGCCAGAGATATTAGCTTCAATCTTCAGTTTCACTGCAGCTTTATCACCAGGGAGGGCACAAAGGAATTTTTATGTGTTGCTTTTACACGTCACTGTTTTTCCTGTTGGGAAATTTGAGTCTCCTAACAATATATTCCATGGATCCACAGCAACCCCATAATAATACTTAGAACATACACTGTCTTTTGTAAATATTACCGTATTATACTAAATGAAACAACTTCAGTTGGCTATTTATGGGAATGCTCTTTCTCAAGATGTTTCATAGTAGTGAAATGTAAATACCATTGAAGTGGTAGTTTCTATAGAGACTTATTTTTCCACTGAATTGTAGAATAAACAGCCCAATTTTCTACAAATCTGGAGCATCTCTCTAAAGTGGCAGATAATGATACTTTACCACTCTGTAGCCATTTATGTCTTTGAAGTTTGCTGTAAATATGAACCACTTATGCCTTTGGGAGTATCCTTAGGTAGTATCATTAGCCTCACTAAGAAAGGGAGGTAGAAGAGCAGGGAAAAGACTTTACACAGACTAGGGTGGCACTGCTCAGCAGCTTGATGTGCATCACACTTTTGTTGCTGGCTCTGTGACAATCCATCCTGTCCCAGCCTCAGAAAGCACCAGCTTCACCCCCAGCAAGAACAGGTCTCTCTCAGCAGTAGCTCTGGAGTGAGGGCTAAACACAACACCAAAACAAGCAGCAGGAAATTTTGGAAGCTCAGTCAGTTTTGCCCAGTGGATGTGGGAGGAGTTAGCAAGTTCATCTCAGGTTTGGCAGTGCTGTTCCATGCAACAGCCCTGGTCTGGGGCTGGTTTATTTACAAAACTTCCAAATTGCAAGACAACAAATACAGGGAACCCATTTTTCCTTGTATCAACACAACTTGAAGAAACTTCCATGAGAGTAACCGTGAGCAATTTCTGTCCTCCCTCAGCCCCTTGGGGAATGCTGTGACCATCATGAAAATTGAGGAAAGAAGCTGAAACTCTCCTGGACTGAACAACAATTCCTGATTTTTTTGTTGCCCTTTTTTCCAGGGAACAAACACAGCAACACTTAAAGCACAGTGTGAGAGCAAAGCCCCACTTGCCCATGTGTGTCTCCTGACCCCTTCCCTCTGCACTGGGGCTGTTCCTGCTCCCTAGGCAAGGTGCCTGAGCACCACCATTCAGCCCCCAAGGTGTTTAGGTGCCAGATCTTGCCGTGGCTGATGGTGCTGCACATCCCCATCCCCGCAGATGCCGCGCGTTAGTGCTGAGCTGGCCGTGGGAGTCGTCCCTCCTCCACACACCAGATGGTTCTGCGTTTGTTTTTAGTGCTCACCTATCTTCTCCTCGACTCCTGAGAGTCATGTGAATCTGGGAAGGGAAAAAAGAAAAGACTTCCCCCAGCAGCTAACAGAAAAATATAATTATCAAGAAGTTTCCTTCTCACGTGTTATCTCAAAACACAGAGAATGAACTCAAGAAGCATTCAGAACTTTCTGAGAAAGGAGGGAAATCAGGAGAGGGGCAGATGTGGAAAGTTGCTCGGTATCCAAACAATGTGGACAGCTCAGGCAGTGCTCCCTCTGCTCCAGGGACAAATGAGAAACCCTTCAGACCAGTCTGGATTGGATTAGACTGTCCAGCAATCAGTGCTGGACTGAGATTGTCACTCTGGCTGCCTTCCAGCTCCACTGCATAATGAAGGGCAGGTATTTTCCATCTCAACCTTGTCCTTCCTAAACCAGCAGCATTCAAAAAATGGTGAATCTGCCTAATTTAGCAATGACAATCTATCTAATTTCATTCTTTCACTTATAGGAATTAATATGTTTTGATTTTATCTAAATAAAATAGGTCATACTTCTGCACTACCTGTGCAGTAAATGAACCTGTAAATATAGAAATAAATAGGAACTAGTGCAACTGAGACATTTTTTGTGTGACATTTCTTTTCTGGACTTTTTCAGTCCAGTCCTACTATCTGTTGTGATTTATTCTGCAAGTTGAATGAGATCCAGTTCCTGGGGGTATATAATTATGTCTAAACATTTTTTCTCCAACTTGATTGTGTGAAGAAGCCTTAAAGTGCAACCAACCCATCTGCATTCTCTTAAAAACAGGAAGGCAAACAGGGAAATCTCCAAATGGATTTGTAGAAAAGCACCTGAGGAACACCTTGTAAAAGCCTGTCTCAGGTCTGTGGGTTCCTGGCACAGACAAGAGTGGCAATGCTGACATGCTAAGATAGAAGTTAGGTCATTTCATCCCTGGAGCCTTGGATCCCGTCAGGATTGGTGTTCTTTCCCTAGGAACCCTCACTTAGCATCATAAGCAGGCCAGGAGCAAATCCAAAACATGATGAGGTCAAAACTGCATCTTTTATAATCACATGTAGTGAAGGGAAGCAATAGGAGGCAGCAGCTCAGCTCACAGTAAAGGGGACAATGGCAAAGTATAAAACCTAAAAATAGGGAGCTCTACAATGAAAACACCCTCAGCCAAGTACACAAGCAGAGCCACTTTTCCCTGAGCCTTCCTTTCCTTCTGCACATCTCTCCCACCTCGTGCTTGGGCTTCTCAGCTTTCCAGGCAGAGCAATCACAGGGCACACAGGGGGGTGACGTGTGCCAGGCACCAGAACTGGCTCCTGCCTCCTGCAGGGAACTGAAAGGGTGCTCAGCAACTCCCAGAGGGGATGGCACTGCTGAAACCACTGCTGGGGCTGCAGGGATTTGGCCAGAAGTGCAGCATCTCTTCCAGCCAGGGAGAACAGTTTTGGATAGACAAGGGTCACCTCAAATCATCAGGCTGGGTATCCTCATGGAAAAAAAACCAAGTTTTAGGGTTTTTCCATCACTGTGTTATCCTTGATTTTCTTCCTATGGTTAGGGCTTGATGAACATCCATTTTCATTTCTCCTCTGCCAATGTCTGGTGCTCTCACATCTTGTCCCACTTCATCCATATTCTCCCATCCTGCAGAACCCACTTCTCCCCAAAAGTGGTTTCATTTCCTCCCCCACTTCTCCCACCACCAGGAGCCCTCTTTCCTCCTGTTCCCAGCGGAGAGTGCTTTGCTCCCCAGCTGATTTGAATTCCTCCCTCCCTCTGTGGGCGAAGAATCATTCAGAGCAGTGGCATTTCAAACTCTGCAGAGAAGGTAGGTAGACTCAATCCAGAGTGGGAGTGCATATCAAGTACAGTGCTAGTGGGTGCATCCAACCCCAAGACCAGAAGTTTCCAAACTTTCCTGCTGTATAAACAGTTCCTAAGGGCTGGATGCTTCCTCCTGGATATTTGTGTTGATGGCAACTACCACAGCCAAAACCAGTGCCAGGCTATATATATATAAATATATAATATTTAATAAGTTATCTTTGTATTCTGTATCACTATTATACCATATAATTACATGCTACCATTACCACAGATCACAGAAGATTCAGAAAGAAGTTAGAAATATTATCTAGAAGAAGAGTCTGTAAAAATGGGGAAAATGTTTCCATTCCATTTTAACTTCTTACCATGAAATGTTTCTCTTTCATCAATAGTGCCCTTTCTATGAAGAACCACTGAATGTAACATTTTTAAACTCATGACTTTTCAACTTTCAGCCTTTTCTGCTGCAAGTGGAGTTTAATTCTTGCCTTATCCCTGCAGAGGTGGCCTGGGCTCCTGCATTACCAACAGAGCCCCTTCTGGTTACAGGGTGATTGGAATCAGCAGCCACAGAGTCTCACCACAACCCATGTCTCAGTGACATTTTCATTCTGAGTCACCATTTGATTCAAGGCAAGAAATAAAATTGCCACTGATGGAAGTTCTGCATAATTCTTTATCACCTGAGCACATGAAACAGAAGAGCTACAGAATGAATTAGTCCAGAACTTGATGTGCTTAACAAATGTTGTTTAATGACTCTGTTCAGAACACCTACATGTTTTGTTCCTGTTACTTGTGCAGCTCTTACATGTGACAAAGACACTAATTGTTTAACAGAGGAGGGAGGAGAGAGAGGAGTTTATGGACTCTTTTTTTTACTGAGTATAATAATAGTAAAATGGGGCTCCATACCATCTATGTCTCAGTGACTTATTTTAAACATATTCAGCCTATAATTGAAGGATAATTTTTCTTATTGCCAACTCCATCAGCTCACACTGACATCACAAAACCCAACAGTGTTCTGGCTTACGTTTCATCACCAGTAAAGAATTTTGAAAACTGAATTTTCCTCTGTGTGCATGAGGATAATCCTTAAAATTATGGCTTTGGTTGTACCCAGCAAAGAGGCTGCAGCACATACGTGCCCCACCAGTTCCTGTATGCACTGGTGTGTCCTGGACATAAATCACAGAATCTCAGAATGGTTTGCATTGGAAAAGAACTTAAAGTTCATCCAGTTCCACTCCTACCATGGGCAGGGACACCTTCCACTATCCCAGGCTGCTCCAAGCCCTGTCCAGCCTGGCCTTGGACACTTCCAGGGATGGGGCAGCTGCTCTGGGCTGCAAATGAACCTTTGCAAACAGAGGAATGTCATGTTGCCTTTTCAGGAAAGTCACCTCTTAGATTGAAAAATCTACTTAAAACCAATAAAACTTCTGTTTTCCTTTGGTCATGCTTTTTCTGTGTCTGATCCTGCCACAGTTCAGATTCTCGTGGTGTAATTAAAGAGACCACAAGTGACAGAGAAAACAAAATATGTGCAAGTGTTACATATAAAAGTATTGAGGACAAAGGTTCTTTTAAAAGCTCATTTCTGAGCGAACTGACATTGCAGTTTTTCTCACTTGGATTTCAGACAGAGGCTAGCAAAATTTACAGTAACAAACCCTTTAATTCTCTCTCCATTCAGAGAATGACTCAGCACTGCAAGGAAAAGCACCCTAAATGTTGTGAACTTTTGACAAACCAGCCAAGGAATGAGCAAGCAGGAGTCCAGCGTGGAAGCAGTCACGAAGTTTGTACCTGAGGAAAACTTTGCTGTTTACATTTTGGAGGTGGTTTGTCTCAGGGTAGCCTCCCTGCAAAGTGAAATCCCATGTGTGCATTAAATCCAGTGCCAAAGAATTCCCTTCTGGGTATAAAACCAGTCAAAGAATTACAGGAAGCCCTTCCTTGCAGAGGAAGCCAATTCCAAGTCCCCAAATGCATACCAAAAAAATAACTTTCCTTCCACATTTCTCAATCTCAGGCACCTCTTTCTGCCTCCAGGGCGCCTCACCACTATTTTCAGAGCTCTCATCTTTCCCCCATAGCCACAGGACAGTTGGTCCTGAGGAACTCAGCAGCCCAGCCTCCACTTGTCTCCAGCCTGGGATGACTTGGACTGCTCCCAGATCCATTTCTTGAGAGCACCCCTTGGATAACCTGCGCACTGAGATAACCCCAGGGTCCCTTCCTGCATCTCCTGACAGACCTGTCGATTTGTCCAGCTTCTGGAGGAGACACTGGGAGACCAGGAATGGAGGGGTCAGATGAAGGGTATCAGAGATAAGGAAGATGCCAGGATCTGGGGGAGGGCAGGGGGAAAGGGAAGAGGTCACACAGGACCAGAGGCTGGAGATGATCACTGTGGAAGATGCTCTGGGGTGAACTTGCAGTCCGGGCTGCCAACCTCCGTGACAGCACAGCTGGGAAATCTCAATGCAAATCCCTTCAGTTTCTACACTTCACATCCAAGAAGAGCAAAAATATTTTTCTTCCTCTGGCTAATTCTTATGCAAATAGAAAGAAGTTACAAGTTATAAGAAGCTGCTGCTCCCCTTCCAGTTTCACATCGTCTTTGCTTCACAGACACCAAAACATGAACACATCATGTCTGGGAAGAAACGCTTCGTTCCAGATCCAGGCTGGATCACAGACAAAAGCTGGCATAGCCTCAAATCTCCAGGAGAAGCCATCAGGGGACACTAAGACTGATCTCTTCCTGTGCCTGTTGCAACACATCTGCTTGGGCTGGGATTCCGGGCCACCCCTCTCTGACAAACGTCAGCAAGCAGCGTGTGCTCCTGAAGGCTTTTACATCTGCGTCCGGCTCACGCTCCCTCCAGAGGTTCCTGTTTCATATCCTGTTCCATGGCTCTGTGCATCAGGTACACTCATTTCAAGTACACACAGAGGGCACAAACAACTGCATAGAGATTAGAAAGTCTGAGAATTTGTTAGGGGCCAGCTTGGTGTTAAAAGCACACTCCCACTCCACAAATATGCACATGGACACCACAGCTTGTATTTCAGAGGAAAGTTAGTGCACAAAAATAAGAAATTTGGTTTCCAGCAGCCTTCTAACATGCACCGTCAGAGATTTTCTAATTTTCAGAATCCTTATCAATGTGCCAAACTGGCTGCTAGAGCCAGCAGCTCTTCCCTATCCCAGTAAAGTGCATTGCTGTAAGTCCTTCAGAGGCAGTGATCTCTGTGAGATGGGAACAGTGAGCAGTAACAGAGACAAGCACTGAGCTTGAAGGAAAACAGTTCTCCCAAACAGTTGAAGTGAGTGGGAGAATTTTGAAAATCTTGTGTTTCTTGCCTTGTGTTTGTTAGAAATCAAAAGAAATGTTTTGATTTCAAACAAACAGATCTCTTTGCATCCAGGCAAGAGGCCTGAATGGACACTGTTGTGACAGGGAACACAGCCCCTTTAGCCATCAGAGCTCCTGTGCTGCCTATTCCTGCAATTCCAGACAGCAGAGCTGGGATTCCAGGCTGCTGTGGGGCGTCCTCAGCTCACACCCACAGACTCTCAACACGCAATTCTCTGCCGACGTGATTTTTCCTACATCTACCCCTGTGCTGGGCACTAATCCAGGGAAGTTAAAATCCCTCCCCCATGACACCCACTCAGCACCACAGTATCAGTTTCCCAATCCTTCTGATAAGTGTTCCTGTTATTCTGTTCTAATCTTGTCCCAAACACACCAGCATGCCCTGAAATCAAACAGCAAAGAAGAACTCAAGTAAAGGCTTTACCTGCAAGCAATTTTCCAATAAAAAGCAGACAAATACATCCCAGTCCAAACAGAGCATCACAGCTCCTGTCTGCTCCTCAATAACAGTGACCATGCCAGGATATTCATTGAGTGCTACACTCAGCAATCTGACATGAAATAATTCCTGCAATAAAACACCAAGGGCAGCTTGTTTGGTTCTGCTTTTCATTCTGCAGGTTACAAATGTTTTGACAAATTTATCTGACTTGCAATCAGTAAATAAACAAGTCCTAAGACGCTTGATGAAGGAACTGTATTTCCCTGATAGAAATATTTTCCCATGTCATTTCCAAAGGGAATGTAAGCCTTCAGAAGGTAATACACCAGTCCTACTCCCTACTCAGTCAGACCCAGATTATCTACATCCCCTGAGCAAGAACTGCAACACAGTTGCTGCTGCTCTTCAGTAAAATCTGAGCCCAGTCCAGACTCTCTGAGTTACCTGGTTAATGCTGTCATTCTCTGTGCTACAGATGTGCTCCTGTGAGCAGTGCTTACACCTCCTGTCAGCTCTAAAGGTGTAAAAGTATATCCATGGAAAAGACTCATTACAGATTCCTATTTTAAGTTAATCTTCATAGACACAGCATTTTGGGCTTTAGGATTCACACGCATTTCCTGTCCAAGACAATAGGAAGATCTTCTTTCTTCCAACTCCTAATATCAGAAGTGCCCTAAAAAAAAAATCTCCTGAATTGTTTCATTACCAAAACAAGGATTTTTCAGATTGAGGAAGAGAAAAAGAGAGTTGTATACCACATGAGAAAAAGGATTCCCCCTGCATTATTGGTTCTCCTTAGAAACTTAGAGGAGCTTGCTTTGTGAACAAAACACTGAGCTCTGGGAGCATGAAACCCCTCTCAGTTCACTACAGCAGATTCAAACAGATCATGGAGCTGATTATTTGTGTATATTCATAGCATCTCACAACTCAGAACAGGTTGAAGACTGAACATGCAAAGAAATGTATCTGAGGAATCAGAGAGTGCAGTTTTCACAGTCACCAAAACTGCTCTGCAATTTTTGATCGTCATTTATATCTGCTTTTCTATCTCCTAAAAGTGCTAATTTAACTATTTCTAATGTAATATAAAGAACTGTGAAAAGTTTACACTACCCTGAATATGACCTGTAGGCTTCAGATTCATTCAGACAGAAATCACATACTTTATTAAGATAAATTATGGGACTACCGAATCAGATATAATTAATATAATGTATCCTCATTCTCCAAGGAGGAAAAAAAAGAGAGTGATTATCACTGTGAAATACCAGCCATGGATTAGACAGAGTAAGAAAGAAAAGGATTAAAATGTGGAATGTGGCTCTTGGTTAGATACTCATCTTTAGTGGAGCAAATTTCACCTAATAAGTCATTTTTCCTCCATTCACCAACCACTAATCTCTTGTAAGTGTGTTCCAGGCTGCAGAGCAGAGTGGAAATCCATGGAAAATGCAGGCAGGGTGCAGATCCTGGATACCTGTATTTGTGATGCTGTTGACACAGCAGTGGCTCGGGGTGCTCCTGCTCCAGCCACGTTTCCTGTTTCTATAAACATGCTCTGTTTGAAAAGGGGCTACTCTGGGCACACATGTGCACTTTATGGCCACTCCTGTGCCAACATAAATCAGCCCCAAATGCCATCCCAGTGACATCATGTAAGGCTTATGCTTAAGGGAGTCCACATCCAGAAGTGAGTGGGTTCCAAAGTAATTAATTTGAGGAGTCCACTTACATTTCAGTCTCTCAACCAGACAGGCTGTCCCGTGGTTCCTTTGGCTTTTCTGCCCCAGACTCCCCAAATTTCACTCTTCCATTTCCTTCACTTCCTCACCTTTCAGGGTCAGAGTTTAACACTGCAAAGGGAAATGAAACAGAGAAAAACAAAACAAAACAAGCTGTGAAGCAGATTAAAGCCACATTTGACATCCAGAGGTACATGGTTCCTTTTTCAGCTGCAGGTATGAAACAGTACTAATTTTGTGCCCACAACTCACAGTATAAGCTTATGGTTTTTAAAAAAGGAGGATTTCCAAGTGCATCTTTGCTCAAAAAAAAACATTTCATGGCTTTTAAAATCTATTATATTTAATGGATAAGTCAGCTGAATTCTTAATTGTTCTTTTTTTACTGCTTAGAAATGGCTTGGGAAGGAAAGAGAAACCCTCTTACACTTCCCTCCACTCTTGGTGCTCTAAATGCACCATCTCTGAGGGGAAGGTGCTTGCAGAGCAAGCCACAGAAATGTGTAGTTCTGCTTCTTAGAGAGGATGGGTCTGCAAGGGCCTTCTCCTGAGCAGCACCAGGAGAATTGCCACCAGCCCATGGCTCCTGCAGAGCTCCTGCTCTCACTGCACTGCTCGGCAACATCCATCTGCTCAAAGTCACTCACTGAGGACAGAGCTCAGTTCCTTTCCCAGGAAAATCAGAAAATTAACTCCTACTGCCTTCTGTGGAGGCTGGATCAAATGTAAGTGAGAAGACATGCAATCAGTCATGGGGTGGAATGGCCCACAGGATTCAAGAGGAGAGATGCTGTACAGGAGGTAATTAGTTTTTGATTACCCAATTTACACACAGTGCCCTGAGTCAGTGGGCATGAGGCCATTTCATGGGATCAATCCTCAGCCAAGGATTCCATGTTTCCCCAGCACAGAAAGCTGGAACTGTTTCACACAGCCAACACAAAGGTTCTCAGCTTGCTCCCACATTCCCTCCTGTAAGGCACTCACAGCCCATGAGGAGCTCACAGGGATCACAGCCCCTTTCTGCAGATCCCAATCCATTCTGAAACTGCAGCATTCTCACATTTGTTTGTGCAATTCCGGTGCAGAACCTGTTTCTATCAGACAGCCTAATTCAACCCTCATGCTTTTTGAAGAAGAAGGTGGTGATGATGTGGATGTTTCTGAGAGAGATCTCCTCTGGTTCATTTTAAACATTCAACCTCACTTTCAGAAGAGATTTCAGCTTTGTTTCTGGCTTAGTCTGATGAGTGTGTAGCCCATGCCAGGGCAGACTCAATACTTAAATCAGAGATTTTCAGGACCTGCTCTAGAGGTCATCATTCCAGCATGATCAATATAGAATGGAACAAAGAGAAGCCAATAAGAGAGGTCAGACTTCATGAACCTGGTGAAAAAGGCCCAGGAAAAGAGCACAAAACCCTGCAGCAGATTCTGAGATGGCATGGCAGGGACTAACCTTTCCTGGTGAATAAATATTTAAACTTTTACTAAACTACTAAGCAGACAGAACTGGAAGACCCTCACTTCCAATTGGATCATTGCATTTCTTTCTTATCTGGGACACAGAAAATCAAATTTCAAAAGCCATTGCCAAATTTTTCAAAATCTAATATAATTTGCTGAACACCAGTGGCTTTCTCAACAACAGCTTAAATAAACGTGCAACACTTCGCCATGATTTTGGAGATCTGAGGGAGGAACAAGATTTTTCTTTTTTACACTTGTAGTTCTTCCTCTGTACTTGCCTTATGTCTGAAGAGATTTAAACAGAGGGGGAAAATGTGGTTAAGAGAGTTATTTAAAAAATTTTAAAAGTGCATGTGTACAGTCACAGTAACAAAAAAGAAAAAAAATATGCAGAGACTTGAATTTCTTATAAGAATCTCCTTTATTTCAGAGGAGAAAGACTGTATGATTTTTATGTTAATGTAAAGATAAATGAACAAGTAGAATAATTGAACAAAGTCATTAAACAAGACTAAACTTCCCAGGTACACTTTAACTTAACTCATGGTCATACTGGACCCTCTTGCTCATGTTCAGAGATTTAAAAGGTGGTTCTGGAGCTCAGAGGTGACACAAAAGTAGCTTTTCAACACATCATCCCAAATGCAGAACTGAATTCTTCCTCTGCCACAAGGCAAATGGATGATTCTTCCAAGCTAGAGATGGAAGAGCCCTAAAAGAGATCTCACTGCAGGGATGAGCCTTAGCTAACACAGGAATAAGCAAGATGAGAGTGGAGGAGATAAAATGAATGTGCAAGTAGGAAAGAAACACAGCACAGACTGGAGGCTTGTCTAGAATTTTTGAGCTTTTAGGAAAAGAAATGTCTTCCATTACATCCTGTCTCTTTCTTTAGTGATCATTTTTCAACTTCCAAATTTTTATCAGCTGAAAAGGGAACAACACTGTGCTTTGCACGTGATGGTACAACATGCTGAACCGATTGGATGATACCCTGGGCCAGATTAGGGATCTCTCTGGTCCTTCTTCTATGTGGTTGCAACCACACACAAAAATGTAACAAAAAAGTAAAAGGAAGTTTGCAATAGGTAGCTATGGGTAAATCTACCCACAAGAAGTTTCTTCCTTCTCCCTAAATTCAAAGTCTCACTTGGACTCTGAAGTAATTCCTGTGCCTTACACAACTCTTACTTATTTTCAATCCTTGCCGGAGTCATTATCCTCATAAACTGGATAAAGGCACCTTTTGGAGGGTTTTTGGCAATTAATTTAAGATCCAGATAGCTTTCAAGATGCCTTAATCAACAGCATATCCTGTCCTCACCACAAAGCTCCTGAAATTTGTATGTGTTAAGTCCAGACTCCAAGAATGCAGACAGGTGCCCACAGGAGAGGGCAAAAATGCCAGAATTTCCCATGGTAAATGTGATAAACACGTGGCCCAGCTCCTGGCCAGCTCCTGCCACACATTTGGGAAGAGGAGGTTTGAATCCAGCCAGTTACCTTTCCTTACCCTGCACCACCAGACACCCACCTGGGAGATGTGCTGTGGGTGCCCATCCCACCCACTGGGATGTCCTGGATGCCCTGCTGTGGGTGCCCATCTTCCAGCTGCCCCTGGAAGGGATTCTGGCTGCAGGGAAGTCCTTCAGGAAAGACTGAGGGATGCAGGAATGTACAGGGATCTCCCTGCCTCTGCTACTCCCAGAAGTTGTGCTCTTGGGAGAAGGGGCAAGGAGCCTGAACTGGGGTTTTTAACTCAGGGGAAGAGGTGGAACAAGTCTGAGGAGAATGTGGGAGGACCTGGGAAATAAAACCAGAGAATTGCTGCAGAGAACCAGAGATCCTTTGGTCATCAAGGGATCGTGCAACAAGCCAGGAATGAAATCATGGCTTGAGCAATGACTTTGTGCCACCAACAGAATCCTGTGGGGAGCAGATGTGGAAAGGGGGGCTCAACCTGGAGCTTTCACACTTAGCAGCACAGGCAGGGAGCCCAGCTAAAGAGCTGAGCGGGGAATGATTTATGAGGACACAGCTAAATGGTTAAACAACAAGTAAGGGCAGTCATAACAGTCTACAAATACCCACAGGAATAAATGCCAAGGAGTGTGAGGAATTTTTGGAACAGCAAGATAAATTTGCCAAGACTAAGGTGCAGTGGCTTGTGACACACTTGGCCAAGCAGCTGAAGTTTTGTTGGTTGTGACTGGCTTGGGCAAAGGACAAGAAAAGGAAAGGCAAGAGACAAACCTGGGATGAACAACAGGTGAATGGGATTATTCAACTCTTCCATGTTCAGGTGAGCTCCAGGTCTCCATCACCAAAGAAGATACTGGCAATGTTCACCAAGGCGCAGGAGTCAGAGATGGCATTTTGGAGCCCTCTTGTAGCTGCTTTCCCCCTTTTTCATGGTAGCAGCAATTACAAGTGTGATTTAATTGAGACAGTTTCAGGTTGATTGTACAGACGAAGAAGTCACACAGCTGCTGTTGCATAACACTCAGAGCTAGAAACACTGCCCACCCCAGCATTGTCACTACAATTAACATCCAATTCGCCCTGGACAAAGGATGAGCATTAAAATTGTACCTTATCTCATGCCTACTTCACCCCCTGAAACAGCTCTTAACAAGACTTGAGGTTTGTTCTGTGCTGAGCACCTGCATGAGGGGTGAGATCCAGCACAAGGTCATGTTTCAGGGAGGGAAAGATTTCAGCAGGAGGCCTGGGGGATGTGCCTGATGCTCCACACGAGGGAAAAGAGCTGCTAGGGCTACACTGAGCAGGAATGCAAGGGAAAGGGAAGGAATGCAAAGCAAAAATCGACCAAACAAAAAGAACCTTTGAGTTTTGGTTGACAGCGTGGCATTGCAGCTGTGGCAGGGTCAGGAAAAAGAGAGAGCAAGGTAGAAAGGGAGAATGGGATTGACTCTGAATCCCACAGATTGCAAAATTATTGCCTTAGTAAAGGAAATAAATAAAGGTAAAGGGGAGATAAGAGCTCATGCAGAGTCCTGAATTGTGGTAAGGGGGAGAGGAAAGGGATAAAACAAGCCAAAGGCACAGACACAGGAAACAAATGTAGCCATAAGATATCTTCTATCTCCCTCTTTTCTGACAGATGTCCCATTCCCAGTCCCTGGGGATTGCTTTGAGCACTCAGGAGGATAAAGCAGTTTCCTTACTTCTTCCTGCCTTGATTGAGACACTGGATCACTAACATGGAGTGTTGCTTCACTCAGGGCAGGAGCCTACTTCTCACTTAGTCCTGAAAAACAATCCCAACACTGGCATTCAGTAAAGAGGAGCCACACAACTCCCATGGTGAGGAGGGGACTGCGAAAAACCCAGGGAAGCTGCAGGGGATTTATTTTGGCTAAGCATCTTTAGGTGGTCAGGGGATGGCTGTGAGGTTTCAATACAAGCACAGAATAAAACATTAAGCTAAGAGAAAGGATGGATTTCAGAACTATCTAACAACAAACTGTGCTTTATCTCCCATTTTAAGGCTTGGAAAGAACTGACCATCCTAAGGGACATGCCACTCAATATCAAAATAACATCTCAAAGCATTTTGGAGATTTAGGTGTTGATTAATAAGACATTCAGGTTTACAAGCCAAAGAAGCTAGGGAATTCTTTTTGCCAAAGCTTTACAAGTGGCAGACAAAAAATTGCTGAGGAAGAAAGGCCTTGTAATTAAATGCTTAACTTGAGATTCAGGTTCTTCTTCTCACCTTAATGCCTGAAACACAACAAGGGGTGCCTTATATTTTTATAAACACTGGGTTCCTTACAAGGACAGGCTACAGTGTACAATTCCCAGACCTTGGCAATTGTCAGGCACCTACAGTGGGAAGAGATGCCTGACTATGCAGAAATGCCATTCCTGTGGTAAATATTTCTAAGAAAATTCAGGTAGTGGCATGGTACCCAGAATTGTGCCAGGGACCCATTTTGAGTCTATTGTGTTTGTTTCCTTGCTGAGGAAGAAAAGTGCTTTTCACCTCCCAGACCTCTCTGGGGCTTTTTCTCTTCAAGGTTTTATAGAAAACTCCTGAGCAGGAAGCTAAAACAATTACCTGAACAGAGTCAAACAGTCTGTAAACTCTGACCCTCCCAAAGAAGCATTTTTTGATGTACAGCAGCTTCCAATGCAGGAGACACCTTAGAGTTTTGTGCTGTGTTACAACACATCACACTGAAAACTCAGGTAGAACACAAAAAGAGAAAACAATCCTTACAGTGAATCCTTTTCTGGATGTTTATGGCAGCCCATAAAGTCGCTGAAACATGCCTGCCATTTTTTTAATTGTCATTTTAAATGCCAAAACCCAGAAGTCCTGCTCATATTGTAGGTGAACACAGTGTCTGCTTATGTTCAAACCCTCAGGCACTTTAAATAACTCTGCTGTACACAGAGAACGTTGTTCATGTTGTTTTTACAATTTTTGCCCGTGCAGAAGGAGCTCTGAGGTTCTGAGAACATAAATGTACGTTCATGAGCAAGGGGTGAGAGCCCAGCTGGAACCTGCCTGAGCCTTGGATCACGTTTCAGCGGCGCACAGGCCGAAAGCGCCGCTCATTTCTGGGCTCCATTTACAAGAGCTGCACATAGCAGACCCACTGATGTAAGGCACAGGTGAGTGCATGTTACAGGTCCAGCTCTGTGCCTGATCCACAGGGAATATCAGCCTGGTCCAGCCAGACTTCAGAGCCATTACTGCTGTAGCCCTGGAGGAACCTGGGCTGAACCCTGATGTGTTAGTAGAGGTGGCAGCTGCCATTACAGACTTCTGTGTGGGTTACAAATTTGGGGCATAAAATGAGGGTCTTTTTATTGATTCCAGTGAATTTCATACCAAGCCTCCATTGTTCTGGCCTAAAGAATAAACCATTAGAGAATTTATAAGCTAATTGGTTGCGTTTTTTTCTTTCAAAGATTAAACAGGAGCAGATCGTAATTTCCTTTAAATGCATCTATTATTCATGAGTATTCAGTAAGTTTTATTATGGGCTTAAAAACAACAGCATATATATCTTTATAGTCAATTCTAATCTCCTACATGGGCTGTGAAACTCACATTTTATGTTTAGATGTGATTGGCCATGAAAGTCAGAGGGTAATAAGTGTTCCCTGAGCAAAGACACAGACAGGTATCTGGCCAATGTTCATTTTTCACATTAGTTTTCTGTAAATAATCTTACATGCAATTTTGCCACTTCCTCTCCGCAGGAATCTCTGGGAGTAGGTTAGCAAACTGTGGCTTGCAGAGGGCTGACACACAGTATTTATGAACAGAGAGGAAGTAAATTAATTTCAGCATTTGATTCAACATTGGAGAAAAGCTTTTTGCAGTGTTTAATCACAGCAACAAGAGGAGGTACAGTCCCTCCTCTAGCCCAGCCTCATTAACAGGAAAAGAAAATTGTGCTGAGTTAGGACTGAAAACAAGGGGTCAAAGAAAGAGACACTTCATTTCTCAGTGTCCATCCCATAATGCCAGTCTGTAACAGCTGCCACTATTTGTAAAATGTGGACAAGAGGGATCGGTGGAGAAATGAAGCCACACACACAAGGGAACACCCTTTTTAAGCAACCACCACTTCTTGCAATGACCTGTACAAGGGTCATTTGGGGTTTTCCTTCCCTTGGACTCTGGGTTTCCTGAGAGGAAGGAGAGTTGAAATACAGGAACCAGTGGCTGCACACCATTTCCAGCAGCACAGGAGACCTTCCTCATTGACAGAGGTTTAGGAACCACATCTGAATCTCCAAACTTCCTGGTGTTCTCCCTTTGAAAGGAGGGAAGACGGGGGAGGAGATGGGTGGGGAAGGTGTCCTTTGAAAGGCCCTGCAAACACAACAAAACTGCTCGCAAACCCTCAAATCTACAGGGAAAATAATTTGTGATACAACTAGGAAAGACAAGGAGATGTTTCAGTTAACAAAACATGCTGGACTAGCAGCACACTTCTGCTTAAAAAGCTGTTTATAATGAACAACAATTACTTACAGTATTATTGCAAGACCATTACAGGACTCAGACACTGAAGAGCATCTGGTTCATCTGGGTGAGGCCTGCAAAACAGTGTCACATATCAGCAAACACCAGCAGTGATGGATTTTTTGTGAGGGCCGTTGGAAGGGGAGGAAATGTTCAAACTCTGACTGCTGAGCCACTCTGTGATCTAATCCTGGCCAGGGAGAAGAAAATCTGTCCCTCACTAGACCTGATAAGAGAAAAACTTCAATTCCCTGGATAAGAACATCAGTTTGTCTGGGTTGTGCTGCAGATCACTTTTCTCTTTTCAAAGGGTTAATGGGACCCCAGAGATAATAAATGGATTAAGCAGCTGTGTAGGTGCTCAGGAGATGAATCTAGGTTGATTTTTCACAAACCTAACCTATGCAGAGTGAGTCATAATTTGCACCTTGCGTCACTCAATAAATGGGTCTTTTAAAAGTCAACCCACTGTGAATGGGCTGTGAGCTCTCCAAAAGCAAGAATTCTGCTCTCCTGCCCACAAGAGGATCCAAAAAGCTTTTCTCCCCAGGTTACAGTGTGATGGCAATAATAGGGACCAAACAAAGAGCTCCATGTTTGTGGGTTTGCCACGTCGCTCTTTAAAGGTCCAAAGGTTTTTACTGAAACAACAGTTTTTGTTAAATGAAAGATGAATTCTTAATCATAAATGTGCATTGATTTCATGGCTGCTCCTGCTGTGCCCTGCAATGCTGCTTCTTTATTCGATTATGCCTCACATCAACTTTTTAATTAATACCTATGTGAGGAAAACCTTGAAAGTTTTGATAAATAACATCTGCTTTTGTGCATTTCAACTGTGCACTTCTGTGAGAAGGAAATGTTTCTATTTTGTAGTCAGCCGGGGGAAAGAAAAGCAAGTAGAGAGGATGTCTACATGTTCACAGGGATCTCAGCAATGGGCAGACAGAATAATCATCTTTTGTTGAATACGAACCTAACGAAAAACAAATCCAACAATACCCTTTTGTTCTGAGCAAGAAAGGCAGGGCTTTAATAGTCTTTAAACGAGATAGAAAATTTCCATCCAAATGGAACCATGGAGTAGGTAGACACATTACAATGTTTTGGAGTTCAGTGATTAAATTTAATACTGTGCCAGGCAGTGATTAGTTGATGAAGGGCGTTCAAAACTAGAATAGAAACAAGGGAATTGTGGCTCCAGTTTAGCTCTGGGCCTTTTGTGCAGTTTGGTGTTCAGCTTTCTACTTTAATAGCAGTGTCAAACAAAAAAAAAAAATTGGTTTGATTTATTTCAAAAACTCAGTACAACTGTAAACACATAAAGCTTCAGCATTCAGGGCCAGATCCCAGAAAGGATCTGAGGTACCACCCAAAGCACAGAAACACATCCTTTTCTGCTGTACTTTTCCAGCTCCCTACCTCAACGCCTGCACTCAGGGTACCAGTACATGTGAATCCCATTAGCAGGCACTGAATTTTCCCAAATCACTGTGCAAGAGACCCCTAATTAAGGCTTCTGAATCCCAGCCTCAAGCTGGGTGCCCTTATCCCTTTGCCTTAGTGCATTAATCCCCCTGGTGAGCCCAATATGACACATTGTCCTTAACACTGCACAAAGATGACAAATCCCCCTGGAGAACAGGAGAATAAATCCCTTTTAACTTGGCTGTGATCTCTCTAAGCCAGCCCAACCCAGGCCATGAGCACGTGGTGCTCTGAGAAGTCACAGCACAACCTGAGCCCAGTGAGTACAGGTACAGCAAGCTTTGCAGAGCAAGAGCAACTTCATCTCCTGGGTTTCTCAAATGGAGAATTACTCCCTAAATTCTGACCAGAGACCTTTAAAGGAATTGAATTTTTTACTTCAGTTTCTGTTCTGTCTTCATATGGACTGTTCCACCACATCCCAGCTCTCAGTGCCTGAAGTCCTGGGTAAGACTCACATAAGTCTCACAAAATATAAGGAAGATTAAGCTGAGATCTTTGTGCTGCAGAAGACACGCCAGTTCTTTTCTTCTTCCTTTCCTGTCATAACCTGCTCCTACAGTCCAAGCAAAGGCCATCATCATTCTAATTTAAGCAAGTCCTCTTAAATTAATATCTATTTTGGCCCAGACCTGCTCTTTGCTGCATTAGTATAAGTCTTTTGTCTTTTAATGGACTTTCTCCAACTATATTCTGGTCTAAGCAAGATTAGAATCTTATTTTGGTGATAATTTGCAGGGTTATGCTAAAGGTCAGCATTGTGCAGGCCACAGATCTTGGTGAAATCTCATTGATTCAAGGGGGAAAGAATTTAAAGTTATGATTTACTATAATAGTAACATAATTTTTTTTAATGATAACTTGTAGATAATGTTTCAAGCTTCTCCTAGAAATTTTAAACTCCATCCATCAATTAACAATAATTAATCACCACACATATTAAGTATTCAAAAAAAGTGTGGATATGGCACTTGAGGATATGTTAGTGATGAACAGGGTGGTGGTTTGATGATCTCAGAGTCTATTCTAACCTTAACAACTCCACGATTCTGTGTTATGTGTGCTAAGTTAGTTGCAGCTTTCACTACAAGAAAGTAAAACAAAAAAGTCTAGGAAAAACTGTGTTGGAGTCTATTTAACACTTCAAATGAATGCTTGTGTAAAGCTCCTCTCAGAATCTCCATCACAGGCAACTTCCCGGACTGCCAGAAGGCCTGGGAGCTTTTCCCATCAATGTGAGAAGCAAGAGATTTGCACCTTAAGAAAAATTTCCAACTTACTCTTCTCGTATTATTTGTGCTCCAGGTGGTGGTAAGACATAAATCCTGGAAGCTCTCTCCACAATGGTCAAATGCCAAGAAATGGAGCAGTTTACTGGAACAGCAGCAGTTTCTGATGTCTTTGCAATGCCAGTTTCAACTAGAAAGGTACAATATTTTATATTCTGAGAAGCTGAGCTAGACCATTTTGGCAAAGAGTCTGTCTGCCTAGCAGGGGTGGGGTAGGTATTTACTATCTCTATAATGACTTCCTACTGCAAGTGGGTCAGGTAATTCAAATAACTCGCCAGGAGTGCCCTTGGTGGAGCCTGGTGAAGTCTCGCCTGTAAGTAAATAGTCCCTGAGCTGCACAGGGCACATCCCCTGTCATGTGATGTCTCAGCCGTTTCCTGGCACTGCCCCTCCAACAAATCCTTCACTTTATCTCCCTCCCATTGTAACAGCTTCACTGCTGAGGCTGCTGCTGCTGCACTTTCTGCTGTCAGTGGCCGGCTGTGAACTGGAAAAATACCTGCTGAAAAGACCAGTCAAGTACTTCAGTGACACCAGAGGCTCCTCCTTTCTCTGCCTCTGTTATGGGCAACCATCCAGTTTGTCAGTTCTGCTTGTCCAGCTCCAAACCAAATGTTTCAGCATCCAGCCTGCACAAATAATCAGGTTTTAAACAAAACCTGCAGCAGAAGATTGGTTTGTTGCCTGCAATCAGTGCAGGGCTTGGCTTTCCCTCATGCTGAGCCTTGATGCCTGATATTCAAACACATGGATCATGTTCCTTTTGGCATTTGGAGGGGGTAAAAGGCGTGGTGTGTGCATGGGAAATCCCAAACTCAGCAAGATGGTAGATGTGCTGCCTTGCACAGTGGTTAAAATGCTAAAGGAAAGGTTTGAAGTAATGAAATGGTAAGAAATAACTACCAGCTCCTATATGGCTCCCTGAGGCACTGTGGATGGGAAGGATGCCTGGTAGATTAGAGCTAGGAGTTGGACTCTGATCCTTTGTCCATTCCAACTCAGGATATTGTCTGATTTTATGGAATCTCCCTTTGCACTAACAGCCTCACCTGAGGGCTGCTGGGGAAGGACACACCAGTCATTAAAAGAAGCTGCAAGCATTCATTATATTCTTGTTTGCCAAAAACACAGTGGCATGGCTTGGTACACCATAAACATTTTGGGCAATGCTGTTCATATTGTACCAATAAGTAAAACCAAGCAGCAAAAAAAAAAAGATGTTCAAAGACTCTTGTGAGCTCTGGGCTGGACTGTTGCCTTCTGGGGAACAGCTTCATGGATGTTAGCATTTTAGAGTAGCTTTTTAAAACAAAATTTCTGAAAATTAACAAGTCATTTCACAGATGAACTGTGTTATCATGAAAAGTTTTGCTTGTTTATCTTTCCAAACAAGCATGCTCCTGTAAAGAACAAATTAATGTCAATATTATTCCTAAATGTAGTTGAAAATTAATACTGTGCCCATGTGTCACTTCAAAGTACTCTGTTTTGATTTTCCCAAGGTTATCCTGATGCCTTGAGTTTTAGCTTTTATATTTTTCAGATTCTGTGCAGCTTCAGTGTGTAATTCTGAGCTTCACATGAGGGGATAGTGAGCTCTGTGCACAGAGCAGGGAGACAAAACAATTCCTGCTCCAGCTGGGCACCAAGGACAAATGATCCAAATCTCAGCCCAGGAGCACAAACCCCATGGGCTGGAGAGAGAAAAACAAGCAGGGTGGGACTGCCTGGGCTGAAGCTGGGATGGGACAATGAACTGAAAGACGCAAACAGAGCAGAACTTTTAAAAGTCAGTGACCCTGGGAGCAGTCGTGCATTTTGGTTCATCTTGGCTGGGCTCTTGTGCTGCCCAAGGTGGATCCATTGAAGCCTCCCAATAAGTCCTTACTTTATTCTTTAGCTCTGTCTAGCCTCTGTTCTAGGTCAGCTTTCACAAGGCATCAATCCCAGTGGCTTTGCCCCACAAAACAAGCCAAAAACCCAGCAGAGAATGAGTCAGGACACAGAGCTGACTCTAAGAACAGCAGCTAAGGGTGCAGCAGAACATGGGACTGGCAGAAGGAGAGAACCCTTTGCTGTAAAACTTTTACTTCAAGCTCCTCCACCTCCCATCAAGGCAAAAGGCTCTCTCAGGGCCTGGAACAGCAGACCTGACAGACCCAGGTCTGCTCTGGGCAGACGTGAGGCACCCGATGCACGCCCTGACGGGAAGGTGGCCCACAGGCCCCGGCACTTCTGAGCAGGGCTTTGAAAAGAGTTTCCAAGGGCCCTACACAAAAAGTCCTTTCAAAAGTGCTCCATAAAACACACCTGAAGAAAGCCCGTTAGCTCTGTGCTCTCTGTTTAGCTCAGGTGTTGTTTTTTCACACACAGAAACACATGTACAGACTTAGTGCACCATACAATGCCCCACTAAAGGCATCAAGTGCTGGTTATAACTCCATCCAAGATCAACAAGGACTTTTTCCACAAGCAACCCTTTGTGTTTGGGAAGCCTTTGCCCTGAATTTTACTGTCTCCAAGTCAACCAACAGGTGCTCTGCAGTCAAACGTGAGCTATTTAAGTGCAACCTGCATAACAACTTCCCAGGCTGGCAGGCAACCTTAAATAGTAGTTAGGAATTGGAATGGGTAAGTTTTATGCAGACAAACAGAAACACTCCCAACAGGAAAAGAAGGGGGGGGAGGAGGAAAGGAAAATGATATCTTTCTTGGTTTCCATTTAGTTTTCTCTTTCATATGTTGGCATAATAACCCTCAAAGAAGAGAGCAAGGCTCCCCAAACCAGACGCCGTGATAATCTGACATTATACAGTGGTTGTTCTTAAAATTTTCCAGTTTTGTTTTGGACAACAACATAATGTGCTGATTGTACATGGGATATTCTCTCCACTTGCACAGAGTACAGATAGCCTTTACTGCTAATACTGAAAGTGTGTTATTTCAGACAAGTTGACTTATATTTTTTTCCCCTGGAGAAAACACTTTGGGGTAGGAAAAAGAAAAAGTGAAAAAGCCCTCTCAGCTAGATGCCAGATGTGTCATTTTGCATTGTAAAGCCACACCACAATTTATAAGCCATGCAACTGCTCATTTGTGTACCTTCCCAGATCAGATGTTTAAGTCTGTTTGTAGGATCAGTGCATTGTAAGGCATAAAATGTGATATTTATGAAGCAAAAATCATACCCATTTGAGATGCCACACAATTACTAAAGGGTGAAATGCATCCCTGCCTAAGTGTTAAGTTTCCAGGCAGTGAGGGAATTGTATTATTCAGGAGATTGTGATATTCCTGTAAGTGCCATTATTTCTGCTACTGGGATGTTTCAATCTGCATAAAAACAAACTCTTACCTCTTCTCTGTCCTCTTGCTCTCCTGTACAAGTACTGGCACTGTGGTTTATTATATTTAATAATATATATTTAGATCTGTGGGGCATGGGCAGGAGAGACACAGAAGAGACATGTTCCTGGGCACTGCTGGTTCTGAAACAAGAGAGAACAGGGAGCAAATCAAACCCCTAAACAGCATCTATGGTGTTATAATAGCAAAAAATAGATTTACTTTTATTGTGTGGTCTTAATATGTGTTATAACACACAGACATAGGAACAGCCACTCCAGTGAGAGCCAAGAGAGCTTCAAAACCCCACAGAGCATCATGGATGCAGCTGGAAGACAGACAGCACCTTTCCATGGGCAATGGGACATTTACTGGGACATGCAGATCTCTGCATGTGAACTGGCTCTGCTTGCACCAAAAAAAGGCATCTCTAGTGCACAACTGGCAGGAATTCGACAGCACAGGGAGGGCAGATGAGATCACTTCACCTGGCCTGGCCTGCCAGACAGACCCAGCTCAGCTGGGGCAGTTCTGCTCTTTGAAGACTTGCTCAGTATCAGTTGTGCAACAGTTTATCAGCGTGGGCTGCTTCCGTAGATACGGTCGTGACCCCTGAGAGTGGAAAAACTTGTTTTGTTGTAGTGGAGGGATTTTCCTGAACTAGGTTAAATAATATTTATTGAATTAAAGTCTGCAGTTGCTGGAGCTGCTCTGGATAGACAGAAGCATAGCTGAGATCTTTCTGAGATCTTTCATCTTTTCTTTCATCTGCTACAATGCAGAAAATCACCGTCTGTTCATTTTTATATTCCTTCAACCTTCAAACCAGAAACTCAGAACTGGCTTTCACTATCCCTTGATCCTTCAGACAGAGAAATCTGACAATTCCTCAAACCACAGGAAACTTAAAAATAGCACTTGTTCCAGCACAGCTACACATTGTTGTTCTTGAAATCTGGGTTAGAAAATACTTGCAGGGTCTGAAAGAGAGAAGCCTGAAGCAGAATGTCTCTATTACCACATTCCTTTATTTAAACAATTAACCCTGTGAACAGAAGAGCTCCAGAAACTGGATTTGTTATTGATTTTATCCCTTAAGACAAATTCCTACATGGATTCCCCAGTAGTAAGTGGTTTTCCTCTACTGCAATAGAAGGGGAGAGGGGGTACCACAAGAAAGAAAGACACAACTTGGGCCTCTGCACTGTATTCAACTTTTTTTTTTTTCCCACTAAACACCTGGTATTTTATTTTCAAGGCCTCAACTCTTAATTGGAAGAACAGGTTGGAAAGTTACTGGAGGAGAAATCCAGACATTTCTTTATCCTCTCTGCCCTGCAAGTTTTGTCATCCAGGGAAGCAGGTGCTGGTGAGTTGTACAGGAACCCACTGGAGTACTCTACAAAGAACTTGCAAGGATTTCTTTTGGGAAAGCAGGACACAGGCCTCCCCTGGCACTAATCAATAGCCTCTACTGGATGCAGCAATTCTGTATTTATTTACCCTTCACCCTCACACTTCAGGGGGCAAGCACACTGTTTTCCCTGGAGGAGAAGTCTCACAGACTGATCTAAACTCAGTTAAAAGCTCCAGATTTGAACTCAGATGGACATGACTATGAAGGGCTCCTCCCTGCTGAACATGCCCACTGAAGGGTTTATTAGCCCATACAGCAACTGCAGCTGCCTCCTTTGTCCTTACTGGAGCACACCTGGATTTAGGGATCTCCCTGGCCAGCAAAAAAGCCACTCCCTGTTGCTGCAGTCTAACAAAACAATGAAATTAGAGCAATAGTTGTGTCACCTTAATCCAGTACAGGAACCTACAATTTCTTATTATGCATTTACCTATTTTAAGCAGTTCCTCAGCATGATACACTTTTCTCTTGCCCCTTTTCACACACTATTTCAAAGACTTCCACTGCCTTTCACTTACAATCTACTTGTGAAGAGCCCGTGGTGTCTTTTTGATAATCCTTTTTAAGTACAAACTATCAACAAGGTCTGCAAGTGTCCAGACAGAAGCTATCCAGAGTGAAGAGGTTATGATTTGCAAAATGATGTTTCTTTTCCACTGTAGGTGGATCAGTATGTGTTTAGGAAAAAGTCTGCTATCTTTTGGGAATGTTTCCAGTTAACTCCATGCTAACCACATTTGATTTGCTTGGTTCTGCCTCAGGAACTGAAAGTAGCTTGGCTCCAGCATTAAATAACCGAGCAGGAAATAGCAGAAGGTTTACCATGTACAGGCTGGCCAGGGGTGGAGCGACAGATTGAACTAAAAATACAGCAAAGATTGGTTTGGGGAGATTCAGATTGGTTCCAATTTAATTAGGAGATATACAAGCTCCCAGTGCTGGTGATTAAGTTATCTTCATTGAAAACACATTGACATATTCAAATGTCACCATGCTTCAAAAAGGGAAGTGTTGAGACATAAAAGCTTAATGCCCTAAAATGAGGATCTGGTCAAAAAATGCTTTCTGCACTTTGTCAGCCCGTCCCCAGGCCCTGCAGCAGGCAGGGTGCTTCCTCTGCCCCATCCCACACACAAGAAAAAGCATTAGAGGAAACTCTTAGCTGCAGCAGAAAATTCACCAGTAGTGCTAATCTTATAAGTTTAATCATGGGTGGGGATGGTGTTGATTTTGCAGAGAAAGATAGGAATAACTTCAACATTTAGATGAAAAAGGGCAAGCAAAATACAGCGTTGCAAATTCAATATAAATATACAGATAGATTACAGATAGAAATTTTGATGAAGTTTTGGCAAAGCAGTAGTTGCAAAGTTCTTAGCAGCAGAGACTTTAGCACTAAAATATCCTTACAATCAATATTTAAAATCATTCAAACTACTGTCCAATCTTTTAATTAACTTGTTAGAAAGATGAAATAAAAGAGTTTATGCCCTCTGATGAACACTGAGGCAGGATCAGTGCAATCAGTGAATCAAGGCAAAACCAGCAGAAAGGAAACCCAGTTTCAGAGCTGGGTAGCAAAGTCTAGGTTTGTCCCTATATTATTCTTTCAACAGTAAATATTTTACTGTCTCCCAATTGCATTCCGAACAAATGAACCCCACTCCAGATCTTAACTGGACTGCAAAAATAAAACCTCGACAGCACATTTATTGATACAGTGAAATATCCAAACAAGTAATTTTATTGCTATGAAGGAAAATATAACAGCTGGAAAAATAAACCTCAAGCTGTCATTGAAAGTTTGGCTATAGAGACAAAAAAAAATGTGAAATGGTTGAAACAAACAGAAAAAGCCCTTCCTGAGGAATGCTGAGAATGGGGTGAGCCCCAGATGCTCTGATTCCTGGCACATCCATGAGGCTGTTCAGCTTGATGGATGGAGAGATCAGAAATCAGGTGGGAAAGTGCCCCCCTGAAAGTAAATCCACATTGTATCTAATCCACTAGGGAGGGAAACTGTGGGAAAAAAATATTGTTGGCAGAGTCTGAGGCAGGAAAGCTGCCACGCTATTCTGCTGTACTTGGGAGAAAAACAGGAGCCCAGATGTTAACACAGGGTCTCCCTAGCCTGGAAAAAGGAAAGGCAAAGAATACCTATCCAAGAAAGCTACTCCTACCATTATCAGTCTTCCCAGTTCTATTTAAAGAAAGCAAAAGGGCCAGGAGAAGAAGCTGTTTTGCAGCTCTGCACAAACAGCCGCAGATAAGGGTGGTACCAGGTGTCAGCTTGCCCTGCAAAGTCACTGAAATGTCAAGGATTGTTTTTCCTCTACTCCCTTTCTCTTTCCTCCGACTGGGAACTGCCAATGTTTATTTAAAAGATATCCCTTGTATTTGGCCAGAATGCCAGCGGGGCAGACGTTAATGGATTATTCTTTGGGGCTGGCAGCCTGCCAGGGTGATAAGGATAGCCGGCCTGCCCCAAGGCCCAGGGCCGCGCCATTAACGGGGCGGCAGCGACGCAATCACCCGGCCAGATGCTCTGCTCTACTGCGTGCAGCAGACTTTAAAAGCTGCTCCAACTCCTACTTGATCTGACCTATAAAAATAATTAAATAAGTAGAGAGGCAGACACGGGCTATAGAGGGGCACTAATCCATCCTTGAGACCCAGGTCTGAAGCTTCTCTTTGGCAGTGGCGCGGAGAATTTGCTCAAACCACCATGAAGTCCCTGAGTGTTTCTGTTCACTGCTCTGCCCTTGAACTAGATCTCAACCTGGGAGCCCTGAACTCTCCTGCTAAAAGCAGCACAAGTGAGGGAGCTCATTGTACTGCTGCAGCTCAGCATGGAATGACAACAAAAGCAGAGCTGGTTTGAGCTCGGCAGGGCAGAGGAGGAGCCTGGCTCTGAGCAGCGATCCCCGCGGTAACACGGTGAATGCCACTACCCCCTGAGACGGCAAGCCTGAAAGAATGGGATATTTTGTGTCGTGAGATATATTTAGATTAACATTGTTTACTATTAATCTTCTCTGCAAAGCCCTTTCTTTCCCAACAGACAAAAAAAGCCCAGGATCACTCCACCCCTGTTATCATGTGTTTTTTGGAAGACGACCTTTTCCATGGCCCATCAGACAGCACAGACTGTAATTAAGGTGCTTATAATACAATTTAGTAAAGGCAGGAGCTGGGGCACAGTAGCATTTACTGCTGTGATTGAAAGCCTTAAAAGTTATGAGGAATTGACCAAGTAGTAATTTTTTCTGTTTGGAGCTGGCAAAAAAAGAAACTTTGTGCTCATTTGAGAAGCTGGGCTGCCACTAATGAAGTCAGAGCAAATAGAGCTGCTTTCCTGTTTCTCATGAATGCAAACAACGAAGGATTACCCTAGACAGGTGTTCCCTCCAAAAAGAAAGATGCAGCAAGATTTAGCTACCTTTTTTTTTTCCTCTGGATTTTTTTTTCTCACTTTAAACATGACAAAAGAAACCCCCAGTGTCACATACTGTTACCTCAGGAAGGTACCACAGTCCAATTTTGATGGTGACCTCACTTGGTTCAGATGTGGCCCACACTAAAATCAGGTTGAGGACATGCTAAAACCCTCATGTCAAGCTGTAAGTCATTCCATTCCAAGACTGATGGCTGATACTTCCAAAGGAAATTCAGTGCTGAAATAAAAATACATTTCTTTTCTTCTGACATTTCATTGTTCCTTTGCACAGCCTCTCCTGAGGTTTTTAAACAGGATTGTTCTTTGAAACACGATTCCAGCAACAGCACAAAATCAGACATCTGCAGCTGTAGAGCCATCCTCAGTCTCAAGGCCATCATAAGAGGAGTCAAGAGAGAATTATACAAGTCCAGACAGAACTAATCCAGCAGCAACCTGAGGTCTGGAAGTTGGTCTGATTTCTCTGTTCTTTCCTTACTCTGATGGTAAGGCAGAAATTTCAGTTCCTGCCCTGAAATGTTACTGGGTTGTCAACAGTGAAAGTTATTGAATTCTTGGATGTAGCTTTGTGTTAGCATCAATTCCTGGGGTGGTTATTTAATGTGGAGGTTCTTTGGTACCAAAGTGCCTTGGACTCTCAGCCATGAATTACTGGAGCTTAAGAAAGGCAAGTCACCCATGGATGTAGTGCAAGGTAAATCAGCCATGGATGCAGTGAAGCTGAAGTCACCCATGGATGGAGTGCAGAGTTTCCAGGTTGTGATGGCACAGGCAAAGCAGGGTGGAGGATAAAAGGAGCACATCTGCAAAGTGGGATACACAACTGGGGCCTGTAAACACCATTTATTATTGTTTCTTTATCTCTCACTAGGAGACAAAGCTGGTGTTTCTCAGCAGCAGTTTTACCACGACAAATAGCAATCTGATTCCATGGTATGACAGCTTATTCCTAGCACTAGGAGTGGGTGCACCAAGGCAGGACAGATGGAGGCTGTGCCACAATCAACATTCAGTGGGGTGTCTGTCCTCACCCACTCATCTGCCTGCTCATTCCTCTCCGACTGCTCTGGGACTGCTCTGACCCCACCCCTGAGCTGTTTCTTTCCCGCTGCCTCCTTCGTTGTTTTCCGAGAGCTTTCTTGCTGCCCACATGTGTCCCCTCCTCCTCTTGGACGCTGTATTTTCTACAGAAGCAACAGATTGCTGTGGTGTTGTCCTTTTGATCTAATGAGAGAAACTCCTACAACAATGATGTGCATGTGCTTCTTTTTTCCTCATTATTAACAAGAGACTTGGATATACACATCTCCCTCAGGATCCTGCTTTTTCTGTGGGTCCTACCCCTACTGCCCCTGCTCTCTCAACTTAACAAGCTTTTCTCTCCAGCCTACACCTGCATCATTTCTGCTGCTTCTCCCGGTACAGCCCTGAGAGCCCCCACACTTCCCCTGCCCTCCCTGCCTCCTGTGGCTGCTGTTCTCCAAGGGAAAAAACCTTTTACACACAGCGAGGGCAGCAACGATCTCAGTGTCACTTCACAGATGCTTACTAAGTTCTTAATCATCCTGTGTTTGTCCAGGGCTGGAGTACAACACAGGGGTTCTGATTTCAGACACAAAAGCCTGGCTTTCAGTCAGGGAGGATGGACTCCAGGGTCACTGCTGAAACACCACTAGCACTGGTCCATGTTTTGTTTTCCCAGCTCTGATGAGCCCTCTGTGGCTGAGCTTTATTTTACAGCGATATCAGGTTTCTTTCTCATTTTTACTCTTTATCATTTTATTTCTGAATCATGCATTCAGGATGGATTTTAAAACTGGCAATGATCATTGTACTGACACTGTTCTAAGACCTCAAAACCCTATAATCTCACACAGATAAATGCAGCCTTTAAAATCATCTGGGGAAGAGAAGGAATGGTTATACTCATGTTACTGCAGTCACTGAGGCTCTTACAAACCTGTGTGTTGGTAGTAAGAGAACCCAGAGCCAATATGTACTCCCCAAATAGTTTTCTAAATCCCCTGGAGCACCAGCTAACAAATCCATGTTTCTGTGCACTGGTTAATCTCAGAAAGAAACAGCACAAAGCCAAACTCTCACTGACTAAGGGAAGTATAAAGGTGCATTTTCTTAGTGATTAGAGTTGTACCTATCCAAGGGAACTTACTGCAAAGGACAATTCTTTGCCTCTCATTCCCATCCAAACCATAACAAACCTCAGGATTATGAGGTTATTTAATTTAATTATTCCAAGAAAATTTTCCTTTCCATGCTTCACCTTCTTTCTAAGCAATTTATTGGATTGTTTGTGTTTCTCTGTAGATTCCACCTGTCTCCCCAAGTCTCCTGGCTGCCCCTGCCCTGGTGGGCTCCTCCAGCCACTGGTACTGAGTGGCACAAAGTGCTCCAGCTCCCAGGGCTGCAGTTTGAACCCCATAAAATAGCTCCTTCCCTTCTGGAGCCTTGAAGGACTGTGGAGGTCATTTAGAGACCAACCAGCAGCTGCTGCTGATATGGGGGAGGAGGTTGCCCAGGCTGAGGATTGTGGCTTTAAGGGAGCACCACACATGGGATTCTTATCTGAGGATAAAGTGTCTTTCCATCACTGCCAAATCTCTCCGAGGCTGTGGACACGGATTCTGACACAGAATTCTGTGAATTCTGTGACATGCTACACAAGCCTGTGCATGTACACACCTGTATTCTGTCCAAACTCCAAAATTCCTCGTGTTTTTTCTGGTGTTAAAGTGTCTCTTTGGTCAGAGCAAGGCAGGGCTGTGAACACCCCTTCTGAACATCCTCCCTGGGAGCCCAACCATGCCCTGAAACTGCTCCCGTGCTCTCCATTAAAGTGGGAAGAAAAAAGAGCAAAGCTCCTGCAGCTCAGTTAGGTCAAATACGAGGTTTCATTTGCCTGTTTGCCTCATTTTGCTGTCATCCTGAAGGGAAAAATAAGGGGTGGGAAGGCACCAGGAGAGAAAAGCATCATAAATCATTCACTGTATTAGCAGGAGGCTGGGTCGGCAAGCCTTGCTCATTTAGCTACCTTAAATTTCATCCAACCTGCTTATCCCCCAGCTGCAGGAATAACAGACCACTTGAAAGGTAATATTTTTGCTATTAGTGAAGAAAAGAAAAAATGTGATCTTTGCTGTAGCATGGGAATAATTTTTCCAGAGCTACACAGAATGAGCCTGAGTGAATATTGCTATTTTTGGCAATAACCCTCCTGTTTAGCTCACATCAATAATTTTAATGCTTTATTTGTGGTTTGGGCTATAAGAAATGGTGAAAGCCTGCAGAGAAAAAAAAGAAAAGTGTCAAAATTAGCTAAATAATTTTGAGTTCATGACATTCATAAAAATACATGAATGTTTTCAGAATTCTTAGAGTCTATACATGCTCATAAAGCTGAGCTATGAAAGCATTTTATTTTACATATGCAAACTTCACCAAATTATTCTTTATGAGGTTTTAATTGGACCTCTAAGGTTTCAGTGGTTACAATGACAGACTGTCAAACATTCTTAGATTCCTGTGTCTTGCAACGTCAGGAATACAGAGAATCTCATGTTTTGTCCCAGTAGCATTTTTCACAGTATTTTTCACTTTTTATATCACAGCAGCACTGACTCAGAGGCTCTGGTGTTTGAGGTGCTGCCTAAACAAAGAACTAAACCAGACTTTCAAGGTCTCAAAGCTCTTTACATTTGACGGGGAGATATTTCGCTCCAACAATTACAGCTGATGTTGCATCATCTCCCTTGCACTCCCACAGCAGTTCTGACCCCTCTGTAGGTGGCCAGAGACCCCAGTGCTCCCTCTGAACATCACTTTTCCTCCTACGTGCCACTGCTTGCTTCTTCTGTTCCAGAATCTGCTCTGGGAGAGAGCAGCACTACTGGACTCTGTGTAGGAAAAGATGGGCCATAGGTGGGAACATGCTCAGCCAAGAAATCTGATGTCTCTCAGGGCTTGTTGCAGACTGGTCACAGGGTTCAAAACACTTTATTTCAGAAGAAAAGGCTTGATTCTTAGCTTGCCCTGAAAAGTGTTCCCTTCCTCCTTTACAGAACTTATCCAAGTCTTGATTATTTGAAAAAAATAGACACAAAAATAATGTAGTTAGTTTCCCCTTACAAAAACCACTTTAAAGCATGAACCTACCCAAATATTCACACTATCTTAAATACAAGAGGAATCACACCCTAGTTAGTCGTATTGCTCAGGCTGCTGTAGTTGGGCATGTGCTTCATTAACTTAAGTGCATTAATCAAGAAAAAGTACTAACTGGGAGAAATTTTGTCTTCAAGCAAACCAAGAAATGAAGATACTTCTGGAATTCATGAAAAAATAAAGATTTTCTCATGTTTTTACAGGCAAACAGTTACACAGAAACATCCATTCAGGCTCAGCAGATCTAGTTTAGGACTGTTGCTAAGTGAGTAGCTTGGGCTAGAGAAGGAATAATTGTTTTTACTACTGCATAGCAACTCTGTTTTTTTCTAAAAATTACATGTTTAAGTTCTGCAAGTTCTACAGCCAACATTAAATTCAAAATGATCACACTAACAGAAGAAAAAGTAAAAATGCAAGGAGGGAAACTGTAGTGCCTTTCCCCAGTCAACAAATGCCCTTTAATGATGTCAGGCTGAGACTTACACACAAAGAATTAAGTGACCAGTAAATTTTTTTTTTTTTTTCCATTTGAAGCTAACATGGTAGCAAGGCCATCTGCATGGTGTTTACACCATGCACTGGCTGCAATTAGAAGCTGTGAATTTGGTCATTAGTTGACTGGTTTGAACACAACTGCGTTGGCTGAAATGCCAGCATCAAGAGCAGCTGTTGTGGAGTGTGTTATTGTAGTTAAGACCATTCCTGAAGATAGAGGTTCAAGGCCCTCTGGAGAAAAGAACTCAGCTTTCCTATGGCCTGGGTAACAATTCCCTTCATTAGACTTGAGTTTTTAAGTTCTATTTATTCTAAATCTAATTATGAGTATTTGATAAAATAGCAATGGATTCACAGCAAAGAAAGTATTATGGTTATCAGGTAAATTAAAGCTAAAACTAACTGGGAACAGTGAAAACTGTATTTTCTAGCAAAATTACAAAAATAAGCTATCATCATAAGATATGAATGCACAGAAGATAGGGGTTTTCACAATGTCCCTGAGATGATGCGTTGTCTTTCACTGTATTCCAACATGCTCAAATTGTGTCGTCCATCCTCAGCCCAAGAACCTCCCCCCTTCTCACACAATTTTTAAAGACCAAAATTAGTGTTTTAAAGCAGCTTTGCTGCATAACCTCCTACCTCAAGCCACTGCCTGAGGCACAGCTGCTGTGAATCATTATGTAGAAAAATATCCCCCTGAACAAGGCAGTGAAAGTGCATTAGAAAGAATATCAGGATCTCCAGAGCTGGCACAGAGAATCCCTGCAGCACAAGTTGATGAGAATGAGCAGATTTCCAACAGCATAAAGCTTGAATAACAGTGGTTGAAAGGAACTAAATAGGAATCAGCCCCACACTGATTAGGGGCTGCAAGGGAACATGTGGCCTCAATCAGGACAGGGCTGGTTTTGAGAACAAAAGCTGCTTCTCCCTTTCCTGGGGACACTTCTTGAATTACATATTCCTTTACACAGGAGACATGCTGGGCCATGATACACAGATAACCACCAGGCCAGGCACAAGGTTTTCCTCTGCTCTACACCACTGTAATTATCTTAAGCAGGGTTTACAAATAAAAGCAGTGTTCCCCAGCCCCTCATTTCATATATATCCACCTGTCACGATATATACAGGAACCACAAACCAAACGTGGCCTCTGACTTCACCTCAAACAACACATGGCCCAGGGTTTCCAGGTTATTATTTGATAATACTGGAAGGCATTGCAGTGTGTGGTTCATCAAAGGCATCTGAGCTGCTCACTCACCCCACACTGAAGGAAGGTTTCCCATGCTCGTGTCTTTTAGCTGGCCTGTAATTTTAAAAGGATGATTTTTAGAGCTGGTTATAATTTAAACCTTCCAATGTTGAGCAGGTTTTGGACTAAAATGGCAACATTCCTTAGGGAGGGAAATATGAGAAAAAATAAATTAAAATTTAGAAAATTTTAGACAACTATTTGTTTTATTTCACATTCAGAGCACCCCAGCATCCTTGTACACATGGTCCTACACAAAGTAAATGCTTCATAAGGAATTCTACTTCATGGAATCCCAGAATGGTCTGGGTTGGAAGGGACCTTAAAGCTCATCTTGTTCCACCCTCTGCCATGGGCAGGGACACCTTCCACTAGACCAGGTTGCTCAGAGCTCCATCCAACCTTCTGGTTCAGAAGGGAAGCTCAGTTTTTATAAAGCTGAATTCATTGTGATGTCTCCTCACATGTCAGAAAAGTACATTTCAGCCTAATGTGCAAAAACTTAATGAAAATGTCCTTCCCCTCTTCCAGCTTTAATAGCTTTTGACCCAATTAGAAGATTGCAAAGACATTTAACAGTGCAGAAGAGATTTGTAAGATATGAAACTTCTCTGAACTGTGTGAAAATAGGTATATGTG
The DNA here is from genome assembly GCF_027887145.1 of Ammospiza caudacuta. Lineage (NCBI taxonomy): Eukaryota > Metazoa > Chordata > Aves > Passeriformes > Passerellidae > Ammospiza > Ammospiza caudacuta. The sequence goes on along the minus strand of NC_080599.1, from coordinate 45,132,010 downwards.
TAGGCAAGAAAAAGGTGATTAGTGCTTCCAGCAAGGGAAAGGTTGCAAAATAGGCTTGTCCTTAATGAGACATCATAGACTATTTTCCATGCTGGAAATGAGAAATGTGATGCTTTTCCCAGTGGTGAGATATTTAATTACAGTTTTGACCTTATATTCACTAAAAAACCTCAACATAGAACACCAGAGTCAATGTATTTTGCTTCTCCTTCTTTGGGTTAAACTCCTTGTTTGTAAAACAGGGTAACAAGAGAATTTTCTGGTTAAAATAGTAAAAATGTGATGGTTCATGTGAAGGTGAAAGAAATGGGCAAAAAGAAAACAAGAGCAGTATTTTAATTGAAAAAATAAAAAAAGAAGCACCTGCTAACTTTGATCAGATTTCCTCCACTCTCCCTGGCCTGCAAATATAAACAGATGGGGTGCCTCAGGTAAAAGATATCTGGCAGCATGGAAAGATCTCTTCCCACTGGTAATGAGGAGATGAATCATATTATCTCACTAAAGTAAATATTATTTTAAGCCAAAATCTCAGTTATATTTCATGGGGTTTTTTCCCTTCCATTTCTGAACAGATCCCACTGGGTTCAAGGTGAAATCATCTGGCATGTTAATAGGATTGATCCGTAGAAAATGATGGAGTAAAAAATCCCCACCCAAACCAACAGCTGTCCCACATCTCATCTGGGTCACTGCTGCAGCCTCACACTCATGGTTTGTGCTGGGTACAGAGCTCCTGGGGCAATTCATTCCTTGTAGAGAGCTGTGAAGACAAGGAAGGTCCAGGAGTGGGGAGTTCACCTTGTGGCCTGTGCGGGAGCCCAGGAGCGGCACAAAGCCGTCATTCAGAGCACAGGAGCGCTGTCACTGACACAAACACTTTCCAAAACATTCTTCACTGCAGTTTTGGTGGAAGGTGTGACACAGCTTCAAATATTTGTTTCTTTGTTTCCACGGGAACAACAGCATAGAGGTTTAATAATAAAGCAACATCGATCCTCGGAGTTTGAGAAAGTTCCTTGATTTTTGTTTTGAGTTAAAGATTTACTTTTCTATGGCTTTCCACTTTCCCCAACAACCAATGAGTTAAACTGTTTTATTTTTTATTTATTAAACTGTGGTTTAATGCCCTTTCAGTACTTTGGGGGGAAATCCAAAACATGAAAGACAAGTCTTGAGAAATTTGTATTGTCCTGATGCATAAGCCAAGCTTTCCACTAAACACATTCAAGGAAGTTCCCATTTTGCAGACTTGGAATATTTCATATCAGATCTCTAATATTCACAATCTTCAATTACCCCCTCTGAATTATGGAGTCGAGACAAAACGTCATGGAAGGAAGGAGCAGAGTCCAGAAGTTGGGGCATAAAATGTCGTCAGCACTTGAACTTTAATCCCAGTTGTGAAAAGAAGGGAGGAAGTTCAAAGGCTTTTATTCACACAGCTTTATTTTTAAATTGCATTTTAATATAAAATAGTCCAAATAATTCTTTGTACTGTAAAATTATTTTTATACTATAAAATTTTTCATATAAAATAGGAAGAGAAAAACTCTTCCAGAAGGTGTGTCAGAGCAACAGTTTACTTGAAAAGTTTCTGCAAAAGTCAGCTCAGAGGCATCTGTTCATTAAGAATGCAGAGAACTCAAGACAGTGCTCCTGTTAGGCACCAACATCCTTGTTTAAAATTGGGCTATGGATACATTCCCCATGGATTGTGTGTAAATTTACTGGACCTGAAAGAGGTAGATTTGTTTTGTAAAAAACTAGGATTGTGATAAATAAATGGTTTTGAGACTGAAAGAATTTTTTCCTTAAAGTGACAGCAAAGTGTGCTCAGAAATTATTCTCAAGCTTGATGAACATATATGATTATGTACAATTCTGACTAAAATATCTGATGCTTTCAAAATACACACAAGAGATGTTCTTGCCCCTCAGAGGGATATGGATGCAAACATCCATACATCAGATACATTTCCTTCTCCTAAGCATGAGTAGCACTACTATTATTCAAAAACCCATGGAAATGGTGCCCTAGGAAGCTGCTCTGCCCAAAGTGCCTTTGCATGATAAACTCTGGAAGAGTGTGAGGAGAATCTCAGCACCAGTAAATACTAACCATGCCGCTGGAAAATAAATAGAGGCTGACAAATGATTGCTGAGGTAATCCCCGTGAGAGTGTCTAGACGAAGGGAGTCAAACCTCCAGTCCGTAGGCTGGAGCTGGCTGCCTGGAGCCTTTCCACCAGCCTGCAGCTCCTTGTGCAACACCCACTGCAATTCAGCCCACAGGCACCTGCTTGGCGGCGCCCGAGAAGGCCACGGAGAGCAGCCAGGGAATGAATCCTGCTCCCCACCACAGCTGTCTTGTCTTTCACTTCTGCTCCTCCAGCCCCAGCCCAGGAATGCCCCAAACATCTCTCCATCTCTTCAGCTCTGCACCAGGCACAGCATCTCCAGGTCTGCAGAGCAATGGATTTGCTCAGCCACACTTTGTGTTCACAGGTCTGAAAGGGGTTACTTTTCCACAAGCCGTGACTCCCTTTTGTCTCCTGCCAAGGGAAAAGAGAGGCAAGATGCAAAGGAAAGATTTTTTTTCAAGTGGAGATGAAGCAAAGGGTACTGGAACAAACCCAAGCAGGAGCCAAAAATTATTAACATGGAGGAAAAAGAATGATCAAGAGTTGGAGGAAAAGCCGGGATAGAGATTCCTTGAGGAAGCAACACCTGAGTAGTGATAAGTAAAGAGACAGAGAACTGTTTCATAAGGCATTTTCTCCTTTAGGTAAAAAAAATTCTTTTTTCAAACTTCAAATGAAATCTGTAACATTCAAAAATAAATAAATCTCTCAGCAGTGTGAGAGGAGTGCAAAATGTGTCTCTTCACTCATCACCCACAGACTTGAACTGAAATAGTCATTTGGCCCTTGCCAAGGTGTGCAGCCGCTTCAGTAGTGCTGTAAATCAAAAGGTCCCCACAGTCTCCACACAAGCAAGTCTGAAGGTCACTAAGCATGATGCAACAGTCAGGCATGAAATATCTCTCACTAGACCTGATACTCTATCATCAAGACTAGGGAAAAAAAGAAAAAAAAATCTATGATGCACCTGTACTCTTTCACATCTGTCAGGATGGGGTGAGAAAAGGCAAGGAGAAAACATCAGATTGGTTTATTGTAGTCAGGTAGACAGTGCAGCACAGCCATGCTGCTCAACATAACAGAAACAGCTTCCCCAAGCAGGATGGGAATGATAACTTCCCTGAGATTTGGCAGATAAAACAGATGTGGGCAGTTTTGACATTTCACTAACATTTAGATCTCTCATCAGGCAGGTGACTTCATTCTCTCTGCCAAATAAACAATCCAAGCGCTTGCTCACCATGAGGAGACTCTCGTACTTATCTCCAAGTCATCACATCACCAACATCAAAGAGTAAGAACAGCCCCTTTCCAGTAAGAAAAACATCCCAGTACCTGTAGGAATTCGAGGCCTGACCCACCTCTGTTTGTGAGAGGTGGCACAAGATGAAAATCACCACAAGATGAAAATCACGTGGCTTCACGGGGCCTCCATGGGCAGCTGTGCACACCCCGCCATGGCATGAAAGGTCCTGCTGTTTTCCAGGCAGTTTGATTAAATTACAGCTACTCTGAGAGACTTAAATGAATTATCAAAATGAGCAGAGCAACCAAAACTATCACACACAAGAAATCATTCCTTCCTTCAGAGGGAAAAGGCTCTGCAGCAACTCTGAATCTTGGGAGAAAAGTGCTCAATTACTTGAGGAGAGAATCCAAATAAATCCTGTTTCCTTGGGGAAATCCTGCCTTGCTCTCAGCCTGCTTGTTGGATCAGTTTCTATTTAATCTCTTTCACTGGACTTTTGGCTGAAGCCCACCTATGTGTTGTTTTCCCAACAGTGCAAAAGCAGCTGCTTTCCCAAGGCCTGAGAAGACCCATCTGACACGTGATGCTCAGGGCAGAGCAGGCAGGGAACCCTCCTGGCTCTGGGACACTGAGCCCATCCACACAAACAGACCCAATCTGCTGCATCCCTGCCAGCCAGCCAGGGCTTCCATCTTTTTAGTTACTTGCACTATCTCTATGTTAACCAAGAAGACCAAACAAAAAGAAAAATAAAGCACAGAGAAAGAAAAACAAAAAAAACCCCTCCATCTAAAAAACATTCCCTGTGCCAGAAGTATTAGTTAATGAGTCTGATTATTGGAAGGCAGTCTAAAGCCCTGATTAACTAGGGAAAGAAAAAAAACAAAAAAAAAAAAACACAAAAAGAAAAGAAAACAAAAACTCCTAACAAGAATAACTACTCTCCACACTTTATTGAGGGCAGCAATCTGTGCAGAGGGAACCATCCTCCCAGTTGCTGTCTCCCCATTACATCCACCAAGGGCATCTGCCCTGGCCCTAGCAAGGGCCAACCCTGCTCTGGGGCACAGCCAGAAGATCCATGAGACAAGCCAAAGTAAATGTGCTTTTCCATTTTTTAAATAGATGTCACTCAAAAAGGAAATTCAGACTTTTTGAGCCATTCTGAGGTTTGTCTCCTCTTTACCTACATCTCAAGTAGCTCCAATTCTCAAATTCTTACAATTCCAAGGAGAGAGGATAAGGCTCCAACCCTTTGCTTTGAGATCTCTAAAGGAAAGGCAATGTTCAAGTGCCAAATACTACAGGTTTCCAGTGGTCTCCAATATCCTGAAAATATGTTATTTTTAGCATGTGGCTGGCAGAGAAAGGAAGTGTTAAATCTTGGACCAGTATCAAATCTGACTGAAAATTAGCAGCTAGGAACATCCTCTTTGATTATTTATTCCACTTTCCATATCCGAATGGCCCCAGAGGGACAGTAACAATGACAATCACTAGGAAAACACCTGCTGATGGCAGGTTAGTCCAGAGCATTTGCCTGGCTCTCCCCATGAAAACATCCTGCAGTTTGTTTCCTCATTTTTGACAAGCAGATTCCTGGTGCAAGCAGGATGGTCTGTCAGGAAAGGGCCCTCATGCTTTGCTGTAACTCCTCCATTGCAACACTTGTAAAAGAGCAGGAGACAAGAAGAAAACCACACTCAATCCTCTTCCAAGTGCCTTTATAATTTTCTCAGAGGTCCTTATGGCACTGAGCCAAGTTGCTTGTAACAATCACAGCCCAAGAAGTGCATTACAATTGGTCAGGGCTCGTAGAGGCTCCAAGGCCTTTCCTCTCACTATCTGCTAGAAGCTTTCTAAATTAAGAAACATGTCCTGCTGCAGCTTTAACAGCATTTTGATCTCAATTACATTTGGCATGGTGCTGGGCCAGCCTTCTTTAAATCACTGGGGTTTCTACGGGCACCAGTCAGTGTAAAATTGGAATTCATGGCACTTGCCTGCAGGGTGGACAGCCTCAGAGAGGGCTGGTGGAGCAGGACATAGCTCTAGCATCATGTTTCTCATTTATTCAACACGAAATCAAAATTGAGATGTCACCATGGTGCTTGCAGCACTCCAGGTTTGCCCACACTGTCAGAGAGGGGCTGAGCCAATGGCTGGGAGTCCTTGGGCACCATCCCCAACAACCAGAAAATCTCCTGTACCACAGGTCAGTCTCACTCACCCATTTCACACTCACTGTATCCAAATCTCTGATGCCCACAGTGCCACGTGGATCTGCCTCTGTCACACTCTGCATTTAAAGGCAGTGGGTCTGTGAGACATCCACACAGGGAGCTGCAGATCAGGAGGAATCCATGGTGCACATGCAGCTGGCATAGCACAGGCACTCCCAAGGTGCAGAACACATTTGAAATCCATGAAAAAAGCTGTTTTCTTAGCAGTATCAGTGCAAAGCTATTGGGAACTGTCTCCCTGAACCAGCCAGGCTTATCACCACTGCCAACCCACTCTGAGCAGCAAAGGCTGGGGTCTTGCCTCCAATTTTGGCTGCCTTGCTGCAGCAGAGATGAAGACTTAGCTCCAACACACATGGAATGACCTCTACTGAAGTACAGAGCAGCTTTCAAACCCTGCTCCTCGTCCCCCAGCTCCCAGCATGACCCCAGAAACACCCAGAAGGCGCCAGGGCAGGGCATTTCAAAGTGCAGGACAACACAGGCAGCTGTCACATGTGCCCTGCACCAGAGACAGGGCACAAACAGCTCTGAAATGCAAGGGGAAGCCTGCAGTGCTGCCAGCTAATAAAGTCAATACAAACGACATCAGCCCCTTCAGGTCAGAAGGAATGACAAGAGGGACATGCCACAGAAGGATGCATGGAGAATTCACAGATGGACAGGCAATCTCAATTAAACTGTCCTCCCCTCCTATTCTCCTCTGAATTACAGCTTTAAAACCCCTCAATTATCTAAACTCAATTAGTCTTAGAATATTTGAAGCTTCCTGTTCAGACTAATTTCTCTCTCTTTCCTCATTTGCAGCGCTTGACTTGCATTAAAGAACACTTAGTGCCTGTGGTAAGGAGAACTTTACAAAGGCGGGTCAGGACTGTGGGGTATTGACAATCTCCCCTCTATTCTTCCTGTGCCTGAGAAGACCATGCACTTCCAGTCCTCCAGATGAATTTTCAGCAGCTCTGACATGCTTTTTCATGCCTTTTTTTCTTATACCTTAAGCCAAACATTTCCATTGCTAGTAGCAACTGTCATTCATTGCAGCTATTTTCACTCCTAAAGGTTTCCATGTGTATTTTCCATAGTTATTTGCAAAGCAGCAATTTTTTATTATTGCTATTATTATTCCTGAGAAACAGAAAAACCAGGGTGTTAATTCCAAGAGAAAAAGAACATGAGTGGCAATGCAGGTAGTAAGAGAAGACAATAGAAGGAACCAGTTAAGATTCCCTTTTGATTCAGCGATGCAGTTTCTTCATATAGCCTAAACCTGCACATTTTCATTCAAAGGGCAGCCATGTAATCAGTGAATCTGGAATTTCCTACTGTTTTAGCCTCTGCAGTGGTGGATACCAATGTAAAGATTTAATTTTTTATTAGACTCCTGTAAGAAACCTTGATCTTAAGGTTTTGTGCCCTTCCTGAAGTCTGAGTATCTCATTCTCCCTCCAAAACCTATATGAATATATATTCATTCCCCATTTCAGGTGAGGAAGCCCATGGGACCCCAAATAACACAGATGTTACTAAACTCATACCTCCAGAATTGCCTAAATTTTTTTTTTAACTTTTACTACCTTGATTAAAAGGTAGATGCACCTCCCCAAAATATGTATTTTGAATTGAAAATTTGCTACTTCCACTTAGCTTAAATCTACAAAAAAAAAAAAAAAAAAAGCTTAAATTAACCTTATAATGATCATAGGTTTTACTAAATGAAAATATCTGTACTTAAAGCAGGTCCCTGCTGCCTCATGCAGGCAAGCCCTCATGGATAGGAAGCACAGACATTGAGGGCATTGCTCAAGATGAAGTAAGAAATGTCAGGGCAAGCCAGAACTGAAGCCAGTCTGAGTCCTGATTCAGCACTTTAACCACAGAGCTGTGTCCATGAGGCACTGGCTGTCTGTGCTTGGGATGCTGTGTGGGATCAGATGGAAACTGCTCCTCTGGGGAGCCAGACACCTCTGACTAAGGGGCAGGAGCAGGATCACACCTTTCCTGCTTCAAAGGAAACTTCTCCCTCCAGAATCGTTCTGGCCCAGAACTGGCTGGAAAACAAGAATTAAATTTTGCAACTGTTTTTGACATTTTGCATTTAGTTCTATTCTTGCATTGGGCTAATAGAAAAGTAGACCTTTTTTTTTCACATCAAAGCACAGACACAAACCTTTTTCCCTCCTGTCTCTTAGGAGTGCTCTTAGTGAGAATATCACCCATCCCCTCTCAGATCTTCAAATCCTGCAGTCTCTTCCCTCCACGAGTTTTACCTCTGAGCGAAGAAGGTTTCCAACAGACCAGTTCCTTTGAAACTATTACATTTCTACCTGAAGTTCTGATATTAGCAAGTCATTCTTTCCCAGAGATTAGCATTTTCTTAAGACATAAAATTCAGGAGGAAGAAGCCACAGACCATGTTAGTCCTGGGTGCCAAGATGCAGATTATAATGCAAAGAATAATTTTGTGCAGTCTGTAGCTGAAAATGTTCTCCAGGCTTGGTATTGTGGAATGGCCCAATTGTGTTCTCAAGCCATGCATTGGGTTTGGGTTTTTGTTGGGTTGGGTTTGTTTTTTTGTTTCTCTTTATAGATGTTGATTCACAGGAAAATTATTAAGCTTTGAATTTGTTTTTTGGCTTCAACCTAAACTACACTCTTTATGTGAACCAAGGGGTAACGCCAGTTTCAGGTGAGGAATAAATTGTTGTTGTGCCTCTTTCACCTTTTACAGGAAATCCATGTACAGACTTTGGAAGGACATTCCTACCTTCCAGCCACCCAGCTGGGCTGCAGCAGCTATTACTGAAAATTCCAGGTTGTCATTTCAGCAGAGAAATTTCTGTAGTGTCAAATCCATATCAACTTCAAGTCTGGCCCTACAGGTATGAAAACTACTTCAGATAAAATGCTGTCATTCATGCAAATTATCTAAACTTGGGAATAGTGAATATTTGAGCACCCAGCAGGGATAAGAAACTTTTTGACTTTGACATGGGTAAGAGCCTTCTTCTTTCACCAATAAAATATTGTGGGAAAAACTAAAGCAAAGCTAAAACTACATAAACCAAGTTATTGTAACAGCTTCTAAAGACAGATGAGAGTCATTACATTATTTATACACATGAGGGTATTGGGATAGACAGGATTAGATGATTTACCCAAGATCAAGCAGTGAGTCAGTGACACAGTTTTCTGCTGTCCAGTGAAAACACACATGTACAGTAAGCTGAAAAGAATTCATTTATTCCCCATATCAAAAGGAAAAAGGATAGAGCTTTCCCTCTAGCCCAGCTCATGGTTCCAATAAGTGTTGATAGAACTGAATTTGGCAAGCAGGAAATTCACTGCACTAGTCACACATGCAAAGCATTTGCTAAAAACAAAAAGCTTAAATTACTTAATTATCAACAGTTTTTACTTGCCCAAGCCACAGACCTATCAAAGTTGTTTCTTGCTGATTTCTTGAGGAATTAGAAGGATACAACCCATCCAGTGTCCAAGGCATGGCATAATCCACCAGGACATTGTGCAATGCCAGAGTCTTGCCTCATGTCTGAGTTCAAATTGCCCAAACTGCATTACAGGGTTTCAGTCAACACCAGCTTGGATGGTGGGGTTTTTGACTTGTCCATGGCTCAGATTTTAGCAGCCTGATAGGATCAACCTGGAAGAAGGAACAATTCAGCTGAGGGCTTGTCAGCCCTCAGAATGCCCTAAAGTGGGCTGTATCCTGCCATAAATATTTGCACAAAAATCCTGCTGACCTCAGTGGTGGTTCTGGGTACAAAATGATGGCAGGATGTGGTCACAGTGATCCTTCTAATAATAGGTTTTCCATTGAGATCAATGGACATTGGGCCCCATTTCATTGCCAAAGCTTGGTTGGGAGCTCTAAAGAGAGACATTGTTTTCCTGCAGCAGGGAGCACACACTTGCCAAATTTACGTCTGGCAAAGGCAGACACTTATTTTTAATGCTAAACAACACCAAAACTGTCTGATACTAATTAAGAGAGTGTCTTCCTTCTGAAAATCTCAAGGAAAAACAATCTTCCAATGTGGTTTTTGGAAAGACACACAGAAAACATTAAAACATTAATATGTCTGCATGTAAAGTCAGATATAAAGTAAGTGAAAAACATTTTCCTTTACCTGAATGCAATTTTAAGATGAGTTTAGCATACATGGAAGTTTCTGGTGCTCAGCTCTTCAGAAAAGTCAATTTAATATAGGTGCTGAAGACCCAGACCCCCAAATAAGTTTCTCACAGGCACATTCCTGAGTCTGTGGGCAGCACCCCAAACTCCATTTTTCCTGAGCTCATCCCTCCCTTGGTGTTCATCACAGCTTTGATGCTTATATGTAGAAATCCTTATCTTCAGGATCCTAAAGGATGACTAAATGTTTTCCAGTGTTTTATTCATTATCTGAGTTCAACTTTAACTGATTTTAATCTTGTGGTTCTGCTATAAAGATAAGCTGAAGTCTGCCAAGGAAATAAACATTTCACAGGTTAACAGCACAACTCTTCTAAAGAGGAAGCAGGTTTGTTTTCTGCCTTATTTTCTGGAAAATGTTAAAACAATAAAATGAATAAGAAGCAGTGGAGAACAAGCTGTAAAGGAGCTAATTTCCTGCTCACAGCAGCTCTGATAAATTTCAATCCTGGATGACGGGCTGTGCAGAGCGAGGGGAGGGCTGGTTCTTCCTGGAAAGCCAGACAGGATAGGATTGATTTGAGACATCTTCATTGCCAGAACAGCTGGTATTGGCTAATCATCAGAAAACAGAGACTTCGACCTACAGAGAGCCGGGAGCAAGGCAGACGTCTGGACCAAAACTTCACGTTCCAAATGTGAAACTGAACAAAACAGCAACAAAAATAATTAAATAAATAAAATAAAATGGGACAAAAAAAAAAAAAAAAAGCGCCCCTCCTCACTCACACACAAGCCTTCCTGGAGCCAAATGCCAAAGGAAGTGCCAGTGCCCTGACTAACAAAAGAATCCTGAAACGCTGCAGGCTGCGGTGCCAGCAGCACCCAGTTGCAGTGGGAGGCTGCCTGACACGGCTGCCGGATGCTCCGTGCCTGCCGGATGGAGCAGACAGCTCAGCATGAATCATGGGGCAAAGGATTCCTTCAGTCCGGGAGGAATCGGGACAATACACAGCCTGCCTGCTGTTTGCTGCCTTTTTTTTTTTTTTCTCTTTTTTTTTTTTTTTTCTTACTACTCCTGACTTTGAGGGACCAGCCGTTTCCTTCCTGCTGTGGGCGTGCAGGCGGCACATGACAGCTCATCGATGGATCCGTGTGTGTGAGCGAGCACAGGAAGCGCAGGGACAGGAGCCAGCCCGGACCCCCGGTCTGAACTGTCCCATTAACCCCCGGAACCCCCGCTCTGACCTGAGCACATCTCCCTTCATCCTCCTCCCAGGGCACCCCTTCATCCCGGTCATGTGCTTTGGACACACACACGCGGGATTAGGAGTCAGCCCTACAGCAGAATTTAGACTGCTGGAAATCCTTCCTGGAAGAAGGAATGTCTCCGTCTCCGTGGCCACAAGGCTGGAATCAGCACAGAGGGAACAAAAACCCACCAGAGTTCCTTCGGGTTACAGGCAAAGCTGGCTTTGGTTTTCTGACTCCTCTTGCCTCAGAACAGGGAGGGGAAATGCTGCTATAGGGCCAGCCAGGTATCTGCACTCCCACCTCTGTGTCTGGGAACTATTTGAACCAAGCTCTCCTGAATCTGACGGACCACTTGAAATTATTCTCAATGGCCGTCAGATTTCTGATCTCTCTACATACCCCAGGTCTGCTCTTAACATTATGGTTACATGGAATCAAGCTGTCTTCTCTGGACCCTTTTGAAGGTCATTCCACCAACATCATTCTTCTCTCAGTTTCCAACAGCACTTAGCAAAGTTTCAAATCAATACCCAATTTTTTCTCTCCACAGCTTGTCAGCCAACTTCAGCATTACTAATTAAGCTCTCCTCCCTTGGCTTAGATGATTCTTTCCCCTAATGATTCCTCTTCTCCTACTCCCACCACGCCTGCACATGTTCTGATGAGAATCATCCACCAGTTTTCTGTTGCCCATGTTTTATGGGCTCCTAAGTTTCCTACTCCATACAGAAAGCACAAGAAGCAAAGAAGAAATCTCATCCACAGTCACAAAAAAACTACAGTGTGTCTGTGCAGACACATCCTTCTGCACTCCAGACCTTCAACATAAATTCAGGCTCCACCAAACACTTGCAAATGGCACCAGGAGGTTGGAGTTTGGTTTTAAAACAATGGGAATAATGATGTTTAAAGAAGAGAGTGTATCTTTCAAGAGAGCTTGAAAGATACTGCCAACATGCCCAGTGGGTATTATTTGCCATGTTCTTAACTGATTACATCTTTATCAGCTGAGAAATTTTCAGAGGTATTGAGTATCTGACGAGGGGCTGCAGAGGCAGCCACTGACCCTCTCTACCCTCACTCTCACCTTTCCCATTAACAGAAGAGCTTCCATCCTACTGCTCTTTGTACTTGTGTTTGTCATCTCAACCAAGCCCTCAATAGCAGCAAGTTCAGATATTTCCTATGGGAAAGGGTGAAAGGAACAAGTTCTGGTTGTGGTCTCCCACATGTGGTGAGGCTCCTGCTTGGCTAACAAAGTGTGAATACTGATAAACCTCCTGGCTGTGCCTTTTGGCCATGCCCTGCCATAGCTCCTGAATCAGCAGCGTGGGTGAGCTGTGGGTAGGGGAAGGTTCATGATTAACTGCTCCCTGCTAACAGAAGAATGGTTTGCAAATGAGTTGCTTTAATCCCCAAGGAGTGTCTGCAGTGCCTACAATTTGTATGGTCCCATTGTACTCTTGTAACAGGTGTTTCACTTCCATGAAGCAGTTCTGGGTTTGCTGGCAGTGGAAATGGCTGCATCTTTGTGGAGTGACAGTCTATCTTTTCTGCACATATTATTTTTCCTTTTGCCCAAATCATATAAAGATATTGATTGATCAAGAATCCATCAGTCATTTATCAATTAGAAATGGAAAGTTAAATGCAACAAACTAAACAAAATGAAGCAAAAAGTAAATTCTTCACATCTGTATTTCCATCATGTCTGAAAATTCAGATTTTGACCTGCTGTGGGAGATAAGTCTGTATATAACAAAATCATGTAAACCATTCACATCCCCTTTCTGTGGTTTCAAGAGGATAATACTCATATCCTCAGAAGAATCACTTAACTTTATCTCCACATCCTAAAGTGATTCAGTCTTTGAAAAAAAGATTTCTTATCTGAGTTCTTCTTACATATCCAAATTTCATACAAGATGCTGGAATAAAATATTGGCATTTACAACAAAACCACAGCATGGTAATTCTGTAAATGATTCCTTCAGCTTCTAAGACCCAGTTGCCTTCAGTGGACCACCACTTCAAACCTGAACTTTGCTGACTGGCTTAGCAATTTGTTCCTGCTATCATGTGACAAGTTTTTGAAGCTCACATGTGTAATGGGGCATTCGCTGCCAGTATCAAAAGAAGGAAAAAAAATTAAGAAATATAGTAGAACATGAGGTTCCAATTGTCTGATAAGCAGAAACATCTGTTGGAGTCATGAGCAGTTGATTAGTGGAGTTCATTCCCAGGGTAAGGCTCCAGTAGATCAGCTCTTCTATCTAAGTACAGGATTGTAGTCACTGGAAGCATTACAAAGAGGTACAAAGAACAGGCAAAAGACACAGAAATAATTTCTTAAGGTACCAGGATTCTTGAAAACCAACACAGTTTATAACACAGTGGTCTTGGGCACTGCTTCACGTGATACCAGCATGTAAAATTAACAGCTGTATTTAAACTTCCCCACAACAGCTGAACATCTGCCAGTCTTTCAGCTATAAACCTACACTGGGTTTAAAGCTGATAACTAGAGACTGTAAAAATTCTTCTGGAAGATAAAACACAAGGTACAAGCCATCAGTCTGAGTATATTTCGTATCTGAAAAATAATCAGACCAGTACAGATCAAAATAACGACAAAAACATGAGTTGTTTTTTAAGATGCTGCTTGGATTTCAGCCTAAAGCTTTTCCACCTCATTACACTAAGGCAAGGATTAACACCTGGGAACATTTGCACAGAAAGCAGAGGCTGATCAGAATTGCTAATTCAGCCTGTAAAGCTGCAGTGATACTGGATGGATAGAGATGTATAAATTACTCTCATTAAGGTCACTGTTGCAGATCTGTGCTCACAACACCACAAGCCTTGGCACCCAGGAATACAAGAAACCACCAGGAAGAGGATGTCCTTAAGGCTAAGCCTCTCCTTCATTAACTTGAATATCTAATTGTAGGTTTACTGGGAATCTCAACCCTAGCTCTTGTTCAATTCCTGGTGTCAATGGCCTGACCTGACCTCCCAGTTTCCTGGTGCTCCATCTGCATCCACCTGTCACCCCATGCCTATTCCCCATCCAGGAATGGGGTACTGTTACATTAAAAATAACAACTAAAACTTGCTAGCCAGCAATTTCACTTCCCCTCCTGACTTTACTGGCTATTTTGTCTTTACCAAACCCATAAAATAACCAATACAAAATACCTTGTAAGATTGGTGGGGTTTGTGTTTAGTACACAGTTTGATTCAACTTACTGTACAACCTTATCACAATTTTGGGAGATTTTTATTATTCAGAAATAAAAGGTGTCTCCCTTTTATCACAAAGGACAAACTTCCAAGATGCTACAGTTAGCTAAGTAAATGACATTTTCTGAGGGGTATCAGAGGGTTGATTTCAGGCTGTTTTCAGTCTATCTAAAGCAGAAGTTTCTCTCCACACTTTTAAATAAAAATTGTGTTTGACTGTAAAAATTATTATCAGATATTCCTAAAAGAACTTGTTTCCATCTAAATAGACGCAATATTTACAAGTGTTTTTCTGTCTTTCAGAAGGTACTGCACTCCCACCCCTGAAATCCCTTCCATGCTTTCCAGTTCCCTGTAAGAACCTTTCTATCATTAAAAGTTTGCTACGTGCCTATTTTTTCTTACCTAAGCCTACAGGCAGGAGGGGAATTCACCTGCCAGCACCTTTTTGAGGTGCCAGTGAAACCAGAGATGTTCACTGGCTCTGACAACAGATCCAAGCATCCTTCCCTCGTTGAATATGTCATCAGCTTCTGAACCCACATGTTACAGTGTGGGAGTCCAAGCACAACCTCCTTTGGCTTTTCTAAGAACACATGTGGATCCTCTTTCCAGTGCTCCTTCCTGAGAATAAGAGTGAAATTGTTTCATCCAGGGGCCTTTTGTTGACCTTCATGACTGGCCCTTTGGCTAAACCTGACTTCTGTGGAAAAGATACATTCAGTTCTCCCCTCCCACACAGCCTGAGCCTTTCTATGTGTGGCTTCCCCCTTTTTTTCTTCTACAAATCTTTTTTGCCACTCCTCACTGTACACATGGACTATCTTTTACAAATTACCTGAACTCACTGGATGTAAACCAGATGGAACACAAACTTCAGACACCTACACAGGCACAGCTATATGCCTAATGAGCTAATTATTGACTTAATAAATTCAGGCCCTTAGCAAGGGTTATTGTTTCAGGCCACAAGCTACTTTACCATGAACACTTAACTCCTCTAATATAAATAGTTTAGACCTTGCTATCTTGGCATATGAGCAGATAAAGCTGAAGTCCATCCACAAAAGACCAACAGACCTGCCCTGGTTCACTCTTATCAGCCCTAGAGGCTTTCACTCCCTTGTTAACTTTACTAGATAAATGCCACCTTTTGTCCAAAACTGCAAGCACTTTCATGAATTGCCATCAAGATTTAATGACAGACTTTGTTGCTGCAAAGACATCTCATGACACAAAAAATTCCATTGCATCAGCTTGCTAATATCATAAAATTAACTTCAATTTATATCAAAGACCTAAATTCCCAAAATTAGTGGTTCTGCTGCACTTCTAGCCCTATGATGAGGATAAGTTCTTTGTAAGAAACAAGGGCTGAGATCAAAGATCTCTGGTGAGCCACAATGTTTCTAGAAGAGTTGGGGACTCAGATCCTGCTTTCTCTCCACCATGATTTACAAACAATACACACCTTTAAATGATCTGCTGATTGTGAGTGAGCTGGGGGCAGCTCTGTGCACCTCAGCACCAGAGGAGGTGCACTTAATTGGAGCAGAAAGATAAGGAAGAGGAAGACACAGCTCTGTCCCTTCACACTGTGCTCCCTCATGGCTTGTGTCATTAATTGTACTGCTCCAGGAAACACACACAGCCTTGGGGATTTATCCCATTATTTGGCTTAGGAAGGATAAACACCACCAACACTCAGTGGCCAGGATCTGTCTCATTTCTGCCATCTCCTCGTGAGAACGGATGAAACAGCTCCCGAGCAGAAGCTTTGGAGGAAGGGGCAGTGGGAAAGGCAGTGGGAGGCAGAGGAGGGGCTGCCTGGTTTCGGTGCCTGTCTCCACTATGAGTAAGAAGCCTCCAGAGGTGGGGTGCGGCAGCCTTGGCACGGGCAGAGGGCGCAGGAGCCGCCAGGGGTTTCCTCCGGGACGGGCTGAGTGCGAGCCAGGGCAGGAGGTTCCTGTGCCACGGGGAGCCGGGCTCCAGCCTCTGCCAGGCCCGGTGACTCACGGCGGGGGGAAGGCAACACTTGGCAACCTGGGCTGTCTCACACAGCAGCAGGTTTTGTTCTCCAAGGGATAACCCAGGGAACGTGTGGCACAAGGCCAAACTCCTGAGTAAAGGACTGCAACCTTGTCCTTCTCTGGCCATTCCTAACAGCAAAGGACCGCATCAATTCATGCAGCTTACAGGGCTTGACATATCCTCATCCTCCCTGCTCCACAAATGATGGAGGGAGGCTGCACAGGAGTGATGCTGCTGGGACCAGGACTGTCCTGCTCCTTCCCCCTGCAGCAGTCAGACCTGGCAGGCCCCAGGAGCTGGGAATATCCTCCTGGGACAGGACGCCACTCCCACGCAGCACAGCGAAACCAGGGCTGTGATTCACAGGGGGAACCACTTCCCTTGGGACAGAGGTAATGGCACCCATTTCCTGCTCTTTACCTACCCAATTTTTAAGGTTCCCATCCTCACCACAAGCATCACACAGCTTGCACAACAGCAGCTGGGCTGCTGTAGCTTATAGCCCAGCACCTCGAGGTGTTTCTGGTTGGTACCTTTAAAGCTGGGATGCACCCACATGTGAGGAGAGCCCTGGGAAATGCCACCTTCCTTTTGGTAAACTGCTTTGGGATCACCATACATTGCTCTTGGGGCTCATGAAAAAAACCTAGGCCCTTTGAGTTTTATTAAGCCCCCATTTTACACGTGGACAATACACCCATAGTCTGGCTCCCGTGATGTACTGAACACTGGGACCTGTGGCTGGCACTGTGCTCTCTGCAAAGAGCTTGAGCAGCCATGTTCAAAGGATAACATGACATTTACTGCAGTGGGACTGACTGTGAGGTTAGAGTCAGGCAGGTGAAAGGGCTCAGGGCTGAAGTCTTTTCTGGAAAGCAACCATCTCAGAAAAGGTTTGAAGTATGATACTCCAAAAGGAGATACAATTAGAAGATACATTCACCATTTCTACAAAGCACCAGATCATAAGATAACTCATGTTTAAAGGAGCCCCAGAAAGACACATAGTTCAACCTCCTGCTCAAAGCAGAGCCAGCTATGAGGGCATATCAGGTCACTCTGGGCTCTGACTGGTCCATTTGCTTTTAGGACGCCTGTTGCAAGCATTGATGAGTTTGGGTTTTGCATTAAAACGGAAGAATTTGCACTTTGTGAAAGAGAAATTACCACAGCCTTTGAAATATCAATTAATACGGTCCACAGGGGCAAATTAACAGCAAAAGACTCCCCAGTACTATATCCTCTGATTTTCAATCTGCTCCGCTAAAGCAGTGAAAAAACTGAGCTGTAGTGGTTGACTCTCTAAATTCTGTAAGTTTGCTCTCCACAAGTGGCAATGGCATTGCCAGCCTTGAGCACATGGGTTTGTACAGTTTACACAGAAACACCCTTACCAGCAAAGTGTATTTGCTTCCTGGCCAAACACACTAACAGTAAAATGTTGGCTCTTTATAAACTGCCTCCAGAGTCCATCCCTGGAAGCAATAAGCTATTGGTTAAAGATTCCTTAGATTCTTAGTGACATTTCTGATAATGGTCCCAATCATAAACACAGATTACAGTTCCTACGAAGGGGTTTAACAGCACTGGCTTGTTCTAAAGTGTGCTTTACCCCGGGTTATCAGAACAATAGCTAAATTCCTCCTATGCAAAAGGGCAAATTCAGATACCTTTAGTCACCTTTTTCCACCACAGTCTCAGTGAATTAACTGAAGACTGATGATCAGACAATGAACTAAGGGTTGAGCCTGCACATAGGGCTAACACGAGGGTAACCATTATACCATGGGACTTCACCTCTGTGGTGGAAAGGGTCACAACTTTTCTAAATTTCACCTTCAAATAACAACTTTTCAATGTTTTATCAGTGTGGTTAAAGCAGTGAAACCTTCTGAGGCAGGTGCATATATATTTTCTGAATTCTACAGTTTAACTTAATTCATGTACTGGAAGGAGACTGTCCTTGATTTCACTGTAACTGCATTCAGACAAAGGATTGCAGATGGAATAATCTAGAAAAAATACCAACATCACTAAAGGTGCTCTGCTTAATGACAGAGTATGGAAGACAGGCAACATTTTTACTTTAAAAGTTACATGAAGGCACTTTCTGAATTCAGAATAGATGGTGTTCTTCTGGCAGTCCTCCCACTGTCATTTCATGTGCTTGTCTTCCCAAAACCACACATCTTCCAAAGTTCTGGGGGGCAAAACATGACACAAGGTGTATGCTGGGACAACCAACAGCCAAACAGAAGTGCCAAGGGGAAGAACTTCTTTATTGAGTGGTATTTCCTACATTCCAGCACAACCTTTTCTGGCCAGCCACTGCCTTGTTTGGTAGAGGCAGGAGCATCCCTTTGCCACGGTTTCCTTAAACTTTTCTTTGCAATGTTTAGTGTCCTAAGCCTACAGCTGTAAATGGTCCTCCTAAATTATCAAATTCCATAGGTGTGTGTCACCTCCTGCCTCGTGGTACCACTGTCTATCACCCTCTTCCTTATTGCCCGATCAACGATCCCCTCTAATCATCCTCTTCCTTATTGTCTAAATATTTCCTTTACTACCATTCACACATGGGAATAACTTGTTTTACTGTTTGACATGACAGATATTTCAGAAACCAGGAGTATAAAACAACACCAGAAACCCAGACCAAATCTCAGCTAACAATGTGCATTAAATGAGCTTTTGGCAATCTCCTTTTTCTTTTATTTTTTAATCTATACCATCAGTACTCTTAACTCCACCTACTAAATCCACAGCACACACCTAACAGTGATACAAAAGGAGCTGGAAAACTTGTTATAAACTCAGAAAAACAGATGGGGATGGTGTTCCAGATTCATAAAGAGGAGCATTTCATCCCTGCAACTGCAGAATCCAGTTTTATAATAATTGTTTGTGCTGCTGACTTCCTTCAACACCTGTGACCCTGCTTGTCATGGCCTCATTGCCTGCTGGAAACTTGGCAAAAGACAAGAGAAGAGATATTAGGGAACCAATGCTACATCCTGAGAGAGGCCATAAAGTCCAAAGGTTGAGCAGGATTGCCAGGAGCAGCCTGATAAAGGAAGGAAGCATGTGGCTCTGAGCAGACAAACTGCTGCACCCGAGTACAACATGTTCAGAGCTGGAGCTGCATCCCAAAGTCTCCCACACTCCACAGAGCACACACTATCCAGGGACTCTTCCCAAACAACCCCCTTGAAAATAAATTATTTTAAACCCCTCTCTGAAGCATGTAACTGTTCAGTGCCAGAATTTCACAGATCTGAAATTTCAAAAAAGCACTCCTCTTTGTTATTTCAAATTAAGGTAGGATGATTTGTTGATTTAATAAAAGAAAAAAATCTCGTACAATTGCCCCTTCTGAATTAGCAAATTCAAGCCTTTCCAAAATCCAGCTCCAGTAAAGAACTTGTCTTTAAAAATCTATCAGACTGTAACTAAGCTTGTCACTTGGCATGTGAAATAAATAAGCCAATAATCAGATCCTTCAGAAAATTTCAATTAAACCTCTAAAACTGTCTCATAAAATACCCAGCATCTGAAGAGTTTTTACTCAGAAGGAGAGCGCAGCACCTAAAGGTTTCACATTAGGAAGAGCATGGGGCATTAATAAATTTTCCCCCTTCTTTCCTACTCACCACTTGCTCAGTTACATGAGCAAAGTGTTTTGTGATGCCACTCTGTGAATCTGAGCAGAAAACCCTTTCCTGGCTTTCAGCACGAATGAAATCAAGAGCCCAGCATGGCCCCACAAAGGACTGAGCAAGCACAAGCAAAGAGCAGGACTGGCAGCCAGGGGAGGGAGGAAAAAGGACACGGATTGCTTTGAGCTCATATTGCTGCTGAGCACTTTCTATTATAGAACCATAACCTAATATGCTTTCAAGATTCTGACTCTGAGCTGCTTCCCACTGTGCACAGATCCTACAGGGATCTACCCCGCTCCCGGAACGCGCCTGCGCGTCCCACACCGCTCTCTGCTAGATTTTCATTAATCAAACGAGAGGAAGGAGAAGCCCAACAGTGCCCCTAAACACAGCATCTGCCTTGAGAAGCAACAGCACAGTCCATGAGGACGCTCTGGCTGTGAGAGCAATGCCTGGCTCGGCAGTGCTGTCCTCCCTGGGGAGCTCAGCTGTGGGAAGCAGGAGCAAGGAACTGCCTTTTTAGGACTGTGGCTGAGCGGGCTGGGAAGAGCTGGGGCAGGATCAGAGCTCCTGCAGCAGCTCCCTGGCCTTATAAGGACAAAGCCAGGTATTTTCCCAGGCAGCACATCCAGGTAAGGCCCAGCAGGGCTTCCCGGGATCTCCCGCTGCCTGGGGAGACCCTTGGCCACTGCCACACCTGCACGGTGCAGACCTAAAGCCCCGCTGTCCCCAGCTCAGAGCATTTCAAATAGGCCTTATTAGGAAACAGGGAAGCTTAATTAACTAATTGAAAGCTCGTTGTGAGATCTGCAAAGGCAGATGGTTTGTGGGTGAACCGTTCTTGATATTAATGTGACATTTTAAGGCATTCACAGCAACATTTTGGAGCGCAAGTCTCTAATGTCAGGCATCTTTTTAGCTACCTACGTAAGAGGGAAGGTTTCCAGAGGTGAGGAGCAACTGGATTCTCCAAGGGCTTTGACACCAAAGCCTCAGACACTCAGCAATTGGTTTAAGCAATCTTTAGGAACACACACAATTAAGACTCCTCCTCAGTTGCCTAAAAATTAAGGCCTCTTGACAGAAAAGCCAAAAGGTTTTTGTTTCATTCCGTTTAAATGAGATTTCTTGTTGTTACCTGTTTTGTTTTTCCAGGGAGTGAAACAAACTAAAGCACTTCAGGACAAATCCATCTATATAGGAGATACATGCAAACAACCCTGACCGTGAACTTTCCCATATTGTTGCTCTTTTTACTTTCCTGACTCCAATTTTTATAAGTAAAAAGAAGAGGCTGTGATTTAAATAGAAAAAAGTATCCCCTTTCCCTCAGCAATACCCGTTTTAAAATTGGATTTTTGAATCTTTATCAGAAGAATGGCCACAAAAATGGAGTATCCTTGAGTATTTTTCTTTGGGGACATTTAAAAAAAATTCCCTTTAGATATGGTTAAAAAATAATGTGCAGTGCAAAGTTATAATGAGACACTACCCACTCAGGATTAATCCAGCTTCTCAGTTGTGATTAAGAAATGGCACATTGAAATTCAAAGAATTATCAACATATTTTGCCATCTTAAGTTTTTTGAGGTTAAACTTTGCTAACTGCCTGCCTGAAGATGCTGAAAAGTGCGGGTTTAGCTGAAAGCAGCTACTTTAAACTTAAAGAGATGAGAATGTCTTGACAGACAATGATTTAAATCCACAGAGAAGTGTCTGCTCTGCATCCCAAACTACTTACTGCACCATTTGTACCTTCAGGTAACAACCACAGCAGGAAGACCAGAACTTGGGTTCCTGTTGCCACATCCCACTTGCAACATGCTGTCAAGAAAACATGGGGGAAGTACTAATTCCCCTGGGTAATCACAGGGCATCCATTTCTAGGATTCCTTCTGAGAGGCCCATCAGCAGAAACCAGGTCATGGACAACAGGAAAAATGACATGAATTAAATACATTAAATATGTGACAAACTTAGTCTGAGCTCAGATTTGGGTAGGACTTTCTCCAGTTGTTGACTGGGCTGGGATTACATTTCCATAGCTCCAAAGGAGCACCAGGGCAAGGCTACTTTCATAATAGGAATAAAAGTTTTGACACCAGGTTTCATATTGTAAATTTCTCCTTTAAAATAACCTGCTTGCCAAAGCAGTTAATCTGCCAGAAAGGGAGAGAGGCTAGGAAACTTTATTCCCTTTTAAAAGCAATGAGTGGGCTGTGCTGCTCAGGTACACCAGGCATTACTCCAGAACCAGGGAGTCTTGGCTCATTAGGAGCAATTAAAAAAAGAATTCTGAGGGGACTTTAAAAACAACAACTTCCCAAAACAAAACATGCATATGTACCACATGCATTTGTTTATGCAGCTGTAATGAGTGATGAAATCCATTTATGAGCTGAAGTCACAAGATTCTAAGCAGGTCTTTGTTTAATCTCAGTAAGTCATGACATTTCCCTGCTACTTATAATAATGTGGTTTGGATCAACATTTTCAAACTTATGCACCTGTGTTTTAACACTGCTCACCAACTGCACTTCTCTGCAGACAGAACAGGCTGTCCTGTAGGCCCCACTTTGATCAAGCACCCTAAAAACAGACACAGAAACCCGGGTTTAGTTGAATACACGCCTGCAGTTCTTGAATTCAGCACATCTTCTTACAGCTCTTACTCAGACTGAGACTCTGGGCAACCTACAAAGAGCGTAAATAAAAATCAATGAGACCATTAGTGGGATGAATACTTACAGCATCAGCCCTTCATAACCACAAAGTCTGCCCAGATGGATGCCCTTAAAAGACTTTCAGAAGGTTTGCTCCAGACAATGGCTCTCGTTCCAGCACGTTGCTGTGACTTGGGAGAATAAAACGAAGATAAATGCAGCTGTTTCTGCTTACATTAATGCAGCATTAGTGCCCTCAGTAACAAAGGTAGGACAGAGTATGCAGGAAAATAAAAGATTCAGCACAAATAACTATTAAGTTACAGGTTTGGTGTATTTATAAACAGTGCTAAGCTTTAGATGTATTATTATATAGCTTTAACATCAGTAATCCTGCATATAAATCAAGACCACTATTTTAGCTTTGATATTAAGGAGAAGAAAAAGGGAAAGACCAAAGACATTTGGCACTGCTGTTTTTGTCATTATGCTGCTATTAGCTTTGCAAACAGCTCTGATGTTGTGAGGATCAGATCAAAACTAAATGAATACAGGTCCACTGGTAATACAAACAGAGTGATTTTGTATTAGTTCTTTCAAGAGGGGAAAAAGGTTAGACTCCCAGGCTGAACAAAATGTCAGTGTAGCCAATGGACCAGGACAGGGCATCACAGAGCGAGAAAAGTTCTCTGGGCCTGTGAGGTGTGAAGGAAAGTGTTGCTCCAACACCTTTCTCTGTTCTGTCTCTCCTTTGACCCAATCACATCCTGCTCTCCAGAGTCCCAAAGGAGCCAGGAGAACAGGTGGATTTTCCAGTGTGTCAGCAAACCAAGATGGCAGGAAGACATAAGGACAATGCTAGGATCTTTCACCTGGAATGTTTTGTTCCAAGCAGCCTCTTTTTATGTGCAAAAGCATAAAGTACAAGACAATTTGTCCAGCAGCATGAACACAAATTTAGGAAGGCACTAAGAAGGCCACCAAACTCAAATATGCATAACCAGCAGAGTCTGTGCATCACCCAGCTGGCACCAACACCGTGTGTTCCTATTCCTTGCATTTTTTACCATTATTTTTGTTGATATAGGAAAAGAATATGCACTATTGCCTCAGAAATTTATATATGCTAGCTATATTATATATAATATTCTCTATTAATGAGAAAATAAACTCAAATGCTATCTTCCTGCCTAATTCTAAGTTTATAAGACCTATATTTTATATTTCCCCTTTTCCAAAGCCCTTTTGGTTATTTTCCTTTTACTTTTGGGATCAACTGTATCAGAATGTCCAAAAGAAAATGGCTGTAACTACTGAAGTCAGTGTTACAACTGAAAAACACATATCAGTAAAACCCATTCTTTAATATGTGAGCCCACATTAACTAAACCCAGCTGAAAAGTTCTGAGAAGTTAAATTAAAATAAATAACTATGAGAGTTAAGTAAACAGTTCCCTTACTGGATTTGCTATAACTGACTAAAACTTTTCTTCCTCTTTCCACATTAAAGCAGAGCCCTAAAACCACATTTTGCATATTTTATTACTTCAAACCTTTTCTAACCTGGTTCCCAGGTCAGACCAAGTCTAAAAAAACTTTAAAAAGTGAATCTAACATTGTTCTAAAATAACAGAATTCAGTGGAGTGTGAACAACAGGACTATCAATAAATGTCTACTCTTATTCCCAGACCCAGAGTGGAATTTAAACAATTTTTAGCCCCTAAGATTCACAATTTATTGAACTGAACTGGCAGACCAGCTTTAGCAATCAATGTCACCCATCTGATGCCTCTGAGTGCTTTCACCAGAGAGAGGAACTGCACATTTGGAGAAAGAAAACATTTCTGTGATTGTTTTAAAAATCACAGTTGAAAGTTTCTTGAAAGGTCAGCAAGCAAGCTCTCCTGGCAGACACAGATTAGCAGCAGAGGGTAGGCAAGGTGCTCAGGGTGTATGGGAAGGGTAATCCATCAGGTTGATAGCACCACTATGTATATGGTACAATTATATCTTATCTCCCCAGCCCTGCAACCAAAATAAACCCCATGGAAGCCTTGGAGTCTGCTTCTGTTGTCTTTAAGTCCACACCCCTTAGGGTGGCGACCCAGGACACACCACAGCCTTTTACCTCATGTAAGACAAAAGCAAAACAAATATAATCAGTATTTTTCCTCTTAGGACTCTCACTGAGCCTCTTTGATGTGTTTTCCCTAATCGTTTTCTCTTTTTAATCATCACACTCAGGGGTTTCTCTGAGCTTATTATGGTTTGGGTTTTATGTAACCTCTTCCAGGCGGGCGCCTTCCCAAGCTCCCAACACAGCAACTGCTGTAACAGTACACAGCAACTCTACACCAAGGAATACCTTGGCCAAATGAAACCAAAAGGGAAATTTAGATGAGTACATTCTGCTTAGGTTGGAATTTTGGCTCAGACACAAGAGTTCACACTCCTGGTCTTGCAAAAAGAAGCTCTAATGGAGATACTGAAAATGAAAGTATCTCTTCGACTTCAAAGCTGAAAATCTGGCCGCTTCTACAAAGTGTTTTTCTGCTCTGGGAAATTTTACTCCTCTACACCCATTCATGAAGGGGAAATCCTTGGTCCTGCAAGTTACCTGTGGGTTTGCCATTCACTTGACTAGACTGAGACTCTGCCAGTATGATTTACTGGCATAAAACTAGTTAAATTTAAATTTCCAATTTCCACGTGGCTGCTTGCCAATATTTCTTTGTCTTAGGAGCAATTGTTTACATTTACATTTTATCTTGATTCTTTTTAGCAACATTCCTATTTACATAGAGAATCCTTCAATGGATTACTACATTCTGTTCAGTTTTACCTAAGAAGTGCATTGATGTCCTATAATACAAAAATTTTCCTGATCCACTGTTAACAAAATGGCTCAATTTATAAGAGTAAAACTCACATAAATGGAATATCTATAAAATGTCCAGTAAAAAGCTGCCCCTGTCTAAACTGCCAGTAGATACATGAGGTTCTGTAGTTAATTTCCATTTATCAGTTAAGAATTTCTGATATCAGTGATACTCATTTTGTTGTTCCACGTCAGGACGCTGCCCATGGAGGAAGGAGGAGCTGGGACAAGAACTGGAAATATTTCCTTCACGTGGGAAGGTGCCCTGCTAAGAAACTGCTTATTGAACCTGCCAGCAGGCGTGTAAGCAACATCAGAGGGAGTGCTCACACGTGTACTCCCAATAAAGGGGAGGACAAGGCGGTGAAAGTCAGAGCTATTACAAGACAAATACAAATTGTTTTTAATCTCCAGGATACTAAAATATTTTTGAGAGCTCCCAGTGTTTGGGAGAGGAGGGAGGAGGGAAAGAAAGGGGTAGGGGAGCAGTAAGCTCTGCTGAGACTTTTCTTATGGTTTGTGACACCTTTTGTGGGAAAATCATTCTACAGAAAAGCAAGAGAGGATTTTGAAACTAACAGAAAAGGACTTGCTAAAAGGTACTTTGCTCTGTAAAACTTCCCAAGGGGCCTGAAAAAGCACCCTGAGCACGTCCTTTATCACACAGCTTTGCATATGAAATGCTGTTTGTTTCAGAGGCAGCTGTATATTTTTACCTGGGGGGTTATTCCTGTCAATTGTCCCCTGATTACTGATCTGTGAGAAGTAAGCGAAGGAGTCAGAGCTACCACAAAGACAGAAATACAGCTATTGAAGTTCACGGGATTTTCAACGTTCCCCCTCCTTACCCCAAAACTTTACCCTTTGTGTGAACACTGCCATATATATTTTTTGTTTGGCTCCCTGGTGGGCCGCCTGAAAATCATCAGCACAGTGAGAAGAAAGCTGCTATGGTTTATTCAGAATCTCCTCAACCCCAATTGCTGCCGTGCATTACCATTTCCCAGAAAGGTGCATTGTTCTATCAGCACCCCTATCAAATTCAAGAGCAGAGCCGCGCTGTCGGGACGTGCAGCAGCTCAGATAGGCCGGGCTGTTGCAATCCTGTTGCAATCCTGCGCAGAAAACAGAACGTTAACACTGGCATGCTGCTCCCACGCCCTCCCCTCTCCGGGCTTCCCATTAGCTCCGTGACACCCCGCAAGGCACAGGATTTATTTACACAACACCACTCTAGAGACGGGCTGCGATATTGACAAGGCTTAGGAAGAGTAAAGGTGTATTAAGCATCAACTGAGGATGAAAGAAATGCTTTGAGACAGCTTGATCGAGCTTCCAGCTGCAGCACAATTCCCTTTTAGCCAGGAGCTGCTGGGACAAACTGGGCAAGCTCGTGGCTTTCACAGAGAGCAGCGGCTGGCGCTCACCCGCTGGTTCCACGAGGACTTTAATTCGGGATGTGTGGCGACACCCTGAAAAGAAGCGAATTCCTCTCTGGCCAGCCATTCAGGTTTTGGGCGGGCTGGACGGAGCGGGATGGAGCGTTTCCCAAGCCGCTCCCCCAGGGCAGTGGCAGTGGCAGCGGAGGGAGGGACAGCGTGGGAGCCGGAAGGAGCACGACGGGCTCTGTGTCAGCCCGGCCGAGCCCACGGCGCGCCCCACGTCACTCCCGCCCCGGCTGATTGCATCTGCTCCTCGCTTCTCCTTAAAAAGCATTGCTATGTGGAGAGCAGTTTACAACGTGGCACAGGTGTAGCAACGGGCGGGGAAGCTCAGGGGCGGATTTAGCGGGTGGGAGTGACCAAAAGTGCCCTAAGCTTCACCTCCGCACTCCTGCGTCTGTAGCACCCATCCATCCATCCTGTTCCCTGGGGGGGGGGGTATAGAGCAGAATTCCCGTGTTTCACGTGGTCATCTTGCCGAAGGACTGAGAAACAGGGCTGGTTCCTTAGGAAATGACCAGTGGGAAGGTGGAGAGGTGCTGGTGGCTCTGCCTCAGCATCCCCCTTCTGAGAAGCTCCCATGCTCTCATTCCTCCTACATGACCAACTCCAAATCACTGTCAGAGCCCCTCAAAGCAGAGACTCTGAATGTAAAGAAAACAAAACAATCCCCACAAAAAGCAAGCCCTTAGCAACTGGAAGATATTTGGTCAAAAAGGTCGAAGAGTGACCAGAGAGTTAAACTGGCATAAATCTAAGTGCCAGTATATGCTCCACACAGTCCTGGGTCAGATTCAAAATGCATTACAAGGCTCATGAACCAATAAAAATGCCATTGATTGATATCCTAAAAGCAAATGGGGGCACTAACAAATATTTTATACCAAGTTAATACTAGATCTTCCAGATGAAAATCCATTGCTTCCCTGTACCTATTCCTAATTTATAAAAATAGTTCAGCATTTATTCCCCTCAGATCTGCCTGCTTTACTAGAACTTCAGTCTCATTATGCCCATTTTACAAGGAGGGAGATCAAGCTAGAAAGATGCTGAAGGTGATTAGGGTCACTCAGTAAGGAGGCAAAAGCAGGGAAGAGTACAATTCCCATTTGACTTGACTCTCTTCTGTTTTTCCTCATTGGGTATACAGAAAATAAGATTACTTTTCATTAAACTCACAAGGTTATATTAAAGAGGTGAATAAATTTTTTTGCCAAACTTTTAAAGTTTTCTTAGCTGTCTTGAAGGGAAATATATTGCACACCAGTACTGCTTAAGGGTTAGGTGAAAACTCTGCTGACCAATAACATAAATGTGAAATATACCCCTGTTCTTATTAATATTTATGTAATAATCCAGGGCTGAAATTGGCTATCATTGAAGTGACCTCAGATCTCTGACATAAATGCCTATTTGAAGCACCTGGCAATGGGCTGGGATCATCCACACCCAGAAGTGCCTTGTCTGGGCTTGCAGCTCTGCCAGCCACACACCTTTTCCTACACTGCTGCAGGAACTGGGAAACATCAGCACAAAACGTGCTTATGTAGAGCAAGGCTACGTTGTACCATTAACTCTTACAACACATGTGCTTCACCTCCCTCACATGACTTACCTGAGCCCACAGCCCTGTCCTCACTCAGCTGAAACCTCTGGAAATCTGTGCTGCAGCTGGTACCCAGCTCTCCAAACACCACACAGCACTTCTAGAATGGCTTGCTAGTTGCTTCCTATTAAAAAAAAAAAAAAAAAAAGTAAAATTTAAACCAATCTGAGTTTCAGTTCACAGCCATCACAGCCTTTAGGCCTTTGCTTTACCATTGTCCTTTTACTCTGAAAATTCTCAGAGTAAAATTGATCTTATGAACTTGTTTTTAACATATTCCAATGTTATGGCTTTTTATATGTTTCATATGTTCTCAGTCCTGTGAGCTGAGCAACCCATCTGCCAAAGGCACAGCCAGCTGCTCATGGGCTTGTTCTAGCACACATGGGAACAGTGCTCCTGAGCCCATTGTAAAAACATGAAATCTTAGGTATGACCCTTATGATTCTGGGCTAAATTTCCCATCTCCTCTTCCCTCTGAAACAAGGGAACATAGAGATGCTGTAGTGCTGGCAGCTGCATACAATTTTGAGCACAGAACAGCAATTTTGAGAGGTTGAGCATCCTGGTTTGTGTCCTGAGGAAGTCCTGAGGATCTGCTGTGGGTGAGGCTGGGCCATTCCCAGCAGTGAGGGGACAGGGCTGCCCAGACAGGGAGGAGCAGCTGTGTCACTGTGTGATAGCTCAGCTGGAATCAGAGAGCAGGTTGTTGTTTATTAATCAGGTGGGACAGAGGAAGAGAAGTAGTTCAGCAGCACCTTCTCCAAACCAGAAACCTTGAACTCTGCTTGTGCTTCCAGGCACTCTCCTTCCCAGGCCATGCCCTTTCCTGCCTACATTGCCTTCCTTGGCTCTTTGGCAACCCCAACTGCTCCCACACCATGACTCCAACACAAATGACTGTCATCCACGGTGAATGTTTCCATTTGAATTACGTGAGCAGGCCCTCTGTAAACTTCCCCACAGGCTCCACCACACTAATCCCTGGGAAGGAGCAACCTCCAGGACCTACTTTCACTGTTGAATGCTTTCTCTGTTTGTTGCTCCTCCTGTCAGAGCCATTAGCCGAATTCAGACAGGTGTCCTTACATCTGTCACCCAGCAGCCACCGCTGACATTCAGGACAGGAACTCTCTGTCTGTGTCCAAGCCTGAGCCCACGGCACAGAGCAGGAAAGCTCTGGCTGCTCCCTGGAAATCCCTGAGCTCTGGGCTGCTTTTCACTGGGCAGTTCTGGCCTCATGCAGACTCGCTTCCTCCCCTTCTCCTGTTGCAAGTACTGCTTTATCCCAGGTTGCCAGGAGCCTACTGTGCCAACAGCTGCTAAGACAGAGCAAGGTGTCAACTTTGGCAGGATGCCAGATTGTTTATTAATTAAAAATTTAAGCAGTCTGTATTTGTCCTGAGACCCTAATCAAAACTGAGCTATTTTACCCAGGGCTCTGAGTGGTTAAATCCAGTTATTCTGAGGCTTTCAGTCACAACTGGCAACTGCAAATAAATCCATTTTGTTGACACTACTGTCTGTTTATTGAAATACCCAAAGACCACAAAGCTAACTTCAGTTCTCCACAGCGAAACCCCACCTCAGTCACAGGGGAACATATGCACACTTCCAGCAGGATCTTTCCCCCTGAACACAGTAAATATCTTTTCAAAGGCATTCACCTGCCTCCCCAGCACTCAGCATCAATATGCTTCTATTTGTATGGTACATTTTTCCTGCTGCCAGCTCCCAATGCCAAGCAGAGCCGTCTGCTTCCCATATGCCACCCGTCCTCCAGTGCCTCCTCTCCTGCTTACCTTCCCCCTCTGGCTCCCACTGGGGATCAACTGCTACTCTGCCAGCCTTCTTGGTGTGTAGAGGATTTTTCCAACTGCAAGCTCCACAGGATGGGAACTCTGCCCAACTCTCTATTTCCCGGAGCACCAGCTAAGCTGTGGTATAGAAATAATGAGCACAGAGACATTATTGGTGTGACATTTAGATTTGTAACATCCCAAACATCCTTTTAGAGGAAGGTGTCCCTGCCCAGGGCAAGGGGGTTGGGACAAGATGATCTTTAAGTTCCCTTCCAACCCCAGCCATTGCAGGATTCTAAAAAGCACGGGAAGCAAGGCCCCAGGGCTCCTTTCAGACTCATCTCTAGACAATGTGGTTAACTTCTACTTGCTCAGGGTTTTGATCAAAAATTAAAAAATACATACAAGTGTTTGAATAAAAAAATATAAAGTTCATTACTTATTTGAAAATATGTTTCTGAGCACGGAAATCCTCTATAGCACAATAGTGAGAAATTTATTATAACTACTGAGTGAAGAGGTCATCCCATCTATTTGGAGACAATCATATCACTTCTTTCATTCAGATGTTGCTGCACATCAGCACCCAGGGTTTGAATTGCTCAGGCAGCATTCCTAGGAAAATGGAAGATGTTTTTAGTGGTTCCTCCCTCACTTCTGCAGCCTTTCTGTGTGTTTACAGCACTGCTGTCCTGCCCCAGATGTAACCCAACAGGTCTTGCAAAGCCTCCTAACTTTGCCCCACCTCCATCATTCACAATCTTGTCTCTGTAACCTACTCATTTTCCCCCATTCCACAAACTATTAGTTTCAAAGAAATCCAGAGATTAATTAAAATGATTGGTGGGATGAGTAGGTGAGGGGGACAGGCTAAAGGGCTTGACAAGAAGAAAGATGAAAAGGACTGAGTGCGTATGGCTTGGTTATGCGATGACTAATGGAGGGTGGAGGAGATGGACACGATATTCATTTACAAGTGCCTGTGGTTCTGAAGAGTATTTTTCATGTGCAAAATGAAGACTCACTCAAGACTGGCTGTATTTTTTTAGAGTTTTGGTTCCAGGGTCCTCCACATCAAGTCATGAGCCCCACTCTTCCCCCAGCTTATGCATTCCCACCTTTCCCCTGTGTCCCCACATGTATTGATTTGTTTTTATTTCAGCCCCAATTCCTGGATCTCCACCTGGCCACGGGAGTCCTGCAGGGAGCAAAGAGCAGGAGGAGAGGCCACGGAAGGCGGGGGTGGATGAGGTGGCAGCCCTGCCACGCCTGTGCTGCGCTGCAGACTTGGACCCACTTGAACCGAGGACGCAGAGACGCCCTGAGGAACCGGCAAGGGACGGGACCAGCAGAACCTGCGATGATTTCACTTCCACTTGGCCTAAGGAAACTGTTCCTTGTACCCTCTCACCCCCATCTTATTTACTGTGCCTTGATGGAGTAAATAAGAGAAAAATACTTTGCTTTCTGACTCTTCAAACTCTTGTCTCCTCCAGTTGGAGAAAACTGGTCTATAGTAATTCCTTAAGCAAGTGGAAAGCAGTGTGTGGAAATCCAGGAATTCCCAATTTTATTCGCTTTAAGATGTGAAGAAGGATATCACATTTGGAAAGAGTGAAGTCCTTTTTAAAAAAAAAGACAAAAAAAGTCCATATAATAATTTTCAATACAATAAAGATGTTTCAATACAATAAAGAAGCTATGGAAACTTCTCTAAGGAGAAGAAAAAGCAAAATAGTCTAACATCTAGTCTAAAGAAAATTATTTATTGAAATATTTAATATACATGTAATAAAACTATATGGAAAAAAGCAGTTTTTCTTTGAGCACTGTTTCCAACGTAAAAAAAAATCAGAAGCTGACATTTATCCTTTTTTCTTTTTTTTTTTTCCCCAAATGATTTTGAAATAAGTCAAAAGCATTTGAGATGCAGGAATGAAACAAAACAACAAACCCATTTATTCCTGGACACCAAATATAATTTAGACGGATGTGGTGCGTGTAACAAATTTTAATTTGTCCCTGAAAAGCCATTTAATTATTCAGATTATCTGATTGCCTCACTCAGGCTTCTATTGATTGATTAGAGAAGTTTATAAATCAAAATGTGCATTACTGCTGCTCAAAGCATTGGCCTCTCAGAAACACAGGGCAGGGAATGGCAATTCCTAGCCACAAGTTTGTTTATTGAGCCATGTAAAAGGCTCTGGTTTGTACCTTGGTCAGGAAGTGTTCCTTCATCCCACTACAGGAATATTTTCTTAAGGACGTCAGGAAAGGGGGAACAAAAGCCCAGAATTAATAGGTGTTTAATAAATCAGGGCATAGCCACCAGCTCCTTGGCTAATGGCCACGAAGGATCACTACCCATGGGTTCCACCTCTGGATCTGCTCCACTCTGAAGGTCTCAGTGCTGAACTTGGGACTGAAATCTCAGCCAAGCCCTCCCTAAGGTCCCCAGTGAGGCAGGAAAGCCCCTGGGAGCAGCCAAGAGCTCCTGTCTTTGATTTCAGCGCTCTCCTGCTCCCCACAGCCTTCACAAGCACCTTGACTCTGTATTGCAGCCTGGACCGAATTCCCTGCAGAGAGCAGCAATTACCGCAATGAGTGTCCCCAGAGCCTCAGCTCCTACACGTCCCCAGCGAACTGGAATGTCTGCTCCTGAAACCCCGCCTCTGCACGGGGAAGGAAGTACACAGCTGAAATGGGTGGAGGGGAAAAAAATTAAATTAAATTAAATTAATCCCTCCAGCCCGATCCAACCCTCACTGAAGTTAATCAAAACCTTGCATTGATATCAGTGGGCTCCAAAGGCAGTTTTTCAGGTTATACAAATCTGTGATAAATAGTGGTTTAAGCTATGCTGAGCATGTTCCTCATAGTCTGAACTTTGCTTTCTAGGACAAAAGAAATATGCAGAAGAAAACCCCAAAAGATAAAATAAAACAACACAACCAATTAAATACACAAAGCTAATCAGAATAAACTTTATTAGTAGTATTTGTCGATACAGCAAATTAATTGCATGGCTGCCTATGTACCAGATACCACAAACAACCTCCCCATTTTTAGCTTCATTTGGAAATATTTAAAATATTTTATTTCAAAATAAAAAACTCCACACAATAAACGACTTCGAATTCAAGTCTTACATTTCTTCAGATTTCCTTCCTTGCCCTTTATAAACATGAAAACTGCGGGGTGACACAGAGGAGGTCATTTATGGGCTATCTCCGGGGGGTGTAACACATCAAGGACGGCCACATCAGGTCCGACGAGATCCCCATCTCTGACAGGGGCCAGGAGTGGGTCCCTAGGGAGGCACACGAAGCCAGGGGTGCCCCCAGGCACAAGTCATTTGCAGCTCTGGGATTTCCAGAGCCAGTGTAGATGCTCTGTGAATCACAGACCTTAAGTGATTTCTCTTCTGTGAATTCATCCAATCACGTTAAAACCCCTCAGTCCAGCCCTGCCAGGGAGTTCCAGCGCTGAACCGCAGCTCTTTGGTTTATTCCGAACCTGCCAGTTTCATTTGATGCCCTTGGCTCTGGGGCCAGAAGAGTCAGCCACTGCTCTCTATTTATCTTGTATGTAAACATTAAAAGGAATTAAACAACTGCTTTGAGTGCTCACTGCATTAATGAATTCCAGAGATTTTCTTATGCATGTGCAGTAACTTAGTGCTGCTTGGCTTAACAGCTGAAGTTTGAGTTACCTGCAGCCCAGAGAGATGCTGCACACAGTGAGCCCCCACATCCAGTCCAAACTTTATATTTTGTGCCACAAACCGTTAACACACTGCATGTATTATCTCCATAATTCCAGTTAACACCAGTGCCCACCATGTGGCCAAAGTCAGGTGGGAACACCAGGGAAAAACGCAGAAGGAAAAAACCCCAACGACTTCCAAGAGGGGAGCTGGACCTTCACTTTTCTTTCAGAGCTGCTGATGTTTCTGTTTGCTTCGCTGCTCCTTCCTATACCGTAACTGGTAATTATGTCATTATATCCAGGAAAAAAATAGAACTGGAGAATTTGAAAGTGTGTTTTCAAAACTGGACCTAAGTTTGTTAGGTTCACACACCGTGAGAAGGGATTGAAGCTGACAGACCCAGTTCTGCACTGACGAAAAGCGGAACAGCAGGCAACAGCTTCGCGTTGGAAGCATAAGGAGCACTTGTTGCACTGCGGGCAGTCAAACACGCCAGAACAGCCCTGCAGTCCCTGTGCCACCCCGTATTGTCACCGTCTGTCCTCAAATACCTGGTGCACTGTATTGCAGGGTAGGTGCCTGGCAGCGATCCCAAATCCCCACTATCCCGAGAGAAGGGTGTGTGCGGGCCAGGTAAGGAGAGCGAGTCCCTGTTATCAGGCCCTGCCCCGGAACGCCGCTCGCACGGAGCGGCTCCAGCGGAGCACACAGCTCCCATCTGTTGCTCCGAGGGGAACATGCCAGCAGAGACTTTTCTGCTCCGCCGCGATCCTTCGGCTCCAGCGCTTATTTTCCCTCCCGACTAACCTGCAATTCCACAGCAATACTGGGACACTGTCTAAAATTAGGCCGTCGCTGTCCCCTCCCCTTGGAGGACAAGTTCAGAGAAACCAATCCGCAACCCGACTTTTTCCTGTCGGGTTTTATTCCCCTCCGTGTTCTCCCGGTTATTCCCGAGGCTGGCTCTCGGTAGAGGCAGAGCCGTGCCGGGGGG
Organism: Ammospiza caudacuta; assembly: GCF_027887145.1. Taxonomy (NCBI): domain Eukaryota; kingdom Metazoa; phylum Chordata; class Aves; order Passeriformes; family Passerellidae; genus Ammospiza; species Ammospiza caudacuta. Next base: position 45,096,934 of record NC_080599.1, on the reverse strand, counting down.
CGGAGGTGCGGGGCCGAACGCGAACACCCGCGGCCGAAACCCGCGGGGCCGGGCGGGCGAGCGGGGACTCCAGCGGCCCCGCGGGGGCTCAGCCCGGGGCGGGGAGCGCGGGGTGCCCCCGGTGCCGCCCCCGGCGCTGCCTGGAAGCGGCGGGGGCGGCGGGACGGGGAAAGCACGTGGGGCTCCCCGGCAGCGCCACCTGAAGGGCCGAACCAGCGCCGGGGGAGGGAGGAGCGGCGAAGGCGAGGGGGGGAAGCACAGCACAGCCCGAGACTCGGCGGAGGCAGCGGCCGCCACGCAAACAAACAAACAAGCGAGCGCGCGCACAGGCAGACGGAGGCAGAGGCGCACCGGGAGCGGCGGCCGGGGCTGAGCGCGGCCCCGGGGCCGGTGGTTGGTGCGGTGCCCGCGGAGGAGGGGGCCGGCGGCGCAGCCCGCGCGCGCGGGACGCGGTAACCAGATATTTCAAAAACAAAGACGTCAGCCCACACTGCCCCGCGCGCGCCCCCCCGGCATTACGTCATCCCACAAGGCCCCGCGCGCTCAAGAAGCTTCTGAAGGGGGGGGGTGGCCATGGCGACCCGGGCCGGCTCCGCGCGCCGGGCCCTGGCCCCGCCCCCCCCGGGGACGGGGCGGCGGCAGCCAATGGGGAGCGCGCGGGGTGACATCATGCGCTATTTTTAGCGGGCTCGCGGCCGCTGATAAGTGAAGGGCTGCACGGCGGGAGCGGGCGCAGAGCGCGGGGCGGGCGGGAGCGAACGAGCGCGACTGAGTGCGGCCGCCGGGACGGTGGAGCGGGAATAGCGCGGAGCCGGGCGGGGAAAGTACTTGTGGCGGCGGAGCGGCGTCCCGGCACCACCGGCACGCGGAGGAGGAGGGCGGCGAGGCGCCCCGCCAGGCCGGGCGGGCTCTCAGCGCGGCGGCGGCAGCGGCGATCCAGTAAGGCTCCGCGTTTCTCCTTCCTCGGCTCCGCGTTCCCCTTCCCCGGGAGGGTCGGGGTGCCCGCGGGGAGCTGAGCGGCGGCCGGGCAGCTTCCCCTCCCCGGACTGTGTTCTATGAGTGCAAAGATGGAGCCTACTTTCTACGAGGATGCGCTGAGCGCCGGCTTCGCGCCGCCGGAGAGCGGCGGGTACGGATACAATAACGCCAAGGTGCTGAAGCAGAACATGACGCTGAACCTGTCCGACCCCTCCAGCAACCTGAAGCCGCACCTGAGGAACAAGAACGCCGACATCCTCACCTCGCCCGACGTGGGGCTCCTCAAACTGGCCTCGCCCGAGCTGGAGCGGCTCATCATCCAGTCCAGCAACGGGCTGATCACCACCACGCCGACCCCGACGCAGTTCCTGTGCCCCAAGAATGTCACCGACGAGCAGGAGGGGTTCGCCGAGGGCTTCGTGAGGGCTCTGGCGGAGCTGCACAACCAGAACACGCTGCCCAGCGTCACCTCGGCCGCCCAACCTGTCACCAGCGGGATGGCACCTGTGTCCTCCATGGCCGGCAGCACCAGCTTCAACACCAGTTTGCACAGCGAGCCCCCGGTGTACGCCAACCTCAGCAACTTCAACCCCAACGCGCTCAGCTCCGCGCCCAGCTACAACGCCAACAGCATGGGATACGCGCCCCAGCATCACATAAACCCCCAGATGCCCGTGCAGCATCCCCGGCTCCAGGCTCTGAAAGAGGAGCCGCAGACTGTACCTGAAATGCCGGGGGAAACTCCTCCCCTGTCCCCCATTGACATGGAATCACAGGAGAGAATCAAAGCCGAGAGAAAGCGCATGAGGAACAGAATCGCGGCGTCCAAATGCCGGAAAAGGAAGTTGGAAAGGATTGCCCGGTTGGAAGAAAAAGTGAAAACTTTGAAAGCCCAGAACTCAGAGCTGGCATCCACTGCCAACATGCTCAGAGAACAGGTTGCACAGCTTAAGCAGAAGGTCATGAACCACGTCAACAGCGGGTGCCAGCTCATGCTCACACAGCAGTTGCAGACGTTTTGAAGAGACTCTTCAGCGAGAACTGTGTGTTGTGGTACAAGTAAAAGAGGAAAAATGCAAAGTGGCAGAGGCATAAAGCTAATGGCAAAGCTGCGAGGCTGTCCTGCCTGTGCTCCGCAAAGCGCATGTGTGGAAAGACTGGCAAAGCCTTCAGCTGGAGCCGGGAGTGCAGCGGCCAGCGCTGCTCCGGGAAGTGCTGTCCCTGCTCGGATGAGATGTCAGATCTTCGTTTAACATTGACCAAGACCTGCATGGACCTAACATTCGATGATCATTCAGTATTAAAGGTTAAACTGCAATAGAAACTGTAGATTGCTTTATGTAGTATTCCTTAAGAAAAAAAAAAAAAAGTGGGAGGGAGGTTTGTGGGAGGCTGATAAACAAAAAAAAAAGAACTGTTCTGCCTGCCTTCAAGTAAATTGTGTATGTACATATCTTTTTTTATTTTATTTTATGAAAGTTGATTAATGTCAATAAACTACTTCATGACTTTGTAAGTTATTTTTATGTTGTTTATTTGGGCACTGCCCAGTATTGTTTGTAAATAAGAGGCTTTTTTTTAGCACTCTGAGTTTACCATTTGTAATAAAGTATAATTTTTTAATGTTTCTGTTTCTGGAAAAAAATTCTAGAAGGTTCTATTATATTTAAGAAAAATAAAATAATTAAAATGTATTTTTCCCCTCACACTTTTTTTTTTTTTTTTTTTGGCTAGTACCTTAGTTGGGAAAATGCCCTTTGGGCTGGGCTCTGAAGGGTAGGGATTATGCTGAACTTACTGTGTAACTCCAGACATGTCCTGGAGAAGGTGTGAGCAGGGGAGGGAGCAGCCAGATCGTCCTCACTGAACTCCTACAACTTTTGGGGCTCTGCTGAGGTTGGGTTCCCCAGCTGCAGCCTGCCTGCCTTGCTCTTGGGGCCCAGTTCAGACATCTGACTGCAGGCAGGGCTGTGGAGGGGTGGGAAGGCAGGGAACGAAATTGTTCCATAACTGGAGCAACTGGCTACTTGATCTGACATGTTTTTTATTAAATTAATGCCCTCAAGAAGATAAGGCAGGTGGTTGTATTAAGAAAATTATGCTGTAGGCTTAAAAAATAAAAATATTCACCTTTATCCCTGTGTTTTCTCAGGAAGGAGGTGATTCTTGTCTGTTAATATTTATGACAATGCTGCTGTCAACAGTAAATAAGTTTATAACCCTTCTCCTGTCTCTAAATCCTTTCCCTTTTGGATATTACTCTGGGTTCTAACCTTCTTGGCAATAGAAAAGCTGGGAAAACTGAACCTAGTGGGAAATGAAAATAGCAACTTGTTGAAAAACAGCAACTCCTGTTGCTTGTTCCTAGCAATTTGCTGAAAACAGCAACTTCTCAGGCACTTCCCAGGTATTTTTTACAAAACAATCCTGATTTTTAGTACAATGACAATACACAGGTATATTTCAGAAATATGCTACTTTGCTGAAGGGGGGTGGGAAACAGCTTTATTACCAGGATTTTAAACACTGCTCCCAATTAATTTTGTTTAATAAACCTATTTGAAGAAGACCAGATGTTTTCCTGTTTGCTGTTTGGAGCCAAACAGCCAAGAAAAAATAGATGATATCAAAAGACTGCCAGAGAATATTAGAAAAGCATTATTCTCAAGCAGGCAGGTTTTTTTTAAAAAGTATTTTTTTCCTTAAATTGAAATATGCCTAATTGAAGTGATGGAGTTGGTTAAGGTCACTTCAGAAAATTACTAGGTAGTCATATATATTTATGTATACACATTTTTACTGTTATCAAAATGATACTCTTAAACTTGCAGCTACTGTAGGTCAGCTCCGTACAGGAAGCAGAGAAGGATCTTCCTCTAACTTTCCCCCCTTCTATCACACATTTTATCACACAAGGGGTTGTGTTAATGTTTTAAAGATGCTCATTTGGCAGTGTCCTTCCACATGCCAAGCACGTGTCAGGTAGGCACCGTTTGGAGGGAGTTTGCTGCTGCCAGAGGAATACAACTGTAACACCAACCAAACAAAGGGTTACTAGGAGGATTCCCAAGTTTGCCAAGAGTACATTTTGCTGATGTCAGCAACCCGGAAGGTAAGTTGATTTTGACCATATGTAGGAATAGACAGCAGAGGGATAATACACAGCACCGCTGGGTGTGGTTTTACAGGGATTTAGCAAGTGCCAACTAGCAAAATAAGCAGGGCAAGGAGATTAATTACCTGCAAAGGTGCATGTTTAACTCTCAGCAGCGCTGGGTTATGGAGGAGACGTTAGTAGCAAGCATTTTGCTTAATCACCTAATTACGTAAAAAATAAATACATTACATAAAATACTATGTTAATTAAAGCCAGCTGAGTGACAGTCTGCTCCACCCTGGCCCCATGTGCACACACAGACATTCAGGAGTGCAGTTGTGTGCTCTGTCTCAGGGTGACATTGTGTGGAATGGTGAGAGCTCCTGAGCCGTGGCACTGCTGGCTCAGTGGGCACCATGGGCTGGGTTGTTCCTGCCAATATTCCAGTGGTGCCCACTCACAGAATGTGCCAGGCAGGGTGGGTGTAGTGCCAGTGAGCTTCACCAGGAGATGAGCACTTCAAGAGGAACCTTTTCATTGGTCCCTCATCACATTTGAGGATCAGGCCTAAAAGAGGGCAAAGTAAGTTTATATTCTTTGCTCCTCCATCTGTTTTGTAAACAGTGTGGCGGGCCGGGAGCCTGTTGCTATCGGGTCCACCTCAGCCTGGATTGAAATTCAGCACTCTCCGTTTATTTCTTAGTAGATCACTGTGTGATCAATACACACAAGGGTAATGAAAGACCTGTGTGCATTTACATGTGGTGAAATGCAAAGTTTTAACACTTACTTAACTGCCAAGACTAAAATTGCCTAATGCACTATGGGCCTTAGTGCTACAAGGAATAGTCAAGTCCTCTCTGAGATTCAGAGAGAAACTCTTTTTGTTGCCCCAGCTGTATTCACAAGGGAATATTTTGCAAATAACAGCATTGTGAACATGTATTTTGTTTGGCTGTGAGTGTTGTCAACGGATTCAGGAAGTGAAGTCAGAAAAAGGCAGGGTTTCAAACAGGGCAGGCTGCACAGAAATGCCTGGGCAAAGAGCCTCTAATCAGAACAACATGTTTGGGACACAGGAATATTAATTAGAAGTTGGGTCTCTTTGAAACCAATAGAAGCCTCACACTTCTATTCCATCAACAGAAATGAGCTACAAAGAGGGGTTTGACCATCATTACTCACTGAATAATTTTAAATTCAAACTACTTTTCATGATAGGAAGATCAGTAACAATTTAACTTTTTCTCCAGTGGGACAGAGTTGGAGTTACCAGCCACTCTCAGCCTCAGAACACAGGGGAAGTTTGTACAGACCCCTGTGTATCTGTAGGTCTAAAAAACACCAACCTCAAAACAGAGGACTTTAAATGTCAGCCTAAGGCAGCACACACCCATTTAACAATGAAGTCTGAGGACCAGAGATTCCTCAGCTATCTCTATTTTATAGGGAGCTGTCTGGAAATCCAAACAATATCCTTCCAATCTATGTGAAAAATGGCTGACAGCTCTGTCCCATGCAGAAGTCTAAGAAATCCATTCCAATAATTACTTTCTGAAAAGCAGCTCAGGCTGGAACAAGCTCAGGCACTGCTGGAGAGCACCATGGCGTGGGCTGTGCCATGTCCAGGAGAAGCACAAGGCAGAACTGAAAAAAATCCACTTATCTTTAAAATCAAGCCTTGCACTTTCTCTGTTCTCCACCTCTTCTTCCCTCCCCTTATTCCCAAGACTCCTGTGTAACAACATGGAGTTACCCACATCAAGAACGAAAACCAGTTCAGGCAAAGTTGGCTGTGTAGAAAATAAAAGTTGCAAACACCACGAGTGAACACAAAATATTGCTAACAGGCAGATGGACAGCAAGGAAATATTTGAAATTACCATATTCACAAACCCATTATGAAACAGAAGATACCTTAGGAACATCTGGCACCAGCTGAGGGACAGGGGAAGGAAGGTGGTGTTAGCTTTACAAGGCAAGAAAAGGAAACTTCAAAATGCTGATGGTTTGCTTTTTGGGAAGGTAATTCTTCCAGAGAAATGCTTGTTCCTTGGAATTACATGCACTGCCAACACCAGAGCATGCACCCAAGGGCTGGTGGCCACCCTAATTCTCCACAGATCCATTACTGCTGACATGAACAGGATAATGTATCCTCTGAACAGAGAATGTGCTCCTTACAAAGGGAACTTGTAAAAAGCCATCATATAATGCACCGTGAAAGCCTCTGACTACTGAAACACTTTTAGAGGGGTTTTGCACAGCAGGGCCCTCTTTTCCAATTCTGCACATCATTCTTTGCAGTACTTTTTTGTTAAGAAACAATGCAGCTACAAAAATCAAATTAGATTTTCATCACGGTCCCTTCTGTCCTTAAATATCCGAAACACGAGAAGCACAGTTACAATGGGGAAGAAAGGCTTTTTAAAAAGTTAATTAAATATTGAAAACACTGCTAATTTTCTTAGTTATAGAGGAACAACAGACATCAGGGGAAAACCAAACAAAAACCTAATTCAGAAAAATGAACAAGTAATCTGTTTTTGAAATCTCATACAAATTTGATAGGTCATGGCTGACCTGATTAATCCAAATTTCTATAAAATACCTAGAAACTGTCAACAAAAGCAGAAGAAAACTTAGTATCTGTTTTGCTCTGTCTCACAATTATTTTCTGGTTTTGAGTCTTATGCTCTCCAAGCAATCTCTAAGGTGAACTCTTAAACAAAAGGACAAACAACTTGCTGAACATTCCTCTGAACTGGGAATTTCGTTTCTTATTCTCTTTTTAATTAAAACCAATTCCTGTATGACCTGGCAGCATAATAACACCAAAGATGTGGGAAACAGGATAGAATTCCAGCAGATGGAGCTCAAAAGCAAATAGTCTGGAACCAACTGCACACATGCCTGGAATAGGAGCCTCTGCTTAGGTGGTGTAGTCGCCAAAAAAGATTTCAGATGAAATCTATTATCATACAAGTGTCCTAAAAACAGAATAATTTCAACAGCTTTCCTGAATTCTTAAAATAATCACTGCAATGAGGAGGGAGATCCTGCATGATTTTAGTCACAGAATAACCACAGTTACATCAGAGGACAGTAAGAGGTCAGAGTGAGTGTCCATGGCTGTTTTTGTGAATTCTCCTCCCCGGTGATGAGGAAAAGAGTAAAAGAGAAAAAACTGCATGGCTTTTAGATGGCTGCAGTTAGCACATCTTTCTGCCTCAGATAACAAGCCATGAAAACACACAGGACACAGGGAGCAACCAATAACCTTGCTATCCAAACTCACAAAGCCCCTCTCTCACACGGCACTGTACTGAAAAGGAAAACTGAACAAGTTTTGAGTCTCCACTGAATGGATCATTGCTAACTTTAAAATCATGGCCAAGCACTACCAAAATTGGGGCCTACCTATTTCAAAGGATGTGATTCTCAAAGTTGATGGCTTTTTGTGATGGCAAATCAAACCACCTTGGCAACTATGAAAAGTTCCTTTGTGTCCAAAAGCAGTTTTAGAACTCTCAACAGCAGCAAAAATTGTGAGCTGCTGCACACACCTTACAAGCTCAGGAGGTTTTTTATTTTCACCTTGAGAAATCAGACACAAAACCCCCAAAACCCATAACACTTTGGAGATACAGCTCAGGATTTCTTCAGTTTAACTCCTGACACCTAACAAAGCTGGGGTAGGAGGCACCACAGGCTCTCCTTATAGCTGAGAGAAAAGCACCAGCCCCTTCAGAGGGTGATCTGGATAAATTAAATTGCTGCTTGAAGTGCCTGTGCCTCAGCAACAAGGTTTTTTTAACTTAGGAGCCTCCAGTCAGATAGGATGAAACCAGGGAGCAACAATTACCTGATTAGAATCAGGAGACATTCACTCCACAGAACATTTTGCAAACATCCACCACGTGTTAGTGATGAACAAATTTCCATATGCAAAGCTTTGCTCTGCTGCAGCCCATACATAATGTACCCCTTTTTTTTCCCTATCCAAATATTATCCCCAAATATTAACTGTGCAAAACTCCTTGCAAGAAGTAATTAAAAACAAGATGTACAATGAACCCTCTAGTGGTGTCTCAGGGCCTCAGTCAAGATATGATCTTTATCTTGTTAATAATCACCAAGTGTCTGACCCAAATACCTGAAGGGGAAAAAAAGAACCTGAATTCTTCAGGCAAAATCCATCCCCAATTTTCTTGTTTGGCTCTGCTCTCAGTCACACAGATTGTCTGTTCTCCCTGCTTCCTGACTGAACAAGATAAAGTACTTATAAGTACATATATTTTAATTAGTTATGCAAGTGCTTTAATATGCAGAATTACATAAAAACTACGTACAAATATACAGTAAGTGCAGCTGGCTCCAGAACAGGAGTTTGCAGTTAGTCCCCAAAAATGTTACTGACCAAAACAACCCCTGGAAAGTTAACATCAAATTTCCTTCTTTAAATGATTAATTGCAAGTAGAATTTAATGTTCTTTGCCCAAGCTGCTCCTCTTTGAAGCAGAGATTTCTAACCAGTATCTTTCTGGTACAGCACAATTTCCAGTTTTCAGGAATGTGACCTATGGAAAAGCAGGCAGCTTTTCTCTAGGCACTTGTATCTGTGCTTTTAATACATCACCATGGTTAAAGACTTCTGGATTTTATTTCCCACTTTTGCACTCCAAAAACCACCTCAGCTCAGTATATTTAGGGAAGTGCCCCTCACTACACTTCAAACTGTTTAGGCTCTGTGTAATTTTGGAGAAGTAACAATAAAGTTGACCAATTTGGCTGTTTCTCAAAATACTGACAGTTACCAACAAAGGAGCACAAGTCCTGAAGATGCTGAATATCCCTGTTTTGGAAATCAGGACAGTGACAAATATGGGAAGGGAAGGGAAGGGAAGGGAAGGGAAGGGAAGGGAAGGGAAGGGAAGGGAAGGGAAGGGAAGGGAAGGGAAGGGAAGGGAAGGGAAGGGAAGGGAAGGGAAGGGAAGGGAAGGGAAGGGAAGGAAAGGAAAGGAAAGGAAAGGAAAGGAAAGGAAAGGAAAGGAAAGGAAAGGAAAGGAAAGGAAAGGAAAGGAAAGGAAAGGAAAGGAAAGGAAAGGAAAGGAAAGGAAAGGAAAGGAAAGGGAAAGGAAAACACTTTGTACCAGGAGCTGGGTTTTCTCTTAGACTAAATTTTCATTTTGTAATAAAGTTACACAGCTCCATCTCTTTCAAATGGATGGTTTCAGACTGGTCCAAGTGTGCACATCTGTCTTTTTGTGCAACCCAGGGCCTCACTGAACGACCTCAGGTAGCTTTAGCTGGTGTTTGATGAAGGTACCAAGGAAGCAGCTCAGGTTTCTGTGCCAGTTTGTGACTGCAGGAGCCACAACTGCTGCAGGGGCTGCTGCTGCCAGGCAAACACCGACAGAGGCACCTCCTGCACTTAGGGAGCTCAGCTTTGATGTGTATAAGTATTTTTTGTACCTCGGTGTCAGCCTAAGCAACCACCTTTTCCCTTCTCCTTCTCTTTTCCACTCCCTCTTTTGTGCTGGTAGTAATTTTGGGAATATTTTTCCCTGCATTGCTCCCTTTATTCTGTTACCCACAGAGCTCTACAAACACCTGAAATGTCAGGGAGCAACTGAGGAGGTGGAACACAAGTGCAGGTACAGGCAGTGAGGATGTGGCATCTCCTGAAAGAAATGCTCACAGCCATATCCAGATTGCCACAGATCGAGCCAGAACTCCTGAATTCATTCTTCTCAACGGAACTTACAGTACAAAAATGCCCAGACAGATTTTGCACCAGTTTTGCTAACTTAATTTAAGTTCACACTTTTGGTTAAACAAGCTCAGCTCCCCATATGGACAAACCTATAAAACATGGTTTGACTTTCCCAGGGAACATTTTTCATGCAGCCATTAACTTGAACGAGAACTGTGAGACATTACTGTACCTGCTTATGAAACTGTTTTTGTTAGATGACTAACTTTATGCATATATGTTTAAAATTATTTAAGAGGGCCGTGAGGTTATTATTCCAAGTCTTATAAATGGAATTTCTTGCACATGTTCCTGATATTGGCTTCCATGCCTGTTTTGAATTTACTTACAAAGTACACTGCCACACCCACAATTAATTTCAAGCTATTTCCTTGGCCCCCTCCGTTTGCTGCATTATCATCCTCACGTGCTGAAACTGCTCCTGTGTTTTCCCCTGCACAGGAAATGCCAGGCTGGCAGCATGGGAAAGGCTCGGATTGGAGCTAAATGTTAATGGTTGTTGCTGTGGCTTCAATGCGGCAACAACGAAAAGCTCTCACATTTAGGATCTACAATTCCTATTTGCTACTGGCAACGCCAGTCAGGGTTCCAATCAAACTCTAAAGGTAACAATGTAGGGACAAAAGCAACAAAGTCATGAGCTCGGGGAAGGAAAGATCCTCTGAAGTTACTCTTTTTTTTTGTTACAAACAGCCCAATTCTCAAACCTGTTGCAAATGAGGAACACCAGCAAGCTCCACGCCACCTGATTTTCTGTAGCCTTTTTAAAGGCGCTTCCTCCTGGAATTAAGTTCGATGTACTTTGACACTTGCACAGCCCAAAGTAAGAAAGAAAAGCTCCCATTATCCCCTTTTTAACACACTGCCCATCAATCCAGGAAAGCACTGCCACCCATCTCACCCCTTCCTGCCTCTCCAGCACAGTCTCACTCCTCTGCTGGCAGTCCTGATCTACAGCAATTAAGAAGAAATAAAACTCCTTGTCTTTACAGCTCTGCAGAAACAGGAACAAGCAAGACCTCGCCATAACACACAATAATAAACCCGGATTCCTCCGTGTTTCTGGGGTTCAGCTGGTACCACACCAGCCAAGAGCACAATCAGTAATGAATTTGAGTTCTAATTCCAACTACAGCTGTACATGAGGAGCTCCTTTATAGCTGCACACACAGTTCTCCATAAGTGCTGATTGAGATCTGCAGTGTAGAAATACTGAGCTTAATTCTCCTTTTCCCAGGCAGGCCAGGTCTTGGCTTAAAAAACAAAGCTGAAAAGTCCCAAACCAAACAACTTGGTCTTGGTCTAAATCCTCCCTCTGCTTGGATCTTCAAAATGATACCGACTTCACAGAGATCTCTCTGATTTAAATGACTCCATGAGTCTGTGAGTTCAAAAAGAAAAGTTTTATAAGTACAGGTTCAAAACAAACAGACTCTCCATGTAGTAAAAATTACCACTTTGCCTTACAACTAATGATCATTAAACGATGATGCTCCAAAAATCTATGAAAGGCTCTTCAAATTCATGAGAAGAGTCAGAATAAAAGCAGAGCTTCCAATTACTGAGAATTTCTAATGGCTTGCTATTTCTTTTGTGCACATCCATTAGTATTTCACAGTCCAAAGCCTGTCCCATATAAACAACGATATATTAAAATGTATTTTGATTTATTTATCGAATTAGATTAAACTATGTTTAAACATTGCTGGTTCTAGTTCTAAAACTAGAGTATTAAGATTCACCACATTACAAAATCCCTAAGATTCTTCAAGTCCATTTGCCTAATATATACTTGCCATGCCTGACATGACAATCTCATTCTAATCTGGAATTTAGCTATTATTTGATACTTTATGTTCTAAGATTCCTTCCTTAAGTCCAAAGCTTTAATTTAAGCCAGCTGTTCCACAAGAACTCAGCATGTGTGGGATTTTCCCCCTAGATGAAAATGATAAACAGGATTTTTTTTTTTTATTTTTAAAGACATATTATGAGCCCATTGAGAGATGGCTCCTTTTAAATAAAGGCAAAGAAATTGTCACAATTGGTTCAGCCATGTAATGTGAAAATGATCCCGTGCAACACAGCTGGGTTTGTTGCTGGTATTGCATTGGCCATGTCATGGGTTAATGTACAAAGTTATTTTGGCTTTTTTAGCTTTCCAGTTTTACTGACCTGTGCACTTTGTTTCATGTTGATAATTAATACATGAATATTAACAATATAATATTATAAATAGGCATTTTAATTCAAATTGCAGCACACACTGAAGACATTTTGTGCTCATAAGGGAGAGTGTCAAAGTGCACATCTGCACTACAGAATGCTACTGGTGTATTATTAAAATATAGACAGTTTTAGCATTGAAATATATGTTTTTTTAATATCATTGTGATCACAAGAAAATGGCAAATGGCCTTAGGAAAAAAAAAGCACTGTCATACCAGAGTGAATGGCAGGTAAAGGGTTAAAATCAACACAGGATTTGACAGCAACAGAACGTTTTCCTGCAAACTCCTTCTATGGTGTGATCCAGGGGAAGGTCCAACTCAAGTGCTGGATGTTCATACAGGATTTCCTCTGACTAATGCTGTCAGCATTCAAGACTTTTGATTTAAAATGTGGGTGTTATACACAGATAGGAAATTTACCATTTACAATTTCACATTCAAAAATGAATGGAAATTACTGTGATTTTCAGATTCATTTTCTGTACGTGGAATGATGGCATGAAATGAGGAAGTCACTGAGTGGCATGTGCTGGGAGTGCCTGCCAAGCTTTTACACAAGTCTTTTCTGTTTGGATGGGATTCACAGGTAGCTTGTACAGCAAGGCTTTTCCTTCCTTATTTTCCAAAAGCTTTGCTGGATGGAAACTATGCCAGTGAGTAAAAGAGGGGAAGGGGGAACAAACCACCACCTTGGATTTGGTGTCAATTCAAGCAAAACTGAAAGTCACATCTAGATGACATTGATGCATCCTATTGTAAAATAAACTAACAAAACCAAGCCTAGGGAGCACAAAAGATGTTTTGGATTTGAAAGATTCAGAAACAAAGTAACACAGAAACCAAGGAAACTGGAAAACACAAACTTGAGATGTAATCTGTTACAATTAAGTTCAATTTGCCAATATTTCTAGCAAATCTGCCATGGCCAAAACTCTCCAGCAGGTTTGTTCTGAATTCTGTTGCAAGCTCTGGGTGCTTCAGATAATGTTTAAATAGAGATATTTTATTATTTTATTGAATTGAACATGAAGTCAGTAAATGCACTTGAGCTGTCATTACAATATCCCTTCTATGCACTTAATGTCATATTTATCCCAATTTCATGATGCAATATGAACTTTTAATTGAAACTGAGATTTCCCTGTGTCTTGTGACACAAGGGAAAAAGAAGGTTGATTCCAGCTATTAAAAATCATTATTCTTTCCTTAATCTGGCTCTTCTAAAATCCATAGTGGGGATATTACTGTTCTATTGAGCCAAGGATTTTGCTTCACTGGGATCTATATGATATATAAATACATTTGCAGGTAAATTACAATGGGTCTAGATGCCTGTTCAGCATCTACCACATCACCTGACAGGAGTCCCACAAGTCTCAGAGACCTCAATTAAACCCAGAACTGCTATTTAGGCAAGGAGAGGGAAAAAAAAAAAATGAAAAAAAGCACAAACCAAAAGAACTTTTAAAACTTTCTCAAACAGGGAATGCTTCAACTGCTCAGCAAACTGAATTTACAAATGTGTGTGTGAGCTTAGAGGGACAGAGTGGAAGAGACTCAGAAAGGCATAAGGTACCAATATTCAAGGGGTGAAAAGGAAAGCAGTGCAGGGACTGTGGAAGACATCAAAGCTTTAGGAAGGATGCTTGAAGAGATGCAGCTCCTGTAAAGACTGCTGGTGGAGGTGTGCAGTTCTCTCCAGCTGGACATCAGAACCAAACATTCAAGTTATGGAAGCTATTATTTATTAAATAAAAAGGATGCTGACATAATGAGTCAAACCTGTGCTTTGTCCACAGAGCAGCTGTGGCACAGGTACCAACTTTGTGTGTTGGGAGAAGAGGCATTCCTAGGGAGTAGAAAATCCATGCTCTGTGTTTGCATTACTCCTGTGACCAAATCTAGGTTTTTTTTTTTCCCAAAAGCCTCTTTATGCAGCAAATAATTCTCTGCTGCCAGTGCAGACTAGAGGAGTTAGGAATAAAGACTTAGTTCCAGGCATGGGAATTCTTCTTCAGGCATCCTTCCTAAAGCTTTGATGTCTTCCACAGTCCCTGCACTGCTTTCCTTTTCACCCCTTGAATATTGGTACCTTATGCCTTTCTGAGTCTCTTCCACTCTGTCCCTCTAAGCTCACACACTCATTTGTAAATTCAGTTTGCTGAGCAGTTGAAGCATTCCCTGTTTGAGAAAGTTTTAAAAGTTCTTTTGGTTTGTGCTTTTTTCATTTTTTTCCCCCTCTCCTTGCCTAAATAGCAGTTCTGGGTTTAATTGAGGTCTCTGAGACTTGTGGGACTCCTGTCAGGTGATGTGGTAGATGCTGAAGAGTCATTGTAATTTACCTGCAAATGTATTTATATATCATATAGATCCCAGTGAAGCAAAATCCTTGGCTCAATAGAACAGTAATATCCCCACTATGGATTTTAGAAGAGCCAGATTAAGGAAAGAATAATGATTTTTAATAGCTGGAATCAACCTTCTTTTTCCCTTGTGTCACAAGACACAGGGAAATCTCAGTCTGAAATGAAAGCTCCAGTTCAGATGGGCCTGCACATGGAAACTGAGGGGGCAGCCAGGTCATGGCTTTCCCCTGCTGCATGAATCACCCTTTGAATGGAAATTTGAGTAGGAGACATCATGGCTTGGGAACAAAGGGAGCTGCTGGAATGTCACAGGTGCAGCCCAGCACAGAAGGGTGTTTGGGACATGCCAAGGAAAGCAAACACCACGAATCTGGAGGAGTTGTCAGGACTTTGTGATTTAGGGAGCTCTCCAAATCAACAAGGGTGTTTCTCACAGAGCCAAACTGACCAGAGGACAGCTGAGGTCCTGAGCCAGTGCTCCAGTGAACCAGGTCCTCAGTGCTGGAGCTTTACTCAGAACTCAGAAAGAGACAGGAGCTGCTGATGTCCTAGTGATGCTCCTGGGAACCACACTGGCACTCCTGTGAGGCACCCCTGTGCAGCTGGGTGTGTAACCTTACCCTCTGCTGCACTGGGGCTGGGGTGAGGTGCAGAATCCAGAGCCTGACACACAAGAACTTTGAGAGGGAGCCAAAATAGTCAGTGAAAGGCAGAGGATTCAAACAGAGGGCAGGGGAAGCTGCCAGAAATGGGAAGGGGAGATAACATGAAAGAATCAACTCTATATCCCTCTGAATGAGAAATACTGTGGGCAAAAGATACCAAATTACAGAACTGAGATCAGACTAAAACACCAGTAAGAAAGAAACAATTGTGATTGTGATTCTTCACAATTGCCTGTGATTTTCTGCTACAGCAGGAAAGTTAAACTGCATTTTGATGTATAACAAATACAAACCAAATGCAAATCAAAATCCAAGATGATTTTAACCAGTTGATCAGGTTGGAGTACAACTAAATAATAATAAAGGCAAATGGAATAAATAAAAGCAACTGCCTCCATATATTTTTTTCCAGAAGAAGGAAGGAGAATAATACCAATTTTTTTAAAAAATGTGGTTACAAGCTACTCCCTTGAGTAATTTCAATTGTCTAAAGACCAGGACAGTGCTATAGATAGATTTAACTAGAACAGTGAAGATGTACTGGTGATAGATTTTTATGTCACTAAGAGCCAAATGCTGCTTGGTACTGGTGTAATTCCAGAATAGTTTTCACTGAGTGCTCTACCTCTGCAAAGCAAATTTGGCTAAAGGCTCTCTGGGAGATGCAGTGACAGCACCAAACCCTGCTGGGAGCAATGCTGCGGCTGTGAGGAAGATCCTCACTCTCTTCACCAGTTACAGAACTTCTATAAAGTATTTTCTTTTTCTGTAAGTTTTCAGTGACAAAGTGCATGCTACTGACTCAAAATCACAAGGGCTTGTTTGGTTTACAATGCAAAAAATTCTGCCCTCTCTCCTTTTGGTTTTGCTGATCCTAAAGCTGCCTCAGCATTTAGTAACTCAAAACTTTTACATCATTTATATTTTATCCTAATGATAGGATAATCATCAGTTAGACATAAAAATTTTAATTTTTTTAAACTTTGCACTATGAAATTTGCAGTAGCTATATATATCATTCATCAAATCAGAACATTTTTTCTTTCTAACCAACTTTTACTTTATTTATTATGTTCTGAAACAAGAATGTTTCTTTACCTCTGTGAAGCTAAACTAGCAACTTCTTTTCCCTTCAACCTCCACTATGTAGCTTTTTAGAAAACAACCTGGCAGGTAATACCATGAAGAACTTTGGAAAAATACTTTCATTACTCAAAACCTGAATGGGACAAAATCGGTTCCTAAGTAGTTTGGTTACTCTTCTTAAATTCACTTCTAAATGCATGATAAACTGGAAAACAGTCCTAATCCTCACTTAGGCTGAGTTATGTATTTGTTAAGGCTCATTCCTGGAGGCAGCCTGCTCTGCTGGCATTTACAGCCATCAGGGGCACTTTGCAGATGTGCCCTGTCCACTCACCCTGGCTTGGGAACTGCATGGAAGTGCTCATTAATCTTTGGGAAAAAGAACAGTTTGCATTGCATGGCTGCAGTGCTTAATGTGACCTTCATTTGTTTATGCCTGAGGAAACAGCCCTACAGTGCTGAGATAAGACTGTGCCTTGTTTGGAGAGAGAATAAAATACCTGGGCTGTTATAGCAGCTGCTGCTTTATTGGTGTTAGGAAAGCATCCATGAGAGTGGACAAATGTGGGAAGCTGTGGCTTCTGCAGGGCTCTTTCAAGCAAGGGTGGCTCTGTGCTACCAAGGGGTGTGTGGGGTGGGATGGGATGGGATGGGTGGGATGGGATGGGGTGGATGGGGTGGGTGGGATGGGATGGGATGGGATGGGATAGGATGGATGGGATGGGATGGGATGGGATGGGATGGGATGGGATGGGATGGGATGGGGTGGGGTGGATGGGGTGGATGGGGTGGGTGGGATGGGATGGGATGGATGGGGTGGGATGGGATGGGATGGGATGGGATGGGATGGGATGGGATGGGATGGGATGGGATGGGGTGGATGGGGTGGATGGGGTGGGTGGGATGGGATGGGATGGATGGGGTGGGATGGGATGGGATGGGATGGATGGGATGGATGGGGTGGGATGGGATGGGATGGGATGGGATGGATGGGGTGGGATGGGGTGGGATGGGATGGGATGGGATGGATGGGATGGATGGATGGGGTGGGGTGGATGGGGTGGGTGGGATGGGATGGGATGGGATGGGATGGGATGGATGGGGTGGGTGGGATGGGATGGGATGGGATAGGATGGGATGGGATGGGATGCGATGGGATGGGATGGATGGGATGGGGTGGATGGGGTGGGTGGGATGGGATGGGATGGATGGGATGGGGTGGGATGGGATGGGATGGGATGGGATGGGATGGGATGGGATGGATGGGATGGATGGGGTGGGGATGGGATGGGATGGATGGGATGGGATGGGATGGGATGGGATGGGATGGGATGGATGGGATGGATGGGGTGGGGTGGGTGGGATGGGATGGGATGGGATGGATGGGGTGGGATGGGATGGGATGGATGGGATGGGATGGGATGGATGGGGTGGGTGGGATGGGATGGGATGGGATGGGATGGGATGGGATGGGATGGGATGGGATGGGATGGATGGGGTGGGATGGGATGGGATGGGATGGGATGGGATGGATGGGGTGGGTGGGATGGGATGGGATGGGATGGGATGGATGGGGTGGGGTGGGTGGGATGGGAGGGGATGGGATGGATGGGGTGGGATGGGATGGGATGGGATGGGATGGGATGGGATGGGATGGGATGGATGGGATGGGATGGATGGGGTGGGTGGGATGGGATGGGATGGGATGGGATGGGATGGGATGGGATGGATGGGATGGGATGGGATGGGATGGGATGGGATGGGATGGATGGGGTGGGTGGGATGGGATGGGATGGGATGGGATGGGATGGGATGGGATGGATGGGATGGGATGGGATGGGATGGGATGGGATGGGATGGATGGGGTGGGTGGGATGGGATGGGATGGGATGGGATGGGATGGATGGGGTGGGGTGGGTGGGATGGGATGGGATGGGATGGGATGGGATGGATGGGATGGGATGGGATGGGATGGGATGGGATGGGATGGGATGGGATGGGATGGGATGGATGGGGTGGGTGGGATGGGATGGGATGGGATGGATGCTGTCAGGCACAGAACACTGTCAGACTGCCCAAATGAGCTTTCCCCACCCTCAGTGGGCCCTGATCCCTGTTCTGTGTGTGCCACTGGGGATGGCCCCTCCCTAGGGAGCAGCTCCCATCTCACCACCAGCCAGGAAGGCCCTGAGCCTGCTCTCCACAGAAACATGACTGACACAAACTCATCACTCAGCACCAAAGCTCCCCTTTGGATTCCCTTCATTTATTGCAGTTCATCTTTAGGCAAAACCAAGCTCTGCACTTTGCCTCCTGCAGACATCCTGTCTGCTCAGCTCTCCCAATGTGCCAACAAGTGAAGCTCACTGTAATCATCACCATGAACTCTTCCAGCTCTGCTGTTTCTCAATCCAGCTCTGCCTAAATATAGTTCCACCTCAACCAGCTCGGCCACACTCAGATTGCTGGTTATCCAAAGCACGGCTCTCTCCACGAGCCCTGTTTATTAAGGAAAATGTCTTGATCACCCAGAGATATTTCTGCACCCCTCACGATGTTTAGATAACGATGCTGGCTGTGTTATCTCTTACAGGCTGGTGATTCCACAGCCAGATGCGCTCCCAAGAGCCAGGTCGGCAAGAGCCTCGGTGGAGGAATGGTGACCTCTGCAGGTGCCTCGGTCCCGCAGCCTCATCCCCTCACGGGCTCCTTCCACCACAAAGGTGTGCTTTGGGTCGCTTTCATCTTTGAGAAATTAAACTAGAGAAAATTAAATGTATATTTGAGGATGACATGGCAACATCGAGAACACGGGCATGCGTTAATTTAAGGAATAAATGTTCATCGCTGAGAAGCCAGAAAACAATACTTCAAAGGACAAAAACTTCAAAGCACTCCATAACTTCAAAGCACTGCACCAACAGTAATAAACACTTAGGACGTGTCTGTGAGGTAGAAAAAAAAATTTCCTTTTTTAATGCTTGTGTAAACAGGGAACGGGGATTAAGGGATTTGCCCAAGGACACAAGTTAGGAGCAAAACTGAGATTGCATGGCAGAAATAACTGACTCAAGTGTCCCAGCTAGAGCCAGACTGAAACAGCTCCCTGCACAGACACCTATTCAGCAGAGCCAAAATTGATATCTTTCCTATCAAGGGCATCACCTGCCCTTCAAACATACAAATTTAGTAAAGCTCACAATTTTCTTTTCAAAATAACTTAATAAATAGCCTTTCCAAATAAGCTAATAATCCAGTCCTTGGATACAGGGAGCTGAAGAAGTCAGCAGAAATAAAAGTGGTCTGTGAAGTTCCTTATGCCCCTCTGACAACAAATAAATATAAAAGATAACAAAGCAGCCCACAGATTTGCCTCTTCCTTCTCTCCAACTTAGTGTTTTCTTAGATCTCCAGTAATACTAAATAGTGCCAATTTTATTTTTAATGTGGAGTTTACTGCTGATCTGACATATTTGTGGTCTTATGCACTTAATTAAATGAGAAGAGGTGTTGAGCCTTAATATTTTTCTCTTCTCAAATAAAGTGAGTTAGTAAGTGAAAAAGATATAAACAAAAAAGCATGCTTCAAATAGCCAATTCTGAATCTCTTTGTGAAGTCATTGTTGGAACAAAGGCTTAATTCTAAAAGTGGCTAAAATAAAAATTAAAAAATAAGGGCTTTTACAGCATAATTTCTTAAAACAAATCTATACAACAAGCTTCCAAAGGTTTCTTGCCAAATATGATTCTTGTTGTAAGACAGAATTTCCTCATAAGTCACATATTTATAAGGAGAAACTTTAAAAAAAAAAGCATAATTATATTTTGAGGACTGTGATTTGCATCTCATAACACATCATTTGCTGCTTGTTACTTTCCAAAATGAAGTGAAGTGGCTGTGAAAGAGGTGCTGCCTGCAAATATTGTTCAAATGTTCCTCCTCAAGGCCAGGGAGGAGAACTGCACCCTTCCATCTTTACTAGGACCTGCTTACCAAGGAAATTCTGTATTCACAACACTGGGAAATTACTGCCATACTAATGGAATCTTATAGAATATCACCATCTCTTTTTTTACTTTTCAGGAGTTCCAAAAATGCCATCCAGAATGATTCTGCTCAGCACCCTCATAACATTTCCCAGTCCCAGAGTTCACAACGTTCCTGCAAAGGTGATCAAGGATTGTTACCTCTGTTTAGCACGGGAAGAATAATAATGACAACGTGAAGATCCCATTTCCCCAAACCGAGTGAGGACTGATTTACTCTAGCAGAGAGAGATCTTTAGGACTTGGGTCGGTCACATCTGAAGATGAATAATTTGCAGCTTATAGACCGAGTCAGTGGCAGATTTGGGAACACCATTCAGTCCACATTAAACATGCTATGAGTTAACAATCATTAAGTAAATGACAAAAGTTTTGCTATTCTTGGTGCATTGCCCTTCTTTGCATTTCAGAGGAATTACTGGGCTCTTAAATTGGCTGTCAAATTCGCTGACTTGGTAACTGGCTGGCTTTCAAAATATATATTAAAAGCCTTGCCTTTTGCAGCTATTTCTTCAATAAAAATTTTTTTTAATAGAATAAATTTTGCGATCTTACTTATAAAGTTAAAATCAACAGCAAAACATTAAAAGTCTTATCAGCCACCTTGTACATGCTATTAAAGAAAATACATGCAAAGGGAGCAGGACCTAGCAGAAAGGGCACTGAACTAAGAAACTGAAGGCACAATTTCCCATTTGCTTAAATAAGGTCAAGCTTTCGCCTTTTCAGCTCATTTTACCTCCAGCTTTCCCCAAACTTTGTAATCTCAATTTCTCTCTCAATTGGTTTCAAAATGTGTGGATAATTACTATTTTATTTCCTTCTCTTCCACATGGAATTGAAACACCAATAAGTTAAATTAATTACAGCTAGATCCCAAGGTCCTACATCCATATGGAAGACTACACAGATTTGAAGCTCTAATTATACTTTAAATATTGCACACTGAATCACATGCCTTGATCCACCTCATGTAAAAGAATTAACTTCCAGACAGACTCTGGGTTAGAGCAGGAATGACAAGCTAAATGGCCTTAAATATACCCCTGACTGGAGCTGTAGCTCATATTAGAAAGGCTGGATCACTTTTTATAACCAGCTGCTTATACAGTTTATTTTTATCTGGGTCTTTATGCTTTTATTTCATTACATTATAGGGTTTTCACCTGCATAGCTGGCAGAGTGCACTCTCTCATTTCAGATCATACAAGGTGTGTGATCATGGCAACAGTAACTATGCTGTGAATTTTCTTTTGTCATGTTTAATTGACTGGTCATTTAGGAACCAGCTTGGCCAGAGGAACAGAGAAACTCGACTAACAGCTATCTTCTATTCAAACATCAGATTCACAAAAGCATTTTTTAAATCTCTAATTATGAATTAAAATCTGGAAGAAGCTTTCCAAGTGAACTATCTTAACATATCACAGACTTTTGTTTTGTTATTAAGCTGTACTCGTTGCTAAGGAAGAACAGAGAAGATCAAAGGACTTCTAACAATCAGAAACTCAAAGGTGAGGGAGTTTTGATTTCTTTAAAGATTTAGCACTGACCTACAATGGTTGTTAGTTCATAGTTCTATGGAAAGACTGAAATTATGTGAGCCTGCTTTGCTATTTCGTATTTATTTCCATCAAACAATACCTCAATTCACTTTTTGATTAGCAACATGATCAGGCATTCAAGCAGCCTGTTTACAAACCCATATGCAATTCAGGTCCTAAGGACTAAAAAAGAAGAACTTGTACAAGGCATAAATGACCCAGAGCAGCTCCTGCACTGGCTGGTAGAAAATGGTATTTTTACCCCAGAAAAAAAGCTGGTCCTGAGTTTCTACAGGACACGAACAGCAAAGAACTCTCGGGTGTTAGACATACTCATTTCTCAAGGTGAACGAGCCTGCAGGCTCTTTTTTTATCCATGTTTAAAGCAAGTGGAGCCAAAACTTTACAGCAAGATAAGAAAATACGTCAGTGAAGTAAATGAAAGCATTGGAGATGCCAGAAGACAGTTGGTTGGGTATTTACTTGAAAAAGATAAAGTGTGGTTTGAAAACAGCAGCGAGCAGCACCAGGGGAATAAAGACAGACCTGGGGGAAAAAAGCACAAAGGGGCTCTTAAGAAGAAAGGAAAACAAACTCCACTTTCAAGGGCAACAAAGCCTAGAAAAGATTCTGCTGCTGTTGACATCTTTGCTGCAGTAGCTAAAGGCTCCCTTCCTGAGTTAGAGAAAACACTGAAGGACAATGACCTCAATGTGCTAAACCCCTCCAGTGAAACACTTCTGCACGTTGCAGCTGCTCATGGCCATCTCTCCATCGTGGCACATTTGCTGAGCAAAGGTGCAAGGACAGGTGTGAAGGACAGGAGAGGGAGAACAGCCCTGCACAGGGCTGCTCAGAAAGGCCATGGAGGGGCAGTCAGGCTGCTTCTCCGAGGTGGGGCTTCCATGCACACTCTGGATGTGGAAGGCAAGACACCGCTTCACTGGGCTGCAGAGAATCACCACAGCCACATAGTGAGCATGCTCCTGAAAGAAGAGGCAAGGAGCTGCAGGAATCAGCACACCTTCTTACACATGGCAGCTCTTAGAGATGAGAGCAGCTTGGCCAAAATGCTTTTAGAGGCTGGTGCCTCCACTGAAGGAAAGGATGAGAGAGGACAGACTGCTCTGAGTTATGCTGTTTCTCAGGGATATGAAAACACTGCAAAAGTCCTTCTAGAAGCTGGAGCCACTGTTGATTCCAACACGGTTGAAAGAGCCTTCAACAGCAACCACCCATCCATCTTCAAAGTACTCCTGGAATATTCTAAAGATTTGTCTGCTGACATAATGGAGTTAGCTCTTTTTAGAGCTGTACAGAAGAATCTGCACAGTGTTGTAGCAGCTTTAATTGACAGAGGCACAGATGTCAATGCCCACAACAAAAAGCACTACACTCCTTTGCTGCTGGCCTGTGAAATGGGCAAAGCAGAGTCAGCAGAAGTTCTAATGGAAAAAGGAGCAAAGCTGGGAATAAGGACTCCTGCTGCAGACACAGCTCTGCACTTGGCAGCGCAGGCTGGGGCTGCTGCCATCGCAGCTCTGCTGCTGAGCAGGGGCATGGACGCCAACCTCAGGAACCAGGCTGAGCAAACCCCGCTGCACGTCGCCGCCCTCCGGAACCACGGGGCCCTCGTGGGGCTCCTGCTCAGCGCTGGGGCCAGAGTCAACGCTGTCACCAAGGACTCTGCCACCCCCCTGCACATCGCCAGCCACAGAGGCCACGCTGATGCTGCCCGACAGCTGCTGCACCACAAAGCTCCCGTCAATGCTCAGGACAAGCAGGCAAAGTCCCCTTTGCATCTGGCTGCTGAGCAGGGACACAGAACACTGGCAGAGATGCTCCTGAAGGCCAGAGCTGACCCCAACGCACAGGACAAGGAGAAGAAAACTCCCCTGCACGCTGCAGCTCTGAGAGGACACGTCAGCATCGTGGAACTGCTGTTGGCTAAGAAGGGCAGAGCTGGAGCTAAGGACATGGATGGATGCACCCCGCTGCACTATGCCACCGTGAAAGGAAACACAGACATCCTAAAACTTCTGCTGGCCGCGGGGAAAAACAAAAATATCAACGACAGAAACGTTTGGAGGAAGACAGCCCTGCACATTGCAGCAGAGTACGGACATGGAGAGCTGATAAATCTCCTCCTGGGCCACGGGGCTGCCATCAATGCCTTGGACAGCAGCAGGGACACTGCCCTGCACTGTGCCTGCAGGGCCGGGCACCTCAGCGCTGTCAGTGCCCTCCTCAGCTGGGCACAGGGGGAAAAGGCAAATGTACTCGCTGTCAACAGCCTCAGAAAAACCCCACTGCAAGTAGCAGAATGTAACAAAACAGAAAACCAGGCTCAAATTTTAACACTGTTGAGAAAGAAAATGTTAATAGCAAAATGAAGATGTAAAGGAAAAAACTTTGCATTTAAGTGCAGAATTCTCTTTAATGTAATTTGGATAGTCCTAATGTGGAATATGATTGAGAATTATGCTTGAACTGGCAGAATTAAATTAGCAAAGGGGATCTTGGGGAAAAAAGGATCTTAAAGACACTGTTAAACTCTTAAGTACTGAGTAGTCTTCTGCTTCTCTCATGAATCACTTATTTGGGATCTATATAAAATGTTCTTGCCTTATAAACATTGTGTGTGAACTCTTCTAGTATAAATCAAGACAAAGACAGAAAATATCTTTTCATATATCTGTGAATATTAGCCTGTATGGATAGCTTAGTTAGGCACTGTTTGGCAAAATCACAAGTTAAAAAAACATCTATTATGAACATGAAGATGTCTGTATTTCCTCAAGGTATTCCTGAGACTATTAACAATTATTTTTCTTTCTGTGTTTTGTCATACTATTGTCTAGATTTTGTATTTGTAGATAGAGAGAACAAAACCCATCACATTTGCCATTTATTAATTTCACTTTCATTCCAGCACAAAGACAAAATACGTAGAATAAAAAGGTTGCAACAGAGTTTCTTGGTTCAAAATATTTGTATTGAGATGACAACACAAATATAAACAGAAACACTTTCTGAATCAACAGAAAGTTCTCTGGGGTTATTTCCCTAATAATGATAATCAATGATTACACTTCCCTTCAGATTACAAACCATGTTACCACAAACACCTTTTGAGAAACAAAACATGGATTTAAGAACGCATGAGATAAAGCTGAGTTTTGTTATCGATAAAACAACACCTTAACCTGACCCTTGCAATGCCCAGTGAAGGAACAGACATGACCACGAACTTGAAGGACACAGGGGCACACAGCCCATGTGGGCTCAGAGGATCACAGAACAATTTAGGATGGAAAAGGACTCCAAGACCATAGAGTCAAACCTGAGAGCAATCATCACTTGTCAACCATGTCCAGTCTTTTCTTAAACACCTCCAGGGATGAGGACCGAATCACCAACCTGGGCAGTGTTCTAATGTTTAATCACTTCTTCTGTGAAGAATTTTTTTCCTAATATCCAATCTAAACCTCCCCTGGTGCAACCTGAGGCTGTTTCTTCTTGTTCTGTCCCTTGTTCCCTGGGAGCTGAGCCTGATCTCCGGCTAACCCTCCTGAGGGTGCCCCTCACCAGCACCCACATCTCTGAGGGTGCCCCTCACCAGTGCTGCAGTCTCCCACCGCCGCCTCCCGCAGCCCCCTCAGGCCCCGCCTGACTGTCACCCTTTTCCCCTTGGCTCTCAGCCCAGCCATGTCCCCTCAGCGGTGGCCATGTCCCATCAGTCCGTCCGTGTCCCCTCAGTTCCCGGCCATGTCCCCTCAGTCCGGCCGTGACGCCTCAGCTCCCGGCCATGTCCCCTCGGTCCGGCCATGCTCCCCCTGTTCCCGGCCATGTCCCCTCAGTCCGGCCGTGACGCCTCAGCTCTCGGCCATGTGCCCTCAGTCCAGCCGTGACCCCCCATTTCCCGGCCACGTCCCCTCACTGCCCGGCCCTGTCCCGCAGCTCGCCGCCCGCCCCAGCCGCCCTGCGCTCCGCCTACCCCAGCGCCATCTCCGCCTCCGCTCTTCGGGGCTCTGCTCCCGCCCATCTCGGCGCCGCCGGGTCCGCCCCTTCCCGCGATAGCGCCGGGCCCGCTGTCATGGCGGCGGCGGAGGAGCCCGAGGTGGACATCGAGGGGGACGCTGCGGCCGCGCCGGGGTGAGTGAGGGCCGCGAGGGGCTCGCTGCGGCTCGGCCCGCGCGCCCCGTGCCCCGCGGCGGGCGGGCGGGCAGCGTGAGGGGAGAGCCCCTCATGAGGGGCGGCCCGGGCCGGGCGCTTCCCGCCGCTCCGGGAGAGACCTTGGAGTGTCACGGGGTGCCCGTGGAGAGGGGGCAGCGCCGGTGCGGGGCATCGTCGGGAAGGGCGCAGAGAACGGGGCTGTGATAGCGCTGGTGTGAGGAGAACCGCCGTGATGGGATCCCGCAGAGCCCGGAACGGCGCTGCGAGGCTGCTGGGAGAATCCTTAAAATACCGATGGAGAAGGTGCTGGGTTGTGTAACTGTGTTAGCGAGGGAGGCTCAGGAAGCTGAACGCCCGGAGGGAGGTGCAGAAAACGGGTTCTTGGAATGTTAGGGACTAGAGAGGACATTGAAGATCTTCTAATCCCAACCCCCCTGCCATGAATAGGGATATTTGCCACTAGACCAGGTTGCTCAAGGTTTTATTCAGTCTGGCTTTGAACGCTGCCAAGGCTTGAGCATCCACAATCTCCCTGGGTAACCTGTGCCAGGGCATCGCCATCCCCAAGTAAAGAATTTCTTCCTAGTATCTAACCAAAATTTCCCCTCTTTCAGTTCGTACTCATTAGTCCTTGTCCTATCGCTACAGTTCCTGCAAAGGGTCCCGCTCCAGCTTCCCTGTAGCCCTTCCAGACAGTACAAGTTTGCTATCAGGTCTCCACACAAGCTTCTCTCCTCCAGGCTGAGCAGCCCCAGCTCTCCCAGCCTGTCTTTGTCCTGTGCTCCAGTGCTCTTATCAACATCGTGGGCTTGCTCCAACACTTCCATGGCCTCCTTATGTTGGGGACCCAGAGCTGGATGCAGCACCTCACTCCAGGTGAGGTCTCACCAGAGCAAAGCCCTGCTGGCCGTGCTGTTTTGATGCAGCCCAACATTCCAATGGCTTTCTAGGTTCAGCAAATTCACAGATAAGGGATGCTGAAGTGAGTAGGCAGTGACTGCAATGTCTCAAATCCAGCACTTGCAGCTGCTGGAGAGAATGAGAGGTTTGTAGCAGAGACACACTGCCCTCAAATAGCCCCTGCCACTGCTGCAGACAGGCTGCTGGCAAAGGGGGCTCTTGATCCCACCCTCTCCAGGGTATGCTCTAAAAGAAGGAGTTGAATTGATCCTTGGACATGGAGATTCATCCTGATCCTTTATCCTATGAAGAGATGTTTGAAGTGCTGCACAAAGCAGTTGAGAGCAGTAGGTTAGTTTAATTTAGTAGCACTGCAGGGAATGTAGGGCTAATTAGTCTTCAGACAAGACAATGTTCTGGAAGTAAAGATTTTTGAAAACAAGTACTTACACAAATTCATAAGGAGATCTTATGCTGCATGAAAATAAAAAGAAGTTGATCAGTGATGTTAATCAGTGACAGATCTCTCATTAGTAGTTATTTACAGAAATGTAAACTGGATGAAATCTCCATGAGCATGAGGTTAAATATTGGAAAGACCTGGCCAGGGCTTGGAGCAACCTGGTCTGGTGGGAGATGTCCCTGTCCATGACAGAGGGTTGGATTGAGATGATCTTCCAACCAAATCATTCCCAAATTTTACTCTATGGCTCCAACAACCCTGTATGACAGGATTCTATTAAACCTTGTGCAAGCAGGAGCTCTCCTCAGCAGAAAAAGCAGTTTGCCTTTAAGAAGTCCTAAGAAAATGCTTTTACCTTATTGGGGGTAAGATGTAGAAATGTTAAGTGGAGATAATACAACTCAATGACATTGAATATTAAAAATAAAATGGTTCTGAGCACTGGAATCTCTTTCAGAGATCATGAAAACACAGCATCAAGCCTGCTGCAGGATCACTATCTTGATTCATCTTGGAGAACTGGCAACAGTCTTGTAAGTATTTTTTTAGTCAATGCTGCTTGTGGCAAGGTTATCAGAGCTTCTGTGTTCCCTCTTCTCTCCATG
Organism: Ammospiza caudacuta; assembly: GCF_027887145.1. NCBI lineage: Eukaryota > Metazoa > Chordata > Aves > Passeriformes > Passerellidae > Ammospiza > Ammospiza caudacuta. Next base: position 45,069,000 of record NC_080599.1, on the reverse strand, counting down.
TACATGATGTTTTAGGTTTTTAACCACTGCTTCTTCCTTAATTTCACAAACTACTTCTTGTCAGCACTCAAGTACAGTGTGACAGAATTGAGATATTAAAATGTGCTTTTGTTGTTTGCAGCCCTGGACGTTGGACAGCAGCATCAGTGAAGAAAACAGGGCTGTCATTGAGAAGATGTTGCTGGAGGAAGAGTATCCTTTTGCTGATTTGGGTTTATGTTTTCCTGTAGAATGCCAAAAAACTTCTTATTTCCAAAAGAACTGGACAAATCTTTGCCTGTTAAGGTGACTGAAGCCCTGTCAACTTCTAGGTAGATGGCAGAAATCCTGCAGTATTTGTTTCTACAGCTGGGTAATTCTGAAGCAGTGTAATTTACCTGATTACTAAAATTCTCACATGTACAAATATCTCTGATGCCTTGAAAACTTACTTAATTACTATTTCAGGTATTATTTATCTAATAAATCACTTTCTGAAAAAATATGGCTCAACCAAAAGGAGGTGGAGAAAAGATCTATGAAAAGGTAAGGTCTGGGAAAATTCTTAGTTAGCTGAGTAGAAATGAAAAATCTTTCTAAAATCCTTCTTATTTGCTGGATGTGCACCAGCAGCACAATTACTAATTTTTATTTTCACTCTTGCATTTGCAGCCCACATAAGAAAACTGGAAAAGTCACGTATGTACATTTAAACAATTGAATTGTATTTTTAAGTGTGATGTCTGATTTTGTTTAAAATTTAATTTTTTATTTAAAAAAAATTAAAGTTTCTTTTTTTTGACTGTATAAAAATTATTCAAGAGACCTTTCAACAGGAAGAAATATTATGTGTAACAAGAGGCTAGAGTAAACCAGGTTTTGGGGAGTTTTTTGGTAGCACAGTAATCTTTATGATAAAAATTTGTTAATTCTAGTTGCCTTTTCACCTGAACTTTTCTGTTGCCTGCTATGATGTATTTCTGTGCCATTGGTCACTGATGAATGTTGAGTTGCTTTGAATCTCCCATCATGACGGAGAAGCTGATGTGATTCTCAGTATTTTATTTATGAGTCACATTCATGTTTAGAACAATACTTTGAGTTTTGCCAAAGATGGAGAATAGTCCTTCCATCAGAGGGTGCCTTGAGTGACTGGGATTGGAGAATGTCTGGATTTGGGAAATCACTGATTTCTGCTTCCTGCATTCCCAGGGTGCGCTCACCCACAAAATCACCTGGCTGTTCCTTGAAGTGGACAGCAGAGGAAAAAGAGCTGTTTGAACAAGGACTGGTGAGTTTGTTTATAAATATATAATATTTTAAATTGAATTAATGAGTTTATCTTGAACAGTAAAGTACTTGAGCTGAATAAGCAAGTTGTATAATCACAATGCTGCATTAACTATGAGAAGTATATTAGAGTGTGTTCTGAAGGCAAATCAGGTAATAAAGTAAAATCCTTACTCTGCAAACCTTACAACCTTTACTGTTGTAAGGTCTGCAGAAATTATATGGTTGTGCCAATTGTAAAAGGGTTTGCTTTGCCAAGCACAAGGATTCCTTGGGATAACAGGCAGCAGAGTGCCTGAAATGGGTGAAGAAGATTCTTCAGTTAAGAATAAGAATAATTCTTACTACTGGATGCAGTTCTCTTCTTGGTAGAACATAAATAGTGAGGTTCTTTACCATGGGTTTGCTGTAGTGTTTGTGCATTTTAATGAATAATGAGGTTTTGAGCTCATTTGACACATGCAGTGCCATGTCTGGGATGTCACAGTTGGGGTCACTTCCATGAGCTTTGAATTTCAGGTGAAATTTGGCCGCAGGTGGACGAAAATTGCCAAACTGATCGGCACTCGAACGGTTCTGCAAGTCAAGAGTTATGCTCGGCAGTACTTCAGGAACAAGGTAAATGGAGCATCCCTGGGGCTGGCAAAAAGGTGTTTGCCCATGGGTAGCTTGGTTTTAATCTGTCTTTTCAGGGCACTGCTGTCAAAGCATGTACTCTATTCATTCCCAAATTCAGAGAAGTGGAATATCATTATTTGCAGATTTAAATGTGAAGTCAGACCTGGTTTCAAATTCCTAGAGTGACCACTGGTTTTATTGCTGGTATAACTAAATAATAAATGCAGTATAATTGTGGTCCCTTACACTGTTGGTTGTTAGTCTGAAAATACTGGTTTTCTATTACACAGCTCTTTCTGCTGTGTGTTGTAGATTTAGCTTCAGCCTTATTTGAGATTTCATGGGCTTTAAAAAGGAATAACTACTTTCTAGGGCTTTTTGACTGGAAATACATGCAAATTTATACTTGGCCTAGAGTATATTTATAATGCTGTCTAAAAGTCAGTTGCAATGGATTAAAACGTAAGTTAAAACGATAAATTGAAGAAGAAACACTTCAGAATATCTGCTATTCAAATAAAACAGTCCTGATTATTTGGGAAGTAGATGATTTTTTTGGCTTGTTTTCCCCTCCTAAAAGTGATTTATATTTTCCTCAGGCAAAAAATGGTGATTCAGAAAAAGAAGAGCAAAGTCAGTGTGGGAGCAGCCTTCCCATGGAAGATGGGGCAGGAATGGAAGCTGGAAGCTTGAGAGGCCGTGCAGACCCCAACCTGAACGCGGTGAAAATCGAGAAGCTCTCAGATGATGAGGAAGTGGACATAACTGATGACATGGATGAACTGCTCACTCCTGCCTTCCAGCAAGAAACAGGAAAATCTGAGTTATCTGTTATCCCAAAAAGTCCAGTTGAAGAAACAAAAGCAGTGGAACAAGGAGGTTTTTCATCTGCTGGCCACAGTTCTGCAACTGCTTTGCCTAAAGAAGATCCTCAGCACACCAGGCCAGAGACAGTGGATACTTTGGTATTTCCTGCTGTGGCAGCAACGTGTTCCCAGCACCTGAATGGGGATAAATCTGTGAATTTGGATTACCAGCAGTACAACAATCTTGTTGAGAAAGCTGAGCAAAGTGGACCTGTCACATGTCCTGCACAAGGAACCGATCAGGAGCTCAGTGAGGAGCAAAGAGACCTGGCTGATAATGGATTGCTTTTTCCTTCTCCCTGCCAAGGGGATGAAGACCATCAAGAGGAAGCAGAGGAGCTGAAGCCACCTGATCAAGAAGTGGAGGTTGACAGAAGCATCATTCTGGAGGAAGAGAAGCAAGCTATTCCCGAATTCTTTGAAGGGCGCCAGGCCAAAACACCAGAGCGTTATTTGAAAATCAGGAATTATATTTTGGATCAGTGGTAAGATGCATTAATTTCTTTTACTGAAATAAGTGATTAAGATGTCCTGGTCTGATGTAGTTAAAACACTACTTAGCACTAATAGCTTACTTCTGAATAGAGTGAAATTAATTGTATGGTAGCTTGCCAGTGAAGAACATTCATTATTAATACTTCTTTTACATCTTCCTGATTTTTTTCTCTGGCATTCTGGAAGCTGAGCAATGAAAATACTTTGAAGCATTAAGAAAATGAATGTTCTGTACCAGAACAGGCTGCATTTATTTTGGCTGTGCTATTTCCTTGCCATTTTTGCCATCCTATGCATAAGAATGGTTTTAACAAATGGTTCCTTAAAATAACCAATGGCATTAATTCCATAGCCCTGCCTTTACAGAAAGGCAGCAAGAAGCAATAGTCTGTGCTAGAGCAAATAGTGTTGACCAAAGGAATGCCTCAAATCAAGAATCAATTTGGACTGGTGCTTGTGCACTTAAATATTTTATATTCCATCTGCACAGGAGTGGTGTAAGGAAACATAGTGACTTGTGGTAGGAGGCTCAAGATAATTTGGCTGCCAGTTTTGGTTTGTGCTTGCTTTGAAGCAGAAAGAATTACTGAGTTTAGCTCTGTCCTCATTCAGTTGTCTTGTGCTCTGACAGCTTCTAGTTGCAAAGAGAGACTAAAATTCCATTCGACACCAGAGAAGTGTTGAACTGAGAAGGAAAATAAATGCACAGAGAGTGAAAACAGGACCTCAGTTAAAGTCCCCCAATTCCTTCATCCCCCATGGTTTGTTCTGCTGTGTGACCAGGTGTGCTTTGTTTTAGGGAGAGATGCAAACCCAAATACCTGAACAAGACCTCGGTGCGGCCCGGCCTGAAGAACTGCGGGGACGTGAACTGCATCGGGCGCATCCACACCTACCTGGAGCTGATAGGAGCCATCAACTTCGGCTGTGGTAAAGATATTGCTGTTAGAACAGTCAATGCAGAGCCTCTTCTGGTGCAGGGACTGCCCAGCTCTAGGGTGTGCTGCTCATTCATCCATGCTAGGAAGGACCTTCTGGCAGATCTTCCCTCACAACTTTGGAAAATCTAGAAGAGCTTGTAACTTATGAACACAATTAGAAATTTTAGACTTACGCCAAAACTTCTATTTTTTCTTTTTATTTCCCGTTCCCCGTGTTTAATCACACACCAGTTGGTGGGATGTGTTTTGTTTCATGCTTTTCTGTGTGTCCTGATACCAGCTGTGTCTGAAATTCTGCCCTTCTTATTAGGTAGAATTCAAGTAATTGTTTCTTTTCCCACAATAAATTGTAACAATTTTCTAAATAAATACCAATGCCTTCAGGGCTACATTTTAAACAAAATCCTCAGGACTACTTCATCCTGAGGGCTACTTTTTAAACAATGCAAGTGTTAAAATTAGGTGAACTGTTAAAAGTGAATGTGCGTCTGTACCTTGATGTTGGTTTAGAGGCTCTCAATGAGTTTTGGTCTGAATGACAGTCACCTCGGAGAGGCGCAATGTCCTGCAATTACATTTTGTCCAAAGTAAAGTTTTTAAAATTTATTTAGAAGGAAGAAGGAGGAGAAGAGGAGGTTTTGTTGTTTTAAAAGTATGGTGGGAGAGGGCTACATCACCACTCAGAATTATGACTACCAAGAGATGTCTTTGCTGTGAGGGTTCTGTTTGTTTTCTCCCTGTGCCATTTGCTGTTGTCACTTACCCGTGTCACTCCTGTGTGTGTGTGGCAGTGCTGAGCAGCCCTGAGCTCTGCTGACACGGGAATTGTCCCCTGTGTGTCCTGCAGAGCAGGCCGTGTACAACCGGCCCCAGCCCGCCGACAGGAGCCGCTGCAGGGAGGGCAAGGACACGGTGGAAGCCTATCAGCTGGCCCAGCGCCTGCAGTCCATGGTACAGCCTGGGGGCAGCGGGGACAAGGGGAAAACCCTCCCAGCCTGCATTTATGTACAAGCCAGGGCACCTCAGGGAATGTCTCCTCTCACTCAGGTTGCAGTTTCCTTAGGGTGCCCTGTGATTTGGGGGTCAGTCTTGCTTCAGGTACTTCACTCAGCTGTCTTGCTGGCCTTCCCCTGCAGCCTGAACCCCCTCTTCCCCATCATTTATTAGTCACAAAATAGTAAAGTGCATTGCAGTGTGTGATTAAGTTGCTTGCATTTCAATACAGTAGGTATATGTTATGGCTTACTGAGAGCCCTGTGCACACAATTAAATGCAGCAGTAACTAATTTATAACTGCATGAATTACCAAGGCTTGCCAGAGTTAATTTTTATATTCACACTTAATGTAGCATTTTTAAGTACTTCACAGCAAAGTAAATCAGTTGATGAGAGGAGAACTAAATCAATCCCACTTTAAAAATAATAAATTGAAATGTAAAGAACTGTAGCATACACTAAATGTAAACACACTGAGTTTATAGCTTTGTGTGTTATCTGAGCATTAATTCAGAGCTGGATATCAGTACCCTGGTGCTGTCAGGGGTGCTGATATTCCATGGAACACTAACAGGCTTTACAGCCTCAAACTCCAAAAACTTTACTGATGATAATTCCTGGGGGATCATGAGCTACTTAATTCTACAGAAATCTGGGGTGTTCTTTATTTTCTGGGAACATGTTGGAGTGTCAGTACCATTGCTGGGGCAGTGGCCTTTTGGACAATGTTCTTTGGCTGCCTGGATGAAGGAATTAAGTTTTGCCAGGGTAATTTGACTCATGGTGGTTTCTTTCCTCAGCGCACGAGAAGACGGCGAGTGCGGGACCCGTGGGGAAACTGGTGTGATGCAAAGGATTTGGAAGGACAGACATTTGAGGTAACCCTCCTGTGTTTTAACCTCACCTTAAATCCTCACCTTAAAATCACCTTAAATTACCAGGAATCAGTTCCTGCTAATTGCTGGCTGGTGCTGTTGCATCAAACAGACAAGGGAACAGTTGTGTCATAGGGATTCAACCTCTCTTGTGGAAGTGTAATTTGAAAGTACTGCAGCAGCTGCCACATCTTCATGCTGATTAATGCAGCTGCATTTGGGGTTTGCACAAGGGTTTTGTGCCCATAAAACTCATTGCCTTGTCTTGTAGGAGATTTCATGACCCGTTGCTTTCAGTTAACTGCCTTTAGGGTAACAGTAGGGGATGGGAGAATAACATTTAAATGTTATTTTTTCAGTCCTGTATGGTTTCCTTGTGCTCATTATGCAGGTGATAATGAGTTCCTAATATTAATTCTGCTACTAGCAATATCCCCAGTAATACTGTGGTTTATTAAGTGCTTAAAAAATTCATGCAAGGTTAAATATTTTATGGGAGAATTGGAAAGAAAATGCATGTCTGTTCCTACAATTACAAATTGCATCAAAAGTGAAGAACTATAAACATCCAATTTTTCTGTATACAAAGCCTTCTTAATTTTCAACCTTTCAGTAATTGCCTGTAACAATTACTACCATAATGATATCATGGCATACCTGTTTTTGAGTGACTGTGGGTTAATAATTCCAACACTTCCTGTAAAATACATATTTGAATGGAAACAAAGGTTGAAAACACCCCTAAGGAGGGGGCATGATAAATTCTGGCTGTGGTTTGTAATGGCAGATGGTCACACCTGGATTTACACCTGGTTTGTGATGTGGGCTGTGATTTTACTGAATTTGAATGATTTGGAGAGTGAGAGAATTCTCTTATCAGGCACCTTGTGGACCTGATCTCAGATTGTCATTCCTTCCACACTGCTTGGTTCTGCCATGGCTGTTGCCTCTATCCTGAGTAGTCTTGTAATACACAAATTATATTAAGAGGGCAGGGATATCAAGAATTTGTTCTGGTTTTGCAGTCAGGGCTGAAAAAGCACTTCAGCCATTGAAACATTCAAGTTTTTAAAAAATCTTTTCAGCATCTCTCAGCTGAAGAATTAGCAAGAAGGAGAGAGGAAGAAAAACTGAAACCTGCAAAATCTTCTAAAGGTTCAAGACAAATCAAAAGGTATTTGATCACATCATGTTCAAACATAGATCTGCCAGAAATGGAACAAATGTCCTGTAAAATGTCAGGCTGGAACCCTGCACAGCATTAATATGTATCCTGGTCTGAAATAGCAGGGATGCTTTTCAGATGTTCTGTGCTGGAATTCAGGAGTGTGGGAAGTGATATTTTGGTATTTGGCGTCCTAGTATGGGATGAGAAAATCCAGTGAAGACAACAAGGATATTCCTCCTCTGTCAAGGAGACAGTGGGAAACTTGAAAAGTTTCCTGACTGTCCTACATCTTTAGAGAAATTTTCTTTCATTTTATAGTTCCTTTGATCCCTTTCAGCTGATACCATGCTGTTTGTTCACGGAAGAAAAGCAGGTATGTACCTCTGAGTGAATTACTGAGAGGGCTCCATTGCTTGGGTTACTTTTCTTATCGTTGTGTTTATCATTTCAGGAGCCCTTTCAGGTGAAAGTGTCTTCTGAAGCACTTTTAATAATGGATTTGGTGAGCATTAAGTTTTATCTTTCAAAAAGCTGTGATGTGTGTGCTGTGGGTTTGGTTCTTGTTTTTAATGAGCAACATAAGACAAAGAAATTAAAACAGAGAAGCTGTGGCTGCCCCATCCCTGGAAGTGTTCAAGGCCAGGTTGGGTGGAGCTCTGAACAACCTGTTCTAATGGAAGGTGTCCCTGTCCATGACAGGGGGGATAATGAGAAAATCATTAAGGTTCATTTCAACCCAAACCATTCAGTGATTTTTTTCCAGTCAGACCTAGAAGTGAGAATCTAGTATTAAATAAAGCCCCTAAAATGAATGGGTTTTGTATTGTGCTAAATATACAACTATTGATCTTCTAGAAAAACTAATAAGAGCTTTGCTACTTTACTGAGAGCTGTACTACTTACTACTCTCTGTCATACTTTAACTCTAATTTGCTTAAAGCTACTTTCTGAAACAGACTGCCCTTCTGAAATTTATGGCTTCATTTTCTCCCAGTCTGAGAATTGATTTTGTGTTTGCAAAGCAATGTGTGGGTTTTTTCCAAGAATAACAGGCTGTACCAAAATGTGTGCAGTTGTTCAGCACTGCCCAGGCTGCAGTTTTTGAACTTCCATACACATTGCCTTGTGCATGGAAGTGTTGCACCCTTGCACTACATCTGTGGTGTGTATATAATAAGCAAATTTAATCTTTTCTGTTTGCTTTAAATGGAAGTACTGGGTATTTGAGAGTCTTGAGTTTTCTTTCTACATATCCTTGAGAAGTCACTGCCTTGTGAGAAATCCCACAACTTGGACTTTACTACTTGTTTGATTTTATTCCAGCACTCTCACGTGTCTCTGGCAGAAGTGATTGGGCTGCTCGGTGGAAAGTACTCTGAAGCTGATAAAATTGTGGAAGTAAGTGTTTGTCTTTTCACATTTTCTCTATTATATTAAAACTGAAATGATCATAGTTACACTTTGAATAGATGTAACTTATTTCTAAAAGGCAATTAATATATATTAAAGTTGAAATTCATTACTGTAGTCTTGAAATATGAAAGTTAAGCTTACGCTCAAGTATCAACTGCATCATGAGCAAGATCTGGTAAATGCCTTTTAAAACTCTGTAAGTTTTCTGTAACTGATTCACAGAATTCACAGAATCACAAGGTTGGAAAGAGACCTTCAAGATCATTGAGTCCAACCCAGCCCCAACACCTCAACTAAACCCTGGCACCCAGTGCCACATCCAGGCTTTGTTATTAAACACACCCAGGGATGGTGACTGCACCACCTCCCTGGGCAGCCATTCCAGAACTTTATCACTTTTTCAGTGAAAAACTTTTTCCTAATATCCAATCTGTATTTCCCTTGGTGCAGCTTGAAGCTGTGTGCTCTGGTTGTGTCAGAGCTGCCTGGAGAGAGCCCAACCCCACCTGAGCACAGGCACCTTTCAGGGGGTTGTGGAGACTGATAAGGTCACCTCTGAGTCTCTTTTTCTCCAGGCTGAACACCCCCAGCCCCCTCAGTGGTTCCTCACAGGGTTTGTGTTCCCAGCCCCTCTCCAGCCTGTTTGCCTCCTTTGGATGTGCTCAAGTGTCTCAATGTCCTTCCCAAGCTGAGGGGTTAGAGCTGGACACAGCACTCAAGGTGTGGCCTCACCAGTGCTGAGTACAGGGGCAGAATGACCTCCCTATTCCTGATCCAGGCCAGAATACCATTGGCCTTCTTGGCCACCAGGACACACTGCTGGCTCATGTTCAGCTTTCCTGTCCAGCCACACCGTCCCCAGCCTGTAGCACTGCAGGGGTTACTGTGGGCAGAGTGCAGGACTGTGCTACAATAACCCCTGCAGCCTGAGGAGGCTCCTTGCGCTGGTGCAGCCGGGTGTTCTCTCCCCAGGTGTGCACAGCAGAGCCGTGCAACAGCCTGAGCACAGGCCTGCAGTGCGAGATGGACCCGGTGTCGCAGACTCAGGCCTCGGAGTCGCTGGCAGCGCGCGGCTTCCGCGTGATCGGCTGGTACCACTCGCACCCCGCCTTCGAGCCCAGCCCCTCCATCCGCGACATCGACACGCAGGCCAAGTACCAGGTACGGCACGGACACACCAACGCCCCGCGGCCTCAGGCTCCCTGGGCTTTGCACTGCTGCACCAGTGTATTTACACAGCTCGGCGGGAATTGACATAAAAGCTGTTCTGTAGGTTTCAGCTTTGCTGCTCTCAATAAGACTGGATTTTTGTATGTGGTGTTTTTGGTGTTTTTTAGAGCTATTTCTCCAGGGGTGGTGCCATGTTCATCGGGATGATCATAAGCCCTTACAACAGGAATAATCCTCTTCCCTATTCCCAGATCACCTGTCTGGTCATTAGTGATGAGATCAGTTCTGATGGTTCCTATCGTAAGTACCCCTATTTAATCCAGTGTCTTAATTCTTTGGGTGTTAAGGGGAAGATGTCTGGTTTTGATCCTGAGAAATCAGTATTTTGTATTTATATTGGTAATATAATGGCATTATATAAATGGTGTCATTTATAATGGCAACATATGCTGGATAAACACAGGAATTTCACTGCAAGAATAAACCTGTGGGTTGTCTGTGCTGTCAGAATAGGAATATACAACTATATATATATATACAGCTATAATATATATACAGCTATATATATACAACTAGAATATACAACTATATATATATACAGCTATAATATATATACAGCTATATATATACAACTAGAATATACAACTATATACAACTATACAACTATATATACGACTATACAACTATATACAACAATATACAACTATATACAACTATATATATATACAGCTATAAATACATACAAGATTGATCTTCTGTGTTAGTAGTTCTCACAATTCCTCAAAGAAATGAAAAGATTGGGACACAGGTCCCTGTTATTTACATACAGAATCCATGTGAACAGCTTAGAAACTGTTTCCCATGTCTTACTTGGCCTGCATTACAACATTCTGAACAGATTCTCTGCTCAAGGAGACAGAAGTAAATAGCAAAGAACTGGATGCTACAGTGGTCAAAAACTCTTAATTTTTGAGTAACGTGGCATTCAGCAGGTCAGAGGATCAAAGAAATGTGCCAGCTGTCCAGGGGAAGACAAGGCATGAAGGCTGAAATGGTGCTGGCATGAACCCCCACCTAAGAGAACAAATTCCTGATTAAAAATACCATTGGCATTTCATGAAATCAGGGTCTTTTCCTTTCTTGAACAGTTAAGGACATACCACATAAAAATGGCTGTATTGCAAGTGATGATCAGATCTTCTGCTCTTTTCCTGACATGGATTTGAGGAAAATTCCCCTGATAACAGTAGATGGTTCTGGTACCTGCCTATTCTCTCTCCTCCTCCCTCTATTTATAAAGTCCAGGTTTTTGCATCCACACTCCAAGGTTTCCAGTACTCTTGGCACATCAGTAGCCAAGGCCTTGTGAGCCCACAGTTTTTTCTGTTTTTTCCAGTGGAAGCAGACAAGGGAGCCTCACTGCAGTCCTGGGGCAGGGGCAGCAGTGGCCACATCTGTGCCCTATTCCTGTTTGCCACCCTGAGACTCCTGCATTTCATCCTCCTCTCCCACACATCCCACCTTTGTGGGGGAGAGTTAAAATACTGATAAACTCTGTTACCCTGAGAATTAGACATTTTTGTAGTCCTGTGCATTTTCTGTCAGAGGATTTCAGATTTCTGTTTAGCTCCTGAAATCAAGGTTTTACAAAATGCCATCTCCTCTGGCTCTTTGGAAATTATTTACTGAAATGTACAGTCTCTTTCTTGCTCCCTGATTTTTGGTAAACTAATTGTGTTAGGCAAATAAGTTTTTGATGATTCTTTTAAAATATTTTCTAGAATTCTCTTCCTCCACCTGCAGTAAACTAGAAGAATTTCTTCAATTCTGAGCAAATTTCCTTTGAAATTGAGAACAATAGTCAGCACTTCACCATCAGCCCATTCATACTGAAAAACCAAACCTTTTTTATTAATTTAATAACCATATAACTCTTACACTACAACAGTGCAACTAAGTTAGAAACACTCAATTCAATTTTTAATTTCTGAGTTTGCTGTAGATTTCTGTCCTTCCTTATGGAATGGGAATTGGCAAGGGCAGGGAGCAGAAAAGATTTGTTCCTACTCCCACCAGAATTAAATTTGGAATCCAAAACACATCATCCTTTAACCTCCTTAATGTTGTCAAGTAACAGAGCTACAGGCTTCTGCAGGCAGTAATAAATGAGGAACAGTTATGGGGAGGGAAGGGATTGCACCTAAACTGAACAGGAAAAGAAACAGTGGAGTGTAGCAGAAACACTGAATAACGATCTTCAATTGCTTACAGGCCTGCCCTACAAATTTGAAATGGAACAGATGTTGGAGGAGCCTCAGTGGGAATTAGTATTTGAAAAAACAAGGTGGATAATTGAGAAATACAGATTTTGCCACAGGTTTGTGTCCGCTTCTGTTACAAACAGCCAGGTTGGAATTTTTATACATTTATTGTTACGTTTCAGTCAAGACCCATGGCTGCTTTCTCCAGCACTCCTGTTTGTTTTTCTTCCCACAGCAGTGTCCCCATGGATAAAATTTTTCATAGAGATTCTGACCTGACTTGTTTGCAGAAAGTAAGTTTTCTTCTCTTAACTTTTTTATGGTAGATGTGTTTTTAAATCCAAATCTGTTTCATGTCAGAAGTCACCTGGAGTTACACTTTTACAAATCAGAGATGTAAATTAATGATAATAAATTATTTTTGTGGCACAGCTTATTTACTTAAAACACAGTGAAAATAAAGATCCTCCTCTCAGAGAGGTGGGGATGGTTATGTGCAGACACCAAGTTTGACCCTCAGTTTGGAGAGGAGTTAATGGCAATTAATTACTCAGGTCTCTCCTCAGCATTTTGTGTGCTTTCAGTGTCAAGACCTGCACATGTCTCAGGAGCAGATTTGGCCTTCCTGGTCCTTTGTTCCATCAGTAAAATAATGCTGTGCCATGTTTGTCATGGATAATAGGAACTTTAATTTTCCAGTGTAGTCACTGCTCTGGAGCTCTGACTGGTGGCAGCTGTACCATTATGGCACAAACAAGACACAAACTCTGCCCAAAGCAAAAGACATAAACAGAAAACTTGCACACAGTAATTGTACACATTGATTTTTTTTTGTTTCTTCTCAATGCATCTTTGCTTATAAAGTGTAAATTTAAACTTGAGTTGGTAGAATGCTCTGAAATGTAGTTGTTGGGTAATTGGTTTTAAAGACTTGGGTTTAGATCACCTTGTTCCTTTTAAATTTATAATGTACAAACACTTTTTGTAGTGCTCATCCTAAATAAATAAATAAAAATCTCTTAACAATACTTACCACATAAAGAGGGGGGAAATGACAATTTAAAACAGATTTCCTTTTCTTTTGCCTAGCTTTTGGAGTGCATGAGGAAGACTTTGGGCAAGGTAACAAACTGCCTCATCGCTGAAGAGTTCTTGACTCAGATAGAAAACTTATTCCTTTCCACATACAAGAGTGAAAAAAATGCTGAAGGAAGTGAGAATGAACATTCACAAGAATTACCAGTGTGATGGTTTTGGAATTTTGATTTAATTTTTGAATTTCTTCCCCTCCTCTCCATTATGTCAGCTCTTTCAGAATTGTTATCCCTTTTAGTAGTGACTGTTAAGAATCCAGTGTCATCTCATGGTTGTGGTTGAAAAACACTGAAGGCTCCTGATGTGTGACCTGTGTGCCTGAGGAATGTTAATGCTGATGAGTGCCATGGAGGTAATGATTGACCAGCCTGGTGTTTGGGAAGGAGGACACCCTGTCAGGAATGCTGTGCATCAGTCTGCAAGGAGAGCTTGTCCTCTCTCAAGTCTTTCAGTTTGGGAATTTTCTCTAATGTTTTTATCTACAAGTGCACCTCTAACTCAGAATGGATTTGTTCCTTTGCTTTAGGGAGTGTAAGTTTGACTGAGTTCACAAAAGGAAAACTTAACTGAAATGAGAGTTTTGTAGCTCAGAGTTTCCTGGTGTCCAGTAAGAAGTTTCATCCAGTTGCAGCAAAATACATCACCCAATTCCTTTTTTTACTATTATTTTTCTTATTACTTTTCCCCATTGATTTTGCTGGTCAAGTAGCTTTTTGGCATATTCTTTGCCATCCTGCTTATATATTGGGGAGAAAAAGCTGATGAGTTTCATGACTTCTCAGTAGTGGCTGTGCTTGTTTCCAGTGGAAATGATAACTCCTGTCTTACTACAGGTTACCTCTTTGTGACCTTCCATTCTACAGGGAGGTTTTATGTTGTTCTCCAGATCATTGTGGTTTGTCCACTTCTAATTGCCACTGTTTCCTGTGGAAACCAGAGCTCCTGACTGATGGCAAACTGAGTGCAACAAGCAGAAAAGGATTTGTGTTTTTGAAGAAAAATAATCCCCACTTTTATATTCAGAGTCTTCTCTATAATGTACAGTTCAATAGAAAAACATTTGTTTATATCAGTTCCTCAGTTATGATTTCATACAGGTATATATTTAGATAAATCACTCACAGATTGATCTTGATTGAGAAGTTTCCTGATTGCAAATTGGAAATGTTTCATGAGCTGTATCACTGTGAATATTTTTAGAAAAAAAATGTGCTTTAAATGTTGCTCTCTAAATACTAAGGAAACTTGACTTGTCTACAGGTATTACTATTTCCACATGTTTATCTTGGGCAGAGTTTCTCAGAGAGGCCTAAAATATATTTGAAAGTTTCAAGCAAGACTTGGAGTTTATATCTAGAGGGGAGACAATGGACCCAATTTTTATTTTAAGGAAATATATGTGTGTATATATATATATATATATATATATATAGTTCTACATAACATAAATGGAATTTTGAGATTTGATATGTTTCAACTTTTTGTTTGTATAAAGAGTTTGAAAAGCTTTAAAATCATAGAGTTGCATCCCAAGGAGGGAACTCCTTTATGGGAAGTTAATGTTATATTTTTATCAGGCCTCATGAGTCCCTCTCACTTAAGGGGAGGGAGCAGAACCTGAGCAGATGAAAATGTGAGTCCTTGAAATTCAGAGATTTTCCCACTTTTAAGAGCTGTGGACTCAGAAGTGCTGGTGGGTGTTGTGTGCTCTCTCTATGTTCAGATGTGCTGGTGCACAGCTGTAGGCCCCACTACTGTGTGTAATTTATCACTTGGTGTAGCCACCTCTCTCTGGCTGTTGGCTCAGTCTGCATTTGCTCTAAACTCTCATCTCTGGGGCTTCCTGACCACCACTGTTGCAAGGATTCCTGGATTCCTGGCTGGGCTGCACTCCAGGTGGGACAGCATTCCTCCTCCTCAGTCATGGGGAGTTGTGTTGTTTGCAGTTTTGCAGTTTTCTGGAAAATCTCCCAATGTCACTGTCCTGACAGTTCCAGTTAGAGCTGCTGGGAGGAGAATTTTGAACACATTTTGTCACAGCATCATGAAGCAGATACTGCTCATTGTTCACACACAGTTCCCAGCCCTTTAGGGGTGGGTCAGGATTACCCAGGTAGTGCTGACAATGTCCTGGCTGCTTCCCTCTTTAGTGATCACTGAGGTAAAGTCACACAGTTGTATTATTGTATTTAACAGTGGTGTTATGTAAGGAAATTTTTGAGGAACCCAGACTTTTGAAGTGATTTTTCTGAGGACATGGGCAGGATTGAGCCTTTGTTATGCACATAAAAGCTCCAGAATTCCAAGTGTTTGTTGCAGGGTGGTGTGGAGAAAATACAGTGCTTGTTCCATCAGGATCCAGTCTAGCACACAGAATTCTGTAGGAATTGGAAAGAGCACAGTTGTGATGCTGAGTAATGATTTTGTTGACAGGAGGCAGGGTAAGAAAATAAACTAACCTACTTTTCATCATTTAGTTTCACTGAGTGGTTAATGAGATGAATTTGGAAGTTGCATGCTTCCCAGGAAATAAAACCTGTTTAACTAATATACCAGTTCTACCAAACACATTTTAGGCATGAAAATTTTGTATTTAAAAGCTTTTTTGTTAACATCCATGCTTTGTTTCAGTGGACCTGTGCAGACTAATCTGCTGTTTCTTCCATAGGACCAGCGTTACACCTTACCAAGTTGTTGCTCAGGACATGAGAAATCATTGAGTAGGGGGTAGAATGATACACTTAAAACTGGAATTCAACAGGTTGGGAAATGAAAAAAGGAATTAACAAAAGCCAACAAAATAAACCCAAACAACCCCTCCCAAGATGTCATTTCTGGCAAATATCCTTCTGGGCATTTGTTGGCTGAATCATGTTTTGCTTTCCCAGTTACCAGCAGTGCTGCCTCACAGGGATGCAGATCTTGTGTGCAAGGGGAGGGAATATCCCTACTTTTATTTTTTTTAAACTAACCAACTTGCCAAAAACAATTCAGTTGAAAAATCCAAAATCCATAACCAAGTAAAAAGTTAACACTGTTGCCATTGATATTCATTCAGGACTTTTTTCCTTTGCTTGCTTCTCTGCTGTTCCTGCCTGATGACAGACAAGAGTCTACTAATAAAGGCTGCACATGCAATACCCAGAACGACGTGTGTATTTGTAACATCTTGTCTCTGGAACGTCTTTGTGCCGTGTCGGTGGCACTGAGCGAGTGCCAGAGTAAAGCTGTGTTCCAGCAGAGGGAGCTTTGTCACAGCAGCTGCGGGAGAGGTTCGGAACTGGGAGCGAAACTCTCCTTAGCAGTGTGTTTGGTGAATTTGCGCCAGGGAGCGCATCCGGGCAGGAGCTGTTTCCCTCCTTGTTTTACAGCCGCTGTGCTTTAGGCTCCATCAGCAGATGATCCAGGGATGCTGGGGCTGGGATGCTGGGATGGTACCCCAGCGTTCGGCTCACACGGCACAGTCCTGAATCAATGGGAGGGGTTGGCAGGGGCACATCCTGGAGGAAAGATCCCTTTCCATCAGCCACATCCCCTGCTCGATCCGATCCAGGTGTGCTGGGCAGGGCTGAGCCATGAGGGCGGGGAGGCTGTAGGGCCAAGAGAGGCTGTGGAGGAGGACAGTGCACCCCAAAAGGAGGGTGTGGCACAGCTGAGCACCCCGAGTGTCTGCACAGGAGGCAGAGGTGCTGTGCTGGTGCTGTGCCCCCCAAGGAAGTGAGGGATAAGGATTTCATCCATCCCCACGGGAAGCAGCCGGTGGTTTAACATCCCAGTGAGCACTGTAATCACGTGTGATGCTGGACAAAGTATTTAATGGCCTAGATAAAAGTATTCGGGTTGTTTAATTGCTGCTTTACATAGACCTACTGCCCTACTTTTACAAGGTTTAGAATTGTGCTGAGAAATTGTTTCCATGGAAGCAGAGATCACTAAAGAAATAATGCACTCCACATTTTCTACAGGATTATTCCTTTTACAGCCTGCTGTTCTAAATAATTAACTCTTGTAGTACTTTTGCAGCTTAGCATGGATTAGAAGAAATAATACTTTTTTTGGTGTCAAAGAGGCATTACATTTTTTATTATGTATAATATATATAAGTAGTTGTATATATATATATATACATATATATATGTAGTTGGAGATATATATAGTTGGAAAAACTTGTCTTTAAAATAAGTGTGTTCCTTTCTTATTTACAGAGGGTAAAATCCACCAATAAAAGAAAAAGTCAATGAAGAAGTGCACTTTTATTTTGAACTATATTTCACATTTGGCATTTAAATAATGTGAAATAAAATATAGACAAGATATGAGGAGGTAGGTGATAGTTAAATGGATTTTGACTTTGAAGGAGGGATGTGAAAATTAAAAGAAAAAAGGACATTATTGTAGTGTGGGTAAATGAATGACTCAGAAATGGGAAAAGAGTTGCTAAACTATTATAGAATCATCAACATGACAAATTGACTTACCTGGCAGTTTTAATAATAGTTTTAGCTGTAGATCTCAATTATTTTCCAAGAAAGCTAACTGCAGTTATTATTACCTGAAGGAATATCCAGATTGTGTCCTGCTTTGGCAGAGGGTATTTACATCCCATTTCCATGTGGAGCTCTGATTTTACACCCATTCCCTGGCAGGCAGGGTCCTTCCCAGTGTGCACAGAGCCACGAGTGCAGGAGCTGGCAGCTGCAAGTGGGGCAGTGCTCAGGTGAGCAGCTCCCAGGTAGGAGCTGACTGCAGGGCACGTGGCTGGGAGTGCAGTGCACACACTGCTCTGTGGTCATCACTGCTCTCAAAATAATGATTTATGAACAGTCTGACAGGGTTTGACAAATCAGATGAATGGGATTGACTTAATGCAAACTGGAAAATCTTCGTCAGCTGCTGCCAAAGCACATGGAAATGGTAAGACAGGTTTGTAGATCACTGGGAGAGTTGGGAGCCACTGGAGTGTTCTGTGAAAGGCATTATTAAAGTTCAGATTGAAAAATTTCTTAAGAAATAACAAACAACTTTGTAAGGGCAACATAAGCATGAAAATCAGTATTCCTAGTGCTGCCTTGGAATGAGCATGTGCCAAAGGGAAAGTGGAAGAGAAGCTTTCCATGCTGGAAAATGAGGCTGATTTCTGCAGGAGAGCAGCCATCAGCCTGGTCAGCTGTGGTTCCTCTTGGAACAGCAGTTGCCCCACGCAGCAAGCATCAAACTCCCAAAGGCTTTATTTAATAAAGCTATGAAAGTAGAAAGTCCATAACTGATTAGAATCTAGATAGTGGAATGATAAGAGATGCTGTGCAGTGAAAGACACAGGAACAACCATGATGGAGGTGGAGGAGTATAGGATTTCCTGCAGAAGTGGAAGAAACTCCTTAAACAGCTATTTGCATACAGTCCATACAAAGTCTAAATAAGAAAAAGGGCCAGCTGCTTGTCTTTAATCCATAACGGGAGCCCATGGCAGGAGCTTGGCTGCTCTTCCCTGTTGTTTCTTCATCAAGCAGGAGCGAGGGAGGCAGCTGGAGGCAGGTGCCACTCCCTGAGAGCTAACAGGGAGCTGGGAAGCTGTTGACTGGGATTTGGGAAGGAGATGGCAATTGTTTTGGAAGAAGAACCTGTTTGGTGGGTCTGATTTGAATCAATAAAGGGAGCAGCACGCCAGTGTGTAGGAATGAGCAGCCTCCATCAGTGGATTAAAGCTTTGGATGCTGCCTGCTGTCGCTCAGGACTGTATCTGTGCTTTTCTCCTGCACTATGGAGCCTCTCTTTGGGGTTGTGCTGGGCTTGATGCTGGCAGTCGCTTCACCAGCCCACGACAGCTGTACCTGTGCGACCAACAAGTGGGCAGTGTGTGCCCAGGACGGCCCAGGGAACTGCACCTGCAGGCTGGCAGGTTCACATCACCCTGTAGACTGCTCGACCCTGACTTCTAAATGCTTCCTGATGAAGGCAGAAATGATCCCCCTGAAGGAGAAGCGCCTCTGGAGACCTCCCCAGGCGGTGTCCGACAGCGACGGCATGTACGACCCCGACTGCGAGGACAGCGGCGTGTTCAAGGCCCGGCAGTGCAACCAGTCCAGCAGCTGCTGGTGCGTGAACACGGCGGGCGTGCGCAGGAGCGACAGGGGAGGCAGCAGCCTGAGCTGCAGCGAGCTGGTGCGCACCAGGTGGATCTACATCGAGCTGACGCACAAGAGGAGCTCCAGCGCCTTCGCCGTCCCCGCCGTGGCCAAGGCCCTGACGCAGCTGTTAGAGAGCAGGTACAAGCTGCACCCCAGGTACGTCGCTGCCATCAAGTACGAGCCCCCCCTCATCCAAATCCGCCTGGAGCAGAACAAGAAGCCCAGCTGGGATGTAGATATAGCCGACGTGGCCTATTACTTTGAAAAAGACGTGAACAATGACTCCGTGTTCCCATCCAACAGCAAATTAACTGTCTCGGTCAATGGAGATGCTCTGGCCATTGAGAAGCTCGGGATTTACTACGTGGATGAAAAGCCCCCAGAGTTCTCCATGAGGCAGCTGGGAGCTGGCATTGGTGCCGTGGTCACCGTGGTGCTCCTCACCGCTGGCATCGGCATCGCCGTGCTGCTCGTCCTCAGGTGGCTGCGCACAAGGACATATAAAAAATTTGAGTGTAAAGAAATGAGGGAAATTAAAGCCCCAAGCTTAGAGCTGCCCTGAGCTGAAAGAAGAATGGCAACTACAGGAAGAAAAGGAAAAAAGAAGGCACAAAATACAAAGAACAGACTCGGTGTATGTGATGGATTTGGAGTTTTTTCCTTCCTGCGGGAATTTGTACAGTGAATGTTCTAAATTATTCTTGTTTAGTAAGAATAAATTTTTGGGGTATAAATAAATTTGGGAGTCAGTTACCTAAATATTTTAAATGACTCCTGCTTTGGAGGGTAAGAAAACTGTTACAGCTGTCTATTTAACATAACACAGAAGGCTTTCACTCCTGCTGCAGACCTGGCTCAGATTGCTTAAATACTTAAATATTCTGTGGGGTTCTTGGTGTATCTATTTACTGAAATTAAAACACTTGCCTCCATATTTGGGCTATATTGCTGCTTTTCTCATGGTAGACTTTTTTAAAATGCAGTTTGTTTTTAGTTCACGAGGGCTTTGAAAAACAAAAGTTTCTGGAACTTTTTTTATTAGCAAATAATTTCATGAATATTACTAAACAACCATATAAGATAATGCTAAGATACTCTGCAACATCAGAGGCTTTTACAGAATGATTTGTTAGGAAACAACCCAGGTGTTGGGTCGCTTCCAGGGGCGGAGATCCCAAGTTCCTGGGTTTGTTTTCAGGCAGCACAGTGAGCTATTCCCACTTGTGCTCTTTAATAAGGATCTGACACTCCTCGTCAGCAAAGATCTCTTGATCCCCATGCAAGTGTAAGTAAACCTTGGTGTTCTGCCCACATTCCAACTCTGGTAATAACTTTCTGTCTACCTAAATTCCCTGGGCAGTTTTAATGGGAGGAGATATTTTTCAGTGTTGTACAGCTTCACAGAAACACTGCACAATGCTCCGGGACAGGGAGAAAAAGAGAGGCAGAAACTGGGCTGTGGGGGGAATTTAAGAGCACAGTGTAATTACTGAACTTGGAATTTGGCCAACACAACTGGACTGCTTTGCTACCTACTCATCTGCTGCATTCCTGGTTTGGAGAGTCATATCCATGGTGAAGGGCATTTTAAAGAAAATAGTGCTGCTTGTTGAATGTTGGGATATTGTCAGTTCCATTCTCTGCGCTGCATGTGGATGTCCAAGTCCATCACTCTCTCTGATTCCTGCAGCAGCACCTGCTCACCTGGGCACTGCCACAGGCCCAGCAGCTTTTTTCTTCTCTGAATTAGTTTCAGTGTTGCTCATTTGTAATTCTAACAGCAGTCAGGAATGTGCAGCTTCCATGGCAAAGCACCAAAATGCAGCTCTAGTTCTACTGAGCGGAAAGGATATCAGGGATAACAGGGAAGAGGCTTTGATTCTGATTCTCTCTTTGTTTATAGACACTGTTGGGTAATAACATTTGGTTCAACAGACACCATTTCCATTTGACCTCACACTTGTTCACCTACCTGCTGGAAAATCCTGGGTACAATCTTTGGGGCAGATGCATCACGTTTTCCCAAAATAAGATTTGTATGCAACTGCAGCAGCAGCAGCATTAATACATTCCCAGTTTTGGAGCAGGGTCTATGATTCATTGTGTGCCTTACAGCAATATGTTGAAGCTGGTTGTCAGTCAGTCAGGAATACACACTTGTCTGAGAGAAGATGAAATGAGAATTTGAGATCTAGGCTGGATCTTTCCATGTCACAGGAAAACTCAGGACTTAGCCTAACTCCACACAATTTCACAAGTAGCCATTTATAATTAAAAATCTAGAGCTGAGCAGCCCTCAGCTGAAGAAATGTAGGATGAGAATAAAAATTTTCCAAGTACACTGCTTAACCAATTTTTTAACTTATGCAGAGCAGATCAAAGCCATGTGTTTGAGAGGCTGGTGCTGTCCTTCTTGCAGGGAACATGAGATGTACAGTCTTTTTTGGACATCTACGGTGGCTTTCACCAGTCTTTTAAAATCCCTGTGTTTTTCTCTTTTCCATCATAGGAAAAATATTATTTTCAAGGTGAATAATGAGATTTTATATTATTATATAAACATTTAGACAAAACATTCAGTAGGAGAGGCTAAAGTGACTAATTGTTGAAAAAAATCTTAACAGGTAACAGTGTCAGCATCTTTCCTTGGCTCCTGCTTTTATTTTTAGTAGCTGAGACTGAGCAGAGAGGCTGTGGTGGTGCCATTCAAATTTTTATTATTCATTAAAGAACTGCCCCATGAAAGCCTTGAGTTGTGGTTGGTTATTTCTTTACTAAGTCCTTCAGCACAGTGGACTGCACACTGGTCATGCATAGGGTTGGTTAATAGGAGGGATGAGGTATCTGCAGTTAATCAATAAAATGAGATTAACTGAAGTGCAGAGAATCTCTCCTTGGACTAGATCATTCTACTTGAATAAAACTGTGTAGAGCAACTATAGGATGTGGACTTGAATAAACCAAACAGACCCATGGCTCCTGCTGAGTGTTCATTTCTCTCCTGCCACCTCTCACACCAAAGGTTTTTTGCACATGGCAGATCTCATATTTTACTCTAACAGCCCATCACATCCTGCCTGTTTCACTTCTTACCACTCCTGATATTCTCACTGCAAAAGAGACAATGAGCCCTTTGCCCTTTTCAGTGGCAAAGAGACAATGAGCACCTTTTCAGCTTTAAACTTTGTAAAATGAAAATGCTTTTTACTATTCAGATTTTGAGGCTGTTAACTCTAAAATTTCTAGCTATCTTTTCCTGATTACATCATCCTGTTTTAATGGAATGTTTGCTCTCGTTTTATTTAAGTAATTATTCCCTGTGCTCTCTGCAGTGGGTTCTGTGGGTGATAGCAGAGAGTGCCTTTGTGGTGCTGCCTATTTGGGTTATAAAGGGGGGTGTGCTTGCTTTAACAATGCCAATGCTGTTGCCTAAATTATGTTCTGCAGTTCCAACTGGCTGCTTTGGAAAGCTCAAATTAAACACATGCAGAGAAAAGAAATCCCCTCTCTGCACTCCAACTCTGAAGAGGCCAGTGCTGCCCTGTGCACACAGCGCCACTACCCCTGGGCAACTGCACCAAGTGAGCTTTGGCCTTCACTTTCAACTAAAACTTTTGTACCACTCACCATCTGAGCACAGTGCCAGAAGCAATGGTAGCACTACAGCAAGGAAATGAAGGATAAGGATTAAAACCTTTTTAAACTCTGTTCTCTCTACTCCCCCTGGTGAAATCCATGTCTGCTGATATCTCTGAGTATGTGCCCTGGAATCCTCTGACACGAAATGCCCGTGTTGGTTGGTAGGTGTTGCTGTGTGCACACACCTGTGTGCTCCACACCTGCATTAAAAACACACACACACATATCACTGTTTGTCAGAGAGGGAAGCCCTGGGGAAAACTGCTAGCAGCAGATCCTCCTCTGCACTGGCAAACAGTCCAAGCTGCTGCTGCTGTTGTGGAACAGCAAAGAATCCCCTTTTTGTCCCATCTTCCCTCACTTAAGAATTATCTTTTAGGGATATTTAGACTGGGATTATGCCAGATGAGAATCTTACCAACTGCCATGTCCCTCTTGAAACACCTCTGGGATGTTATGGACAACTGGAGACAAGATCCCTTCAAGCTTCTTAGAATGTTTAAACCTTGGGGAATCATCCTGGAAAGAGCCAAACTAATATTTACTGCTCAAATATCAAAACTACTTTTTCAGTGAACAGTTAAAGAAGTAACAGATTGGTCCTTCCTCCACTTCTCCTTAATCGGGCCAGTTAATGCTATTAAACAGATCTTCCTTATACAGGTATAATTATCCTTTCCAAAGCATTTCCTCTGATTTGCCTCAGGGTTTTAAATACTGCAATTACTTTTTTTTTTTTTGTCAATGTTAAAATTAATCTTTAGTCATTACCATTGCTATCAAAGCAGGAAAAACGAGTTTCCAGAACTTTTACTAATATTTTTCAGCAGTTCTAAGCAAATCTCCTGTACCAGGCTTCACCTAGTTAAAACTTCATCCATGGCAGGCAGCCTGACAAGATCCAGATCTCATTTGCAGGATGATCCCTGGTCCCTGAGGGATGACACTCCTACAGCCCCGCTCCAGCTCCAATCAAGCACTACAGAAACAATTAGGGAGACTTTGCATTATCTAAATGAAAGATTGGATTATGAAAATGTGCACTGCTAATTTTCCACTGAGGTTTTTGCATGTGGGCCCAGCAGTACTGGTGGCATATGCACCCAGCCTTTTTCAGGTGGTTCTTTTGAGACAAATTTATCTTTTGAGAGAAATTTATCTTTTGAGATAAATTCTTGACCTTGTAAGGCTTGAAGTGAGAAATCTCAGCACTTTTGCTGCCCTGGTTGCACCCAGAAAAGCTGTTGGAACAATTAGAAGGCAATGAAAATAACACTCCTCATTTCCAACCTCTTCCCTCATGTTTTGGAATTAAATTGGGCATTGAATTTTATGACAACTTTTAGAGGAACAGTTTTACAGTACATTTCTGCTTGGTTCAGTAACTTCATTTTCTGGATTTTAAATCTACTTTTTTAAAAACATAACAACAGATAATATGCAACAATAGTTAATACCTATTAAATTCTTAAAGAGTATTCCCTAACTGGTATCTCAGTGGGGAAGGGGAGGGTAAAGAACAATTAGTGCATAACACACTCAGTGGATCAAGGCAGGATATTCTAGTGCACAACATTTGGAAAAAAATCTTGACAATAATGAAAAGCATTGTCTGATCTTTTAAATGACTGTGAACTCCTGATATTTCAACTGGCCAAACAGACTAAATGGAATTAAATCCAATTTCTGACTTGCAGAAGGTGATGGAGTGCATTTTTTCAGCCAGGATTTTAGCCCAGCATTGATGAACAGAAATGAATTACACTGAAAGTTGAATTACAATCCTATCAATTAATGATTAGTTTTTCCTTGGATTTATATAAACCCCAAATATTTTAATATTTTATAGTGAGTTTTTCATTTGAAGCTGAAGACTGTATATTTTAACTGACAACTTTTTAATTGTCATGATCAAAATTGGTACCAGAGAGACTTTAGTACCAAACACTGAAGTATTTGTATACCAAGCACAGAAAATACTTTTTATATTCAATGTTAAACTACTTTTCATTACTTTTATTAGATTTGGCATTTGTTTTTGTGAGTAATTTCATACATATACAAAACCTCATTAACTTCAGAACAACTACTTATATAAAAAGATACACAAATACTAATGGACACACCCACACAGGAAAATTGTACCTGTTAAGGTGTTAATTGTTTAATTGGATTTAGGAAATCACTTATGACTTCTAAATAGGTCTTCTGCAGTCCTAAAAATTTCAAACTTGCTTTCTGGTCTTCTCCTGAAATGAGAATTATAGTATTGTTTTTGTAGATAAGATGAGGCTTGTAAGCAAAAACTCAGCTACAAAACTGTCTTAATCTACCTCTCTTTACCATAGAATATTCTATTTTATTTCCTCAAGGAAAAAAAAAAGTTGTATGCACATGTCTTCATTAAAATTCAAGGGAAGCAATAATATAAATTACAAGTTAGAATGTTTTTTCCACTACACATCTATTTAAAGGAAAAAAAGCCCAAACACTCTACAACTTTCCAATTGCTCAACTGTTTACCAGATTTTCATCTAGAGATATATTTAGTGCTGGTATTTGATAGATCCTGTAATTACCTGAGCTGTCTTTGCTGCTTGTCTGCTTTGGAGTTTTAATTGCAAGCAATAATGCATGGGGAAACTTCAGAAGTGCAGAATGTAGAGCACAACTTTGAGCCCCATCCTTCCACACTCAAAACATCCATTGATTTTAAGAAGAATTTAGCCAAGGATATAGGAATAGGTCCTATATCCTCTATGCAGAGTTAAATAATGCATTGGAGAAACAAATAATTGCAAAAACAAACATGCAAAGAAAAATGCTCAAACTGGTGTGTTTTCAGCAGACTCAGTAAAAAGTGGAGACACTGAGGTGGAAAAATGATAGAAAAATGGTAGAAGGCCCGAATGGCTTAGGAATGGAGAATTCTAGATAGAGAAAACAATAAAAGGAAGAAAATACCAAGTGTAGTTAGGCCATTAATGAAAGCTTTCATCTCAGTTCTTCTTTGCTGACAGCTGGGACACACCAGCCTTGGGTTAGACAAAGTGCTTTTCTGCTGCCACAGCTCAGCTGCTTTTGTGACTGGAGCAGACAGTCACAAAAATTAATGCTGTGTTACTGACTGACAGATTTTACTCTTTGTGCTTCTTATGATAATGGAGCCTGGGCAGGTCTTAAAGGAATTGTGTCAGAGGAAATCATAAGATTATCACTAAATAAAGTTCCTTCTTGGCCTGGACTGCAACAACAGGTCTCTACGTATTTCCCTTGGCAATGACCATCAATGCTTAGGAACTGTCACAGGAGGGCTCTGGAAATACAAAAAAGGTGGAATAAGGAATACCTCAACAAACACTGAAGTCAGCTGTGCTCATACACAGAGGATGTGGCTCTAGAAAGCAAAGATTTGTGTTTCTTTACCATCCATAACAACAGGGCCTCTGTTTACATTCAAGGCATCAGGGCTTATGTGCAGCCTGGGCTGCCCTGTCATTACCACACATCCC
Source organism: Ammospiza caudacuta (assembly GCF_027887145.1). Lineage (NCBI taxonomy): Eukaryota > Metazoa > Chordata > Aves > Passeriformes > Passerellidae > Ammospiza > Ammospiza caudacuta. Next base: position 45,042,554 of record NC_080599.1, on the reverse strand, counting down.
AGCCTCACCCTCCCTCAGCAAATAACTTGTTTTTCGCATCACATGGCTCAAGATGTATTTGTCAGCCAGAGGAGCAGGACAAGAGCCACACATTAAGTTAGCAGCTTGCTATTTTCTAGGGAAAAACATCACCTCTGCTCCTGCCATGGCAGCAGATCTGCCGGCTCCCTGCCTGGGAGTGTCACCAGCCCTTTGGCAGCAGGAGCCACTTCTCATTTCAGGTCCCCAAAACCAGAATTGCAGCGTCAATCAGGCTGGAAAAGATCTCTGAAATCGAATTCAACCTGTGACAGATCCTCACCTTGGGGATAACCAGCCCAGAGCACTGAGTCCCACATCCAGTAATGCCTTGAACCCCTCCTTGGGCAGCCCATTCCAATGTTTAGTCACCTTTTCTGTGCAGAAACTGATCTTTGTGTCCAACCTGAACTTCTGGCACAACTTGAGGCCATTTTGTCTTGCCCTGACACTTTTTACTTAGGAGAAGGACTGACCTCCACCTGGCTCCAAAGTGAGAAAATCCCGACTCAGGGCTGCTCTCAGCCATGAGGTTGTTGCCCAAAAAATGGGATTTTTACCTGGTGTTCAACAAGGCAATAATTACACACTTGAGGCAGTTTTTATTTCAGAGCTGCACTGCGTTCTTGGTGTCCACAAATCAAGCAGGAGCACCACACTTTTCCAGCCATTATTTATAGGCAGGAATTCAGAGTTAGTAACTTTCCAAGCACAGCCCTTCTATTATGATTGATTACTAATTTACATACACGTTACTCTGACGAGTTAGCAATGTATACACAGATATACATCAACATCTTGATTTGCTACATCCTTAAACCTTCTCAGTTCCCGGATTGACTAAGGGAAGCTGACTTAGGCTTGAAAGCATAAAAAGATCTTACATCAAAGAAAACGCTGATTTAAAATAATCCTGACATATTCCACATTTTGCAGCTAAGTGACACGGAAACACCGCGGGCAAAGCCAGCGTTACGGCGCGCAGGAGAACGGGCTCTGCGCCTGAAGAGGGGCGCCCCTGCTCCCCGCGCTGCCACAAAATGGCGGGCGCCGCCTGAGGGCAGCGGCGGCGGCGGGAGCGGCGGCGGCCCCGCCTGAGGGAAGGGACGCGGGGCCCCGGTGGCCGCTGCAGCGGCGCGGCACCCGTCCCACCTCCCGCTCTCCACCCCGGCTCTGTATCGACACCGGCTCCGCGGTCCGGCCCCTCCGCCGCCGCCTCCCGCGGTGGTGAGTAGGGGAGCCCGGTGGAGGAGGTCGGTCCCTGGGACGCGCAGCTGTGAGGCGGCCGGAGCTGTCCCCCGCCTCCCCGCCCGCCATTACCCGGGCGGGCGCCTCAGAGTGACTCGTCTCCCTCATTCCCCACTCCTGGCTTCTCGCATCAGCCCATGTCACGATAATCGCGGTTACCCCCCAGGGTGATGGGGCTGGGGGAGAAGCAGAGGCCGCGATCGGAGCCAGAGGGTGAAAGTGAGGGCGCCGGGGCCCCTCAGGCGGGAGGGCCTGGGTCAGTTCCGTGCCAAGGCATTTCCATGTCCGTGAGATAGAGGCTCCCGGCTGGCCGAGCCTTGGTTTGGCCGTGTTTTGTTTCTAGGCCAGGAGTAAAGTACGAGCAATATGCTCACATATCCTGTGACACAAAGATCCTGATTTTCCTCATGTATAGGGATGGCACCGGGGGGGCAGGAGCCCCGCACGGAGAGGTGATGACCCACAAGGGACACCTGCAGTCACTCTGATCTGGTGGTAATAAAAGTGAAAGGAAAAAAATAAATCGCACCTTGTTTTATTCTCAGTGATGCAAGATACTGATATCTTTCACAGTCGGAAGCAGCTGGATGTTTTACAACTGTAACCGGATGCAGTTGTGACTGTGACCTCCTTTTGTGCAATGCAGATGTTGACAAACTAATACATAGTATCCATTCAGGTGAAAATGAAATAACCTTGCCGAGTTTCTTGTTTGGGTGGGCTTCTTAATACCAGTCTGCTCTTTTTTTTTTTCTTTTTTTCAGGGTAACCAACCAAAGAAGCTATGAATATCATCTGTGGTCTAAAGCTGTCGGGCAGAAACTGTATTTTGTCTCATTTGGCTTCATTGTGCAAGCAGGGGAAGTGCAATAATCTCTCTAGGTCTTACACAGGATGGTGCCGGAGTCAGGGTGACAGAAATAGATGCCAAAGCTTGGATTTGAGTGGAAATACTAGAAACTGCTTTTTGACTGGAAACCCTGACTCCCATAGAAACTTGATTGGTAAAGGACTGAGATGTCTTTTGCATGTCCCACATACAAGTGGACAGGAAGTGTACAGGAATGCAAACCATAGTTCAAGAAGGTTTTTCTCCCAGTCTTCTCAGGCACTGGGGGAGAAGATCCCATCCCTCCTGATCAGTTCTGTAGGACAACCCCCATGTCACTTTGCTGCTTGGAACATTCAGATCAACAGGTCTTTTCACACATCACCATCACTTCAGGCTGCACCAGTTCCTCTTTTCTGGATTATTGTGAAGCCAGCTCAGAAATTATTTGCCATCATTCTTGGCAGGTAAAATACTGTCTTACTTTCTTTCAGTGCAGGACCCATCATGCAAAGTGTGAGTGTGGGGAGGGATGGCAGATGTGCTTGTAGTCTTGTTTGACTGACAGTTTGCTCAACAAGAGGTCTTTTTTTCCATTATCAGAGGTGTTAGATGTATTTTTTTCCTCTTTTCCTTCTCATTTACATGTGGTGGAGAGAAATGAACCAAGATACTAAGGGGCATTCCTTCTTTTCCTGTGGGAGGGAAGAAATGCAGTGGAGTGGAAGCCAATTAAAGTATAACCCCCCATAAGCTCCTACATGAGATGAGGCTGTAATACAGAATACAGTAACAAATTCCTTTTCAAAAATGTTCTAAGTTAACACTGTTTGTATCTCACAGGAGCATAAGAAATTGGTGGAAGTCACTTCCTCCTAATAAACGGGAACTTTTCAAAGAGAGTGCAAGAAAAAACAAATGGAAGATCCTGCTGGGTGTCAGCAGCTTGGGAGTTGTGTTTGTCATGTTTTATTTCACCCACTTGGAGGAGACACCCATCACCGGGCGTGCTCGACTCTTGGTGTTTGGCAAAGAGCATTTTAGGGAGCTGTCACAGATGGAATATGATATGGTAAGATTTTAGACAAGAAATTGAAAGTACTCAAAAATTGTTGCTTTTTTAGTGATGAGATAGTCCTGTTAATGAAGTGGGCAAACAAACCATGTTGTGTCCTTTATGAGTTTTGAACTTCATGCTCAGAACCCTGAGGGGCCCCTTCATCTGTTACCTGCTCATCTTGTCCCCATCCTTTGTTAGAATTCCCTTTCCAGGAGGAGCACATAATGGTTACAAAGCATATAACATGCATGTAGCAAACATTCTTAACTATTTTCTTGTCCATGGTAATTTTTGTAAGTTCTTGTCCTGTAATTTTGAGTTCTGTGATTTTCTGTTGTAAAGTGAAACTTGATAAGCCGTATCCAAATGTATCCATATTCCCATCTGTCAGAGACATGAGGTAAGAACAGCACAAATACAGGATATTTTCAAATTACATGTTTTGTATACATTTGTCCACCTTAAAAATTAGGACCAATGATTTTTTTTTTCAGTGGATGGAGCAGTTCAAAAATCAGATGTTACCTGAGACAGATGCACGCTACCAGGTTGTGGAGAGAGTTGTTGGGCATTTGTCTGAAAGCAACAAGGACATCCCCCAGGTCTCAGCTCTCAAGTGGGTTATCCATGTGGTGGATGAACCAGGTGTAAATGCTTTTGTGCTTCCAGTAAGTTGTACACCCCACAAAAAATAATAATATTGAAACAGCACTTGATATGTCTCCCACTTAATTTTTCTTCTCTTTGTTTACAGAATGGTCAAGTGTTTGTTTTTACTGGGTTACTGGAAGCAGTTTCTGATATTCATCAGCTGTCATTTATTTTAGGACATGAAATAGCTCATGCTGTGCTGGAACATGCAGTAAGTCTTTAAAGAAAGATGTCTAATATTCTTAAATTATTCATTCTAATTACTCTAGTTATGCTTTTCCCTATCATTACCAACCAACTTTTCAGTGTGACTCTATCTAATTAATGCAAAATTGAGTTTGAAATGAGTAGCCTGCTACAGTAGATCTTTATTATTTGTGTAGCACTTAATAAGTGTCAGAAGACCTGTGGTGGTCCCTGTTAACACAGAGGCTGCCAGGCTTTTATTCACAGCTGTACAGGTAAATTATGACTCAATTTCAAGAGTCATTTAGAGCTTGGTCTGCAGATCCCTCTCTTACAGCACAGACATAAAGAACTGGAGGTGCTCAGCAACTCTGTTACTTCTATAGCTGTTAACACCTGCAGAAGTGTATGCACCTTTAAAAAGTATCTTAAAATACCTGATACTGTTATTATTGGAGCACACAGTTTTATAATGTCAAATTCTGGAATACCCAGAGCTTGGTTCTTGCATGACTTTGGGTGAGCAACAGTTCACATCATGGTTTCTTGGGCTGGATTCAGCCAAGCAACCCTTTAAACTTCTAAAAAATATTTCTGATAATGAAAAAGAACTTATCTTATTTGTATGGCATCTGGTGTCACCCAGCTGGCACAGAGAAGTGTTGCATGATCCTGCTCTGATCAATTTGTTGCAATGTCAGATAGAGCTCTGGAAAACAGAATAATCTCATGGATTCTGAATTTAAAGGAAAGCAGCAGAAAAAAGAGAAATACATTATGTATACTGTCCCCTACCCCATTAGTGATCCTGTCTCAGTGATGTCTTATCTCTTCTCAAATTAATGTAAAGAACAGTCTTTGAGGCATTTTTAAAGATTTTTCATTCACACTGAGATGTTTCCTGGCCTTTTTACTGAAGAACTTTTTCTGCTTGTTGCCTCCATCCTACCTCAAGCTTTGAGTCTCTCAGAGGGTCAGATAGGCAGAATGGATTTGTTCCAGCCTGAAATACCTTGTATCCAACTGGATTTTTGTTTGTTTGTTTGATTGGTACAAGCAGGGAATGTTGTGCTTGCCCTCTTCCTGTGGCTCCACAGGGAAAAAAAAAAATCAGTGACTTTTAAAGTGTTTCCAAATTCTCTTAATGTTCTAAAGAGATGTCAGACAGTAAGGAATGAAAATGGGACAATTTCTGTTTGCAGGCAGAGAAAGCCAGCCTGGTTCACTTCTTGGATTTCCTCTCCCTCATCTTTCTCACTATGATTTGGGCCATCTGTCCTCGTGATAGTTTGGCAGTTGTTGGCCAGTGGATTCAGAGCAAGTTGCAGGAGGTAAGACTGGCATTTTCTATTGTCCTTCCTGATTTCCTTGGATTTCCTTGTTTAATACATCTGATTCTGCTTTAGTTGATGCTGATTTTCATTTGTCATGTTGAAGAACTTTAGGTTTCCCTAAATGACTGGATTTAGTTGCACAGGCTGCAGGAACCTGCTGCCAATTAAGACAAATGATTGTCTTTTGGAAAGGTAACTTGTCCTTTGAAGTTGTATAGGTAAAATGCAATATTTTTATTTTAAGTAGTTGTTAAATTCTTCCTGAACCAAATAAAATATATGGAATTCATTAAATACATTGTTAGTGATAAGAATGATTTCCAAGATTAAAAAATTGAGAATCTAAACACCCATGCTATAGTACAAGTTACTAAAATAATCTTTTCAGCCAGCAGATATTTCAGCAAAGTAAAATTCAGAGGCTTTCTGGTACCAGTTTTCTTCAGCAGTGTAATTTACTCTCTGGACAGTTACTGATCCATTTATTTTTAAATAGAAATTGCTTAGATCATAAAACTGGAATCTGAATTAAAGTGAAAGATCTCTTTGGTTTCTTTAACTTGGTGTTTTTCCTGAGATTTCCCCCAGTTCCTCAAAAACAAGAAATTAAACATAACCAATCTGTTTTGGTAGTTCTTATGCTAATGGGTAGATGTGTGGATTCTGAACATAAATTATCTCCTAAGAGCTTGGATATTTGCACATGTAGCTAAGAAACCAATACATTGATGAATGCTAGCCAGCATTCTGAAGAGCTGAATTTGGCAAAAACAAAGTGTGAATGAATCCTGAGACTGCTCATAATTTAGACAGCAAGATTCAACTCCCTGTCAGCATCTCCTCCTCCCCACAGAGAATGGAGTTTTGGCATCATGGGCTGGAGCTGTGCTTTAGGTTGAAAGGGAATCAGGGTTTAAGCTCTGGAACATCATCTGTGGGATTCTGTCCTGGTTTAAAGGCTGAGCAAACTTCAGTAATGTTGAAGGGATAAGTACTTGCAAAGCTTTCATCCATAGACAAAAGAAGCTGAATAGGAAACTGAGTTTTTTTAGACACCCAGGAGTGCAGTGTCTGTTTCTCTCATTCAGTATTTGCCTGTTGTGTTTGCATGAAAGTGAATTATTCTGCACATTTTCTCAGGATGTTTCTCTTGCTCTTCTTCCATAACTGTGTTTTGCTTCTTAAAGCTTTAGCATCCCATTCTGTGAAAGGGTTATTTGAGCCATGCTGTGGTACTTGCTTCTGTTTCAATATTTGTTTTTCTCTTATGTCCTTAGAGGCTTGACTTTTTGACCTGGTGACTATTGTGTATTTTTTATTATTGACTCTAAGTGTTTCCCAGTGATTCTTTGTAGGCCTTTGGGCATGTGAGCTGCCTTTCCCCCAAAGATAATGGAGTTTCTTTCCTTAATAAATTGTTAACTTTTCTTATTACATTTATTTGGAGTTGTTCCTTAAGCTTGTATTTCTGGACTGAAGCATATTGGTTTTGTTATAGAGCAGCAGGTATTTTATATGGGAACTAAAGCCTAGGAATTATTCTTGGAATAACCCCAAGCATGGCTCTGAGTTTTTCTCATGCCCCACACACCAGTATGTGCAGATGCAGTACTTCATCCTCCTTTCTTGTCCACCTCACACCATAAGATTTTTATTTCACGTGAAAATTGGTGAGTTTGGGCAGTCAACATCCCTGGATCTTCCTTTTCTGCAACATACACAGGCAGCTCTGATAATTAAATTGAAAAAATCAAGTTCATCTTTTTTTCTATCAAATTTCTGACAAGGATTTTAGATCAGAGTTTGAAGTTCCAATTTTTCACTCTAGCACATTCACAAAAGATTGTTTAAACAGTTCCATTTTTCAGTAGCTGATGAATACCACTGTATGTTGGGTTTCTTTGCTGTTTAGTGAATATATGTGCACCAACACCAACTTTTCAAGGCAATAAAAACATGTATTGCACTTCAAGGAATTACTTTATCATCAAAGGATTTAAAAAATATATTTATAATTGCAGTGTTTAAGGTCTGTATGGAAACTAGGAATTTAAAAAGTGACCTCATCTCAGCTTACTTCTAAACCAGCATGTTTGGCTTTTAAAACCAGATTTGGTTGGCTTCTGTTTTTCACTTAGGAAAGAAAAACTATCAGTACTACTTTGGAAAGCAGCAAAAAGTTATATTACCTTTATGTGCTCAAGGAACTGGACCACTTCTCTGGTGCTCTTCATTTCAAATTGGTTTGTGGTTTCTAGTTTTGGTTTTGGGTTTTTTTCCCCTGAAACTTCTAAGGAGGACAAATTTCTCTAGCCAGATAAAGAGCTGATAGAACCTTTTTGAGCTGATAGGCCTTTCTCTCTTCTCTAACCTTGCACAGTTCACATTTCCTAATGGATGACTAAACCAGGATGTTGTGACAGGTTCCTTATCTCTGCAGGAGCAGGCTGTTTAAACAAGTCCTGATTTGCATTTACTATAACATGACAGACTAGACTAAGGCTGCCCAAATCTACATGAATTACATTTGAGAAAGCCACCACTGCCTCTTAGGGTGTGTTAATGCTCCAGAAAAATGGGACAGGAGTTTGGTCAGCTTTGTCTTCTAGTTTGATTTCTCAAGAGCAGTGTGAAGCTTGTGTTAGGATAGTCATGACAAAGGAGTGATTTCTGCATGCAAATATTTATGGCTGCATTCCTTATTGTGGGCAGTTTGCCAGAAGAAATAGGTGATACCATGCTTAAAGTTTAGGGAACCACTGGAATTTTTTACATAGAGTTTCTGCAAGAAAAGTCTTGATGTCAATAAAAGAGTGAAGTGAAAAAATTCTGGTGAAAAGTATTTAACTTTCAGTTGCTGCAAAATGAGAATGGCTGCTGATAGTGCCCATGAAAATATAACTAATTTGAATTAATTTCAACTGAATACAGAATCAATGAGTTACACATAATGGAATTAGAGATTAAATTAAGAAAATTAATACTGATCACATGCAATGTGAGCATTAGGTAGTTAAACCCCACTCCTTATGAGAAGGTTAAAACACAGCTATGAGGTTCTATCTTTGTATACATTCCAGACCCAGGAACAAAACTTTGATGTGTTTCTTTGCAGTTCATGTTTGATAGACCCTACAGCAGAACCCTGGAGGCTGAAGCTGATAAAGTGGGACTTCAGTTTGCTGCAAAGGTAACTACAACTGATTGGTTTTATTAGCAATAAAAATAGTGAAAAAATAAGTACCAGACATTTTTCAGTTTCTGTTACAGTCAGAGGGAGTTTCATTCTTCATATAGAGGTAAACTGTAAGTTTTTGAAGATCTGTAGTTTTATGAAGTGGTGGGAAATAAAAGAATATTTAGGGAAAGACAAAGTCATTGTGGCTAATTGGATGTAATAACACTGAAGTGTGTAAAGTTGTGCACTACCTGCAGTCTCCTTTTCTTGTAGTTTGTTGCTATTAAAAGAAAACCTCATGTGTTTGTAAAGAGGAGAACTCTAAATAGGGATCTTGCATAAGTAGAATTTAATTATATGTAAAGATTTAAAGATTTAAGTGAAATATAGCCATAACAACAATACAGCTTTGCTGAAGCAAGACAATAATTTGGTCAGAAGCTACTCAGCATTTTTTTCATAGTTTATTTTTTCAATTACTTTTTTCCCCCTTCTATATTAAAGGAATTGAACCAACTCTTTGATTTCTGGCTAAGTGCAATGGACTTATGTGTGAGATACCAGTGAGAGCAGCACCATCTAGTGTTAATATTTCATTAGCAAAATTTCCTTTTAATAGTTATAAATATTACTTTAAGGAAGGGTTCTAAAAATTAACTTTGATTCTGCGATTAAAACTGCATTTGTAATTTGAAGTTGTCTAAGGGAATAATACAATCAATTAAAAAAATGTAATTGCTGTGTTTGTGCTCACTGCTTTCTAATACTGCAAAAGTAGGGCCATACCAGAAGGAAATTAGTCAAGTGACATATGAACATTTCTCTGGTTGTGCAGATAACCTTTTTATAATAGTAATTTAAATAAATAAATTCAAAGGATAAAACACCCTATCTGTTCCTGGGAGAGGGAATGGGAAGAAATAATTTTCACATCTTCTGCCCACTAGTCCCTTTTTTTTCCTTAGCTAATAAAGGTCAGTGTAAGAAATCTTGTTTATTTTTCTTTTATACTTAAACCTAAAAATAGAGAAGTCTGTGGTGATACACAAAAGCAATTCTAAAAGTTACTGTTCCCTGACTTTCTATGGTTAAATATATACTTCTTGAAGAGAGTGAGGAATTCTACAGAAGTACTGTTTTATTGTCATGGATTCCACAGATCACCCATGGAAGGCTGTGTAATCAATTACAGAAAAGCATTTCCAGTTACTTTTTAGGTATATTTAGGTATGATTTATTATCACCTTATATTTTGACTCTCAACTTCCTCCTGTAACTTTGCCTAGATCTGTGGAGATGATTAATTTGTTCTAGTAAATATAGCTTTGAATTTGCACTGAGCTTTTTTTAAAGAGCCAGTATAGGGCAGAAATGGTAAACCTTTCCTTCCTGTTGAATTTTCATAACTCAGATGTAAGTTTTATAAGCACAGGTGTTAAAAGGAGTGTCTGCATGAGTTTTTTTATTGCTTTTAGATATTTTGGAACAGCTTATTCCTGTCAGGTGTATGGACCATCTAGATGTTCTTTAGAAACTTAAAATTTAAGATGTCTTTTGTAATTCAGTATCAATTAGACTGTGTATTTATCACTTTAAGCATCCAGTGGTGTTTGTGTTTCCCATCTCTTGCCAGGCCTGTGTGGATGTCAGAGCCAGCAGCGTGTTCTGGCAGCAGATGGAGCTGGCAGAGGCCATGCAGGGGCAGCCCAAGCTGCCAGAGTGGCTCTCCACACACCCTTCCCATGAGAACAGGGCTGAGCACCTGGAGCGCCTCATCCCAGAGGTGAGCAGGGCTCAGGGACGTGGCTTCTCCTCTTAGGAAACTTGCCAGAAGTAGTTTGGTATTAATTGATTAATTACCTGCTTTGGTATTGATTCCCAATTTACTCTGATAGCACCACGCTTACCTTTCTCTTTATCCTTACAGAAATTCTTCATTGCAAAGCTTTCAGCCTCAAAGGTTTTATTAAAGTAAGATAGCACAGATAAAATGTAATTTTATTCCATGAGGTTTGGGTTTTTTTTCTGATTTCTGATTCAAGTATAAAATTTTTTCTTTTGAATGGCCTTTTGATATAGATGTAACAGTGCCACAGGTCTCATCCACCCTTTCTATTTTTTTTGCCATTTTGGAAATGCAGTTTTTGAGTTGGATCCCTAAATTGTCTTGACTTCTCTTGCTTTTGTAGCAAATAAAAAAATAAAATAGAGTGTTAAAGCACTCCACTACAATGCTGTTTTTCAGCAAGCTAAACTGTGTTTAGAAATACTCTTTTTTATAACCAACTATTCTTCTCCTTTTTTTTTTTTTAAACTCTGTCACTTTAAGTCTTTCTCAGTTCCAAACTGTAAAGACACTTGAAGATTTATTGGCAGAGGGAGCACTAAAATGTTGAGGTGTTTGCTGACTTCAAAGGAGAAAAAAAAGAGTTTCATGAATCCTTTGATGAGAATGAATACAGTAAATATTCTAAATGATGGCATAAATCAAAGTCAGCGTTAGGGATAGGAGGCTGGAGAGTGGCTAGACTGGATATTTCAAATTAATATACACAAAGTTTGTACTTTGCAAAAGCAAGCTGGGAGAATGTTTTTGATGGATTTCCTAACACATTTGAGCAGCTGAATAGGAAATTATTTTTGTTGTGGAGCCTCAGTTTTAGCTAGATTGAACATAAGGGGTTCAGGATCGTTTATTTTCATGTAGTTGTTGACTGGCTTATAAAGAAGTAATGAAATAAATTACTTCTTATGTTCTACCCCAGGCATGAGCAAATAAGTTAAAGAACTGAGCAACTGTGTAGAGCTGTTATTTCTGTCTCATCTCTCATAGTTGAGCAGGTGGAGCAGCTCCCATCTTTTTACAGCTACTCCCGCTTCCAAGAGCAGGGAAGGCTGGGAAGATCTTCCAAAAGATAATTGAGAGGAGATGTTTTTGTTTGCCCTTTACCTTAGACATTCTTTGGAGTAGGATGAGAAAACAGGGGCTGAATGTTTCCTGTTTTTAGCAGTTCACAAGATAAGTGAGGTTGGCACTACAAAACTGGAATAAAGATGAAAGAAAATGTGTAGAGGAGGCTTCTTGTCTGCAGCATTGACTCCTCTTCTTCTGGGAGCTGCTGCCTTCAGGCTGGATTTCAGGCATGGAAAGGGAACCCCAGGCTTTTATTGTTGCTCAATATCAGCTTTTTGTTTCATTGTTCACGTGCTTTGAGCTCTTTAGAACAGAATGTTTGCCATATATTAATTGCCAGTAGATATTCAGAGCCCAGGAGAGAAGCCAGATTATCAAAAAAGGCCTTTTTGTCTCTAGTGTCTCTCTGTGAAGAAACTGGTGCTTCTTAAGAGTCAGTGCCAGATCCATCATGAGATTATTTGCTTTCATGTGCTGCTCTTTTTGGAGCTGAAATGGTTTCAGGACAATGCATCTCTTCTTAGACCAGCTACTATAGCTGGGACAAATAGGGACAAGATTTTGGACTTCTCTAATCTTTCTCTACAGACTTTTAAGCAGGTTCACAATAAGATGCAATCATATAAAGTGAGAATTTTTCTTCAGGTAATGAAATGTCACATCTGAATGAGGTGACTGAACAGTCTCAGGAAGTGTAAATTAAAGGGGAACTATCACAGGGATCCCTTTCAAGTCATTAAAAGCCTGAGAGCAAATCAAATGAGTGTTAAAGATGTTACATCTGGTTTTCTGAGCAAGCTGGAAGCTACAGCCACGCTGAGGAATCAGTACACAAGAGAGCTACAAGCAGTTAAAAAGTGATGCTGTCCTGGAAATGAAATAAAACAAATAAAAAAGATTTGCTGTGTTTTGAAAGTGTTTTCCCCTCAGACAGGGAGATGTTAGGATAGTAAACCAGGAAAACAGAGTATACTCTTAAATAGGAAACTGAAATCTCTTAGAATTCTTGCATGGAGGCTGGAGAGATGTGTTTTATTTTAAGGAAAAAAAATCATAAAATAATTTTGTATAAGGGTGAGAAGATGATCGTTGTTCTGGAGACAGAGAGACTGTGGGAGTGTAGTGCCAGAGAGAAGCTGCAGAATCTTTTAGTTGATCTCAATGTTTTATTTTCATGTTCTCTGACTTGGGGCAGTGTCTGTTTCCAAGTGTGCTGTTCAAATGCAGCACTGAATAAAGCAGAAGGTTATCTACTGAGCCTTGCCTGTGATACAAAAATTCATCTTGATGTGACATTTGCTTTTTTAGCATCATGTTGTTGGCTCAGACTCCATTTTTGATTCACTCTAAGTCCTGTTTCCACTTTCTTGTGGAAATGCCATGGTGAGGTCATTTAGAGCCTAATAATAAGTTGGGATATATCAATTGCACTGCTTGTATTGTTTGCTAGGTCATTTAACTTGTCAAAAAAAGTGAATTCATTTACTTTGGCAACACCTGGTTTTGTCAAATCCACATTGGCTCTTATTATTTTTATTAATTTTTGTGTAGTTAATACTTTTTCCTCTGCTGCAGATACATTTATTTTCCTTCCTTTTCAAAAGCAGGTTGGTATATTTGCCCTTTGCTTATGATGTGAACATTACTTCATAAATTAACATTATTAGTTAATTCTAGTACTAGAATACATTAATTAAGCCCAATCAAAATAGAAACAAAAATAAAAATCACTGACCTGCATTTCTGTCCTCCCTAAAAAGTTATTAAATATTTTGTCACAATTTCTCTTTCCTATGCCAACATCAGTGGAAGGTTGGAAGTATTAGCATTGTATATAAGCTGCTTTTCTTCTCTATCCAGTAAAGTCTGTCAATTCCCTTAATCATCTTTTTACTGCTACTTCATTAAGACTGTAAGGGCTTGAGACCAGCAGGTAGTCTGGTGTCTGTGACAGTGTGAAGGATTAATATTGGGAGCTAAAAATTACTTATTTTTCTATTTGCCTCTGCTGGTAGCTTTACATTTACATGCAGGTGATAGGATGAGGGAGACCTGCCTAATTCTGCCTTCCCTGCTCCCAAACATTGCAGGAGGTGACTGTGGTTGTATTAATAAGGAAAACAGCTTCACCTTTGTAACTTACAAGCAAGAGTTTGGATGTTTTATTTGGGATCTCCTGAACCAAGAAGCAGGCAGGTGGCTGCCCTCACAGGAATGTGTAGTTACAGCTGTCCTGAGCAGGGACAAGTTAACTTGGCTTTTCTTTCCATATCTGGGGTTTTTTAGTGCCATGTGAGGTGATGATGTTGAATAGCTGCCTTTTACCCCCTTGCACAGCTTTATGTTTAGCAAGAACTCAGACAGAGTTCACCTGAAGTACTGGTTTTTATCTTTGCTGTTGGCACTTCAGGTGAGTGAAACCACAGAAATAGGCCAGGCACTGTTTAGCCAGGAAAACCCAGAGATACAAAATGGCTAAATTAGTTTTAAAGAGGATTATGTTGCCTTTTCCAGGATACAGCCTAAATCTTTGTATTCCCATTTCCCTTGAATAACACTGCTTGACATTAATGCAGTCTTGCAGCAGCTTATGTTCTAGAAGAGAACAAGAGAAAACTCTTGGTTTATCACAAATGTCAGTTTAGGAATGGATTGGTCACTGAAGCAGAAGAGTGTTCAGCAGTACAGTTACATTTGGTGGCTGCGTGGACAATCATAGAAACAGCTGTAGAAAAACAAGCTGTGAAAGCTTTAGTCATATTTTTAAAAACTTAGACAGGAACAATATTTGCATGCCTAATCCAGACTTGTGTCTCCAGTAATTTGAATTTTACATTTCAGCAAGAAACAACTGGAGAAACTCTTGCTACATTTTTGGAATGTGTCTTTTTCCAAAACCATTTGTTAATTTTAAATTCTGTTTGTTTCTAGCCATTTACAGCAAACTCTATCAGTTCACTGTAGTAAAGTTAGAGGAGAAATATGTTTTGGAACCTCCTTACAGATAAAAATGAGTTAAGAAGCTCTGCTCTTCTATTTTAAAATCTGCTGTAGTAAGATGTTTCCAGTGCCTCCCATGGAAGAATATCAAAGTGTTTCAAAGTGATGGGCAAATACTTGTGCAGAGCTGTACTGGAATATTTGATTTGATATTTCAGACAAAGCTAGTGGATATAAAGCAGATTAAAAAATTTTGCTCTGTCTACAATGCAATGCTAGGACTGCTATGAAAACTGTGTTTTGTCTTCCTCCTCATGAATCCACGTAGAACAAATTAATCAGGATGTGTTTTCTGCTGACAGTCCCAAATACTGGCCAGGAGTCACCTGGCTACAGCTCTGGCCATTGCTTTTCAGGAATCCATGATTATGAAGTGGAATAAAATGCACATTTGAACTGGTTTCTCTATGAAAGGATTAAAAACAGAGCTGGATGTAAATCTGCCCATGGTTTATGCTGTTAATTGAGGCCAGGCCAATATTGAACAAATGTGACCATACCACAGTGACCATTGATTAATGGTAACCATCAGACTTGTTGTGGTCTTGGTGTTTCATTTTGCATATCTTGAAAAAGTAGTTCTCAGTGATGATGTAGAACCCTTTAGAGTTCTAGAGTTCTACATGTAATATTTTGCTGTATGATACATAGGATCTACTTTTCTTAATTAGTTTAAATGAGTTCTAGGAGGATCCGTGGATCCCAGTAGTTCTGTGTACAGCTGCTTACAAAGCACCTCATCACTTGTTGTGTGCCAAACACAGGAGCTGCCAGTTTGTGTGGTCTAATTAAGGTATGTTCAGTTTGTGACAGTGAACACAATTTAAGCATCCTTTAGAAGACCTGACTTTGAACAGTTTGGTATCAATTTCTCCACAGAGTCTTTGAGATGTGAGATTCATCCACTGCCATTCCTTTCTCAGATTGTCAGGCAGACAGATCTGGGAGGAATGTGCTTGTGCTAATGAATTTTGGTTCTCTGGGAGATTCTCTGGCTCCTTTGTGCCTCTACTTTCTTACTTCTAAAATGCAAGCAATGGCACTTACTCAGTGAGCAGGGCTAACTTAAAGTTTGGTCTTTTTATTCAGAGAAATTGTTACATTCTAGAGACATTATTTTCTTGTGACCTGATTTTCTCATAATACTTGGAGACTTGGAATACTCCAAATGCTTCTTGGAGATGAGATCACTTGTGTAACAGGAGTTTAGCTATACTGATGAACCATCTGGATCTCTGTGCCAAACAGTTAAAAGTCCATTATGTTATTGGAGATTTCCCCTCCTTTTTGGAGTCAGACATCTATGTATAGTTACTTCAATAATAGAACATATCTGAGGAAGTAAATTATTCAGAGCCTTTTTTTCCTTGATGCAGTAATTTTCATTTGCATTTGAATGTAAATATAAATATAAAAATATGAAGCTGAGTGCAGTATGTGGGCTGGGGCTGTGGGCTATGGGCTGGATATGCCCCCACTTAATTAAGTGGATTTCCTGCTGGGATTTTTCTTCTCTCTGAGGCATTTTAGAGTATGGATTGATTCAACTTTTTTCTTCAAAGTATCCTGAAAGGGCTACAAAAAGTTAGGTTTATATGTGAATATAAATTAAAAGGTACTGATGTGGACAAGAATCTCAGCATTGGAGAACTTTCTGTTTAATTATGTTGTACCTTTCAGAGTATCCATCCTTGGAGATCACGGTGTGAGAAAATAATTTCATTCTTCATTTTTCCCATTGTTTTACCATATTGCTCCATTTTGTCACAGGAATTCCTGGTTTCTGTTGAGAAGTTGCTCAGTAACAATTCAGGCTCATTATTACACTAACCAATGTGCAAATGCAAACCTGTCTGGAAAGCCAAAGTCACTGACTGAAACCTTTCTTGTTTTTCCTATTTGATTTGTTTTCCCATGTGTTCACAGGCTCTTAAAATAAGAGAGAGCTGCAATTGCCCATCTCTTTCTGGACCAGATCCTCGCCTTATTTTCAGACTTAACATGCAACATCTCCTGGAATCATCCAAAGGTCGAGCACCCCCAAATTCTACAAAGCAAGATCCCTCAAAATCAAAACTGGACTTTCCTCACACTCAAAAAGTGGAAGATATGCCAGTGACTTTTGCAGTTAAATCCACGAGCTGATGACATCAATTTTCACTTTTTATGGAATTGGTGGTCCCTGAAGGTCTATCTTATAAGACAAAATTGTCTTTGAACCATGAAGAAGATGTAGCCACTCAGATTCTCCATTTCTTTTGTGTGATCTCTCACTCAAAGCAATAAGGAACTGTGCCCACACAAGAAGAGCAGTGTGTTGGAGCAGAAAGTTTCTTATTCATTAAGAGTTACTAAAATAAATCACTTCTCAGGGGAAAGATAATCTCATACAATCCAGTCACACAGTGTAATTTTCAGCTTTATCAGGCTCACCTTGATCAGAGGACAGATGAGCCAGAAGCGTCCCTAAAGCAGAGGGAAAAGTATAATTTTCATCACTTAAGTTGTCTGGTTTATCTTGCCATAATTTGGGTTAGATCTACTCAGCTTCATTTGAGAAATAATGAGAAGAGCTTACTGCCTGCTCCACATACAGGGTGTTTAAAAATATTAAGCTGAGAAGTGATAATAGCTATGGGCTAGATACACCCTCACCTAATTAGGTGGATTTACTGCTGGGATTTTGCTTCTTTCTGAGGCATTTTAGAATGTGGATTGATTCAACATTTTTCTTCAAAGTAACCTGAAAGGGTTGCACCAAGTTCAGTTTAAAAAAAGGAGTGAAATAATTTTCAGGGAAGTCTTCCTTCTGGAGGAAGCACTGAAGGAATCATGTAGCACCAAATGCTTTACAAAGATGCCTCTTGTCTTTTTTAAATGATCAGGGTGTCTCATCAGAGGGCAGTTTTGCTGCCACAACATTAGATTTGGATATGTCCATTTGGATAGAAATGATTGCTATGTGGAGTATATTACATAGGAGACAAATACAAAGCTTCTTGACTGCACAGCTTTTGCAGATGACTTATCATGAAAATGACTTCTTGTCAGGAAACTGGCATCTAAAGCTGAGCATCCCTCCCTCCTTCCTTCCCTCCCTCCCTCTCTCTCTTTCTCCCCTTGAAGCCACACTTTTTACACCCTGGAGCAAAATATGGACAATGTAGGTAAAGCTCTGCCTTTCAGGATTGGTGACCCAATGTACCCAGCATGTTAATCTCTGTTTGCACATGTTTGAGTTGTCCTTGCTTTGCAGTTGATGGAAATACTGAAATATTGATCTTGCAGAAAGATGTAGAAAGAGGTGGCAGTGAATTAAAATAAAAAAGGGAAATCCTGTTCTTTCATCTGTAAAGATGTATTTGCTGTTATGCTTTTTGTTATTCATTTGATCAAAACAAAAATCTCTTTCATAAATGTTGTGTCTTGAAGAAAACATCCAAAATATTTTACAGGTTATCCTATTTGGAGACATTCTTTTTTTATATGGAGAAAGGTATACTTAATCATATTTCTTCAATTAAATTAGAATACAAGCTTTCAAGAAGGAAAAAATAACCTATTCAGTGCTGAAAAACAGATTGTGAAACAAGTAATGCTTTCAATGACTTCAGTCAATGAATCTGGGTCCTTTGAGAAACACCAGCAAGTCCCTTGTCTCTGTTCAGAGGTAAGTTGATGTCTGTGTAATGCTGATGATTCTGGGTCTGATTATATAGGTCTAGATTGGCTGCATATTGCTTACAAGCTGTTTTTAAATCTCTGCTCAATCCTGCTGGCAGGAGGCAGAAGGTCCAGCCTGACCATTATTCATCCATCCATTTTTATTCTTGGTGACAGGAGTTTTTGTAACAGAGGCTCAGTGATGTGTTGCAGCATTTGGACATTGTCACCTGAAGGTAAACAGAAAAATACACCATTTAGATTTCCCTGTGGACCTCAGAGTTTATCCTGCAGCACCAAAACCCCAACGCTGCTGGCTCTCTCTTGCTCAGTGTCAGAGCTTGTTTTGTTATCCAGGGCTGCTGCTTGACATGCAACTGGATGCTTGTGTCTGGTAGGACTGAGGAGAGCAAATGAGTTTTTATAGCATTCAGGATGAAGTATGAAACACACAAATTTCATATTTCTGCTGTCTCTTTTAAGTGACTGAAGTACTGCAGTTGAAGGCAGGAGATGCAATTTTCAAGTTCACCAAGGGAGCTTTTTTAAGATTTGTAAGTAAATAGTCTTGTAACCATGATCATGGTGATGTGAGAGAAAAGGTTTCAAGGGAGGGATAATTCCTTCCATTAGACTGACAAGGGGATTATGTATTTTTTCCAACTGTACTCATCTAATAAAACACACCCCTCTTTTTACAAACATATACACACAAATATAAAGTGCACACACAACACACACAGGCCTCTACACTAGAACACTATATATTTAAATATTGCTTAAATTGTTTCAAATGTATAGTTTTACATATAAGGTGGGATGCTGAAAATTTCAGGTTTTAATTTACATTTTAATTCATCCCTAATACTTTTCTCAAGTGCTTTGGAAAGGGTTTATACTTTCTATTTTGCTTGTGTCTAACAAAGAAAATGCCTTATATTCATCTGCCTCTTGGAAGGCACTTTTTTCTTAAATTCTTACTGAATACTCTATCGTGCATCTGCCTGTATTGCTAAAGCATTTTCTCTTTTCTTTCTTGAACAGAAAAATCTGTTGCCTTCCATAGTAAACATTTCCCTTTGAAAGTCAAAGAACATATAATAATTTTGTGTGGGCATATATAATAGTATACATAGTATCTTAATATATAAACTATAATAATATATTATTAATCATTAAAATATAATTTCAAACTATATCCCTTAGGAAAATACTGGTGTTACAAGCTTCTGATTTTCTGTAGAAACTTTCTATTGCAATTGCAATACACTCTGGCACAGGAAGAGCAGATCTAGAAGTGCTGTTGAAAGAATTCAGTGCTATTCAGGGAGAATAGTGGTAAAGTGAAAAAAGCTAAAGTAGACCAGTAAAAATTCATCTGGATTTCCCACCTCCTGTACTTTGTGCTGCACTTCACAGCCTCCTGCTGTAAGAGTAAAAACATGGTACAAATTTCACTCTTAATGCATTTACTGTAGTGGAAATGTTGAGAGATTTTGAGGTGCATTCAAGGCAGTTCTGCAGTAAAAATGGCTCCTTTTACCTTTTGGTTTATCAAGTTTACCCTTTTGTATTGGTTAGGTTTGTTTTTTTCATTTTTTTTCCTTTAAACGTGAAATACAGAAATGCCAGGAAAGCAAAGCAAACAGCTGTTACAATCCTCTTTGTTCTTCAATTCTGTTTGTAGTCTCTAAAAGAGAACAATCCTGCAAGCTTGATGCTTTTTTCATATATTATGTAGGCTGCCAGAGCTTTTTTTTTCTGGTGTGATGTTTGTATCTCAATACCCTTGGCTGAAAAACAAGTTTCTCTGTAATAGTCTGTGTAAGCTATTTTATAACCATCCAGATATTCTCTGGTGAAGATCTTTATTTCTCCAGATCTTGGGAGCATTTGAAAGGGGAGCAGGATGATCACAAAGTGTGGTGATGGTAGAGGTGACAGGATGACTTTCCTGTCAGCAGTAGAGGCTGTTTTCATGAGGTTTCCTGTCCATATTGTAGAGTGTGGGTTAAGCACTCACAGGAAGGACTGATATTAACAACTTGCACCTCATAAATACAGGTTTTCTGTAATACCTGCACAGGTGATGGTTCTAGCAGTTCTGTTGGAGATATTGGAGCTCACTAATTGGGAGATTTTTAGCCAAGCTCCACAGAAACTCAGTAAAAAATCTGGAGCAGGAACTTTGGCATTCTGGGCCATTCCTTAGCTTAAAATGTTTGTGTGTGACCAAACCAGAGTCCTCACAGCAAATTGAAGTGCTGGGCTTTGGGTGATCTCTGCATTTATAATTTTGTCTCATTTCAAGGTCTGTCTGCAGCGTTTGGAGGTGCCTCTTTGTTCATGCTCCACTAGGTTACAGTTATTTGTTCTTAGTGTGGTTATTTCTTAGCTACTTTCTCTTATGCATAAACTGGTGGTTGTTTGCTCACTGCCCATCATCACTAAGGAGCTGATGCCTGCATCTCTTGACATGCTGATTATTTCATCTCAAAGAAGTTTGGTCTCAAATTTGTGTTTCCACAACAAAGGCAGGGATTGTTTTGTATATTTAATGTAAAGAAAGATAAGATAAAGCCTTGTAAAAGTTGGTTACAATTCCACATTTTCCATGCCCCAGAGCTGCAGGTGTCTGCTGGAAACAGCAAGGGCTGCTGAGAGAGAAATGAGGAGAAGCAGAAGAGGCTCCTCACTGAGCTGAGGAGGAGATGGGGCTGGATGTTCTGTGATAACTTTATTGCTGGGGCTGACAATTGTTGGCAGGTCTGTAAGGAGAACTGACTGAGTGTCTCTGGTGTCGCTCACTGCTGCCTGCACACATTGCAGCCATGCAGGAAATGTGCTCTTTGATCTCCTGAAGCCCCAGGCTGTGTGCCAAAGCCAGGCCTAGCAGAATATTCCTGGCTGCCTTGTTGTGCTTCAAGCCTGCTGCTCTTGGTTTGAGCTAGGGGCTCTTACCCTGATTTATGGACATATGCAGAGAATTGTTATCTCCAGCACATAAATTCATTATAACTATTAAACTAAGCTGAAATTGAACCTGTTGACCTGGAAGTGAATGGCTCCATAACATTTCATTAATCCTTTGAGATGTTTAATTCCTGCTAATTTGATATTTCAGATACAATCTTCTCTACAGATATAATGGCTTAATTAGTATACATTACATGATGTCTCTTCACAGTACAGTGTGTACAGTATTTATCCACTAGAAAAGTAATTCAGTAGAGCTCAATTATAATACATTGACTAGAGCATAAAAGTTGAAAAGAATATGTGCAGCAGTCATTATTTTTTAAGTATAAACATTTTTCAAGCAGTCTTCTGTTTGTTGATATCTATTGCCCTCTAAAAATGATGGTCCTAAACATTTTGTTACAGCTTATTAAAATATTGACTGAGAGCACCTTTTGGTCATACCACCATAATCTATGTTATAGAAATCTATTTTCTAGCATTCAGCTTGCAAATCTTTTTACTGAAGTCACCTGGTTCAGAGCAAGTCTGTGTGACAGTTCAGGACAGTGGTGCCAGCTGGGACTGCAGAGGACAAGCAAAGGGAAAGGTAATGGATCTTTGGAATGTGGTCATTTTTCTGCTTCCTTCCTGTAGAAAGTCACTGGAGGCACAGATGTGAGGAAGCTCTTAAGTAGTACCTGAATTTAGATCCAACCCAGCCACTCCCCCTCCGACCACTCTCTGCAATCTAACACTTGAGTTAATTAAATTTATCTCTTTTTTCCTTCTAACATTGATCTATATTGTATATTTGAACTCTAGAGAATCGGAGCTCCTTGCTTCTACCTGGGATGCGTTGTCAGATGTATGCCATGCATATCTGGAATGAGTAATGAAGGAGTGCAGAGGGAATAACGCAGTGTGAGTTTTCAGTCACCAGGTGGCGGCTGGGCTGCCCGAGCCGGGCTCGGGCAATGGATGCAGCACCTGCGGCTTCAGTCCGGCTTCGGTAAATTATCCTGGCCATTTTCCCTCAGTGTTAGCGGCAGTGATCCTCCCTAGAGTGAACTCGAAACATGAGGAGGAGAAAATGAGCGTATTAGGCTAGAGTGTTCTTATTTTCTTCTCTAGATTTCTCTTTTTAGAGGATGAAGGATAAGGAGAGAATAAGAGGTCAGCCAGACCCACTTGTTCAGGAAGGATGAAATGCGAGGACTCCGATTTTGTTCTCTGGTTTCAAAGCTCGGTGTTCTCCCTCTCCTCCCTCCCCCCTCCCCATTCCATCTGAGGTGTTTCTTGAATTAAGAGCCTGAAGGGCAGTAACTAATTTTGGCATTTCAAGGAGTTAAACATGTATCTCTTAGATTTCAGAGGCTGCCAGATATGTGAAGAGCATCTTTAAATTCTGAGCCTGGGGAAGGTTTCTATGTTTTGTTTAAGCACTTGAACAAAATGGCAGATGATCCTCAAAGTGCTCAAGGCCTCAGCTAGCACCCTGTCTGGTGGGGTTTTACCCTCTCCTTTGCTGTATCCTCAGCTTTGTCACCTTCCCTTTCCTTTGATCATGCAGAGGAGGCTACACTGCTCTGTTTCATCATCTTTTCATCCAAAAAGCTAGAAGGAAACAAAACCCTTGAGAAGCAACAGGGTCTAATTTCCACTGTCTCAATGAGGCCTCTATTCTGTTCCCATTGAAATTGCTGGCAAAAGTCCCAGTAGTTAGATCTGGATTTCTCCCTCCTTAAAACAATATTCTTCCTTTTGTGTTTTATCCTCTACTTGTCAGAATCAGCTGTTTATGAGCTCCTGCACAGATGACATTTTATCTGCAGTCAGCAGGAAGGAGGCATGAATTAGGGCTTAGAAGAAAATCTTCAATAATTAGCCACTGAGGAAGGAAAACATCAAAAAAAAAAAAAAAAGTACACTGATGGAACTGACTTATTTCATTTGACTGGGCTGGAAAGTTCAGCTGTAATGATAGTGGTTAAATTAATTATGTTGATTTGGTGACAAGGAAACTAGCATGTCCCCAAATGATGTGTATTATTTTTGGGCCCAGAAGGAGCTGCACACTGTTGGTGATGTGTGTCAGAGTCACAGATATCAGGTATTCCTCATGTGGACTTTTCACCCCATGCTCCTTCAGGATGTGATTCGTGATGGCACAATTTGATCACATACAACCCTTAAGGCAGAGTTTGGATAAGTGCAAGGCTTTAGTGCTTTCTCTGAAATCTTTATTATTGTGAATAACTGTGATGGACACAGTTTTGGATGCTGTAGTGGGTTGTGATCTCTGTCATGAAAAGACACATTTTGCTGCAGCTGAAGTGTGTCCTGGGGCTGTGCTGAGAGTGCTGCCCATCTTCAGCAGTGAATGGCAGGAGTGTTTCTGCATCATCACTCCCACACCTGTTACAGCTCTGTTCTGCCTCAGCTGCAGCTTCGGTGACCAGAGGTGTTTGTAGGGATAGCAAACATCACACACATCACACATGTCCCTGTATGGAATTAGAGAACTTGTCATGGTTGTCTTGGGGTGTAGAACTTAAATGTGCTTCAGCTTCAACTCCTCGTGGCTGTTTGGTCTCTCTTGTTGTTCTGGCAAACTGCTTTGTTAGTAACTTCTGACATGCTGACCTCTCATTCTTTGTTGTCAGCATTGTGTGAGTGAGGATCCCCTGAAATAACTTTTCCATGTGGCTGTGGAAGCCATTGACACTTGCAGACCTCTTGATTTTCTCTGTGAGCAGGTCCCAGTCTGTCAGGCTATCCCTGAAGAAATCTCCATCTTAACTTTGTACTTGCAGTTTTGTCGCTTTAATGTTTCATGGTGCCTGTGGGACATATATGTCAAGAGGCATCACATCTTGGAGGATGTTTCTGAATGGCCTTCATGACCTGATCCATCTAGGACTTTAGAAAGAGGATCTTGAAATTGATAGGGACAAAAAAAGACAACCAGTAAAATGAGCACAGCATTAGCAGAGAGAAATATTCAAAAGGTTCTCATGCATTGATAACTGACAACACTTATAATTTTCCTGAACAATAACAGCTTTGGGTGTCTTTAAACTTTCCCTTTTATTCCCACTGAGGTGGAGTCAGGCTGTAACTGGTTACCAGTCAGACATGGGTGTGAAGGGATGTGGGTGCGGATAAGCAGAAGGGTCACACCAAGATGCCATAATAATAACATAGTTATTTCTAGAGGGGAAAAAAAAAAACCCAACACATTATTTGTACCAGTTTTGCTTATTTTGGTCCACTAATGACACACTTTTGCCATGTATAACTTTGTCTGTGTAGAAACACTCTGCTCTAATGGTTTACAAATTTTCATATGTCAAAAAAAATGTTCCTTACAGTCATTTGGACTTGGTGTAATTTTTATAGCGTGTGTACACAATTCTGTCTCCTGGAATAAAACACATGTTTAATCCTCTGCTGCAGGAGCTGCAGGCACAGCTCTTCCTCTCTACCACTAGGCAGAGCTGCTTTGTGATCTCTGCCTTCCTCTGAGGCTTCCTCCTCCTAACCTTTTTTCTTATACCCTGCTTTTGTGCTTAAAACTTGACTTCTTGTGAAAACTGTAAAGATAAATCCAGATTATTAGTCCATCTGATACTCTGTTCTGCCTCTGTTTCCAAATAACAAGAAAAGCTTTGATGGCTGAGAGCCCAGGTGAGCTGAGGTGACTTCACCCATGGCATGTGGCAGTGGCTGCAAGTAATGTGTGCCATCTTGAACTCTGCCTGCAGAGACTTTCACCCCAGGTGCTGAGGCACCAGTGGCTCTGAATGTGCAATCTATTAGCATCTTTCATAGCTGTCTAATGAGTTGCAGGAATCCAGCCTGGAGGTCAGGGATGAAAGGTTTGTGTTGGAGCTGCTTAGTGAACCTGATTTCCCCATCTTTAGGTCAGAAAACTCCTCCACCAAGAGAATGACCTTTGCCAGGTCACAGGGACTGATGGGCACCTTGGTCTGTGCCAATCCCAGTTCTGAAGCCACTCTTGGAAGCAGAGAGGAGTGATTTCATGTTTTCATTGATATTCTGTGTCTTTGTTAGTTTCCTATCCTAGGAAATCCTGCTTCTCTTAAAATTGTATTGAATACTATGGAATAGGACATTCCTGGGTTAGGGCTGATAGGTTTGGATTGCAGTACTTCCTGGAATTCATGTTTTTAATCTGCTCTGGTCCATCAGGATGACCTAGTGAAAAGGGAGTAGGAAAAATGCAACAAAGAAACTGTCAATACTGAGACAATTTAATTACAGTATTTTGCTTCTACAAGAATTGCCTTCATTGAGAATACAGAAATAAAAAATCAACCCCCAAATCCTTGGCAAAATACAGCTTCCACAGGCTTCCTGATGCTTTAGACATTCTGGTGCAAAGGTATATCATGAAGCTGTGTGTGATTTATAGAAAGGAAAGAGAAAAAGATAAAAAAGAGAAAAAGAGTCTATATCTGTAACTGTCATCCTCACAGGTGGGCTTCAAAAACCCAAAACTTGTCACCTAGGAAACTTAAAATCTTCCAGAATTCTCTCCTTTAGTATAAACATTTAAAAAAACACCTCAGTATTGTGATTATTTCAGTAAAATGTGTGGATTTGTACACTGTGCATGGAACACAAAGGTGAAGGGTTTGAGGTCTCTCCAAGCAGGAGGTTTGAGCTTTTTGCTCTTTCAAAGCCAATTAGATTTTGGCCAAAGCTTTGTGGTAGAAGCAGAACCAAGTTCTCCACCCCTCTTCTTCTCATTTTATAGGTGCCATGTGGCTGGGGCTTTGTTCCCTCTACTTCCTTTGATTTACACTGTCATGTAGACAAATCAAAGCCTATCCTTTATTTATTGCAGCTGGCAAGAGTGTGCTATAGACTTAATTCAGGATATGGACTCAAATCCTTCCCTGGAGCAGAGTGGAGTACTTTGTCATTTGCAAACACTTGGAAGCACAGTGCTTCAGAGTTCCTGTAAACAAGAATAAATTCAAGAAAAATTTTGAATTACATGTGTACTTTGAATGAATACATTGGAATGAGAGTAGCACACAGCAAGACGAATCTATCCATCATGGGCATTTAGTGCAGAGCCTGGATTTGCTTTTCTTTGCTATTCACATAGATTCGATCAACATCGCACTTCTGTCATTCGCTAAATACATGGGCTCTGCTCGCCGGGACAGCAGCTCATCAGTTACCCAGTGAGCAGCCTGTCACAGGGCCTGCACAGGCCATTTGTTACTGTCACATCCCCCCAGATCAGAATCTTCCCAGAGCCTGATCCACCAGGCCTTGGGAACAGGCTAGCTGCACCTGAGAGCAGCCTTGCTGCTGTGAGAGGGATGCTGGGCCTGCTGGAATATATTGGAATCATCAAATACTGGAATCAAATACTGGAATCATCTACCCAGGGAGGTGGTGGAGTCACCATCCCTCAATGTGTTTAAAAAAAGACTGGATGTGGCACTCGGTTCCATGATCTAGTTGAGGTGTTAGAACATGGGTTGGACTCGATGATCTTAAAGGTCTCTTCCAACCTAGAAATTCTGTGATTCTGTGCTGCAAGAGGTGCAGTTGGAAAGTCGGGCTCTCTCCAAGCTGGAGGGTAGGCACCAGCCTAGGGCTCCAGTTTTTGCCTTATTTTTCCATCAATATCCAAGAATAGTGGCACTCACTTCAACTAGCTGATTTTGGAATCCTCTCTCCTCAAAGTAGTTGTCTGCTGTGTTTTTTGGGATGATGCCTCAGGTTTTAGCTTTTGTATTTTTCAGATTCTGTGCTGCTTTAGTGTGTAAGTCTGGGCTTCATATTAGGGGATAGTCAGTTCTCTTCACAGAGAAGGGAGACAAAACAATTCCTTCTCTAGCTGGAGACCAAGAACAGCTGATCCAGATCTCAGACCCAAGAGCATAAACAACAGTGGACCAAAGACAGAAAAACAAGAAGGATGGGATTGCATGGGCTAAAGCTGTAATTGGACAATTAGCTCCAATATGAAAATGGAGCAGAACTTATAAAAGTGAGAGACCCTGTGACCTGTCGTCCATTTTTTGGTCATTTTAGGTTGTGCTGCCCAAGCTGGATCTATTTGACCTTTTAATAAATCCCTGCTTTATTCTTTAGCTCTGTCTAGTCTCTGTTCTAGGACAGCCTTCACAAGGCATCAAGGAGAGCTGCAGGAAAGGCATAGAAATCATGTTACAAACTTGGGCTGAGTGTAGGCAAACCCAGGCACAAGTGCTAGGAAAGCTGCACTACCTGGAGTGAATCCCTGCCCCAATGCCAGAGCTTTTGTCAAACCCTTTCAGATCCAAACCAGTTATGGTTGCAAATTATCATTCTGACTGTATTTAAGGAACTTACTAAGGTCTAGAAAAAAATGCAGCTGAAGGCATAAAACAGTCTCAGGAAAGGATGTAAAGTCTTAGCTATCCAGAAGGCAGAAATAAGGAAGAAAATGGTGAGCAACAAAAAGCTGCACCTTGTAACTCATGCAGTTGTTTGGCATCTGAAAGGGTTTGACAGAGCTGTTCTTTTTTTCTCCCCCCAGTTCAGTGCTGTCAGCTCCAGCTGTGTTTCCTTGTGCTTTTCTTCTCAGCTCTTTGCAGAGAAGTCGAGGAGTTTCATAATGATGATGCTGGACAGCAAGGCAAAGTGTTAAGATTATTTTAGTTTCCTGTATTCTAAAAACTGCTGTAACATGGATCATGTCTTTGATCCCTAATCTAGACTGAGTTCTCTTTCATGTCTTTTTAAGATTATGGTTTATATTAAATGAGTAGCTAGTACATTTAACTTCAACAGAGCAGGAATTGTGTCGTGGCTGCATGTAGTTCTAAGCCAAATTTTCCCAGGGATTTTGTAGTAAGGCCAGTTGCTATAGACTAAATGCTCTTTAGGACCTGCTAAAATAAGCCTGGTTATTTGGATTACAGATTTCCTGAAGATTATTGACATTATAGGCTTGGTAGAATATAATACTTCTTTGGGAGCATTTGTATTCTGTCACTGCAGTAATGAGTGTCAATAAAAGAATTAGGGTGACCTAGGACATTTCAGTCATGTATGTCTCCATTCCTCCATTTTGTCACTATAGCAAACAGAGGGGAAATTTTAGTGAAATTTTAGTCCTGGAAGGCTGCTGATAAATCTCAGGTTCTTCAAAAAATTATAATAAAACATTTTTGTGTCTTGTACACATGTTGCTGATTATTTAATTTAAGGTTTGTGATCATCTGGGGAATTGATGTCTACTTGCATTTTTGTTGCTATCACATATAGAAAAATAGTGAGCAATGGGTACACTGCAGTGGGAGGGTGTCCATGGCTCTGCATCTACCTGCCTATGTCCTTTTTCCAGCTGGAGATTTTGCCTGGGCAGGCATTAACACCTCCAGATGTCTGGAGGAATGTCCAGAGCATCTCCTGAAATGTGGCTGCCAAAAAGCCAAGTTTTTCTTGTATTTCTTAGCCCTTGCTTAGGGCAGCTGCAGGATGTGCTTCACGAGTGCATCAGCACTGTTAGTCCCAGCAGCACAGGAACAGGCAGGGCTCTGTGAGGAATCCTTGCAGACATCCAGATGAAATCTGCTGCTTCCAAGGGAGAGCCTGTCACAGCCCAGCAGATCCCACAAGTGCAGGACTGTTCTGGTAATCAGACTGATAGTTCTTATCCTCAATTTTGTGCCATTATCCCTCAATAGCTCCCCTAAGGACTAAAACTTGCTTTTTGCTGTTGCACACCCTTCAGATACTTGATGATGACGCTGCATTTTCCCTTCCCTCTGCCTGCCCTGAATCCAGCCTTGATTCACACTGAATCCCAACACACCCATATCATTTATGCTTTCACATTTTAGTTTCCAGTGAGTTTGTAAATATCTTTCTTTGACAGTGCCAGGATACTCATAATTGTGTAGATTCTGTATCATTGAGTTGTTTCAGTGACATTTCCCACTTAGGAGGGAAATGCCAGACTTCCATGGTGTCTTTGCTTTTCACAGTTTAGGTCAAACCCTGCCTGCACACTAACATACTTGGCTGCATGTTAATTTTAGTTAATAGCTATTCAGTAAAACAATGCACCCAGCTCAAGATATATGGCACAAATTAAGCTGAATGCCCAAACAAATTTAGCAACAGCCCCTGGCCTCAGTGGGCTCTTTAAGTCCAGTGTAACATCCATTTACATTGTTTTATTTCTCTCTCAAACTGTAACTTGCTCCCTGTGGGGTTACATTGACTCAGTTTCATTTTCACATTGTACTGGCACCACGATAGTCTTGCATTTAAATAGTCTCATTTCATTTTGATATCATGATGTCACCTCCACAGAGATGTTAGGAGGCTGCCTGGAGGATTCAGAGCTAATGCCCAGGCAGGGCCATCAGCTGACACGTGGCTGTGCTGCACAGCAAGCTCAGCTTCCATTTCCCAGCCCAGCCTTTTCTCTGGACTGATCTCAAAATGGATTTTTATATCCTTTGAGCCCAGTTCCCCCTGCCACTGGCAGAAAGTGTGTGTGTTTGGGAAATGTGGCCTCAGGGAAAGGTGATGGTTTTGGTCATGTGCAGGTCAGCAGTAGCTGGGACAGGACACAGGCAGGGCAGGTTCTCCTGCCTCTCTTAGGGGAATAAATCACACAGGACTCCATTTTCTTCATGGTGGGAAAAGGCCATTCTTTATTTACATTACTCCTTTTTATACAGTTTTACAGACCTCGTGTGGGACTCCAATTGGTCAGTAGCTATCTTACCAATTACTTTATTGGTCAGTAATAAGTTGTTATTCTGTATAGACTGGTCACTCAAACTCTCACTATGTATGTACAGTTGTTTTTGAGAGATAGTTTTCATTTTTCTATCTAATCTAACCTGTTCCTAACAGGTTACATAGATAGAGACAGGTTACATTTCTATCTAATGTAACCAGTTCCTCTTGTAACCTGTTTCTAACCTGTTTATAGGGGTGCAAGCTGGTTTTTTTACACAGGATTGTTACGTTAACGAGCTGCTCACAACAGGATTGATTTCACATGGGAGCTTGCAACATGCTAGCTTGACTTAGAAGAAATGGCAGGCCAGCCAGAGCAGGGCTGATTTTATAAGGCTTTTCTTTATCATTTTTCTACCTTACTGCAACAACTCTTGCTCCATGGCTGGAGCCAGTGGAGAATCTACTGCTTTGTCTTGTCATGGTCAAAACTACCTGCAAAATTCCCATTTTGCAGGGAAGTGTGAGTCCATCCCCTAGATGCTGTGGAATGTGGGTGTCTCTGTCCTCTCACCTGGCTGTTGTGGAGCCAAGAACGAGCAGACATGAGTGAGCAGAAGCCCTGAGCGCTCTGAGAAGCACACACAGAGTTCCTGCAGTGCCCTGTGTGCCCTGAATAGCTGGGTAACACAAAGCACTGCCAGCTGCAAATGTCAACGTCCCAGTGGCAATCCCTGTATGTCTGTTTGCACTCAGCATTTCACAAACAACTCACAAATCCTGTCCTGCCACGTGGAAAATTGTGCTGCAGCACCCTCTCCCAGCTCAGCCTGAGCCACTGGGGAAGGAGGGATCAAGGTCCCACTGTCCATAGCCTTTCTCCAAGGGCAGGACACAGCTCTGTGACTTTATCCCACACCTCAGCTCCAAAAAGCCTCTTCAAGGCAGCAGCACAGCCTGTGCTTCAGGTCAAGGGGTTTTTATTTATAGAGCTGCTATTAAATCAGTCTAACACAGTCATGCAGTATTTATGGTAAGATTAGATACATGACTGCATCCAAGGCAAAGAGAGATTTTCACTTCTTGATGGAACATTCACTCTGAAAGGAAACCCTGGCTTTAATGTGTTTCTTTCCCTACTGCTATAAGATTTCCAGGGAAAAGTCAATCAAGCTCTTTGACTCCAAAGGTGAAGTCTTTGTGGTTAGTGTTTTTCTTTTAATTATTTTGTTTAAAAATAAATGAGTTCTGCAGCTTTTGAGCTGGAGGGTTGGTGGCTTGATTTTAATTCTCTCCAACAGCAGTGAGACTGCTTGGCGTGAACCTACAGAAGCAATTCTGAGAAGCTGCTGGGTTTAGGCATTTCTAGAATGATGCAAGAATAAGACCATTTGTTAGAGCTGCCTCTGGGATCCAGTGCCTATGTGCATTTGTCAAAGGACACAATATTGAATGCTTCATTTTCCAAACCCTGGGCTAAGATAAATTATATCTGGATGTTGAGCCTTCCTGATATAAATCAGTGGCATATCAATAATAGGATTCAGCTTTTAAAGTAAATGTGCTAAGATCCTAGTGGGAAATAGGCTGCATTTCATGGACTTGTGCAAGGAGTATTTTCAGTGGAGCCTGCTTTTTATTCTGGCCCATGGACTAATGGGAAAGTAAGTGCAGAGAGACACAAACTAAAAGGGCTTGGGATGATGCTTTGGAACAAGCCTGGCTGACTGATGAAGTACTGAGGGCATTCAGAAGCCCATGCAAGGGCTTTAAGATTAGAGATGAAGAAATGGTGCTTTTGAAAGGTCACACAAGACTTGGAAGTTAAAGCAAATGGGGAAGGAAGACAAACAATATAAGGGACTGATTATTTGCTGCTCTAGTCTTTAGCTTGAGAGGCCCAGGGTTAAATATTCGTCCAAGTCTTAAATTACAATTAGTTTGGTGGTTTGATTCCAGAATTCACTTTTCATGTCAGGCCCAAGTGCAGTTCTGAACTCTGTTTGTTATGACTGACATTTTATATTGATTTTAAAGTACTTTCCCTCACTTACAGGGTCCTCAGTAACACTTTCATGGACTGTCTTTCAAGGCTGACTTTTCCCTCATGCTTTCCAAAGAGTACCTGCTAATTCTCTATGACATTCTTATTAATCATAACCTGGAAATAGTAAAAGCTTGAGCTTCTTGCCCTGTGGCTTTAAAAACATCATTCTCCTTAATGAGAAAATACTGAATCTGCTTTTTCCTCATTGAATTAGAAAGTAAATTCTCCCAGGACTCTAAAACACAATATACAAGTTATTTAGGTATGGGAGCCAGGAATTGCTCAATTCCTAATTTATCCCTGACTCAGTTATCCAGGACACAGAGAAGAGTGGGATTATTTTACTTTCCATGTACACCACACATCAGCAGCAGGTGCACAGCTCCTCCACTGGCTTGATGTGATAAACATGCTAAAAGGGAGAACAGCAAATAAAGGGAAGAAAAAAGGCTGCACCCCAGATGGCACAGGGAGTAAGGATAAAAAAATGAGAAATGAACAAGTGGAAACTAAAGAAAGGTGAATTTCAGCCAAGACTGAAAACGTGTGACAGATGAACACATGTGCTGCAGTGGGCAAACCCTCCAGTAACACAAATGACCAAAACCCAAAACCTCATAAACTCATGTGCTGGGTTCCATTTTGCTTCTTTGGAGACTATCAAAGAAATAGATTTGCTTTCCCACCCTTTCACCCCAGAGAGTGGAAACAGCTCCAGGATTATACCCAAGAGTTCTGGATTAATTTCATTGCTTTGTCACAGGTTTCCTACTGACAAATCCAGGTTATTGAGTTCCTGTAGATGTGCTCCAGTCCAGCACAGCAAGTCATTGCTCCCTCACCTCTAAAGGAGAGG
Source organism: Ammospiza caudacuta (assembly GCF_027887145.1). Taxonomy (NCBI): domain Eukaryota; kingdom Metazoa; phylum Chordata; class Aves; order Passeriformes; family Passerellidae; genus Ammospiza; species Ammospiza caudacuta. The sequence continues at coordinate 45,009,882 of NC_080599.1, read as the reverse complement.
AGAACACATGTGTTAGAGCTGATTGCTGTGGACAAGGACCACAGGGTGCTTGGTGCTATCATGGTATTAGTCCCTATTTATCTGCAACTTTATGTTCTTGTCAATCAAAACAAGAGAATGTAAAAATATTTTGGGAGGAATATGCTGGGACATTTCATCTTGAAATACTGTCATTGTTACAGGAACCTCCTCTCTTAACTCATACTTGAAAAGGCTTTTCCTCCCCCCATCTGCTCCATGCAGATATTCAGACTGGACTCATTGATTCCTAAACCCTGTGTTTCATTGTAAATTAATATTTTACCGTGCTATGTAATGTGAATTAATGCTGGCCCTCCATGACTCTACTTTTATTTATGGTCTCCAGGGCTTAGTGGCTTATGGGATTATAGAGTTAAACTCTACTAAGTTAAAAAAAGGAGAGTGAGAAATCATACTCTTACTACTACTGGGAAGTGTTTATACAGCTGTATGTTTCTAGTTCTTTCACAGTAAACATTGTTTTATTCATGCTTATTATAATGTATTCCTAGGTGATAATTCATACAATGCAAGGCATCTCCCTTCCCTTTTGTATTTAATGATATTTATATTATTTGTTTACTGATGGCAAATGCTTCCATAGATGAAAGCAGATAAAAGGAATAGATGAATCAATAGATGAATAGAAGAATCAATCACAGAAGGAAAAACATGTATTGGCAACAATCTGCTGGCTTTTAAAAACTGGGGCAAACAAGAATGTGATACTTTCTGGGTACTCTGACTGCTGTCACTGTACAGGAATTGAGGACAGCAAACAGACCTCATCTTTGCCTCCAAAACTTTCTAGTCTAACAGGACAGACTGTTAGGTTGGCTGCCATGAGGTTAAACTGAGAGACCAAAGGCTGCTTAGCCCTCTGCAAAGGTAAAAAATGCAACCTGCAATGCTTAGGTGGCCAAATATCCTTGGCTTAAGTGTTCTCTAAAGCCAACAGACTTCCCAACAAATATTGTGAGTACAGTGTTCACACCATCAGAAAGTTGAATTTTTTATGAATTCTTAGAATCTTTGCCATCCAGCTTCTCTTTAATACTTTGACTCATTAAATCTAATGGTGGAGAGAAGAAGTTCCTTTGATTACTGTTATTGATTGGTCCTTACTGGTGAATAATAACTTTCTTAAATAGAAACATTTAAAACATTCAGGGCAAATTCTTCTTTCACTGACACCAATATAAAACCAGAGACATATGGATGGATTACAGATTTATGCTGGTGTAGCTGAAAGTGGAATTTTGCCCTAGGTCTTTAACAACCCATTAGGAATAAATAGCTTTTTAGCTAATGAAAATGTAGCATTTTTGTTAACAGCTTCATGATGATATACACAAGTGCTACATTACCTTGATAATTGGAAAATTTACTTGTCTTTATTCCTTTGGTAAAACATGGACCTATTGTACTTGTTCCATAGGAAAATAACTGAGCCATAAAATCCAGACACCCAAAACATGCTCCTAGCATTTCAGAATAAGCAAAATGCAACTATAAACAACTAAGCTCTATTTGAAACTAGCTGAAAACAGAACTATGAAAAATGTGAAGGTGTTGAGTTCCCAGGGCCAAATGGGGACATGACAGTGAAGAAGAGAAGTTTCAGAGTGATCTATGTGCAGCCTTCCAGTGCCTGAAGGAGCCTACAAGACAGCCTGGCAGATCCATGATATGGGCACTGCAGGTTCTGGTAAATTCCCTCAGGAAAAGCTAAAGCTGTCCCTCATGGGAGGCTGTGCTTCAATCAATCTGTAAGGGTTTGAAACTATCAAATGTGATTCACAAGCTGCACTTTGATTCCCCAAGTTGTCACCACCAGCACACAGAGCTGGTGTGTGAGTCTGTTCCTGGCTGGAGCACACCACGCTGCCTTTCTGTTGCTTTGATTTCCCCACTGTTACTGTCTTTTTTTGCTTTGAAGTTCTTTGCTTTGGGGATTAATTCCTGCTCTGGATTTGGAGCACTCATTCAAAACTGTACCTGAAAATGCTTCTGTACTATGAATCACAATTGGATAGTGTTTTGGAGAAAACACAACTAATATGTTTCTGCAGGGGTAAAGAGCTTCTGCTTGCTTTGATTTGTTAGCAATTCCAATTAACTTCTTTATGTTTGTGTTGGTTTGAGAAACTGAGCTCCAAAATCCACAGTGGAGTAAAATTTTGTGCCTGGCCTTTATCCCAAGTGCAATCATAGACCAGGACAGTGTGGAACATTTCCTACAAGTACTTAAGGAATGTGGTGTTTAAAGGAAATGCATACCCTTGTCTGTATATCCACAGACTAGGTGAGTGTGTTATATTAACTGCTTTAAAAACAGTTTTAACCAACTATTTAATGCTCACCTCTGGCAGCAGACCTGATGTTCAAACACTGGAGATGCCTTGCACGTGTTTCCATGGGGTTTCAGACTTTGTGACTTTTGCTTTCCCTTTTTTGCTGCTTTATTAAGAATGGAGACAGATAACTCAAAAAGCAATGTTGTCCTTTTCTCAAAATCTGCTTATTAGGTTTAAGTCAAACATTTCTGCTTTCTATTGTATTTACAAAAGCAATATTAATAAATATTGACAGAGCTAAATAGTCTCTGGGAAGAAGAAGCCTTAAATTGCTCTGCAAACATGCTTTAAAAATTACCTACAGACAATACTGCTGTATTAAAATAATAATCTGAATGAGAGCACTTGTTTGAATACTGCTTGTTTTGCTTCCCTTTACATCCACGAATAATGACTGATCTTGTGCTGGTTTTGAATGACAACATCAATTGGGGAGTGGATTTACATAATAAAATTAATAGAGCATAGAAAGCTTTCAGCATCACTTTCTGATTTTCCTCTGTGTGCCACAGAAGTTATATTTAAAAAGACAGATGATTGCAAGTTTGTTTAGGAAAACAAATCCTCTGGGCTGCATGTATGAGATCATATGACAGCTGGCCCAGCTCACAGAGCACTCAGGTTCCTTTTCTGTTCCTATAAAGAAAATCTGTAATTGTGCAGAGTGCCACATGTGGGGCAAAATGTCATCACTTATACATTTTTTCATATTTATTTGCCTGCTGCTCTCTATGTAGAGATGCCCTTCTTAGTTATTCTCTCAGAAATGCACTCACCACAGAGGAGATGGAATCAGACATCTGTTATGCAGTCCAATCCCAGATTTTATTTCTTTGCACTTACAAAGGGAAGGTTTTGCAGGAAAATACTTTTCCACCTTTACACCCTGAATAACCAGTGGTTAAACAGTTTATGTGTGTCTGTGTCTGAGCTTTCTGTGCCAGGAGAGTAACAGGAGAGAAACACCAAGGGGAGAGGGGAAGAGTGGTTTCAAAATCCGAGTTCATCACCCCCAGACCCCTTTATTTATTCACTCCTGAATCTCAGTCCTCCTTCTGGAGTGATATCTGGTCCTGTAGCCAAAATCTGTCTCATGGCCACACCTGTGATGCTCCAGGTTTGGGTTGGTGCTGAGCTGCTGTCCCTGACCTGCTCCAGGCTCTCCGGGTGGGGATAGGAGGGGACCTTGCTGCACCTCCTGGAAACTGAGCCTCTCACACTGTGAACCTGTTTAAGGCTTCTAAAAATACTCTTTGAGCTAAGACCAAAGAGGAATTTACTAATTTTGAGGTAGGGACAAGTTTGCAATTAGCTACTAATGGAAACTTCATGGTGCCCTAAGGGTGATGGATAAATGAAGGTTCAGGGTAAAAAAGAAATGTTTCAGGGTCTGTATAAGAGTGCAAAGTGGTTTCCCTGATCTCACTCTCCTTTGTGATAAATCACAGGCTATTTTTGGTTGGCTTCATTGTTTTCAGTCGTGTCAACAAGGACCTACCTAATACTTGAATCTGTTTTGTTATTTTTACATATAAATTCCACTTCATAACAGTAATAATACTTTCCAGGCAGCTCATTTGAGGATGATTGCTCTACTTCAGAGGATGTAAAACTCACTGTGTCTCATTATACAACTCAAGGTGTGTGAAGCAGACAATTGCCTATAAACATGCTGCCTGATGGGTGTTAATGCTGCATTATATTTACTGTTTTCTTTTCATGGCTTCAGGTAACATGATAAACCTTTTCCCCAGGAATAAAATTTGGAAAATCTTTCCCTCTTTCTTGCCAGAGCGTTCTTCATAGCCTGGCAGTAATTGTGCCTCAGATATTCTCTAAAAATTGAAAAGAATATTCTCATCTTCACACTTTGGCAAGAGGTTTTGCAGCATTAAAAAATGCCTGATTTATTGTTTATATGAGCAAGAGTGTCTTTGCAGACGTATACAATTTATGCCAAAGTGTTTTAACTTGTGTGTTTAAATTAGGCACCAAACTCTGGTTAATTTCCCAAATAATGTCCCAATTTACATCAGCAGTTAAGCATGTGCTGAAGTGGTTTCCTCAAAAGACAAGTGATTTAGCTGTTTTTCAGAAATGGGATGATCACTGGGATTCTTTTGATCAGCCCCAGAGAAACCAGAAATGTTCAGCTAAAAAAAGAGTTCCCTGCTCATATGGCTGGATTTGGAATTAGATGTCTGCATGAAGGCATTAATGGCTGAACATTTTGGCCATCATGTGCTTACCACTGACAGTCTTAATTATTGTAATTATCACTACAAAACCCCCAAATACTTCCCTGCTTCTTCTCATCCTGCAGTTGTCATCAAGTGGTTCAGTGTGTCTATGCCTATTTGGAAATGGAAAGGTTCTTTAGTAGATAAAAATCAGAAACCTCATGCATTTTATTCCTGTTTACAGGGACAATCTGATTCTGTCTGGCTATTGTAAACATGTAATTAGTGAGAAGAATACAAATATTGCTGGGCAGGTGTTTTGATCTTTTACAACACAGAGCATTTATTATTAGTAGTAGTATTTCTAGTATTTCTAGAATTAGTAGTATTTCTTTATTTCCTTGTTATTATTATTATTATTAGAAGGATTTAAGGAAACTGAGGAAGGTTGTTACATGAGAGGTTCATGTAATGACAGATTTTCAGTGGTTCTGACTTTTTGTGCTTGGGGTCTTCCAGTCAGAGTGCAGGTGCTGTCACACAGAACATTGTGTAACCCTGAGATATCCCATTTTTATTAGCAGGAATCTCAGGCCTTTACATCACTTTTACATCTCACATTACTTTTACATCTCACACTTTGCTAACAGCAATATGATGATTGGTTTTAATGGAGTGCTTAGGAAAATGGGGCTAGGGAAGATTTCCTGAGTTCCTGAGCCCTACCTGTTGCTACCTTTGGCAATCATGAGCTATAATCCCATTCACAAATAGTTAGGTTGTCTTGCCTCCACTGGAGTTATTCCAGAATCTTGGTCTTCTCAAGAAGAACAGAACCAAATGTCCTCATTTTGCTGGTGGCTGATTTATACCAATAATTTCGGGGCTAATAATGCCCTTTCATTGCATTCTTGCTTCTAATGCCCTTTTGCTTCATGCTTCTTCTTTAAGGTATTTTGTCTTACTGAGGTATTTAGGAAAAGCATTTCTATCCCTTGGGCTATTTAATAAAGCATTTTTGGATCCATCCCCTTGGCGAATCTCTCCAACTTGTCTCCCTCTTCTCCTCAGCCATGATCTATAGGTACCTGAGCTACCTCTTGCCCTTTTTTTATGTGTTCCTTTCCAGCAGAACTGTTCTGTGAGACAAATCATAGAATCTAAACCTCATCTGGTCACTTTCTACTGAAACTCAAATAATTGAAATGTCAATAACATACTATTTAAAATCTATTCTACTTAATCTCCCAGAGTGGTGTGTTGGCAGATTGTGAATGTCACACTACTGATGAGCAAAGGACTTGGATAACTATGAGCTTCTAATCAAGAAATTCATCTAAAATTGTGTATCTGCGTAAGAAATACTGGCACAGGAGGCTGAAGTGCTCACTAAAAGCAGTTGGGTCTAAAGTGATTACTAAAGCAATTCAGGGTTTTAGGGACTCTACAGAGTGGAGATCTCTGCAGTGATTCAGCCCTTGTCCATCTGTTTGATCCCTCCCTGCTGCAGTGCTCCCTAACAGAGGCAGGGTTGCAGCATCCTCCTCTGCTTTGGGCTCACTGAGCCTCAGGGACACCCAGGAATTGCCCCACTGGCTGAAAATTGTCCCTTTGGACAATTCCCCCAGTGCTCCTGATGAACCTGCCAAGGAACAAGTCTTGAAGCTGGGGATGCCCACATCTCTCAGCACTGCTGTCTCAGGGTATCTGCAGGTTCACATGGACACCACAGCAGCTGCCTTTAGAACAGATTATCAGGACTTCAAGTTGTAAACCACATTAGATTCCAGGCAGCCACTCAGTAGTGCTATTCCAGGGTTTTACAGTTTATCCTAGTGATTTGAATAATAAGCAGAGTAACAGTTTATTCTAACCATTTGAACTGCACATCAGCGAGGTAACTGGGAATTTATTAATAAATCTAAGAGCTTACACATTGCATTTCAAAGAGATTCCCAGACAGGAGGTAATTAATAACCTGGTGCCCCTGATCTGTCTGTAAACTTCAGTTCCTGTCACACACCTTAGTTCCTGTGAAGTGCAGTTATGATGGCTGAGATTAAAACACAACTTTGCAGATCTCAGGTGTTTCTGTGTGTAAATAGAGAATTTTGACTTTGATCTTACAAGGGATGAAGCAGAGCACTCAAACTGGAAGTGATTATCCTCTCTCTGGCCAGCAAGCAAAGGGAATGTCCCTTAGTGGTTTAGAGTTTGAGTGATGCCTGCCAAAAGCAATTTATTGCTCACTGACTGGAGAGGGACAGGCTCCTACCACAGACCTACAAAACCCACCATGGCATGCTGAAGTTCCTCATTGGCACTGAGTGTTCAAAGGCCCAAACACAAATGATGAATCTTCCTTCTAGGCAAGTACTTTTCAGCACCTTCCACCATCCCAGGGAGCTCTAATCCCCATCCAGCCTGGCCTTGGACACTTCCAGGGATCCAGGGGCAGCCTCAGCTTCTCTGGGCACCTGTGCCAGGGCCTGCCCACACTCACAGCCAGGAATTCCTTCCCAATATCCATCCTAACCCTGCCCTCTGCCAGTTTAAATATTTGCATGAGAGATCTCTCCTGACACTGCCATCAATAGTTTGTAGTCAAAGAGTCAGAGATCCAGGCCTACTATTTTAATGGTTTATTATTTTCCCAATTTAACCATATCAGAGGTTAAATCCTATCAGTGGAACTCAGAGGCTTCCTGATGACCATCTGAATGTGGGTTGTCCTTTCTGTGATTAAAGGTTCTGAATTCTCTGTACAGTTACTTGGTGTAAATATTCATGTCTAAAGATAAGGGAAGTAATCTACCAAAGATCACACAGGACAACTGTGGAACAAGTGAGAAATGGTAACCTGCAGTCTTTGCTTGGCAGCAATGTTCAGCTTTACCTGTTCCATAAAATAATATAAATAAGTAATCAAAGTTAAAGAAAAAACATTCTAAACCACAGTTTAAATATGTAGTTTGAGGATATCTTTGACCATCATAGATGGAATCAAAACCATCTTTTAAAAATATTAGGAAAGAGCTTTGCACACTTGATTTCTTAAGTGCAGAAGGAAATGTCATTTTTGCAGCCTCTGCTTTTTCATCTGATTATTACTAATGCAAATTACCAGTAGGAAATGCATAAATCTGCACTGCAGTGCCTGAAGTTTGTGCAAACAGCAATTTTTTTTGCAAATATATCTATCAATTTCAGCTCTGTAATGCAGAATGCTGCTTTCTTACTGAAAGACTTCCCAAATCTTGTTGTCACAGATGGAATATCAAAATTTTATTTCTTAAAAAACTGTGCAACCATTTTGGATTTTGTTAGGTTCTTTCTGAATGTGTAGAACAACAGAATTTAATCTCAGTAGGTGGTTTGAGAAGGTGGAAGTTGTACTTGGAGGGAAAGCTTCACTTCTGATCAGAAAAGGTAAAGATAAAACACTCAGCAAAACATTTAATAATGGATCATTTTCCTCCTCTCTTGTAACAGGAGACAATTAGAAAAGAACAAAATGTTGGAAGAGGAAAAAGGAAACAAAGCTATAGAATTACTGAGCAAATCCTCTCTTGCATTTCAGAGGCAGGATTGGAGAGATGTTGACATTTTAATATTTTGTAAATTACTCTGCAACATGTTTTTTGATGAATCTAATCTGGTGCCTCTTCCAAACTGATCTTTCATCCAAGAATGTTTGAGCAGATATATTATTAAGTCAGTAATTTAGTTTTAGCAAGTTCCATGTTTCAGTACACTTAAAAATAAGGCAGCTTAATTTCCAGAGTTAAAGGAATTGGGCTCACTATTCCCCATGAACTGAGGTAAATTGTTTAACTAGCAAAGCTCTGGATTGATTTTCATCCTGTATCTCAGTATTGAATGTTGTTTACACTGAAGGATGCAAGAGGGAGAGTGGGTGCTCATGAGGCAGGAGAAGAAAAGGTTTTGATTGTTGGACTAACAATTCTACACTCCTGATATCTGCAGTAGTGAGTCTTGGTTGTTTTCTGGGGCATTTTGGGAAAATTCCTGATCGAATAAAAGTGAATTGCCTAAATCCTTCTCATCTCTACACTTCAGATGACCTTAGTGAAGGGGAGAATCCTCTCCTCAAGAGTAACCATCAGGTGACCTTCAACCCACCCATCTGTTTGCCTCTTGGCATTTACAATAATTCTGAGAGTGGCAGCACATTTTATAATCCTGAGGAGCCTGTTCAAGCCTGTGAGCTGCACAGCTGCTGGGAAGGGTAAGAAAGTGGGGGAATTCTGTTCATCCTGGTCATTTCAAAGTGTTGATGAGCATCAATTCAAGCCATAATGACTGCTGGAGTCTGTTGCTTTTGACTGAAATCTAAAATTAGCTGTGTCTGTCAGAATATCTACTGCCTTACTTTTGTATAAATCAAGGTTTAATATTCATTTATAAACACCCATCTACATATGCTGAGAAAATTTACTTATAAACAATAGAGAAAATTCATCATCATTACAACCTCACCAGCTTTATCTGAAATTAATTCTGAATTTCAGCTTAAACTCAAGCAGACCATTTCTCTGCAGAAACAATTTTTTGCTACCTAGAGTTAGAAGCACTGCCTTTCAAGTGTTGGTGTTGATGCAGGAAATAGAAAGATTCCCTTTCTTGTTCTTTGGTTATCAAATTACTTGGCATTTGACAAACTGCTGTGACTTGGCTCCTTGGGACAGCTGCTGAGATGGTTGGGGTGAGGAGGGACGTGGGAATTGTATTTTGGGTATGCAGGGGATTTTTGGCAGGTGTGTTTCATTGGCTGGTAGCTGAATGCAGGACTGTAGCAGTGACAGACCCCATATTATCTGATTTAGGATTATCAACATGCTGGCTGTGTAAAGACTTTTAGGGCTCATCAAGGGGAATTTGAAACCCATCAGCTGATAATGGGGAAAATGTATTAAAAATTGCTGAAAGACTTAAAATCAATCTCTTTTGTTCTGACTTAACTTGTGGCTAGAAAAGCTGTCCTCTAATTACAGAGCAAGCTCAATTACTCTAGGGCCTGGCCATATAGTACTTACTTGATTTCACCACTTTTGATGGCAAAAAGTTAGGAATTAGGCACTGACAAACAGAGTGGGCTGAAGGATTTTCTCCTGAAGGATTGGACTGAGCTCAGGACATGACATCAGGTTTTGTGTACCCAGTCAAACACAGTCACTATTACAAAGCAATCAGTCATTTAATTACTGATCAAAGCAAGCAGAAAGCTCTTGAACACATCCAGGGCACATTAGTCTTTTCTTCTGTCTGTTCCCCCTTTTGTCTCTGAGCCAGACACCCTGGATGTCTTCTCTGCCTTCTCATACCCTTTATTTATATTGCAGTCCTAACACTGTTAATGTGCTCAATAATTTATAAGACAGCTGACCTCAACATTAGGTGAGCTATTGAACAAACATCAGGGAGTGTTACATTCAGTTTGGGCACTGCAGGTTGAAAACCCCTCTGAATTCACACACTCCAGAAAGTCCTCAAAATGATGCATCAAAAAGAGGCATCCCTGGGCTTCTGCACAGCCCTGGGTTCTGTCCTTAAACATTGGAATCACACACTCAGGTGGGTGGACCAATTGTTGTCCTATTGTCTCCCCTTTCACTTCTGTGGCTAAAGATATAATCTTGGCACACAAACCCTGTTTAAGTACTCTGTTACTAAGGAAACAAACTTGTCAAGTATGGACCATGTGGGAATAATGGTGATTTATTTAGAAAAGGAAAGGTTTGTCATTTTAAGCTCACTACTACAAAATTGCTTTTTGATTACCTTCAAGCTTATTGCATTGTCTTGTCACAATAAACTATGGGAACAAGTGGAAAGGTTAATAATTGTGGGCTTTGTTCTTGTCAGTTATTCTGAAAAGATCTTACAGGACCTTTAGCTCAAACAGAACAAATTTCAGCAGGACTGGAGCAGCATCCTGGAGTCCCTTTTTTCTCTTGGTGTTTTTATTATCCCTTTATTTCCTGTCTGCTTCCAAAGGCTGTCCAGCTGAGATGTTCAGGTTTGTGGGCTGTGACAGGGGTGGGCTCTGTGACACTGCTGAGGGGAGGCTTTTGCACAATATTTCCAGAGGAGAGGGATCTGAGCAGGAGAGGGGAAAGAGCAGGAGATTTGAGAGTGCTTTGTAAGGTCTCAACTTCAATACATCTTCTGAGCCCAGTCACTGAAGGTTCCTTGTTTGTTAGCAAACATCAGGGGTTTATTTTATTTTACTTTATCTTCAGGAAATCCATTTAGGCCCTGATAATCAGATAAAAACCAATCTAAACAGCTTCAGTGCTCTTTGAGCAATGTCTAATGTGCTTTTTGTCAGGAAAAAATTGTATTAAATCAAGAATTTTCTCCTGGAGAAGCAGATCACTTTCGTGCCCAGGGCTGTGTTCACCACTAAGTTCTGTTCCACTGTGAGCTGCCTAAAATTGTTTAGATTATTAGGGTGAAATTATTTGAGGAAGAATAGAGCAAGATGTTCAAATTGCTGAGTTTAGGGGTTCTTAAAGGAATGATTTGCATCAACAAATCACACTAAATATTTTCACAACAATTGACAACAATTTAATATGATGGAAAGTTTTTGTTTATTAGAGCATAGTTGGGTTTAGGGTAAAGTTTGGAGGAGAAACACAAAACTGTTATGACTTTTGAAAATGAATAGTTTTAGGGTTTTTTAGTGTGAAATGATGATTCCTTTTGGAGTTTTTATTGAAGCAAGAATATTTGAAATCTAAATGAAGTGTTTCCCAGGGCTGAGGGAATTTATTCTCTTATATAATTCACATCTTAACTTTCTGTTGTTATCTGGATTAGCAAAACTAAAAAACTTTGAAGCATTTCCCAACTTTTTTTTGGGATGTTGCCACTTTCAGCAACAGCAGTCTTTCCTGCTTTCCAGAAAACCCTGAAGGCTGACTGGAAAATTTAAAAATCCCAGCTAATATCTGTCTACTGTCTTTTCCCATGTGCCATTTCTCACCTCACATTTTGCTAGAAAATTAATAATACAGTAGTAAAGGATGCAGCATAAAGTATTTATGGCAAATTAAAACTCATCTCCAGGACAGTTTAGGTAATGGGGACATGGGCTACACCTGTTCTCACTGGAATGAACTGGAGAGGAGTTATTTATCAGTGGAAATTATTTTTATTAGCTACAAGTATGAATGCAGAATAAATTAATCACACCATAACAGGAATTTTATGTGTTAATTATGACTAATTTGGTATTATTTGTTACATTACATTGAGGTTGGGTAGTGCTTGTACTTCATGAGTGGGTTCATGCCCCTGTGCTGTGGAATCTGCAGGGAGGCATCAAGCTGAAGGTGTGGGGTTGGGTGCACTGAGATTTGGGCAGTTTTCATGTAATGGCAGTGTCAGACACAGATATATCTTTATTTGTAATTTAGGAAGGAGTGGAAATATTCAATGATGTTCTGTAGTCAATCAGCTGCCCTGTTCTGCAGCCCTTTTTAACCTACTCTTCAGGATTTAGATTTCTAAAAAAGATTAAAAATATGACCATTTGACTTAATCTTTTGAAATTTTGTGTCTCTCTTCTGACACCTGACTCCAGGTCTGGGTGTTTGAGTGTGTGGCCACTCAATTCCAAATAAAGATGTGTTTGCCCCATGTTCTATCTAGAGGTGGCTGCACCTTCCAGAGTGGAGTCTCTTCAGCCCATTTCCCACAGCCTGGGAAGAGCAGCTCAGCTGCAGAGCTTCCTCTGAAGGAGAATTTCCAAGTAAAGGCCCTGTAGGTTTGTTAGAACAATCAATTGAACAATTGTTTGAACAATTAACTATTTGTGTGTTTATTCTAAACGCTTTAGAATGTGTTTTTATTTTAGTGTTTGGATGTTAAACACACTTTGGTGATCAAATGCTAAATCTTGTAACTTTGCTTTAAAATGAACTGACAGAAGTGATGATGAAGGATAAGGAAGATTTCAGTGTCATGCTTGTGAGCCACACTATAAAAGCACTTGCTGCTATCAGCCTGCCTGCCCTGCAGCCTGCTCAATCAATACCTGGATAATGTGCACTGCTGAAAGGGCCAGGTGGCCAAAGCTGAGAATCCTGGAGTTTCCTGCGCTGCATTTTCATTTCTGCACTGAGTTCATCCTGCAGGAAAGAGCTCAAGGAAAAGGCAACATTTTCTACTGAAATTTCCTGCTCCCAAGAGCTGAACACAAGGCAGTGTCCTGCTCACTGCTGCAGGCAGTGCCAGTGAGCCATGGCAGCAGGACAAGGACAGTGGCCTTCAGAGAAAGCCACCAAGGCACAGAGTCTTGAACCATTTACAGATTTTCACCAAAGAAATGGCCCTTTGCCCCATGTCCCTCCTTACAAGCACAGCAGAAAGCCAGAGCACATTTCAATAAAAAAGCACACTGAAAAGGATTAATGTTACACACTTTGATGAAGAATCCCCTATTTGTAATCTTCATTTAGTGCCACAGCAATTGATTTCCTCCCTGTGCACATGGGGCTGGCAGTGCTGTGGAATGCTCTGTGTTCCCTGCAGCTCCCACTGCTCTGATCTCCTCAGGATCCCCTGCAGCTTGATTAGGTCCTGCTGGGTGTGTGTGAGACCTGCTCAGCAGAGCTGCACCTGGACATTTGATCACAGCTGTAAGAAACACCCAACAAAGGCACCCCACGCAGGGAACAGGCTTGTTTGGCTTCCTGTTGCTGTAGTTATCATGTCTAAAGGAAAAAAAAGCCATGGGAAAGCCTGGCTGGAGTTTAGCAGGATGTGGCATTGCTTAAAAGAGACTTCATTGTAAGGATGAAAGTAGATCTGTGAGCCCCCAGTGATTGCACCAGTCTGACAGGCACTGCTGAAAGGGCCAGGTGTCCAAAGCTGAGAATCCTGGAGTTTCCTGCACTGCATTTTCATTTCTGCATTGGGTTCATTCTGCAGGAAAGAGCACAAGGAAAATGCAAAGTTTTCTACTGAAATTTCCGGCCTTATAATGGAATCACAGTGTGGTTTGGGTTGGCAGGAAATTAAAGATAACCTATTCCACCTCCCTGCCATGAGCAGGGACACATTCCACTAAACCAGGTTGCTCCAAGCCCCATCCAACCTGGCCAAGCTTCTCTTTAGCATGGGACCAAGGATGTGCTGCCTTCAGACTTGTTCTTAAGGTCTTCTTGCATCTCTTTGGGTTTCCTTGGGAGTTAGTGGATGGAAACAAGCAGCTACACAGAGCAATTCACCCCACTCCTTTTAGCACTGAGGAGTTTTGGGGAGGCCTCTGTTCTCTCTTCTCTAAACAGCCTTGGCAGCTCATTTAGACTAAAATATGAGGTGAGACACATCCCCCTGAGGTGCCCCTGCCAGCTGGGCAGCCCACACTTCATCAGCAGGGGCCAATCCTGCCAGGCTGTTGGTTCAGGCCTTGCTCAGAGGGGCACTGTGGCTCCAGATTCTGCTTTTCAGTTTCTCTGAAGCAGTAATGTTGTTTGCACTCTTCCCATGCAGCTTAAATAGCCAAGGATTAATTCTTCTTCTCTAATTTGACATTTAAGTTCCTTGCTCATGCAGTAAAGTTTTGTGCCTGAACCTTGTGCCTTTTTAGGAGCTGACAAAGCACTACATTTTGTATAAAATCACAGGAAACAGAGTGGGGAGCAATGTTTTTCCTGCACCAACACCAACTATACCTAGAATTATAGAGATGCTATCAGCATTAGAATATGATCACTGCTCAGAGTCCTGAATGACACAGCCCAACAAAGGCTTTGGCACTGAATCCCCATGGGAGGCTGGGGGAGCTGGGATGTGTAGGATTATAGCTTACCTGCTTTAAAAATATATGTTCTTTTCAAATTTCTCTGGTTTTCAGAGTCATAAATTACTTTCAGGCCTTTGTAACATTAAAATTGTTACCTGAAGACCAGGAATGATTTACTGAAGAATAAAAAGAAGTCCATCTCCATGACATGAGCCTCTGTAAATATCTTAGATGTAATTCCATAAAAGTAGATGGCATCATTTCAATTTTTCTCTGCTCAAATAGCAATGGCTCAGCAGAGTGAACAAAAGGCAGAAGGCAGGATGTCTTAGAAATAAATCCAATTAAATTTCTGTATGTGGATTGATTGTATTTTATTTACCCAGACATAAACCAGATTCCAGATAATCAAAGCTTTGGCTTGTTGGAATATATTTGATTATTCCCAAGAAGTTGTTTTGTGGGAGGCACAGTGTACACAAGCTGGGTTTATAACCCATTTTCCTTTCTTCCCAGGTCAGGCTGGAGTAAATAGGGAAGGTTTGGAGCTGCTGAAAGGTGTTTTGGTAAGATTATCTGTCCTGCAGCACTCTGTGTCTGCTGCTCAGGGTACCACAAACAGTAAGGTTCATGTTAGGAAGCCTTTATTATTTCAATAATCGGTACCTTTGATATCTAATCTTTTAAAAAATATTTAGCAAATGTTCTCAGGGGAAACACAAAGATGAAGTTTCAGGCTTTGTTGCTGGTTTTTCTCTCTTTCTGGTTTAATATTTGCAGACTTTCTTTAGGTAAGAGAGTCACACTGGGGCTGAAATCAGAACATTTTTTGTGGTGGGAGGAGGGTGGAGGTCAGGGATGAGGAGATTGGCAAAGCTGGAAATGCAGTTCAGGTCTTCAGTTCTAAATCATGTGTGATGGTCAGAATGGACAGATCATAAAGATCTTAATTTCCAGATGGGTTCCTAGGATGGCTTTGGTGATGACAGCTGATTAGCAGGATCACACAGATTGACACCAATCTAACTGCTGTTTCATGAATAAATTTCCTGAGGTTTTTAACCCTATTTCTGCTGAAGGTCACTCTTGGCTTTAATGTAACTTTGCAAGAAATCTTGGAACAGCTGTTACTTCCCAAGCCTCACTTCTTTTTTTCCTTATCTCCTCTGTCTCTTTTGCCAGAAATACTCACCTTTTCTAAGTGCTACCATTTTTCTTGGAAAATACACAGGGCATTCTCATTTTGGAAATCACCCCTTTTAATGTTACTTTAACGTCTTCCCTGTATTTCTCCTCTTCAAGCACAGAGCAAAAGTCCTTCACTTAGTTTTGTGACAAAGCAGTGAGCTTTCCCTGGGTGCTGAGTGGAGTCAGCACATAAATAAACACAACAGGCTCATTAGTGGGGGCTGTCCGCTGTCAGTAATGGCTGAGAGTTGCAGCTTTGTATTTAATAACCTCCTGTATTAAGCAAGGGTGAGTTAGGATGCAAGGGCTATTCCCTGGGCTGCTTAAAAAGTGCCAGAACATCTTCAGCTTCCAGCTGGAAGAACCACCAGAGAGCAGCAGGAGGAATCTCAGTTTAAACACCTCATTTGAAGGTCAGAACCTCTAACAGTGTAGCAGAAGAACATTGCAGTGTCAGCATTGGTTATGAGCCCAGAGCCTAATGTAGGGCTGAAAACCATGACCTTCTACACCAGAGGCAAGAATGTTACCAACTGAGCCCATCTGACATTAATTAAACCCTCATTAAAAAGGAGGGCTCTTTTCCTGGGCTCAAATGTGATTTCCTCTGCAAGGTTTTGTCATGCATATTTTATTAGGAATTTTAGCATGTGGACTAAAGACCCTGTTCTGATCTTTTGGAATCACTGCACATGGCATATGTTTCGTGCAGATGGGAAACAAAAAAGGGAGAGCAATATCCATATTCATTTGTTCTGGTGTGTAGGATAGGTGGCTGTGCAATGACATTCAGGAGCAGTGAAAGGGAGAAGTTTAGGATCTATTACCACATGGGAAATATTCCACAGGGCATGAGCACACAAACTCTAAAGCAAGATTTAAGTTACATGTGAGACCTCAGGATTATCCAGAGGTTGAAAATCACCTGGCAAGAGAGTCTGGGAAATGTCCCAAGCCCATTGTGTTTATTCTCATGAGCTCCTTGGGGACACACAGTTACTCACAGGGCTGTTTCACCTGCAGTGCAGCATTTCCTCCTTTAAACCAGCCAAGGCTTACACCAAGAACAGGAAAGCAGCAAGGGAGAGTGCAATGTTAGCAGTGTCTTCATTTGTAACATCATCTGAATGATTTATCAGAATTATTGAGTCTCTTTCCAATCTGGTGCTGTTTGGGTGCTTTATAGGAGCTGGATGCCTGGGCTAGTCTTAGTTTTACCATTAATTCTGTATTTAATCCAATTTCTCCATCAGTAAGAAAGGGGGAAGGTCTTGAAACAAATCCATGTAGTTCTTTAGAGTTCCTGCTCAACATTCCAGACTTGCAATGCAGCCCAGAGGAGCACCCTTCCCTCCTGCTTTGGCAGCAGGTTCAGGATTCCAAACACTGACTCGGGGACTCGGAGCCAGCTGAGCCACGGGAATTCCTTCCAGCAGAGGCCAGCACTTCCCCCAGCTCTGCTCAGCGTTTGCTGCTTAGCTGGGAGCAGGCTCAGAGAGTAAAGCTCTCATGCCTGGGATATTTTGGTGTCTGAAGCACCTGTCTGAAGTACAGCAGCCCCCAATAAATACAAAATCAAATTTCGCTGTCTCAGATAATAATCCCTTTGACAGCACTGACCTCATCAATCTGTCTTTTGCTCAATTTTTTCTTTACGTGTTGCCCCTCCTAATCACAGCTTTTGAGTTTCAGATATTTTTATATTTTCCTCCCTTTTAATGACACACTTTCAATTTTTTCTTTCTAGTAGGCAATGTACAGCCAAACCTCTGCTCCTGTCTCTTTTTCTGAGACGACAAGATTCATCACTCAGGATTTCTTGACCCTCTGAGGAAAGAAGCTGATCTTTCTTCCTTGCTCAGTGGGAATCCCTAATGCCAAGACACACTTCAGTGGGAAATCAATATAAATAAAAATCAGTGAAATGTCTTTGTTGTGAAGCAACCCCTTTGCATTGCTGGTGCACAGGGCACATCCCAATCTCCAGCCTAACTGAGCAAGTAGCAACACCATTGATCCAGAGTCCATCTTCCTTGCCATCCTCTCCTGCACATCGATTCAGCCCAGTTCCCCTCTCAGCTTGTCCCCTTTGGTCCATTGATTAATCATCAATATTACTCACCAAAGACAGCTACAATTAAACAGACATTAGATGACTTCTCCTCGCATTTAATAACGCTGAGCTCAATCACAAACCCAACACTCTGTCTGCCTCAAAATATTTTAACCAATGTCCAGAACAGAAAATGCTGTAAATTCAGCACCTGCTGCAAACCCCTGAGAAGCTGAGTGGTTGGACACTTTGTTAAGCACTGACTTTCCTCATCTTGCACCTCTGTGCTATTGACATTTCATCCATGAGCTGCTGTGACTGAGATGTGCCTGTACCTCAGAGCAGCCCACAGGAATTGTCTTAAAATGTAAAGGAGCTGGTTTATATAGAGGCAGAAATGTGTTTTATTGATCAGAGCAAGGAGAATATCCATGGGAAAATGTAAAATCTGTGAGAGAACTGGCTGTAAACTGATAACATCAGCCCCTCAGTTGCTGTATGTTGAATAGGGCAGCATTAGCTGGCTAAGACTCCTCAAATCACTTTGTTTTTCATTTGGTGGGCTTCCCCTGGTTCTGTCTCATGGTACTTCTCAAGTCTGGGCAAGATTTGCTTGCCTTTCTTTCCCCAAGCCCTGTGAGTTTCCTCAGTGGGCTGCTGAGCAGCTCAGCCCCAGGGTGATGTAGTGCTCTGTGAAGGGAGGTCCCATATTACATTTCCATAGAAATAAGTACAATATCTCAAGCTTTGAATTTGCACTAATTCTTATGTAAATTGTAAAATGCCACTTTTTTCCCCTCTGCCCAGTGTCAAGTTGAGGTATTTTACCCTTACCTGAATGCAAACACCTATGGCAGGTGAGGGCAGTGGAGGAGGAGACATGTTCTGTTCTTGGAGTGTATCTGGTGTTCCACAGACTCACAGGTGATTCAGGGTAGAACAGTAAAACCAGCACTCCTCTGTGTGCTAAAACTGAGCCTGATTTACTGAAGAGAAAACAGGATTTATCTGTTAAACCATGTCATCAATTGATACTAAAATACTTGAATAAACTCAGAGAAATAGAAAGAAAAGAATTATAGATGGGAAGCAATAAAGAGAGTTGTCATTATCATAGTCTGGTGAAAGTTTCCTTTCTTGTATGCATTCATCATCCAAAGACTCACTGTTTTTATAAATTTCCTGGCTGGCAAGTTTTCCATCCCCAGATTTCTAAGAGGGTTGAAGCCCTAGAACATATATTTAGTGCCTGCCGACAGGTCCCTAATTATGGTTTGATTAATCACAGCAGTGCCTGCACCTGTCTGTGCAAAACATCTTCATTTCTGCTTTGTGACCCGTGCAGGGTCTGGGGCTGTGCCTGGGGAACACCCAGCTTGCTTTGCTTTCCTGCTCTGGCCACGAGGAATTCTTTCTCTTTTGTGGGAACAGCAGCTTCTTGCTTTGCTGGTGCTTGTGGAGAGGCTGGAAGCTTTGCTCCAGAGTCAAAAAGGGCTATTTGGTTTTGGTATTATTTGGTATTAACAGCTGATTTTTACACACCCTGCCCTCCACAGCAATGGATTCTCCTCAGCCCCAGTGCCATCAATGGAAATGTTCACAGGATTTCCCCTGGGTATGGGGAAATTTTCTTTTGAAAACCATTAAAAACACCAGGAAACCTCCTAGGTCAGGAATTCCTGCAGCCTTAGAGGGATGTGCAGAACCGTGGCTGTGATGGGTTTTCATTTCTGAGCAAATGCAAGAGATGTTTTCCCTCTTGCTTTATTTTGGGAAATTCTCCAGGAACCATGAGGGCCAATCCAGGCTCTTTTCTAGGATGCAGATCAGGGCAGTTTGCACAGGACTCAACTCAATGCCCTGAATAAGGAGAAGGAATTCATAGGGCACTTGAGGAGAACATGAAACCCCAAACCATCTCCTACTGGGAAATACAAAGAGCATCCAGTGAACTGACTCTGTTGGGAAGGGACTCAAAGGAGAGGTTATAGTTTTCTGCAGAGCATCCTTTTTTCATTTTTCAGAGAAAGATTGAAAAATGAGACACACTTGGAAGTGATCCAGACAGAACTGAGAAAAAAAAGTCTTTTTATACTACAGAGATGAAAAGACCCGACTGAAACTGCTGTTAGTGAGGGATGGGAGCAAGACACATCAGCTTTCACCTAATGGTTGAGGATTTGCTGTTCAATTTCCCAACCAAAATCTGGAGGAAACAAATTTGGTGTAGATCAAACCATTGTAGATCTTGAGTTTTTCGCCCTGAAATGAAAACCAGGAAATCACTTAATCCAAACAAAACATTCTCTCTGACCTTGGAATGGAATGTTTTCTGATCAAGGTCCTGTAAAAGTAGCCTGGGAATAGAAGGTTTGATTGATCAAACAGGAGGAGCTGTGCCGCCTGCCTTTTTGTCCTACATTTTTGAGACCCAGTCTTTTCCTGCTCCAGGGAACAAATCTCGTACCTGCTCTTAGAGGGACTGCTTAGCATGGTCATTGTTGATGCTGACATTTCTAGGAATGGTTCTGGAGCCCTTCTTTTGACTCAGGTGCACCCTAAATATTTCCTTTCCCTCTTCCATTCAAGAATGCCATGAACAAAAAATTCTTTTTAAAGACAAATTCAAATATACATGGAATTACACTCACCAGCTCTGCAGCTGGAAGAATCTCAGTGCATCATCACCTTCATTTTGCAGGAATGAAGACCAATCTTCCAGGAAAACTCACCTCCCAGCATTGCATTTTCTTCCAAACAACATGAGCTCTCATACCTCAGGAAAGTGTTTCTGGAGATAGCAAATAGCTCCATCCAACCTCCCACTTCAAAAATAAAACAAAACTTCTTTTGTTGTGGGTTTCCTATTTTGGACAGACAAAGGCACATTGTTCTTTGCAATCTTTAGAGGACAGAGGATGTGCTCTGTCTAACATGAGGCAGAGGTGCCAGGACTGCCCCAGCTGTGTTGGTTGGACGGAAATAAAGGGTCAAATATTATGGAGAAGAGAGTTCACTAAATCTTTTCAGCTTCTGTATGAGAAGGAAGTGGCAGAAGAATAAAAGATAGTGCTGACAGTGCTGGCCTGGGAGAAAGGGAGGGAGCAGGGAGGGAGGGGAAATTAAGAAAATAATGGAGAAAAGCAGGAAGGGGGAGGGTGGAGAATGTAGGAAATGAAGTGCTCAGTTTTGTCCAAGTTGCCCTTGAGCTGGCAGGGGGTTAGGCTGCATGATGTGCAGAGAGATTTATGTGTGTGGGGCGAGCTTGGGAAGGCAGATTTGTGAGTCAGCACAGAGGGGATGTGGAACGACAGCCGTGAGACAAAGGAGAGGGAGAGGAGCCCAGCCCAGGCCCTGGGAGATGTCCAGGGAGGAGGAGGAGGAAGGACTGAGGTCACCAGAAGAGCCAGCAGGCAGCAGAGGCTCACCAGGAGTCTGGCAGCAGGAGGAGTTGGTGCATGGAGGGAGCAAGGAAGAGAATCTGGGGGAAATGCAGTGTTGTGGTTATTACTGATTGGTTTTAAAGGGCGTGGATTTGGGTTGGGGTTGGAATTCATGGATGGGTGCCTAGGCTGGAGCATCCCTGAGGAAACCTTGAGCCACACAGAGCACAAGGGAGGCAGTGAATAAAACTCAGGAGACAGATTAAGGCATCTCCACTCCTGGGGAGGCCCCAGCTCTGAGGGGCAGTGCCAGGGCCACCCCCTCTGATCCTCCTGCTCCTAAGGGAGCAGCACAGGCAACAGCCCTGGAAACTGGGATGGGAATGGAGGAGACTGGGCTACCCAACCACAGCCTGCTCCCAGGCACAGGAATACCCTGATTTATTTGTCTTTTGCTGAGTTTCAGACAAGCTCTAGGAGGATTTGAGAGCTCAGTCTATGAGGAAGTCATCCTGCTCATGGAATCCTGTGTAAACTCGACCATCATCCCACAGCACAGTTATAAAATGTTCAGATCTGCACCCTGAGGATCATTTGCAGATGACAATTGTGATTTGTGAATGCCAGATAATGTCACTCTCTGATTCACTCCCTGCACCTGCTACAAACAAACGTGTAGAAATAGATATTTTACTACACCCATCTTTGGAAGAGAAAGATTTGAAGTGCCCCACTTGCCTGACTGAGAGAAGATGGTTTTCAAGAGAACTCAGGGAGTTAAAAGGCAAACTTTCAGTCAGGAGCATCTTATCCTTCACAGGTTCCACCAGGGAAGGTATATATATTTTTTTTTTTATTTATTTTTTAAATTTTTTTTGGTGGAAAGCTGGGGAAGGCAGCTTTTTGGGAATCTCATTGACAAGTCCTGATTTGAAGAGGTGCTGAGTGATGCAGCTGCTCCCCATGGTGTCAGAACAGTGCATGGAAATGGTGGAAGTGGGGACTGGATGTCTGGGAGGAGAAACAAATCCCTGGGATAACTCTTCATACCTTTAGGTACCTAAATGCCTTTAACCATCTGGCTTGTGTTAATATGGTCCAATGAAATATTAGGCAGATGTAGTAGGTAGGTAATTTGATTTTGGTTGAAGTCAGAAATCACAGAAAATCTGATTTCAGATCATGTCTTTTTTAGCTATTTTCAGCACAGCTTTTTTATTTGACTTTTATTTTGAAGCTCCTGATTTTAGGCTGTTATTTTAAACTTCTCTCAGCTGGTGACTCTGATTGCTTTTCAAACCTTCTATTTTCCAACCTTTGTACTCTTATGCAGGAATCCAGGCCAAGTTCCCTCCTTCTGTTCACTTCCCAGTCAGTGTCTTTGAGCATTAAAGTAAGCAAAATGCAGTCTGGGGCTGCAGGGGCTGGGAACCTTGGAAGACACCAAGATGAGGTTCTTTTGTTTCTTTTTTTAATTGGCTTTTCTACATTGGATGAGGCACCATCCATGTGGATCGTTCCCTACACCTCTACCTTGTTTAGCTGAGCACAATTAAAATGCAATGTGCACAGGATTTGTGCCTGCAAAGCAAAGGTGGATGCTGTCACACAACAAGAAGGAATTAAGAAGGGAGCAAATTTTACTGCTCTCCTGTGATCATTGTTCAAAGGAGAATTCTCATGATATGAGGATGAAAATCTAATTGATGGCCTGATTCTCCATGGCTGTGCAGCCACCCTTCCCTTCTCTGCTTCTAATAAATGCTCTCTGCCTTCACCCCCACACAGGCAGGAAAAATCCATGTGACCAGATAGGGAGACCTTTAAGAAAAGACCAATATTTGCATATCTATTATGGCTATACTCAGTGTTATACTTGTTTCATTAAAATTTCTATTTGGATAATATGTAAGGTCAATACTGTCACTGTTCTGGAAAATTCATTTATTTTAAAATTAAAGCTAAGCACAGCAAGTACAATTCTCCTCATGCCTCCCCTGAATAAATCCCCTGAGCCTGACAGGGTCAGTGAGTGGAAGCAGAATTGGGCCCAATGTGTTTAGAGATGGAGGTTTGTGGGGAAAAAAAACATGCTAATTACATGGATCCCAATTTTCTAGGTAATTCACTTGTTAGAGGTGCTCTGGGCTCCTGCTTTGTGATATTCAAGGGATGATTATTATTTCAGCTGGGTGCCTACTGAGGTCCATTAGCTTTTATACACCAGTTAAGGTTGTCAGTTGATGGGATTGAATCCACACAAAGAAATATCTGGGATTACTTAAAAATATGGTGCTTCCCTAAGGTTTCCAGGTTTTAAAGCTCAAGCAGTCATTTTTACATGAATTTGTCTGTTGAGAAGGCTGGAGATGGGATTCTTATCCCAGAAGAGGAAGGGGATCACTGCTTTTGGAGTCAGGTGTCAGTGGGATTCCTGGTATGGTTTTGGGTCATTAACAGTTTTTGGGGCCTTTACCTTGCCTGGTTTTAGTATTTCCAGAGTTTGGGCTATTTTGTGTGGTCATTTTGTGTTTACAGTTATTGTTTAACAATCCTTAAAATGGCATCTGGTTCAGTTCTGAGAAATCAGGGAAGTAGAAGAAATTATCTAGGACAACTACTCTGGAAGTCACCTTCAAAGCATTACAATAATATATTAAAAGCAAAACCTATTTTCAACACCCACAAGGGAAATCGTGTATTAAGGTGGATCTGTTTCAATTTTAACATTTCTGGTGTAAAATCATGGCTTTTTAAAGGCTTCATTTTGTATACAGGAAACTTGTCTGTATCTATTGAGTGCTACAGAAATCCCAAATCTGCCTGTTAAATGATCATATTTATTAAATAACCAGAAGCTCTTTACCTTCCCTTTCACCCTTAAGGCTTGAAAGCATCAGATGGTGTCTGTTACCCTTTTCCAAGGTGTTAGTGGTCTCTTCTATGTCAGATGAGCTCAGTGGCTTTAATCCCTGTCCCAGATGTGCCCAGCACAAAGAGCAGCATCTCAAGCAATAATCTCCATGTCAGTCTCCACAGACAGAGACAAGACTTCCCTCACCCAGGGGAGAAAGGGCCTTTCTTGTCAGCAAAGGTTGTTCCTCTGGCAGAAAAGAAGTATTTGCATTAATGCTTACAGTGCATGGTCCATTCTCCAGGTCTGTTTCTTAAAATTAATTTCATTTGTAGATTAGAGCCTGCAACCAAGAAATGTCTAAACTCACCTTTTTCATTCAGCTCCAGATCCTGTGCAGGGTGCTGGTAGGAGATAAAATTACTGTTTTACAGGAGACTGGGTCCCAAAGGTGGGATTCATCCACTGATTTTAAGCAGCTAGAAATGAGCTGCAGGTACCCTCCAGAGTAATGAGAAATAACTGGTTTCTCCAGAGGGTGAATCAGTGGCAGAGGATTTTTTTTCAGTCTGTGGCAACTTTAACTTTTAGACACCCAGAGTTAGGCCATGGGAACCCACATTGCCTTATAGAAACCTTGACTGGAGGGAAAACAGGAACTGAAGAATCTCAAATCCACAGCTGGATTTCTCGACTGCTTTCCTTATTAAATCCCTGATTTATTAATGAAACATGGATGTGCAAGTAGCTGCATGCATGATGTTATTCTGGGGATCCTGGGCATGCAGAAGGTTTAGAATGAGTAACCCATGGTGGCTTTGGCTGCTACACTCAGAAAAGCCACCAGGACAGTGCTCAGCATATGTTCTGCAGGGAAGACCAAAGCAGCAGAAACTTGCACCCTGCCAGATTTTCTGTGCTGTAGAAATCAGGGACAGCTCTTCTTTATATGAGGTTGTGCTGGAGATGAGCCTTAGGTCATCACTGTGAAGGCAGAGAGAGGACTTGTGAAAATTCAGATCTCTGCTCAGATCTTGTAATCAGAACTCAATAGTTACGAAACTCAAGGCCAGAAATGACTGCTTCAATTGTGTTTCAAATGTCATAATTTTAATGCTAAATGCTGGTTGAATGTAGCCAGCAAAAATGCAGAAAATCAAACATTTGCTACTGATCCAGAATCAGGCAAAGTTTCTGTTAGGGATGTGGAATTATTCCTAACAGAAAAAGATTAAATTGGACAGCATTTCAGCAATCACCAGTGTATATAGGTATTTATCATCTCATTAGGAATGATTAAAGCGGGATTTTTTTAGCTTAGTAAATGCCAAGATTTAAGAGAAGTCTGAATGATGGTAAAATGAAATCATCACTTTAACATCAGTGAGCAGGAGTTGTTAAAATTGTCGTTTCTTTCCAATGCTTCACCCATGAGTTGAGAAATCCAATATTATCATTGTAGCAAGCAGTGTTATCACAGGGGAATAGAAAGGAACACCTGGACACAGAAAATCCATGGCATTGACTGTGATACTGGCCAGGACTGGGAGAGAGGGGGTGAACAAGGCTGAAGGGCCAGATGTGAATCCTGATGGGATAAATCAACCTCAGAGGGAGACTGGGAGAGTCCTGAGGATTCCTAACCCTGGCAGCAAAGGAATGCTGTAAGCTGCACCTTGATCAGTTTTTTAACATTTCTGGTGTAAAATTGTAGCTTTTTTCATAGCTTGATCGTTCTTCTGGGCTGGGAGATGAAGAATTTGCTGACTGGGATATAGGGACAACAGCACCACAAAAATTTCCAGAGGATTTTAACACTAAGCCTTGCTGCAGGGAAAAAAAAAAAAAAAGTGGCAACATTCATTGGGAAAGGAGAGGTGAAAGAAGTGAGGTGTCAGTCCATGAGCAGTGTGGTGAGGAAGTGCAGGGATGAGGGTGTGAGAAATTGAGCAGCCCACACTGGAAATGGGGAGCTCCTGCTGGTTTGGAAGAAGAGTAAAAGTCAAATAAATGCAACTTTCTGCCTGACACTAATGAAGCAGATTATTAAGGCTACTGCAGCCCATATGGCCATGGAGATTCCCTTAGCCTAAATATTGCTAATGAATGTTTTCAGAAAGTGCTGTTTACACTCAGACATTTTTCACCTTTAGAGTGGCCTCATACACGAGGGAACTGCAGTGTTTGTCCTCCTGCATGGGGTGCACCATCCCTCTGTGAAATAAATGTTGTTCCCACTTCACTGATGGGAAAAGTGAACCAGAAGAGCAAAAACCAACATTTGCAAAAGCCACCTCTAAGGTCAGGCCTTGATTTCATAATCTCAGAGATTATTAAAAATAGCGAAAAATTTAAACTAGAACGCGGCCATGAAAAGGGGCAAGAGTAGCACAGGGTTAGAGTGCAGTGTCCTGGTGTCAGCTCTGGGTGCTGCTACAGAGGTTCTTTGCTACTGCTTGTTAGAGCCAGCTCTGCTGCAGGCTGGCACTGCCCAGCAACTGGTGACAGTCCCCACAGTGGCAGGGGCCTTCCCCCTAAACATCCACCTGCAAATAAATCACCCCTAACCTTACACAGAGGGTTCAGTGGCAGGACTGCAGTGTGGCAGTCACACGTCTGTGTGACTCTGTGGGCTGGATGGGTTTGACCTCCTGACACACTGGCTGCTCTTCTTGCCCAGTGCTGCTGGTGTCCTAAGGGGAGGGCAGTCACATTTAAGTTCAAAATTACAGCTTGGCTGTTCAGGTTCAGGCAGTCAGGTGCAAAGAACTGGTTTCTTTGAAGGAGCTTCAGTCAGCTGCACAAACATATCTACAACTGTGACAGTATTCACAGGGGTTCTTGGATGAGGGAAGAGATGAGGATCTGACTCCATGTTTCAAAAGGCTGATTTATTATTTTATTATATATATTACATTAAAACTATACTAAAAGAATAGAAGAAAGGGTTTCATCAGAAGGCCACCTAAGAATAGAATAGGAAGGAATGATCACAAAGGTTTGTGGCTCTGCTCTCTGTCTGAGCCAGCTGAGTGTGATTGGCCATTAATTAGAAACAACCACATGAGACCAATCACAGATGCACCTGTTGCATTCCACAGCAGCAGATAATCAATGTTTACATTTTGTTCCTGAGGCCTCTCAGCTTTTCAGGAGGAAAAAATCCTCAGGAAAGGATTTTTCATACAAGATGTCTGTGGCATACAACCATAGCAGGATCAGCAGCTCCAGGCAGCACAAGGAGCTCTTGCTTTCCTTTCTCCCCTCACAGGTTTCTCAGCTTTCTCCCTCCACATTCTTCCCTATCATTTTGATATCTGTGCCCCTACATAGCCCTGACCACACAAGATATTTTTTTATTTGTTCTTTAGAAAGGGCAAACATTCGGCCCTAAATGCCTCTGAAAATAACTCAGTTGTTTTCTTTCCTTAAAGATTTCTAGAAGTTGTCTTCAGCTGTGCAGTTTAGATTGAGCACGTGCTGCATGTTGAGTCTCTATTTCCTATTAGCTGACTGTCCATGTAATGCTGCTTTGTTGGATTTTCCACAGAATGAGTTTTTGTCTGGACCCAATTCCCTGCCAAAGCAGGGAATTTGAGTGTCTGAAGTGGTGAAGTGGCTGTAAACATGAACACACTTCTGTAGTGTTTGTGAGTGGAAATATGTGCTTAAAGACAGGTTGCTTTTAAAAAACAGACTCAAAGTACATATGAAAATAATACAGACAATTCAACTCAACACCAGCACATAGAAAACTGTGTGTTAATGCTTCTATGTGCATGTGCATGTGTGTCCTGTGCTGGAATAACTCAGAAATACACCCAAAATCACACACCATCGAGGCGAAGGGCAAGGTGAGAGCAAAGCCAGCTGCATCCCCTGGCTCCAAGGCAGTATCCTGTGGAAGGAGACAGACCAGCACAGCAGGTAGCAAATGTCTTTTTCCAGAGCATGGGAGTGACTGGTGTGTAGGCAGGCATGAAGGAAAAGCCTTTTTTTTATTTTTTATTATTACTTTTATTGTCACTCTGCCTTCAGACTCCCTTGTTAGGCAGGACCAGGAGGATGGAAAATAGACCAAAATTTAGCTTCTTTTTGTAGGTGTGTCTGATTGCAGCAATTCTTTTTTAACCAAAATGTACTTAGTTGTGTCCAAAGTTAAATGTACAAGGCTAAAATAACCCTACACAGGGCAGTACAAAGGGGAAAGAGAATTATCCCTTCTTAACCCAGAGCTGAGAGATTTGTTCCTTCCATTCTCAGCTGTGCTGGAGCCTTTCCAAGGGGCTGCCTTGGTTATTCATGGAGGGAAATTTCCTCCATGCTTCATTCCTTGCTGCTCTCTGTGCTCTTGGTGCAGGGCAGCTGAAAGTAAAAGAAAATTAAAGTAACAGGCAAGAGAAGAGAAGAGAAGAGAAGAGAAGAGAAGAGAAGAGAAGAGAAGAGAAGAGAAGAGAAGAGAAGAGAAGAGAAGAGAAGAGAAGAGAAGAGAAGAGAAGAGAAGAGAAGAGAAGAGAAGAGAAGAGAAGAGAAGAGAAGAGAAGAGAAGAGAAGAGAAGAGAAGAGAAGAGAAGAGAAGAGAAGAGAAGAGAAGAGAAGAGAAGAGAAGAGAAGAGAAGAGAAGAGAAGAGAAGAGAGAGAGAGAGGAGAACTAGAGCAGATGCTGTGTGTGGGTTTCCCATCTACTTTCATATTGATAGAGGACAAAAGAGAGATGGGAAAGGGGAATACTCCAGCTGTAACAGCTGCTGGACAGAGATCACTTGCTCTTCCCTGATGCTCAGGAATGTCACTTCTCTTTCATGTCAAACTAATGCTCTCCTTGAGCAGGGTGACAAGGACAGCAGCACCCACATCATGGGAGGAATGCCCAGGAAGCAAAAGCTCTTGGGTGGGAGGTGATGCTGTGGTGGCTTTGCTGATGTGTGTGTAATCCAGGATTGTGAATCCCATGGACAGGCTGAGAAATAAAACATTTTATCATGAAATTATATATAACAGAGATGAACCCATCCCCCAGTGGATGAGAGCTCTAGGACAGGAATGAACATCTCTCCTCAGCTGTTCATTATTGCAAAGGTTTCTCCCCTTGTCTGTCTCACACCTGAGGCTGGACATTGGTAGTTCTAGTTGCTGGCAGTGTTTCCACAGCAGATTTAATTCTTTGCATAGTTCCCATTTAGGGCAGTTCTTAGACTTTTGGTACTTTTGGTTTCCTGTGGTGAATGGTGAATTCATCTTTCTAAGAAGCTTTTCTTTTCAAGATGAACAGTAAAGCAAAAGAGAAAACCTTTTACATCACTGATACAGAGTGGATAGAGCATTTCTGCCAATTTATATATATAAATATAAATATAAATAGAAGAGTTCTCTTTTATCAATTTCCTCTGTATCTTAAAAAAAATTGTATCAATTTGTCTGTTTCAGGCAGGGTTGCCTGAACAGTAGTTTTATTTATATTTAGCGTTTCACTGTTGGCAAGAAGTGGTTTCACATTAGGCGTTTGACCATTTGACCAGCAGATTTTGCTGCCATCATTTAAAAAGAAGTGATTAAAAAGAAGTGAACATCATTAAAAAAACCCTCCCAGATTTGAAATGGACAATAAATATAGGTAAGAGTTTGCACAGAGGAATCAGGCTACCCAGTGCACAGGTACTCAGCTGGGTGCCCTGGTCACAGGTACTGGGTTTGTAGCTGCTTCCCCAGTGTGCTGTGGAATTTGAATTTTTCCCTTCACACAGCATAGACAAACTCTCACACTTGTTTTACTTCAGGCTCTTTTGCAAAGGCAAATGGCTCTTCTGGAAACTAATCAACATAATTTTTTACTCTTCACAGAGGTCTATTAGCAATCATTGCTGTAGTCTCAGGCTATAAATGGGGACATGAATACTCTTAAATTCAAACCCAGCAATGTTTTATATTTTTCCATAAAATATTCTTGCCTGGGCTTGTCTCTGGCCAGCCTCTTTTGGGGCTTTTTGTCATTTCTCTTTTCCCCTAGATGCTGTAGCTGGCTGTCAGATGGGGAGATGCTGCTGAGAATATTGAAAAACTCAAATGAGAATGAATAGGAAAACACAAACTCTAATGTCACTGCTCTTACAGAAACCCTGCACTGCCTGTTCCTACAGATGGGCACAGCAAATATTAGTTTTATTAAATGAGACATGGACATTTTTTATGTTGCCTGTCAATGGAGAAGACAATAATAATTTTCATCATACAAAGACAGGCACAGATTTTATGGTGTAAAATCCTGCTGGATACAAAGTGCAGCAGGTTTATCATGACTAAGCTAAGCAAAGCTGTTTTTAGTGCAGACTGTATCTAGTTCTAGCTCTACAGAAATTTAGTTGTCCCAAAGGTTACAACTAAAGGACTGATTTGTGTTAAACAAGCAACTTATTTATAGTGGGAGAGTGCAACCTGAAAGTTCTCAGGAGGGTATTCTGTGGGATAAGGGTGTGTGGTGTTACATTCCCAGGTGACTGCACTAACCACTGCTCAAATTTCTATTTTCTGTTGAGTATTTGAGTGAAGAGCAGTTTACTTAATTGATAAACACAAATGTGGCCAAAATGTCTCTGTGTCTCAAAGGGAAGTAATTTGGTTTCCATCCCTTGGCTTCTCTGAGAGTTGGGGGATGGAGGCTGTGGTGTCTCCCGTGCCTGCAGTCAAACTCCATCACTGCCCATTTGGGTAGGATTTAAACCTAAAACACGTGTGAAAAAAATTAAATTCTCGTGTATTACAAGAGCCTGCCCATTTATCTGAATAAAAATGATGAGGACCATTAATTTGTGGGTATGCAAATGAGGATGTGGAGAGACTCTGCTGATCACCAGCAGTAGCATGGGATGTGCTCCATGGCAGCCATGCCAGGGATGAAATGTGCTGATTGCCTCCAGGGTTAACCCTGCAGCTTTCATGCCGTGCAGGAGCAGCCTTGTTCTGCTCCCCATGTGGCTCTGGAGCACAGGCAGGAAAGGTCACAGGAGCAATCAAGATCAGCAGATCCCTCCTCAGGTAGGGACCCCTGTGGCTGCAGGATTAGCTGCTGAGTCTGGCCTGACTTGGAGCACACATTTGCTTTGCAATGTCCTGACTGTGGTAGAGGTGTTTTTTTGATTCATTAATCTGTGTCTGTATTTCCATGAACATGGACAGTGCTTGCTGCTTCTTGCTGTTTGTCTGGGTTTTGTCCTTGCTGGGTTTTTTGAGAAATGAAAAACAGGAGGAATTAAAAGGTTAGATTGTTTTGATAACGTGTCTCCCTGCAGGAGTGAGGCATAAGCTGACAGGCTGCCTTGAGAGCTTTGCTGGTGGCATGACTTTAGGAAGAATTCTCTAAGAAAACTAACAGTGAGCATCTGCAATTATCTGATTTTTAAAAATATACCTGAAGCTTTCTAAAATACTCGCTGTTTTTAAGGCATGCAGTTTAAAGGAGCTGAACATCTGACCCCCTTCCATCACATCTGGAATTTTATACACGAGTTTATACAGACCAGACTGATTTTTTTTTCTTTTTTTTTTTTCTTTTTTTTTTGTTGTCTTTACTATTCCCACAACAAAGCACATTTGTTTCAGGAGCCCTCTGCAGCCCTCAGCACCTGCCCTGGGACAGAGGGCAGGAGAGCATCCCCTCAGCGCTGTCCCCTGGGCGGGGATTTGCCAGGAGCAGTCATCACCTCCCTGTTTCCTCAGCCCTGCAGATCCCTGCCCTCTCACTGCTGCACCTCCCCAGGGACTGGGATGCTGCTGCCTGCCCTGGAGGAAGGAGAGCATTTAATCTCATCATCTGTGCCAGCTGCCATCCCTGCTGGGCTGCACAGAGCTCTGGGAGCCGTCCCCAGACAGCAGAGCACAACACGTCCATTCCAGAGCAGCCTCTAAATGAATCCCCAACATTTTCATTAGAGACACTCCTGCTGGACAGTTATGGGCTGTGACTCTTCCACCTTTTCCCACTGGCAGCGAGCTCGTGTAAAATCTGACTGACATTTCAAAATGCCAACAATCTTATTAATTCTTCAGTTCAAGGAGTGTTTCTCGGGGCTTTTTGTCTTCCAGCTGGAGGGCAGGAGGGTGATGCAGCCCAGTGGCAGAACCAAGCTATTAACACAAATACTGGACTCATTTAAAATTGTGTTTATCATGGAACTTGTGACTAACTGGGGAACACACCTGTGAAGGCTGAGGCAGCTGGTGTGGGCTACAGCTGTGCCATGCCTGACCTTTCTGCCCCTTGGGCAGGAATTTAGAGTTGTGGGTGCCTGCCAGCACAGAGATGTGCTGCTGCCCTTCTCAGAATCAGAGCTCTCTAATGCATCCTGCTGTCCACCAGAAATGCAATGGAAGTGCTGATGTGTGCCCTTGTTCCAGGATCACACTAAATTCAGCCCAGAGGACCGTGTGTGCCAGGGCTTTTCCCTGCTGCAGGATTCCCTGCTCGTTGTCACTCTGTGGGAGGAGAGCTTGGTGGTGACTCACACCTCTGCTTTCCCACACCAGTTCTATGGGATCAGGTATGTTTGCTCTGTGCCACATCCACGTGTATTTTATTGTCAAATTTCCTGTTCTGGGTTGGAAATCTTTCTCTGTGCTTGGTACAAATATTGTTTTGTTGGATGTACATCCATCCATGTGCTGCGCTTGCTGAATCAGAGCCAAGGCTGCTTCACTTCTAAATCTCCAGTGACCATCCAGTAAATAACAGCTCTTGAAATCCTGAGTCTATTAGCAGAAAATACAACTGTAGATGTCTCCAGAAGGAATGACTCACTGCAGTGAGGTTAGCAGGGAAGAGAGGGGATGAGGGTTCTGCAGTCAGTTGATTTGCTTTATTAATGCAACAGCTACTACTGCCTTGGCAATTCTATTTAGTGTGTAGTGACTGAAAAAATCAGACACCTCCCAGTTCCTGCCATTGGCACGGAGCTGCTTTTTGTTGAAAATGGGAGGGATATATAAAATTATCCCAGGGCAGAAGGTCATGCACACATTAAGGTGACAGCCATGGGTGCTGGCCACTAATTGTGAAGCCACTGTAGTTTAGAGCAAGGTCTTCATTCCTGCTGTTGAGAGCTTTTATTCTTTGACCTGACTCACTGCAGGGGAATGGGTTTCAATCTGGAATAAATTTTGACCCAAATAATTGGAAGTTAATCTCACTTCATTTTACATAATGCTTTATGATAATGCAATTGTAGCACATTTAGTGCAGGGCAGAGAGGGCAGCAGTTTACAGAAGCTGACATTTTGCATAAAGAAACAAAAAGAGGTCCTGAGTTTATCTAATCAAACTGATAGCAGCAGTTGAGAAGGTTAACCTTTCTAATAATGACTTCCCCTCTTTTATGGTGTATTTTGTGGGGGTGGTCACTTACAGGTATTAATTTGTAACACCCAACAATTACATTCTGTGCAGTGTAGTAAATGTGAGCTGAACAGTTTTACTGGGTCAAGCAAAAGCCAAAGAGATCAAACCAAACAGGGTGAAAAAAAGGACTATAACAGAATAAGTGAATTGCAGGTCAAGTGCTTCTTGAAAGAAGCAATGCTTAGTGAAAGTTGCTGGATACAAAATGCTTTCCTTCTTGGGGAGTTATCAGAAAATATACACCCAGTGAACCAGAAAACTGTGAAATTATTTAATAAAATTAATCCTCTGCTGTGAATAGGAAAAATGTCAGATTTATTTTGCATCTAGATTTCCATCCCAGCAAATATAAATTTATCCCTGCATTCTTTTGTCCCAACATTAACATTTGCTCTGTTGTATTGAATATAGTCCTATTCCCAGTCCATGTTTTCACAGTAAGTGTCAAGTTAGCATAAAAATAAGGAAACAATGTGTTTTCATTAGAATTAAAAACCACAGTACTGATGTTTAGCTTACTCCAGGTGCAAACCCAATAATTTCACCACATATCATTACTCATCTGATACTTCTTTTATTTGTCAGCACAATCTCATGTTCCTTTATCTGGAAGATAAAGACATGAATTTCCCACATCCTTACCAAGGTTTTGTAATGGAGTATTGTCTCTAATTTATATTGGAAAGTGGAGCTTTTCACACCAGTTGATGCTGTTTTGCCCAGCTCTGTCAGTCTGTCTCCATCTTCTGCTTCCCTTTCAGCCATGGCATTTTTTACTCCTGACATATCCTTCCCAGAATGAAGGATTCAGTGGTTTTATCTCCACATCTCGTTGTCTTGACCTCCCCTGGTGACCACCTGTAAGCAAGCAGCTCCCTGCTCCCTTTGGCAGCATGTCCAAAGTGGTGCCTTGTGCAGGCTGACCTAGAACAGAGGCTGGACAGAGTTCCAGAATAAAGCAGGGATTTATTGAAAGGGTCTCCTCCATGGATGCACCTTGGGCAGCACCAGAGCCCAGCCAGGGCTGCACCCAAGATGAACCAAAATGGCCCCAAAATGCACGAGCGGGCACGGGCTCTGTCCCTGGGATCAGCTCTGCTCCATTTGCACCTTGCAGTTCATTGTCCCATTCCAGCTTTAGCCCAGGCAGTCCCACCCTGCTTGTTTTTCTCTCTCCAGCCCACGGGGTTTGTGCTCCTGGGCTGAGATTTGGGTCATTTGTCCTTGGTGCCCAGCTGGAGCAGGAATTGTTTTGTGTCCCTGCTCTGTGCACAGAGCTCAACATCCCTTAACATGAAACTGAAAACTGCACACTAAAACAGCACAGAATCTGAAAATATAAAAGCTAAAACCTGAGGCATCAGAAGGATGAGGGGTTTACATTCAACTGCACTCGTTCTTGCACAGTATTTTCCTTGCCAGCAGCCAGAGCAGTTGCACAGGGAGCACATGGACAGACTTTGCCTCCCCAGTGACAGAAAGTGTCACTTGTGGTGCCTTGGCCCCTCCTGGCTCAGCTGTGCTGCCCTTGCCAGGCAGTGTCACCTCCTCAATGAGCCACGCACGTGGTGTTGCCTCCGTGCCACTGCTGCCCCAAAGGGACACCCTTGCCTTGGGGACAGACAGGGATCAAGGGCTGGCAGCTTCCAGCCCCTTTAACTCCTCTCAGAGCCCCATCTGAGCTGAGCAGTGTGCCTGGCTGGAACCTGAATCCAGAGGAGCTGCCATGGTCAGCATTGATGCAGTGCCGGAGCAGCCTCTTTGAATGGCCGGGTTCTCTGTCCCAGCTCAAACAGCTCCTGTTAAAAATCCTCTGCTTCGTTTTCTCTGGGTTCCTGTCAATGTCAAACCACCCCTGGAATGAACAGAATTAGGGCAGAATGGGGAAGGCATGATTTCTCTGCCTGCATAGGAATAGTTTGGGACTGAAATCATCAGTGCTCTTTGAAAGATGAGTTATTTCCATGAGGGTGCCTTAGGAGTGCAAAATGTTATTAGAATATGCATTATTATTTTGAATTTCTCCTGTCAGTACTGACATCAGTGACAGGAAAGGGCACTACACTGGAAATGTGATCTGTTCACCTTTCCCCAACATGATGCAGCACAAAGACAGTAACAGTGATTGTTACACTCTCCTTTTACTTGGTAGTTCAGTCCCAAAGGATATTGTATGGCTGGGTGACATTGTGCTGCAGCGTCTGAGCCTGATTTTATTTTGAGTAAGTCATATCTCTTTATACATAGATAATGAGCCCACCGTGCACCTGGCACAGGCTGAGCAGTGTTATTTAAAACAGGAGAGTCTGAGCATGCCTGAAAGTGAAGTTCTCTCATAAGTATAAGCTGCAAACCCTTATTCAACATTAAATCAAATCAATGTTAATTTGTGAACTAATTAGCATTTCAGGCTTGGGGTTTTTTTCAGCAGTGTGGTGATTTTGTATATAATGCTGTGTGATTGTACCGAAGTACATAATTATGGAGCTGAATACATTGTCTCCTGCTGACATGTTGCAAAAGGAATTTCTTTCAGCAAAGGATTGCTTGCTACATCTGAATTAAAATACAGACCCACAGCCAAGTCCCATGCACGGACCCATAGCTGAGGCAATATCAGAATTTAGGGGTCTTATTGAAAAAACAGGCTGAAAATATATTAACTGAGTTTATTCATCCCCATTTCTACTGTATTTTAGTGAGGGAATGGCAGGATGTCCTTTGGTGTGAGACAGATGATGAGACAGGTATTCTGAGTGGGGAATATGCATCAAAGAAAACAGAGTGGCTTAAGGAGATTTTTTTTTTTAACTGAAGTCTGACTGCTGGAGTACAGGAACTGTCAGTACTTGCTCAGCTCAGTGCTCATTTTCACCAGAATCCTCTCCCTGGCAGCAGCCAGCACCAGGCAGCCAGAGATGGTGTCAGGAATTTTGTAATGGCTGTCTCTCTTCAGGAAAAACTGATGGAAGTCTTATCTGCATTTACCTTTATTTACCCAGCAACAAGCACTTTAATTTAGATACTATAACTCACACTCTAGTTTGCTTTAAAAATGGTTTTAATTATATTTATGTCCTTTTTGATCTTTGGTGACATTGATTTTGTTTAAGTAACATGGTTAAGATAAAAGCCTCTTTCTTACCACAGTGCAGAAAACACAATCTGCCCTGACAGGGAGAACAGTGCACCCATCTAATGTAAATTTATGATCTAGTACACAGCATCACTTATGGCTACAGTTTGTAACCCTGTTTGAAAAAAACAACCCAACATACAAACTGTAGAAGGTTTTGCAGGACTGAAGTCAGGCATGGTTCCCAATAGGATCTCTGAGTCAACCAGCAAAATTTCACATCCCCAGAAAGGAAACTTTTGTGCAGGTGAGAACTTCTGCTCAGCTGCTCACAGGAGTCAAACCATGAGTGATTGTTGAGCTGGGGCTCCCTGGTCTCCTCCTGCTGCTGGGGTGAGTGTGGGGCTGGCACAGCCTGGTTTTGGGTTTCCCTTTTGGACAGACGGGTTATTCCTGCACCAGACCGACTCAGGCTGAACTGCACAGATTCACACCCTTCTTTATCAGTGAAGAATTAAAGCTCAGCTGTGCAGGAATGCAAATGGTCACGTTCAGCTGTCTGGGTTTGCCTCTGGGTGAGGTGACAGTGACCTGTCATCCCCCAAGCTGTCCTGGCTCTCTTTGGAGGCTGCTTTTTCTGAGGTCTGCTTCCAGCCTAGAGCTGGGGCTGGCTGCCATTGGAAAGGATGGAGACTTAAATTTCCAGTCTGATGTTCCAGGAGAGGAAGGCATTTTAGATCTCTGTGTATCCTTAACCTCTTGGTCATTCTTCTCAAGGCCTCAGCTAATTTCAGCCAAATCTGACAGGCCATTAAGTTCCCTCAGATCTCACACAGGTAACAGGCTAAATTGATTTTCAGCCCTGAGGAACAGTTACAGACTGAGATCCCAAAGGTCCTGACTGGCTCATCTGAGAGGTGCTGCAAGTCCTGTGTCTGGATATTGGCTTTCTTTGAGTCTTGTCTGTGAGACTGAGTTGCCTAAAGGATCAAAGTAGTTGTGACAGTTCAGCTGACTCATTCTCTTCTGCTTTTCAGTCCAGAAAATCTTGTACCTTCACAGGATTCACCCACCAAATCTACTAATTTGTCTTATGATAAGATGAACACTCAAATATATTTATTTATTTATTTATTAAACTTCCCCTAAATCACTCAATGAATTATCTCTATTAAAATTTAATGTAATTTTGTGAATCTCAGCCCACCTTTAGCAATCTCAGCCACCTTTACATCTGAAAATCTGCATTATTAGACGAAAACTGCATGAGAGAATTTGCAGTTTTTACCATTACTTTCTTACATTTATAAATTTCAGGCCTTTAAAGGGTTTAATATTTTTCCCAGTTGCATTTTATGATTGAGTGTACACCGTGCTACCTTTGTCAATCCCCAAACATGTCCATATTTTTAATGCAAACAGCAGAAAGTTGGACTATTTAGAAAAACACAATTGAGCCCAAGAACCACAATAATTACGTCCCTGGTTATTTTGAGACAGAGAAACATTTCAATCTACACTCTGTGTTTACATGCTAAAAATGTTTCTTCTTGTCTGCAGTAGCAAATTTACCTCAGGGAGTTTTATTTTTGGTTGCTCACTTAATGCAGAACATTATTTGCATCACAGAAAGATCACATCTTCCCCTTGCCTGTTTCAGCTTTTCCACAACAAACCTCAGGATTTCCTATTATTTGTAAAATTGCTTTTGTTTTCAGTTGGGATCAGATGCAGAAATGGGAAGATCAGGGCACATCAGAATTTGTAGCTGGGGGAGAGTTCTGCTCCAAGTGCAGAGTGTTAAACTGTGGAGGAGAGGAGGGGATGCACAAGACAAAGGAGAGGGTTTAGAGCAGGATTTTTGGAAATCTGGTTAATATTACCCTGCAAAAGAGCAAGAGATAAGGACAGGAAGAATGAGGTATTAAAGCAAGGAAAAGCAAGTATATTCATAATCATGCTGCTCATGATTTTATACTTCTCAAATTTTGAGGTAAGTGATCTTGCCTTTTTGGGAAGAAAGGTGGCACAGGTTTATCAACCAATTAGGAATCCTCAGGGCATATTCCAGGGAGAAGGTGCTGAGAAAATGTTCATTTTTAGACATTTGTGGAGAAATTACAAGAATGTTTCAGCTTGTGTGGCCAACACAAATCTGCCTAGGCACTTCTCTGGCATCTCCCTGTTTCCAGTGAATTTATAAATGAATTACTAATTGGATTCTACTGTTATTAGGAGTATCTTTAAAAAAATAGGCAAATATTACAAGATCATGGCAACTCTAGAGATAAGGTCTGTTCTAATTTCTAGCAGCAGCTGCAATATCAAAGGGGTTAATTTAGATCATCAAGGTTTCATCTCCTTGCCCTCTAAGGTCTGATTCATAAAGCTGAAGAGATGAAGTCAGAAATTTCCAGAGACAAATGGGGGAGAAAATCAAGATATATGAAAAAGGACGGTGGAAAATTAAGTTTTGTCTCAGTGTATGTGGTTACCAAGCAGGGCTTGAAATTCACTTATATTCTTGTGCAGATAAGGTGGTGAGATGTTTCCCTCATGTGCTGGGCCAATTCTCAATATTGAAACAGATCAATGATCCATTTCGTTTCCATCACTGACTAATGCTGGGGAGAAATGCAGAAATCCTTGATGATGCATTTAACAGCTTAAAACTGGAGATGAGATTGTTCCCAGCCAGTCTTTGTCTTCTGCTCCTGAAATGCAAACACCAATCAGTCACTATTGTTCTGCTGCCTTAGCTCATGTATTTGTGCCTGGAGTCAACACTAAACTTCTTGCTGCTCTTTTCTGAGTGCCCTGCCCTGCTCTCAGCATCCCACAGGCTCCAATTCAGCAGGTTAATTGAACTACCACTGTCTTTAGCTGAACACCATCTTTCTATTAACCTTAATTTAGTTTGGCTCCGAACAAGCATTTGAATCTTTCTGGGAAAAGAAAACCAAACAAAACCAAGCCCATAGAAACAAAAAATCCTCAAAAACATGCACACACACACGATAAACCCACAAAAACCAAAACCCAACCAACAACAACAACAACAAAAAGAGACCCTCCCAAAAAAACCCAAAAACCCCAGCCCAAGATTGGTGTAATTCTAAACCATCCAGCTCAGAGAGTAGAAGGTGTGATAGACTAAAATTCTCTTCTAAACAGATGTGTCTTGTAGGGATCACTGGATACAGCCATGCTCCCTAAAGCTCTGGAGACCCTTGGAGTCCAGGATGAGGTTTTTGAAACAATAATTTTAAGGAGGGCCATGAGAAGTCATTGCTGAAGAGAGAAAGAAAATCATCTGTTCCCCATGTCCTTGGTGGGAAGGATGCAGTGAATGGTGCTGGGGTTAAATATCCATTGCATGGATGTAAATTCCATATAAACCAAGAAGATAGTCAAGAAACCAATGCTTAGCAGGGATTTCTGTATTTAGGGGCAGAAGTAGAGGTGGTCAGAGAAGGAGAGGATTGCACTGATGTTCTTTGATGTGTTTTTACCTGAAATATGAAGGTGGGAGGAGAAAAAGAGTGTGATGTTGATTTGAGTCAGTTATGAGAAAAGACCAAGCCTTTGCACAACACATTCATGTCTCAAAAATGTTATATAGGCTCTGAGAAAGGACAAATTTGTAGAGCAAACAGTGGATATGCTTTAAATGCAAAACAGGCTCCTAATTGAGCAACCAGAGCCTGCCTATATTGTGTCTGGATTAAATTTACAGTGGCACCAGCAGACAGATAACCCTCTTTCCTTTGCAAACAGCAGACAGCTCAAAACCCAGTGAGAGCCCTGCTTTTTTAATTTTCTTCTGTAAATGCTCATTTCAGTCCTGTCTGCTTTATATAACAGTTGCAAGTTTAGACACAAACCCAGAAAATGCCAGTGCTCTTTTTATATTTCTTGATTATGCATGGAAAAAGTCCAGGTTGTTCTTTCCTTCTTGCCTTTTCCAACACAAAGGACAGCAACGAGCTAAACCTCTGCCTAGAGAATTCTCAGCACAGGTGTGCAGGCAGAGGGATAAATCCCCTGAGCAGTGGAGAGGGGAGCAGTCATCCCCCAGTTTGAAATGCAGGGGTTTGTTAATTCTCACATTTCTGACGTGCCTTCAGTCATCAGCTCTGTTGGGTTTATTAGCAGAGACAAATTCTCTCCGTTGTTTTAAATAAACTGTACATTCCCTCAAATGACCAGCACAGCTGTGGAGATGGGTGCACATCTATCTCCCTGAAGGGTTGATGAACAGGAATGACAAACTGCAGCAGTGGGTGAGGGAAGCTCTTCCCCTCAGCTGTGCCTTGGGAAGCACCTTCAGGAGTGCCTGGCTCTGTCCAGTGGCACACCTGAGCTCTGGACTCCAGCTGTTGTCTGTGGAAATGATGATCCATAATTATGTTTCTTTCTCACCTTCCTAGCATGGGGATGCTCCTTATTCTGTGGAAATGATGATCCATAATTATGTTTCTTTCTCACCTTCCTAGCATAGGGATGCTCCTTATTCTGTGAGGCACCTCTGCAGGAACCCCCAGGTGCAGGGATCTAAATTACCTTCTTGCCATTCTATTTCTTAGATCTTGAAGAAATTAAACAGTGAGAGTGGTCTGTAATGGACTGAGGGAGGAATGCAGACACAGAGAAACCAGGATTAAATTCTGGTAGCATCAAAGTCTGTTATCTTTTTGCATTTTCTTTTTTACAGTGTATCTGTGAATCCACACGGTTTTGTAAATTTTCCCTTCCTGATGCATATCTCTTTGTTCCTTGAGAAAAAAACAGCTAAGGATGTCTGTATTGTTGAATTGACCTCATCAAATTCAGCCCACAGCCTTTAGGAACTTAAAACAGAAAGTCGTGGAGCACCTGCACAGATTCTTGTTTACTTCAGAAAATCTTATAGGTTTAATAACAGATGTTGTAGTGGTTTATTTCTGAGCTTTCTCAAACCATCCTTGCAGAGGCAAGACTGTTCAATGTGCTACATTTCGAATTAACAAGTTAATCTATAGCTTCTTGCTGAAAGTGAGGGGAGGCAATTACTGGTGTGTATTAGATCACTTTAATTTCAGGTATACATTCAGATACATCTTCATTGGCCTGAGGAAGGACTGGGGTTTGGACAGAGAGAGGCAACAGTGATTAGCCAAAGCAGCCCGTGTTCCTTTTCCTCATGAAGTCTAATCAGTGCCTCTCTTACATGACATGTTTCAGAAGCCCTTCATTACTCTGAAAAGATGCCTGGTTCTGTGGCAGTGCTGTGTTCTCCATGGTTGCTGCTCTGCAGGCAGGACCATTGACATGTCTGTCCAAAAAGGTGCCATTAACAGAAGTCCCAGATTTGGTAGTTTTGATGCCAATATGAAAATGATTGATGATACAAATGATTTAAAAAGAGTTTTCCAATCATTCTCTGACAGGTGACCTGCCAGAACCAACCACAGAGCCCTCTCACACAGAGCAGCATTGCCATTTGCTTTTCCCCCCATTTTCTTCCTGGCAGAAATGTTTCTTGCCCAGAGTTATAAATTGGGTAATCTGGATTGCTGGGATTTGCCTGACTTTGGGGTGAAATTTGTCAAGGTAGAGCAAAGGCTCCCTCCTACCCCTGGCAAAGCAGAACAGGCCGCTGTAGCTGCATGTCCCTCCTGCCTCTCCTCTGTGGTGTCTGCAGAATTTCTCAGTGCTGCAGGGCATTTTCAGCTTCGTGTCTAAATGCTGCTGGAGTTGCCACCTCATTTGCCAGACTGGTGACCAGACCTGCATCCCATTATTCTTCCTGGTCCCTTCCCTCACAGCATCTTCAGAGCTCTGCACTTTCTAATGACTCCTATTTCTGCCCTCCTTTTTGGTCCCATGGTAAAGTGAGGACAAAGAGAAATTAATGCAGATGAAAATCACTGAAAAAAAATTTAGAAACTGCTAATGTATGTGGTGGAATAATGCAGTGTGAATTTTCAGGCATTACAAACAGGGAGGGTAATTTGTTTTATCTCATTCTACTGTTTTTGCAGAGCCATGGGCTACACTGGTTGCAGGGTGTTCCCTGTGGTAACCTGGTGCTCTCTTAGCACATCCTCGCCCTCAGACCTCATCATCAGCTGTAATTTATCTCACTGTGCCACCCCATTCCTGTAACCCACATACCTGAGGCTGAATTTAGCCATTAATCTATAAATTTCTGAATTTTTCTGGCTGAGTGACGAGTCTGTCATAAGAAAATATGAATTATTTAGAAATAGCAGTTCGAGATGGAGCAAGTAGAAAGCACTCAGGACTGGGAGAAAACAGGAGCCTTCTCCAGCTCTGTAAGGAATGACCATTCCATAGTGGCTCAGATTCCTCCAGCACATGTGAATCATTGGCTGCATTGTGGCACAAGCTGAGGGGTGTGTGGAGGTGCCTTAGGAGGGGAGCAGGAGTGTTGCATGTTATGGTTATACCCATCTGCAGTAAATCTTAGTGGTTCTTTGGCCATGGAGCCTCCTTTTCCTGCACACCCAGCAGTTACTGGTGCAGAAATGCAGCAAAAGCCACAAAACTGGGAAAGAGTGGAGCTGCTTTGTAGGCAGGGACTGGAAATCCCTGGAGAGAACCAGAGCAGGTATAGAAGAAACAGCCTGCTTGGAAGCAGCTAATGAAAGGGAAAACAGTGAAGAGGGAGTGTGAAGAGGGATTATTACTGAGGCTTTCACACCTTTTGCAGAGCTCCTGCTTCTCTATTCAGATATTTGATGATATGCTGACTCATGGAATTTGTGGAGTTACTCTTTTCCATGGCATGAAATGAGCAGGTGTGTGTGTGTGGGGGGGTCTTCCTTTTCTTTTTAAACCAACCATATCCAAAGTTCAGCTTTCTCTGCTTGTAGTAAACACCTTAGCTTAAAATTCAGTAGTGTGAGGCATCCATCTCCATCTTTTCCCCCTGCTCCTCTGAACAGGGAGCTTTTGGATGCTGGAAAAGATATCTCACAGATTGCAGCTCACAGTTGGGAATGAGGAGGAGTGATGGGCACCGTGCTATTCTCACATCCCAATGTGCTTTCTGTAATGTGAGAGGATTATTACTGATGCTCTGCTGGCTCTATTCATTGTTGTGAATGAATTATGCTTTTAAGCTGGGCATTAGCCTGAAAATACCTCCAGTAACTTAAGTGGGGATTATTATTACTGCTTGTGTTTAGGGCTGTTCTTCAGAGCCCCACAAGAGGGGAGCCCATTGTGCCAAGCTCTGAGTGTGAGATGCTCCCTGCCCCAGCCAGTGTCTCTCTAAAACCACATTTTTTGGGTGGGGTTGAGGATAAAGCATTCAAATGGGAACTACACACAGCAGAGACTTTTCTGCCAAAGAATGTAAGGAAGACTGACACCTTCTTCCTCCTGATGCTCTGGTTTGTCTGAGGAAAGAACATCATCTATCCCCTGCCCTGGTCTGGAACTGTGTTTTGTGGGGAAGAGTCCACCCACCAAACATTTTAATGCCTGTCTTTATGTGCTCCTGCTTTGTTTGCTCCCCTGGATGTGACAGGACTGCGGGCTGAGGGCTGCAAAGGCAGGAGTGCCAGTGCTGTGCAACTCCAGCTCTGTGTTCTCTTCAGTTCTGTCACGGACCTTTAATGCTGAATTATTGAGCATGGAAATGCATTTCACCATAAAGAGCATTCTAAAGAAGAAAGGAAGAAGTCAGCTCACTCAAGGCATTGCCTTTGGATGGTTTTTGGGGAAAGATGTTGGGAGGAAACAGCACAGACAAGGCCGTGTGCTCTCTCATTTGCAAAGATTCAGTTGCTGTCTTGTTTCTCCCATCATAAAATTGTCTCTCCGAGTTTTCCAGGTGGATGCATCACAGGGGCTGGAATGTAGGCTGACAGGTAGAAATCAAAAGCAGCATGTCTCAGTGATGCTTCATCAGCTGTGAATAACGAGAAACATTGGGGGTTTGTTCTGGAAATCCAGATGCCATCCAGTGTCAGCTCTCAGCTGCTGCTGCTCTGGGCAAACCTCCTAATATGTCACAGGCAGAATATTTGCTGTGCCCTGGATTTTGCTCCCACAGACATTTGCCTAATCTGTCTGTGTGGCAGCTCTAAATCAGGTGTCAGCTCTGTCTGAACTGGAATCTCTATTGCCCCTGCAGCCCAGAGTCCAGAGGACAGCACTGAACATGTTCTGGGGATGATTTGTGCTCAGTCCTTAACAACTGAGGTGACTAATTGCATGAAGTCAGAAAGCAAACACAAACTCTCCAGAGCATTGTGTATTTGCATAGTGATGCTGATAAATAACCCAAGAGTGGAGAGGATGAGACCTGCAGCAGCCAGTCACAGCTTGGGAATGACCTCCCACCCCATATATAAGGGTTATACACCCATTTCCAGTGCAGTCTCTGACCAGGGGTCCAAACTCATGTCACTCTATTTGTGTATGTAGGTTTGCACATAATCTGAAGTTACTCAGCCTGAATATTTTGGATATAGTGATATATGTGAGAATATAGAGATCTAATAATTGGAAGAAGAGTATTTAGAGGTTTATATAAGTGTGCTGCATGCTGCAAACCACACTTGTATCTCTGGGTACTAAACTGGATATTTTGTTTGACAGTGCACTCCATAATGTATTATAGGAGTAATATTTTATCAAGA
Organism: Ammospiza caudacuta; assembly: GCF_027887145.1. Lineage (NCBI taxonomy): Eukaryota > Metazoa > Chordata > Aves > Passeriformes > Passerellidae > Ammospiza > Ammospiza caudacuta. The sequence continues at coordinate 44,964,950 of NC_080599.1, read as the reverse complement.
GCTCAAGTACCAAAAGGAGAGCATTCCCCACAGGACTCTCTTCCCTTAATGTGCTTAAGGTTGTATTCAATATTCAGGAAGCTCCTTGTATTCTAAATCCAAAAGATACCTCTTCAGAGATGTAAGAAAACAAGTTTTTGTTCCTCATAAATTGCATATCAACAAGCCAGTGGTAAAAAGTTAATTAGAGCACCCTTTCAAACTCCAGGCTTCAGCTGGTAAAAATGGGAGAAAAAAAACCAATGAAATGTACAATAGTGCTGTGCAATTTCTTCAAATAAAGATCATTAAAGTTTCTGACAAGGCTTTGATGCTGAAGCTCTGCCTTGCTTGTAGCAAACACCCACTAAAGCAAATCCTGGACCTGTGTGACAGCCCCTGAATGTTTCCATTAGCATGGCATCATTCTAATGCATTTAGTGTGTGTGTTTAATGCTAAATGCATTAGCACTTAATGTCAGCAGCTCCAGACCCGCTCAAGTCAAGGGGTTAACACAAATTAAGAATTGCAAGAGAGATTTGTCACTCTTTATAGCTCTGTGTTAGGAGTCCTAATTTCATTACTGAAGCTACTCTGCAAAGAAAGAGTATTATTTTTGTGTAAGGCTCTTTTTTTTTTCTTTGGGAATTAGAGGGCAATTGCCCTGCTAGCACTTGGTTTCCCAGGAACACCTCCCAAGGAGCCTCACTACAGCATCATGTAAATTTATGCAGGAACAGAGCAAAACCTACAGAATACATTACATAAGAAATTTAACTACCCAGTTCAACTATCAGGTAAACATTACAAAATCAAGTTGGGAATGGACATCTATGGCTAAAGGTGGGCTTTTTTTTTTTTTTAAATTTGTTTATTCTGTCTAAACCCAGACCATTTTGGACTTTCATAGGCCAACATATGAAACACAGCAACCCAGGCTACAGCTCCAGGGAGCTTTCCCTCAGCACCAGGTGAGGGTTAAACAGCTTAACCTTTCCATTTGACCTTGCCCTTCTTGGTGTTTGCACAGACAGAGGCACAGCCATGCACTGGTTCTCACTGGGGAGCAGCCAAGGTGAAAAACAAAATGGGAGAGGAGCTGGGTTGGAGGCTGGAATGAGCACAGAGGGATGGACATCAGTTTTGCCATATTGCTGCTGGCTGCTTAACTGCACAGAGGTGGTTTTATTATTCAGTGTGCAGTGAGGAAGATGCACCTGGTCTCTTTTCCAGCACTGCAGAGTGACAGGGATTTGTTGCCTTAACAGGAATTCCTCCTAGCAGCAGTGTTAAAGTCAATGGGAGTGCAAACAGAGAGCAGAGAATATGCCAGACTCGGTAGGGTCAGGATCAAGAGCTGTTATGTTGATTGACCTCAGGAAAAGATTATTTTGAAGGGGTTTTTAAATGATTTTAATTAAAGCGTGTATTTAGATGAGTGGAGTTTATGCTAATTACACTTGTATGTCACCATCCTTCTTGAAAAAGTTTTAGACTTCTTAAAAACTTGAGTTTCTCCCAGTGCTTGAGTGAGATGGTGCTGAGCTCATCCCCACAGAAAGGCAGTGGGGGAAATGTGTGCTCAGCCACCATCAGCGTGCCAGGGCCCAGGGGCTCCAGCAGGTTCTGGCTGCCCTGACCAGGGGCTCCCTGCAGGCACCTGGAGCCCAGGGCTCCCTTCCAGCCCTGCTCCTTGCTGAGGATGTCACTGCTTGTGTTTAGGGCTGCTCTTCCGAGCCCATTGTGCCAAGCTCTGGGTGTGAGATGCTCCCTGCCCCAGCCAGTGTCTCTCTAAAACCAGATATTTTGGGTGGGGTTGAGGATAAAGCATTCAAATGTGTCACAGGGTAACGTGGCAGGAATTAAGGCGTTGTCTCCCACTTGGTTCCCATTCAGAGACCTTTGCTCCGTTTTCCCTGAGGACAAGTTCTTCTGGTTGGTTCTTTGCTACACCTGGAGTGTCTTGCTCCTGATAGATGTGCAATTATACTTTGTGTAGCAGATTTGGCCTGATGGCTTGTGGGCCAGGTCCAGCCTGAGCAATATTTCTGTGTGATTGGCTAACTTTTCTCCATGGAAAGTGCAAGTGCTGTAAGAGCAGACTTCTCTTGCACCCTCCATCTCTCTTCAGCAGCTCCAGCAGAGATCCAGATCTCAGAGGGTCTGATCCTGCTCTTGTCACTCTGTAAAGGGTTGCCTCAAGATCCCAATAATTTGTTTTCTTCTATCACTACCTCACTCCCCTGCCTCAGATCCTCCTGGCTGCAGCCTTGCTTCACACAAGGACCAGGGACAATGCTGGGCCTTCAGAGGGATCCAAACATTCACTTCTCTATCTCAAAGCCTAACCCATGTATTTCCCTTCCCTTTCCATCCATCCTTAACCTTTCAAAGTATTCTTAACATCCTCCCCTTCCCATAAGCTTGCCTTGTTGCTAACATGCCAGCACATCCCTGGGATTATGGCCACAAGAATGATTTGCTCCAGGGAGAGCTGGAGCAGAGCTGTACCCCCAGAGAGGAGCTGGCTGTGGAGCAGCTCATTCCTGTCCTGCTGCACTGCTCAGCCTGCAGCAGTTTGCTCACAAAGCCATAGCCCAGCACCAGCCTCATTAACCCTGCCATGGCCCCAGAGCATGCTGCTATCAGATGAGACAGTGCAACATTTTCTGTGTGTGCAAGAGTTTGAAGTGGTTTTCTTAATCTGAAAACCAGCCAGATGATCAGCTGTTAGTTATGTGCTTGACAGCAGTGATAAAACACCTATAAAATAAGGTGTATCAATAATGGAGTCTAAATGGATTAGGGGAGGTATGTGAGCATTGAGCATCCCTCTGCTTATCCTTAATTGATTGCAAGGTATAATTTTAAATTGAGGGGAAAATCCAGCTAAAAATGTATTCATGGGAGGGAATCAGCACCAAGTGTCTGCTTGGTGTGCCTTGATTTTAATGTTTCTGGCTTTCATTTCATGAAGGGTTAGATGAGTGGATAAGCAACAGGAGTTATATGATAAGGTTGTCTGTGTTCTGCATTCACATTTGGGTGGCAATTCCAGATGAGAGAGCCCTGTGATTTGTCACACACATTGTCTGGCTTTCACAGACTGTTCTGAGACTGATTTAGCTGATTTTGGAAGAGGTGGAAATTAATGAACAGGTGCCAACAAACATGACTCCCCATGGAAATCTGAGTGGGGAAGGAGGATGGATCTCTGGCTCTGCCCCAAAGGATCAAGAGAATGGACAGGAGCAGGGATAGCTGGTGATGGGAGGTGGGACAGAAACCTGGAGCTCGTGGGAGTTTGACCCCATTCTCTAACAAGCCCTGTGGGATGGGGCAGCAATGGGGCATCTCCAGGACAGGCTCCTGCAGCAGGAGGGGTGTGAATGTCTGGGCCAGGCAGGTGTGGGCAGGAGTCTGAGCTTGGCTCTCCCTCCATTCCATGGGATCCAGCCCTGCCTATCCCTATCCCTATCCCTATCCCTATCCCTATCCCTATCCCTATCCCTATCCCTATCCCTATCCCTATCCCTATCCCTATCCCTATCCCTATCCCTATCCCTATCCCAGCTGTCTGTGCTCTATAAAATGAGACCTTTCCTGCCTCATACATCCCTGCTTCAGCACACCTTGAAACAGGAGAGAGAGTGATAAATTCAGCTCAGGCTGTTCCTTGGGAAGAATTACAGCTGTCTGAACAGCCATGCATGCAGGCTGGGTATTCTCCTCTCTACTTTGCCATTTTGAAGTGACATTTGCTTTATCCAAGCAGTCATATTAAAATCACACATCTCAGAAGCCCTTGTTTATTAGTCTATGCAGTAATTTTCAGACATTTTATTGTGGCTTTGACCGAGTCTTCTTTATATTGTTGAAACTTTATAAAAAAAAATATTAAAACAACAAAACAACCCCAATACCCAACCCACCAAAACCTGTTAAAATTCCTGATGACTTATATGCTGTACCAAGTATATAAACAGTCCTCTGTATTTCAGGGGTTTTTAATCTGTGACCTCCCCAGTATAAATCTCAATAGACAAATTTAGATCTCAACACAAAACCAAATTGCTTGCTGTTTATGAAATGCATATATTTGTGTTGTAAATGCAATCCAATAACACCACTATTGTCAGGATTGCTTTCTTTTTGCTTATTGAAATTACATGCACATTTAAAATAGATTTATAACTGCCTATTTCCATACCCAAGCAAAACCTGGCATTTCACTAGCTCTGCCTTTGATAGTCAAGACTTCTGTAGATGTTTTCATGATTTCTTTCTGGTTAGTGGAAGCAGGAGCTGTTTATTTTGATGGGTTTTATTTTTTTGCATCTCCAGCGAAAATTGCATCTACCCAGTTATGTCAGTGCCATAGTTTTGATTTATTAAAAACACATGTAGTTTGAATGGAACCTTGTACAGATAGATTAATGGAAACTTTTATTTATTTTTAATATTCTTATAGCAAGTAGAATCTAACTCCAGGTTTAATTTTGCTTCCAAAACTGAATTTATTGCATTGAATCCCTGTGACTTTGCTGGCACCTGTGCTGTCACTCCTTAGTGGAAGTGGGGAGTATGTCCTGGTGTGACAGCTCTTGCAGGGTGCCCCTCTCAGGGTCCTGCTGCTCACCCCTGGCTCTTCTGGGTGCTGCTGTTTGTCACAGTGGGGACCAAACTTGCTTAAATTCTGCAGAAATTCAGCTCAGCCCGAGACTGACTTGACAAACCTTTATTCATCTGTGACAGAGAGCAAACATAACCCCAGGGACTTGGGATCAAGCAGATGGAAAGGAGTTTAACCCCAAAACACTTCCAGCTAGGGTTCTTCTTTAAACAGCATAATCCTCTTATGCCTCCACCTCTTTCTTATCTCAGTGGTTGAATATTTTGTTTGCAAATCTTGCGTGAGGGCTTCATTTATGTTGCACACTCTGTGTTCAGTGCATGCTGTGTGTCTGTCCACGCTGGGGTTGTGTCCTTCCCAGGCTGCATTCCTCATCCCTGCAACATCACAGAGCCTTGGGCAGACCTTGGTTTGTCCTTGCACAGCTCCCTCTGCTTTTTCTTGCTCAGCAGGCCCAGGGAGAGTTTGGACAACACTCTCAGGCACACGGTGATGTTCTTGGGGCTGTCCCAGGGCCAGGAGTTGGACTTGATGATCCTGTGGTCCCTTCCAGCTCAGGGATGATTTTATGATTAGAGTTTATTCTTAAGACCTTCACGTTCTCACCTGTGCCAGAATTCACCCAAAGAAGAGATTGGGGCTTTTTTCTTCCTTGTTTCCAATAACCTGTTTGCAGTATGTTCTTCTTGGTGTGCACAAGTCTTTTTGGGGTCGAGGGCTCACAGGTTCATCCAGCATCAGCTGGAATAAATAAATAACTGCTTTGTGCAATCCAACCAAATGGAGGGGATAGGATGTTCTGGCAGAACTGAGCCTGTATCTGTAAATTACCTTGCAAACCACATCTGAAAGGTGCTAAAGAAGCACCCTACAGGGATTACTAAAGCATAGAAATAAAATGAAATTTTGGATGCTAAATAACTAAACAAAACCCAAAGACAGATATTAAAGCCATTGTGGAAGGGCTATAAATCAGTTGCAGGCAATAGGTTGGAACAGAGTGTGGAAGTGCTGGAAACACATCTGTCATCAGGGAAGCTGCAGAGTCTTGTTTCCTGGCTGCACAGGGAGAAGCTTTGATCACAGCTCCCACTGAAGCACTAATTTCTTAAAAGCTGACTTAAAAGCCAACATAAAGTTTAAAAAAAGAATGGGAGTTTATTACTTTGAAATCTTGTTTTAAATGTTGGTTTTCTTTCTTTCTTAGTAACATGCATTTTAATAAAAGTAACTTATGGCCCCTATGATTTTGATTCTGTAAGTTGATTTCATCCTTTTCTTCTTGCTTACCTGTCAACCTCATTTCATCAACTCTTTAATGTAATATTTCTTTCATTAGTGAGTAGTGACTAACACTGGTGAACTGGAACTGCTGGGGTTGGTTTACATAGTGCTGTAAATCAGGTCAAAACAGTACTTGGACACATAAAAGAAATTCTGCTTGTCAGGTGGGTATTTACCCTGATGCTTTAATTCAGGTCAGTGGTAAGCTTTTAAGGTAATCTCTCATTCACTGCACTGGGGTTCTTGGAGTGCACAAAGGGGATTTCTACAGCATGAAATGAAGTCAGAAGAGACACTCCAAGAATTCACCTAATCTGTCTGCTAATGGACACTTAGCCCACTTAAACCCAGCCTGGGCTAGTCTGAAATAGCTGTCCCCAAAATTCAGGGCCCACAGCTGTTGGTTCAGTTGCTGCTCTTGGCTTGGTGGTGAGCATCAGGCTGGGAAAGAGCAACCTGGTGGGTTAGCTAAGCTAGAAACACATGAAACAAAGTGAAAAACCACTTGCATTCATTAGGGTCTGTTCACCCAGAGTTTGAATGTTGGTTGGCTCTGATAGTGTGTTGGGATAAGGAAACGAATGTTTGAAATAGTGACCTCCTCCTCAGTAGAAAAATGGAATAACCAGAGATGCTCTGTGGAAAAGGGCAGTGATGTACAATGGTGTTAAACAAAACTGCTTGAATTGGTCCTTGGAGGTCAGGAAGGGTTTAAGGGAAAAACCAACCCTGTGTGGGCTGGGTTTGTGTCCAGCACATTTAGAGTTGGCTGTGGGGTCCGTGTTTTGCTTTTTGTTTTACCATCCTCAAATGAGAAATGATGACAGGTATTAGGATCTATTGTTCTGAACTGAGATTTCTAAATCTGCAGGAGGAATTATCCCCTTGATGTTGTCTCAGACTCAGGACAGTACATTCTGGCTGATGTATTAAATGTTTCATCTCTTATCAGGATGTCACATCTACTGCAGCAAGCACATATCTTCTGGGTTTGAGTCCTTGTGAATCCCTGATAATGCTACAAGGGAATAAGTGCAGGAGAACCTGTGTTAAGTGACATCTCATTTCTGCCTTTCACTTAGTTAAAGCCAATAATAAGGCTGAAAAAGGAACAGATGTAAGCTCAGATATGCTGTGTAAGTACTTTCAGTGCTTATTCAGTGGTGCCAGGTGTGTGAATATGGGAAAACTCTGGGAGATGTGAATAATACCCATGCAGGTCAGCTGCTATCATATCCTGATATCAGATCTCCAGAACAGCACTGGGAGAACAAGGATAGAGCTTTTCTATCCTTGAAGACTTCAGAATTTCAGTCTTCCAGTGCTGATGCACCATTGGCATTAAAGGGTTTAGAATTTCTTTGTTGTATGTGAAAAGTAGAAAAAACCCATCCAAACTCCCAGAGACTCAGAGCCTCCTCCCATTTCAGTCTCAACTGACTGTTGGGATAACAGAATTTATCTAGACACAATTACTAATGTGAAAAGATTGTACCACTCAAAATACAGATCCATGCCTCAGAACCAGAATTGCTTCCCACATCTTCCATTAGATGTTTCAGTGCTTTAAATACAGGCTGGGAGGAGAAATGCATGAAATTTTATTTGTGGAGTCTTTTTATTTAAACTTGAATAAGAAAGTCTAGGAAACATTGAGAAAGGGGAACTGCTTTTCCTCTGAAGATTAGAGGAACCAGCATTTTTTAAAGCAATCCATCTTGCCAGGCTGTAAAACCCCAGTGCCTTTCAATGGAAAGGACTGGAACTGACAGGGTTGTATTTTAGGATGTGCCATTCCAATAGTCTGCCTGCTGTTACAGAAGTACAGACATGACCAGTGCTGAATCTTGCCCTTCCTTTTTAAAGACAGCTGAGGAGTGAATTTTCTGGGGCATATCTGAAGAATCTAAAAATAGAGAGACTGCCACTCTATTACTCTCTGAAACATCAAATGCTCCTGGCCAGGAATTGCTCCTACAGAACCTTGGAATACAGAACCTTTGAAGGTTCCTTCTAACATGACCTATCCTAAATCCCAATTTAAAAAACCCAAAATCACTTGGTGACCCTGTCTCGGAGCCCCTTCCCTATCCCTGACAATTTTCCTTCTGCAGGTGTGGACATTAGAAACTACTGACTGTGGAGGAGCAAAATTTCTGTGCTAACCTGCTTCTGATATTCAGGATTTCCTCATTTATCGCAATTCTAGGTGAGATGTGCAGAACATCTGAACTCTGTGTTAGCAGATCTCTTGGATTGCTGAAAAGATGCTGAAACTCAGAATATATTGAGTTGGCTTTGCCCTGCTCCCCTGAGAACAGACACAAAGGCTGTGTTTCATGTGAAGAAGGCCCTTGCTCTGAGTTTGTCTTCAGGGTTTGCATTCCAGTTGGATTGCTGCTAAATAGTCCTTCCTTTTTTTGGGAGGGAGGCTTGTTGGTAAGTTTAGCAGTAGCTGTGTAAGCTTTATTTTTACTTAGCTGTGTTATTTTGTCCTTATGACTGTTGCAATCTCCTGCCATCTGGAGGCTTCTGGACCTGCTTCAATAAATCCTATTGGCTTTTCCTGTTGCTCTGAGGATTTTTGCAGAGGGAAGGGGAAGTGGATGGTTTATGCAGTGGATTCCAGGCTGCTGAAGGAGCCTTAGACATATTTCACTTGTTTGTTCTTAGGTAAAATTGTCATGGTAAGCTGCCACAGATACAGCCAAGGAAGAAATTGGTGACTTTTCTTAATTGACAAGCTGACACAATGTGAAGGAGAGCTGCTATTCCCCTTCCTGCTTTTCCACAGCAGAGCACTGCTGCTGACTTCTAGAACGTGTGTGCTCTTGGGTGGACCAAACTGCCAAGAACCAACCTTGAAAATACCAAGTGGTGCCTGCTGAGAATGTCACCTTCCAGGGGTACCACCACCAGACACTGCAGTGCAGGGAGGCTTCCAGGAGAACCTCTTGTGTGCTGTGGTCATGAGCTTCTGGAAAATTCTTGCAGCAGAGGCTTTTCTTGGAAAAGTCACCTCTTTCCACTTACACATTGCATGTGTGGCTTTTTAAAGTGCTTGCACTGTTCTTAGGAGTGCTTATTTATAAGTTTCTGTGCGAAGCCCCAGTGTTTTACACAGCAATTTTCTCTCCCAAGAGACTGTGAAATGACTCAGCCCAGCTGCCCTCTGTGATTCCAGCATCTGTATTAGGAGCTAGAGGATGTGTGTGATTCAGCATTTCATTTTACTTTTTGTTTTATAGACTTATTTTCACTTGTCACATTACTCATCCCTCCCCCTCTGTAAACACAGCACTGGGGTAGATTTCCTCAGACCAGTTTTTATTCTTTTTGCTCTTTTGCCCTGCTCATGGTGCTGCTCAAGTATTCTGCGGCCTTATGGTCACCTTTGGTCTGGCTGGCACATGGTCACTGTATCAGCAATTCTCAGTTTCCAAATTGCCATGTTTAATAATAGTGGGTTTGAGATTCAGCATTGTGAACTTTGACTGTTGCCTTGACCTCCTCATTTTCCTGGGAGGTTACTGGGAATGGCTGTATAATGTATACATTACATAACCATGCAGGTTACTGTGCCCTGCATGGGTCGCTGCTGGTGAGAGAGAGACGGTGAATCTTGTTTCTTGATCAGAAGGCTGGATTTATTGATATATGATATATAATACATTATAACTATACTAAATAGAATAAAGAGAGAGAAGTTGCTAAGCTGCTAGCTAAGAATAGAAAAAAAGAATCTATAACAAAGTTGTGTCCAGGGACTCGGTCCCCAGCTTGCACTTTGTGATTGGCCCTTAATTATGAACAAGAAGCATGAGCCAATCAAGGTGCATCCCATTACATTCCCCAGCAGCTGATAACAATTGTTTACATTTCCTTCTGAGGCCTCTGCCTTCCAGAAGACGCAGAAATCTGAAAGAAAGGATTTCTGTGAAAAAATGTCTGCGACAATAATGGGAGAATATATTAAAAGAAATGCAAGTGGCATTTATGACTCCTCTGACGAAGCTTCATTTGTAAATGCTGGTTAATGGGGATGTAGCTGCTGTCCAATGTGCTCTCAGTTAGCTGCTGCACTGCATGCCAAACAGATCTGTGCCTTTCCTGCTGCACTGCAAAATAACTCACATTTGCTCTCAGGAGTGAGAAACAAGCTGTCCTTACCCCTTTAGAGCAATAATCCATTCAGTATGCAGGTGGATTAGTTTGAGTGGCTGGGTTAAAGAAACCTTTTTGTAAGAAGAAATAACCCTACCAGGTACATAATTAGCTTCTGCTTTTGTTTTTAATGACTTTAACCCCAGGGTTTAGTCTTTTGGGCCTTTTTTTTTTTAAACATAGGTATTCCAGGCATTCTCTAAGTGCTCTTGCAACCCCCTGATGTGGTGCTGATGCCCTCTTAGACAGCCACAAGTGACACAGCTTCAGCTTCAGCAGGTCCACAAGAATGATAAACAGCAGCCTGGTGTACTGGTTCCTAATGGGAAATATTAACTGAATGGCAGTGATGTTCCACAGCTGATGGCAAGGCCAGATCCCAGATCTGGAGCTCTCTGCTCAGCTTTATCCTTCTCTTTGGAGCACTTAATCATCTAATTGAGCTCTTGTTTATTGTTTGAAAAAGCTACATTTTGCACAACTTTGAGACGATTTCAGAAATCTTATAAGGAGCATCAGATTTGTGCCACCTTATATTTGGACCTCAAATATTACTTGAACATGTCCCCTTTTTTTTCAGTGGCAGAAAAGCAGGTGATTGCAGAATTGAGCACCCCATGAAGATCTGTCTTCCATCAGTCTGTAAGTTAAGATCATCCTCTCTTGCTTTCCCAGCACCTGCACATGACAAGCAAAGGGACCCCAATCCCTTTGTCCTTTGCGTGTTCATGATCATCTGAGATCATCTGCAAACAGGTTTCACTGCACGTGTAGGGCCAGAGAATCAATAATTAATCACAACTCAGGAGACACCTGCCAATGATCTATTTATAAATTTAGTGAAATTCTTGGGGATAAAAGAGCTTTATACATGCAAATATTCACTTTTCTTCTAAGTGTGGTAGAGCTTTTTCCACCTCAAAGGATGAAAATCTGGGAGTGTTGGTGGAATTGAGCCCATCTTTTAATGATCCTCTCAGCAGAGCTGCCAGGCTGACATTTGATTATCTCTGAGCAGCCTTGTGCCACGTTACCCCCTCTCCCAAATGGATTGCTTACCCATGCCTTTAGCAACACCCTGGCTGAATTAATTCAATGTCCCTGGAGTGCTTCCAGCAGAGACAATTCAAAAACTTCCCTTCCAGGGTTTTAGCTCAGGATTTTAACTGGCGTGTTGTGTTGTGCTCTTCCTGGGGTATGTTGTAGTGGTATTTGTGTCCTGGGCTGCACCCAAAGGGTGTGGAAAGGGAAAGGGCTCTGCCCCTCCACTCTGCTCTGGTGAGAGCCTGCTTGGAGTGTTCCATCCACCTCTGGGTGCACACAGTTCACACAATGACTGGGTTGGAAGAGACCTCCAAGATCATTGAGTCCAACCCAGCCCCAGCACCCCAACTCACTCCTGGCACCCAGTGCCACATCCAGGCTTTGTTAAACACACCCAGGGATGGGGACTCCACACCTCCCTGGGCAGCCATTCCAGAGCTTTATCACCTTTCTGTGAAAAACTTCCTAATATCCAACCTCTGTTTCCCTTGGTGCAGCTTGAGACTGTGCCCTCTGGTTCTGCAGCTTGGTTTCTGGGCTGATTTTTTAAAGGTGGAGCAGCATTTCCATCTTCAAAATGTTGATCCCACCCTGTCCCTGGCTCTGGAAGCCATGGCTGGCTGTTACTGGTGCTGCACAAATACTGGGTATGGCTGTGGCTGGCCTAAACTCTTGCTTGCATCCAGGTAACTTCAGTGATCTCTTTGTTATTACTCTCCTAAGCTCTGTCTCTGCCTATAATTAATATGACCTGAAGGCAGTGCACCTGTTGGGAAAACCTTCATTGTTTCACAAAGAGAGAGCCAGGAAAACAGCTTCTCCTCAGAACACATTTCCCCTCAAGAAGGCTGGGATTAGATCCAGCTTTCAAACTTTATGGATAATGCTCCTGTCTGATTTGTCATTTGTATCTCTGCCATTTCTATTGGCAGAGCATCAGGTCTGAAAGAGCCTCTGACCCAATAAATGCATGAATTATTTAAGATGTGAGCTAATTTTCTTCAGGCATTGTAATAGATCAAAACATGATAGCAGCACAGAGGACTGTTTTCTGGAATTCCATTCAAGTATCCTTTAAACATTTTAAATATATTTGCATTATGGTCGATTAAAAGAAGCTGAAACAATGCTAATAGTGGATTTTTTATTACTAATGCTTTTAAAGTTCCTAGATTTGTGCTTTATGCTTGAGGGTAAAGCCCCACCTCTAGCTAATGAGAGCTAAGAAGAAGCTTCCCTGTGGGCAGATTACTCCATAAGTGCTGCAGGGCTGCTGGCTTGTCTCCCCAGCTCAGGAAGGGCCAACATCCTGCCAAAGTCTCCTGCAAGCCCTTCCCTCAGGGCATTGTTTATTAATTCAGACAGAAACCTCTGAGAATGAGGCAGAGCAAAGCTGCTCCTTGAACACCACAGCCTTTGTGGCATGCCCTCTGCTTTATCTCCTCTGCAGCTGTAGGGGAAAGCTCTTTAGTGTGTGTTCATCTCAGCCTCTCCAGGTTTTATTTCAGCACCAACCATTCCCTTTCCATCTGGATCTCCAAACTGCAGGGCTGGTCTTGGCTGAAGTGGGCAGGATTCTGGACAGACAGCCCCTCCATATGGGCTAAATCACCAATTTCAGTGCTTCTTTTTTAATTATCAGCCATAATAATGAAATGAAGACAACAATGTGGGCATGGAATTGCTTCAGAGATGCTCCAGCACAAGGAGGGATGTCCTGTGTACCCAAAGCCTTGCTCAGAGCCATTGTCACCCGTGGCTGTGACAAATGCACTTGGTGGCCCAGCACTCCATGCCATGGGAGCAGCGTGGCTGCCCTTCCAACCCACAAATGCAATGCCTAGAAACCTGTTTTCCTACCATTTTTTGAATGCATTGTTTGACATGCAGCTTGTCTCCAGCTAGGCTTCACATTTATAACAGCTGCTCATTTCTAAAACTATAAAGGAAAAGAGTGCATTCTAATTTAATTAAATAAATAATTTAAATTTTTATAAGGGCTGCTTCAAATCTCTAACTAAAAAATCTTTGCAGACTGCATGTTATTTAGTTTCAACACAAAGGGGACATTAAATATTTTTTTCTATTTTTTTTATTTTGGAAAACTTAAAAAAATCAGTAATTGGCTCTTTAATAGAGCTGAAACTATTGATTTTTAACTGGATTTCAAAGCATGTTTGAATACAGAGAGTGATTCAAAAATTGTTGTGAGCAGCAGTTTTAGTAGCTGCCATAGCAACAAGTAGAGTACCCAAGCCCTTGCTCCCCTTTGGGGGCTGGAAATTCCTGGAAAGGACAAGATCTACAGACATTTCGAGTGACTTTTGCAAAAACAACTTGCACTGGGACAATCCCTGGGAGGGCAATCCCAATTTTAACCTGGAAATCAGGGAGACATCAGGCATCCAGAGATGGCAGAACTTACTGAGAATAGCAGGGAAACTTGGAAAAATTAAATGTTATATGGGTTTTAATGCAATTTGTGTCATTTTCATGGAACTATCTGCATAATTTCTTGTATTTTCTAGTTTAGTTTTAATCTCTTTTATCTGTATGTTCTTGTCTCTTCTGTCTGTGCATTTTGGAAGCCTTCATCTCCATTCTGCCACCTGTGCCAAGAATTCAGGAGTTTTATCTTATTACTGCTGTCACTGCTGTGTTGCTCTGCCCTGACAATAATGCAGGAAGGAGCGAGGGCAGAGCTCTGAACAAGCTGCACATTTGGAAAAGAGGAGAGTTTGGGATGTTCTGCTGCTTCTGGGACCTCTGAACTTCTTCGGGCTCCTGGAAGCCAAACAGAGCTGAATGTCAGAGCTGTCCTTATCTTAACAATAAGCCAAATCAGAACTCGAGATCTTAATTAACATTTCTACATTTCTAGTTACTTTTGTGAGCACAATAGAGCTGATTATTACTGAAAGCCTCCTCAAAGAAGTTAAATTAATCTGATAAATCAATGTGGCCAATGCAGATAAGTCTGGTGGAGCATTTTTAAGCTACACCAGGATCTGTCAAAAAGAGTAATGAATGTACCAGATTTTCAAAAGTACACATTTTGGAGGCAGGGAGGAGTAAGATTAATGACACACACCAACTTCATTAACTTGCATGCTGGGTAACATGAGGCTGCGAATATGAAATCAAACTGGGTCTGCAGAAACAACTTGAAGACAATAATGGAGAATGCAGAAACTGCTGTGAGTGACAACTCCAGAAGCAGATGGTAGAGAAGGGGAAGGGATGTATGGGAGCAATGGAGTGACATTGGTGCTCCTTCAGATGTATCCAGCAGCATAATAACAACAACAACAACAACAACAACAACAACAACAACAACAACAACAACAATAGCCTTGCTGTGAATGAAATTCCCTCCCCTGTCTCATTCAAGCATGTTGAAGATCACTTGGTAGTAAATTCATCATAAACTGAGGAATTGCAAAGGCCTCAGCCTGTGGCTAATGCAGGAGGTGACAAAGTGAGCCAGCAGCTCTGCTTCATGCTTGTAGCAAGCACTGCAGTTTCCAGGGAAGGTTTTACCCCTTTAGGGGAAAACTTGGCATCTTATTCTTGTTGAGGATCATCTTTTCACCGTGCCAGGACTCTGCTGATAGGCGGTTTTGGATGCCAGTGATACAGGAGTGGAAATGTGAGATAGAGTAGCTGTGTTTATCAGAGAGTGGAAGTGATGAGTTCTCACTGATAAAAAAGACATTATTTCTCTTTCTTATGTATGAAGCCACAGAAGCAAAGAGAGGAGGGTTATGTACATAGAAGTGTCAAAAAAATCCCCAAAAGAGCCTAGCCTGAAATTAAGAGGGAGAAAAAGGGTATACCTAGAGCCAAGGAAAAAAAAGGGAAATTGCGAGGTATTAGAGGAAAGCTGGAGTTGCCCTCCCAACAAGCTCTGACTTGGGGGTTGCATCCCTGACCTCCACTAGCATCAAATGTCAGGCCAGAGTGGCCTTTTCAATATTCTCATAAGCCTTTCTGACATTAAAGGATGGCAGATAGGCTGGAAGGGACCTAAATTAACACAGGAGGTGCCATTTGCTCACAGAGTGCTGGCCCTGTGCATCATTTGGGGCACCATTCCAGATTCCCCCTGCTGCACCACACATCTCTCAGCTCCTGCCCACAGCTGCCTCCTCCTCCATGGCCTGCAGGAGTGGTTGTTGATTTATAACAGATAAATTTAGTAGATTTGAATATTTGTTCAGTTTTTATTCATGGTTCATTTTGTGACCCCACAGACTCCCAGCTTCCAGCTGAACTTGGAGCAGGGAGTATCAGAAATCTCACAAGGGTCTCAAGACAACCAAAGCATTTGTGTTTGGATTAACATCCACATAAACCTTTGGGAAGACAGCTCTCACTGTTCCCTTAGGACCCAACCAACTATGCCTGCTATCTTTGTGGAATATTCTGGTAATTTAGGATAATAAAAAATATTTCAGAGGAACCTCAGGACCTTTGGCACAGAGCAATCCTCAGACTTGGATCTGAATGAGAAGAAATTGCATCCTCTGTAAGGTGTACTCATATTTCTCTCTCTAGAGTTAGGGGACAGGGAATGAGAACAGGTAACTTGTTTACAAGGTTTTCTTCTCTTTCAACTCTCTGAGCAATTTATGTCACCTTCTTTCATGGGAGATGCTGAGGCAGACTTGCCAGCTCGAGTTAAAAGATAAAATAAAACAGATGAAGGGGGTGGAGGGAGGAAAGTGTTCCAGGGTTATTTTTTTTTTCAGTTCTGTACAATGATACAAAAAGTGGGTTATGAACTAAAATATTGAATCACAATTCTTCAGGCAGTTTTATACTTAAATCATAGTCTTGTCAAGTCTGTGTTTGATATGGTTTAATTAATGCTTCCCTTATGTTGTGTTTGATTTTGATGTGTGTGTGATGGATTCCCACAACCTCAGGTGATCAAACCCAGGCATTTGTCAGTGTCAGAGCCCGCGCTGAAGCCTCGGTCGGCTCCGTGCACAGCCTGGATGGGGAAGGTGGCAGTGGGTTATTAGAGGGACATGAAGCAGCTATTAAGAAATCACCTGCAGTAAATGAAGCCAATCCTGTTTTCATTAGGCAGCACAGAAACCGGGATCAAATGAGTTTGGCAAGGGAAGTCAAACTGAGTATGACGTGCCCCGCAACGGCAGAGGGCTCTTCACAGCCTGTAGCTTTGCATTTGTTAGCAAGGTTTGCTCACTCTTCCAGTGCAAAACCCTCATTTTCAGCAATCACCAGCTGAAGGTCCTCGTTTTTAGTGAGACAATGTTTGCAAACACCTTTATTATTTGAGACAATCCAAAAGGAGGGAAGGGAGACGGAGCATGTAATTGTTCTCTTAGGGCTGGTGGTGGGATGCTGTTTGCTGCACAGGTAGTTAGGAAGGAAGCTCAGAAGTCTTGTGGTTGGGATTTGCTCACAGATGGAACTGGCAGTGACAGCAGAGCCTGGGATCAGCTTGAGCCAGCAATGGCTCTTTTTCTCTTTCTGTTTCCCTGGGTAACCTCCTCAATCACTCGGGATGCACCATGGTATGTCACCTTCCGCTCCTGGCTCGCTCCTTGTGATGTTTCAAGCACCCTCAATGCTCTTAATTTCCTTAAGTGTTAAGGAAAGTAATACCTGGTATCTGTAAGGCAGTGCTTGAAGGGATAAAGTGCTTTGATAAGCTCTTAATTATAAGGATTCTTATAATTTGTTGACTTCCCTTCCCAGCAATAGTGGGACATTTCTACCACGAGGCCTTCTCAGCACTGTCATTTGACATAATTCTGCTGATTTCATTAACTTTCACTGATTTTTTTTTTTTTTTTTGCCAGTCGATCACAATGATTGATTGACTAGGAAAATAGGTTTTATCATCCTTAGTCTCCAAATTGAATAGTTGTAGCAGTTGGATTAGGTTAATCCTGGCAGTATCCTCCTTTGGCTGATTTCCACTGCTGAACGCAGCCGCCCCTTCTGTCCCCCTCTGCTCCCCTGTGAATTAGGGGATTAAGAGAAGAGGTGCTTTAGCTTAGCCCTTGATTGACACGTGGTTATGCAAATTATGAAGGAAACCCTGAGATTCCTGCAATCTAGCTGGAATATTGGAGACGTCTTCAAGGTGAGAGTGTAACAAAACCAGCAGCACTCAGTGAAAGCAAGGCCCACTTACAGGAAATTCATGATCTTGAGCCCATTTTCAACTCCTGAAATCTTTGTAACCTTGAGATCCGTGTGCCCCCTGAGCAGCTGGGGGGAAAGGAGTGTGTTTTGAACAGGCAGGAGGCAGTAACTTGTGTGATGTGTCTGAATGTTAGATAAACTCTCTCATTTCCACACAGACATGGGAGGTGAAAGACAGAACAAAATGGCTCTGTCGTCTACCACGGGCTGCAAGGGAGGCTCACTGTGTGATTAAATAATGAATAAAATAGCATTGCAAATGATAATGTTATATTGTAAATAATTCCATTTGTTTACCCTACTGTGGCATTGAAGTTCATCTCCCTTGGAGACTTCTCTGACTTTTGATGCTGTTTTGCTTTGCATATGCTTGATTCTTTTTTTTTTTCCCTTACTTTCCACAAAACCTTCATAAAGGTTCTGGAACTGACAGGACTAAGTGAATAATTCACAGCAAACAGTTTTTTTTATGAATTTAGCATCTTTATTTCTGTAAAAAATAGCCCTACACACATTCTGTATGTTTTGCACTAATTTATTGTTAAATCAGTTTTAAGTATGAATTCCCCTCAAACCACTATCAATCCTTCTATTTTTATGAATAGAATATAAACTCTACTCTGGAAATAGCTGGGTTTAGAAATGAGTTTATTTGTGACTGGAGAAATGTGTATTGCTTTTGTTTCCTGCATGGATGGCTACAGTATTGCTACTGGTACAAATATGTCCCAACATAATATTTGGCAATGTGAATCTCAATTTTTAAGTTCATTTTTAAAATTCATATTTAAACTACTCAAGTTTGATCTCTCAAATGCTTTAGAAAGCAAACACAAGGCAATCAAAACACATCTATGTTTTTCTCTAGAGAAATCATATGAAGGAATATATTTTAAGGAAGAAATAGTGCAATTACTATTAATATTATTAGCTTGACTTCTACCTTGGACAGCAGTATTTTTTATTTTGAGGTGACTGCTGCATAAAAATACAAAATTATTCTTTCAGTGGATGAAGGATGTGGGCATGTATATTGTGGTTTTAGATTCAGACTAACATTTACCCCTGAATATTAATTCAAAGATTGGAATTAAGTGCATGTAGTGGATGTTCAGTGATGCAATGCATTTTAGTGGAAGTATCTCAGAAATCCCTTTTAACTTACTGTAGGTACCTCTCCCTTCACCTGTCTGACAAAACTGGGGAAATGACACCTGAATGAAGTTCCATGAGATCCATGGATGGGAAGTGCTGAAGTGAAAACTTTGCAGTATAAAATTCTGACATTTATCTCTGCATAGACACTCGTGGTATTCCTGGGCATGTATTTGATTAAGTACTGCTTAGTCACTAAAACAGAGACCTGAGGTTTCCGTTTTGTTTTTTTTGGGGTTTTTTTTAGGTGCCACCAGAAGATCGTATCCTACCTGAGAAAGCCAGGAGTTTCCTAAAGTCATAAAAAAAGAAGGGAAAAAAAATCCCCAAGCAGAGATGAAGGATGATGACAAGACAAATCAAACCTCTCTTTCGGGCAGAGGCAAAAGTCTGTGAGATGCTTGCATTGATCCTCACTTGGAAGTTCTGTGTTTGGAAGTTTTGAAATTTTGGGGGAAGTTTTAAAGGTTTGGAAGTTTTGAAGGTTTGGAAGTACACCAGTGAAGGTGGGTTTGGTTTCCTCACAGGAATTTTGGGTTGAGTAGATGCTGCAGAGCTGAGCTGCTCTCAGACACATCTGATGGGGCTTTGAGCAACCCAGCCTAGGGAGAGACATCCCTGCCCATAGCCTGGGGTGGAATGAGGACATGTCCAAGGTCCCTTCCAACCCAAACCATTCTGGAGCTCTGTGATTCTGTGAAGCTGTGTACTTCCTTCAGCTCAGATGCCTTTGGAATTCCTGGCTCGGGAGCCCTTGGCATGGCGTGGCAGGCGGTGTTTTGTTTCCAAGCCCAGAAGGATGAGACTTGGGTAAAGAGCTGCTAATTTGCTCTGCTTTGAGTACACAAGCTGAAGCCTCCACATGCACAGAGACCTCAGTATCAACGTCAAGATGTGAAGGTACAAGTCGTTTCTCCTTCGTGCTCCATTCCTGTATGAAACTTTCTGAGTAACAATTAGAGGAGGGCTCTGAGATGAGCTGAGTAATGGTGAAACAAAGGCACCCGCAGCGTGCTGCCTGCTCCCCTGTTGTCTTAGGGCAGCGTCTGCTGTAGCTGCTGGGAACTGTGGCAGGGAAATCTCCTCCTCATTTCCATTTCAAACCCTGCCTGCTCTGAGATGAGGATAATCAGTCCCTCACTGCAGTTGTGCACTGCAGCATCTTCGCCTCCTGCTCCCTCTCCCGGGGCTCGCTCCTTTGCTGGCCCAGCTGTTTGTGGCTCTCTGCTCCCCAGCTGACTCCGAGGCTCTGGAGCTCTCCAGCGTGCTCACATTCACGGCCACTCATGTGGCTTTTCTGCTCACACATCTGCGCTTAAGGAATGGAAATTAATGTCACTTGCATAGAGATTTCTTTCAGTGATCTTTTGCAAACATTCCCCATACTGTATCTCTTTGTTTGGATGGGATTGCAGAGGAGGATTTGTACATCCATGCTCTTGTGCATCATCAATGCCCTTTCTAGGAGAGCTGAGAGCATTCCCAAAGCTCAGGGAGTCAATTGTACCAACAGCAAGCTCTTCAACCCAACTGGCTGTCCTGTCTAAACTTTGCTAAAAGCAGGGAGGAATCTGTACTGGAGTTGGAAGTAAACCCCCATCTCTCACATCCCACTTGGCATTGGGATCACAAGCCCAGAATTGCAACTTTATTCACTATTATGTGAACCTGGCAGATCTACCAAACTCTGCTCTCCAAATTAGGAAGGAAACTATTAGGGTCTAGACATCAGAGACACCATAACTTAACATCAGAAAGATGCAGGGCCTGAGATTTGACATGTATTTTTGCCAAGAGTTGTATCCCTCACAGGGATGTGATGGGTGGGAGCAGACTACAAGTTCAGTGCTGTCTTAGAGGTCTGGGTCCTCTTGCCATCCTCACCCAAACCCCAGGGAAGAATGTGAATGGAAGAAACTCAGTGTTAGAAGGGCAGGCAGGGTACATCTCAATCACATAATCAATAGGATATTTGACAGCTTTATTCATCTTTTATCACCCACAAGTTAAGGGTAGCAAAATGTCCGAGGCAGCCATTACCAAGCAGCTCAGGGTTTGCATGGAAGGAGCCCATTAAGCAGGAAGAGCTGTTACTCCTGCAATAAATACGCGACACAGGAGAGCAGGTAAGAGATTGGGGCCAGAAAAAGTGGTTTAGTCAAATGTGTCGGGTCACAGTGACAAAAGGTTAATAGTCTGTCACATGGCACATGCCCACAGCCACCGAGTTTTGCAACTATTAACACCTCCCTCTGTCACGAGGTACAATAACCAGAGATGCCTTAATGATCTTACATATGAAGGAATATGTAAAGCGGCTTAAGTCTCATTCTCTAGCTATTACAAGCTTGATCTCCTAGAATTAGACAGAAACTTTAATCGCTGTCTCACTGCTGTGCTTTGCGAGCTCACACGTGAATTTCTTCCTTGCCAGGGATTAACACTGCTGTTTGATGACATCCCATTGAAAGAGTGGACAAGGAAGAGCAAGAAATAGATCTGTGTATACATTACGCAGACTGTAATTCTCCTTCCTGAGCACTGCCCCGCAGGCCAGGCACCTATTGACAGAGCTGGCTTAGGTCAGAGCTTGCCAGAGAAACACTTAACATCCATCTGAGAACAGCAAGGCAAGCTGCATCTACCGTGGCTATAAGCTGTCACTCAAAAGTATTTCTGCCTTCAAAGTCCATTTTCAAGCATCAGGAGCAGACACCTTCCTGCACAGGCGAGACGACAGCCAGGAAGGAAGCTCTGTGGGATAGCCAGGCAGGATCCCAAGGAGGAGCAGGCAGCATGGGCTGGGCCCAGAACGCCTCTTGGTGCCTTCAGTGATGTGAAGCACCAACCTGCGCTGCCCAGCGCACCTCATGCCCCAGGTGCCGCCTGGTGTCTCATCACGGCCGGGCGGGGATGCCGCGGGCCCAGGTGTGCCGGTTCCCAGGGGCAGCCGGTGCCCGCAGCCCCCCGGCCGTGAGGCGATGGCCCCGCCGCGGCCGCCCCGGCGCTGGAAGGGCTCCCTCAGCTCCGGCCGCAGCAGGGACGGGCACCAGGCCGAGCCGGACCGGGCCATGGTGAGAGGTGCTGCCGGGGCCGGTGGGCTTCCAGCGGGAGGGCAGCGGGTTGGGAGCCGCGTCCCCTCAGAGCGGGAAGGAGAAGGAGTCCGGGGCTGGAGCTGCGGAGGGGGCCCGGAGCTCCGGAGGGGGGTCCCCGCCGGGCGCCGCCCCCTGCCCGCGGCCCGGGCGGGGCGGGGGCTCCCTCTCGCCGCTATTGGGGGGATGCGGTAGCGCGGGGGCTGCGGGGGAACCGGCGCTGCCGCCGCGGGCCCGGAGCCGCCTCCGCCCGCGCAGGCTCCGCAGCCAGCGAGGCACCGGGGCGCGCATCCCCGAGGAGGAGGAGGAGGAGGAGGATGGTGATGAGGATGAGCACGAGCGGGGCGCTGCGGGGAGCGGCGCCGGCTGCAGGTAGGAGGAGGCGCGGGGAACCGCGGGGCTGCGCGGGGGGAGCCGCCCGCAGCCGCCCCATTGCCGGTGCCGCCGTGCGCGGAGCGGGTCCCGGCGCCCCCGGAGCCCGGCGGAGTTGAGCGCAAAGTTTTTCCGCCGGGAGGGAGGCGCTGGCGCGGCGGAGCCCGCGAGGAGGCGGGGAGGGATGCTCGGGCAGCGCGGTGCCGCCTCGCCTGCTGCCGGGCAGCGCTGCGCGGCCGGGACGTGCGAGCGGGGATGCGAGCGGCGGCTCGGCCGCAGGAGCCGCGCTGCCTCGGGGCCGGGCGCGGGGATTTAACACTTCCACAGCCGGGCACCCGCAACTTAGAGCCCTAGTGAGCATCGCCGAGCCGGGAACGAACGTGAGACACCGCTTCCTTTCTATCTCTGTGTGTGTGTGTGTGTGTCTGTGTGTGTGAGACTCTCGAGCAGGGTTTTCTCGCCATCCACCTCTGCGTGCCAGCCGGGAAGGGGCAACTTGAACCAGCTGTCCCCTCTTGGTTTTATATTTACAGCCTGAATAAATATTTTGCTGCCCTTCTACCTTTTTCTCGACGCCTTCTTGTAGTGTAGATGATTAATCTGGGAGGTTAGTGGCCAATGAGGCATAACCGTGTAGAAAAATAATTATGTGAGGATATATGGGGTTTGACTAGTGATGTGATACAGAATACACCCAGATCTTGGTAGCTGCTTCCCAATGTGTGCAAATTCAGTGTGTTCTTGATTTTGAATGGAAACAAAAGTGTAATGACAAATATGTTGCTTCTAGGGGAAGACTGTTATTTTCCTTGCCAGTGAAACGTGTAGCAGCTTCAAAGTAAAATGTGCATGTCTGGGGATATAGAGAGGGGTTGTCTTTTTCTGGTCAGTCACTAAATGTTTTTCTCCCTTTAAATATGGTCTTTCTAGTGGTACTGGTTGCTTTGAATGTTTGGTTTGCAGAATGAATTTCATTTCAGTGCCCTCGGAGTCTCGAGAGAAGAAGTGCACTGCTGTGTCTTCTGAGGCTGGTTGTTTTAACTGATCTTGTTAAATAATGCTATTATTAAACGATAGCAAATTGAAGCAAATGTGTTTTTCATTGCCCACAAGTTGTGTTTCTGAGCTAAATTCCTTTTTATGGCTGGAGAGGCTCTTGCACTGCAGTATTACAATACAGCCATATTAAAAAGGTCCTTGGAGCAAATAACCCTCTAATGCTGCAGCTATGTTTTCAGTAGACTTCAGTAGTTCTGTGGGAAGTGATTATGTTGCATTTAAAGAATCTGGCTTTTTTAAATTGTGGTGTTAAACTGCTTGTAGACGTTCATGTGAGTGGTAAATCTAAACCTGAAATGTAAAGAAGCAAAGCTCCAAACCCAAGGCTTTATTTGTGATGAATTTATTTTAGCAACAGGTTTTTCTGTTTTTTTGGTGATTTCTTTTCCCCTTTCCTTCTCCCTTCAATTGGCAGAGAGGTGTCCAGCTTCAATGCCTTTCCTTACCCAAGCAGGGTGCAGTGGTAGATGATTCCATCATTCTCCTCTGTGTATGGTTTACTCTGTCTCTGGTGCTGCAAGGGATGAAGGCAAGTCAGAGTAGAGATAAAAGGGAAAGAAATTCCTGAGGTTGATGGTGTTGGCAAATTGATGCATCAAGGTTTGCTCTGAGGAACCCCACTAGGTTTTGGATGGTTTCTTTGGGATGTCATGCTGAAAGCACAGGTCAGCACCTATCCTTCAGTGAGTTCACACCAAATTCTCTGTGTGTGCTTGGCAGGTGTGAAAGGCACACATGGAGCTAAGCTTCTAATGTCAATATTTGTTGCTAAAAGATTAATTTTGAGCAGAAGACAAGCAGTTTGGTTACTTCTCTTTAACTACAGCTCTTCATTACTGGCTTTTGTTTGCTCTAGTAAACAAACATATAGCTCTTGAAATTGAATTAAGTGTATAAACTGCTTGAACCAGAGAGGGGAGACAGACTAATAAATAAAGAATTAAGCTATTGGGCCACTGACTGGCTGATTACAGCTTTGGCCTGATCACTTGAGCAGTGCTCCAAGCAAGCTCTCCATGCCCAGCATTCCCCCTTTTTTCTGGGTTGGAGGATGGGAATGCTGGGGGTGACTGTGGGGTGATGTCTGCTTGACTGACAGACACTTATAGCAGAGTGGCACTCACTGCTCTGTAATTTTGCCTCTGTAATGATTTTCTCCAGAGAGCTGACAGAGAATTAAAATGTTTATGATCAGGTTTTCAGAAGGGTTCCTCAAGATGCAGAGAGGAGGGTAGGGATCCATCCATTTTTAGATCTCACTAATCCCAAGCTTCTGTAGTTCCTGTGGTCATGCTAAATTTTATTGATTGTCATGGCAGTGGCTGTTTCAGAGCACAGGAGTGGAAACATTTCCACTCCACATAGGGTAATCCTAAAAAGAAATCAAAGTGGGAAGGAAGGAGTGGCTGAAAGAGACATCTCACTCCAGTCTTTTCTTCAGATTGTTTGTGAAACCAAGGCAATAGATAAACAGCTGTACACTTTTGAAATTCAGTTCCAGTGGGAGGACTACACTTTCCATCTTGTATTTGCTGTAAATGCTGTATAATCTTGGCACTACTTACCATAAGGATGCAAACCTCAAAGTTCTCCAGCTCATGCCCAGTTCTCCACTGGAGAAAACCATGGGAGCAGAGGAGCCTGTGGTGGAGGAAGGGTGTCATTTCCCATGTGGATGCCAGCTGTGTGCCAAAGGAGCTGAGCTGGAGTCAAGGCTGGTACCAGAATGGCAGCAGGTGAAAGAAATGTGTCAGTGATTTCTGGTGATCAGCTCTGCCCTTATCAAACTCCTGTGTGTGCTGCACATCAGGAACACACCCTGTGCTTCTTTAACCATCTGATGCTGACCTAAAAATCCCTTTGCAGACCCATCAGGTGAGCCTCAGCCATGCTGGTGCCTGGTACTCACCCTCTGGATTTCCTCACTCAATCCCATACCCTTCACTAGGCATGAAGCAGGATGCTCTTGGAGGTTTCCCATCCCCCTGTTCCATCCACACTTTGTCAAGGGAATTCAGCATGATGCTGCAGCCAGCCCAGTGTGGAGCTGACAAATAGTGACACCTCCTGCAAGGCAAGAAGGAGGAGGATTGGGATATTCAGGAGAAAATCCCAGGAGGGGTGTATTCCCTGTGCTCCCCATTTTTCTGACTGCAGCCTGTCTACAATTGCTCTCCAGATTTTTAAGAATGTCCTTCTGCTGTAAGAGCTCTAAAGAAGGAATAAGTGGTGTGTTGGTGGGTTTGTGCTTAACCAGAGGTGCAGGAGCAGGCTGGAAGTGAAAACAAGCCAATCTCAACACTGCTAAGAGCTCTTGGAATTGGGAATGAGAAGTATTCTTTTGAGTAACCTGGATAGCAGGTGGAAATGACCCTATACACAGTGTCTATAAAACAGAGTGTTGGATAAAATGGTCCTATTACAGGAGGTGCAGAGGGCAAAAAACCCAAGCAGTCTTGACAATCATTTTGGGATTGTTCTGCAAGAAAATCAAAGGCTTGTCAGTTTTTGCTTTTATGCACATAAATCACCTTTGCTCCTCCTGTTTCATAAAATGCAGCGGGTCAGGACTTTTCCTGCCTCTACACTATTGTGAATATTTACAGTAGAATACACATAGCACACAACAGGAGATTCATATTTCACAGCACTTTCATTTTTCATCAGTATGCCAACTTAAAGAACCTCCAGCTTCCCTTTAAAATAGCATGAAGATTTGCAAGCCACTTACAAGGAATGAGAATACATTCTGATATTCCTCTTTTATAACCACAGATTGATGCACTCAACAGCCAACTCCTTTGATTCTTCCAACGTTTAAACATGAGTGACTTAGTGAAAAAAACACTATATGAATATTTACTCCTGTTTTAATGTAGCAGAGCCCTGCTGAAGTCAAAGCAAGTACAGCTGGTTCCTCAAGCTGAGGATATGGCCCAGAAAAGGACTTTCCTAATTGGTAGGAGGCTGCTTTGGTGCCATTCCTTGCAGGGCAATATTTTAGGAGAAAAAAATAGAAAAAAAAATCCTACTAACATCAGAGGGATTTCTCATTTGTAAAGTTAAATGCTCCTCAGTGAGAGGTGAGGGGATTACTCCAGCTCAGAGAGTGTTTTCCCTGACTAATATATCCAAAATGTATGTTGGGATTGCCCAGCGCTGATAATTCACACACCTCTGGAGTGGAATCCAGCAGCCATTCCGGGCTGGAAACATTGTGCAGGAGGGGTTTAGGGAAGAGAAATGAAGAAAAACTAATCCAATTGAAACTGCAAGGGGAATTTAGGAAGCAGAATGCAATTATCTGAGTTGGATATTGGCCAGGACATGTTAGTTAACATTTTCACTCTTGTGGGGATTTCTGTGGGATCTTTAATGACGATGAATGGTCAGGGCTCTATTTTACATCTCATTTGAAAGCTTGAGCTCTCACTTCTTCATGAGGATGAAGTGAATGCTTTGCCTTCCTTCACGATGAGTTGCTTCAGTCAATCTGCTTTCCTCCCACAGGGTCAGGGCTCTCTGGGCACACCAGCCTGGCAATTCCACCTGGCCTTGGGTTTTCCTCACCCTGAGCTGCTGAGTCAGAAGGAAATCCCAATTCTCAGCATTGCACATCAAAGCCCAATTCCAATTTAAGAGATCTTCATGTGGAAAAGATTCCCTACAGTTCAACTGGCCATGGCATGGAATCACAGAATGGTTTGGGTTGGGAGGGACCCTAAAGATCAACTCATTCCAACCTCCTGCCATGGGCACAATTCCCTCCTTCCCTAAGCACAGGCTGCCACGTTTCTTCCCTGTTTTGTGAGGACTAGTGGATGGAGGAATCATCTGTCAATAGTAAATGTGATAAATCTTATTGAACCTGGCATTCCAGGAGAAAGGAGTGGATGCACAAAATATTTTCTTCTCTACAATCACGATTTTCCATTTAGTTATCTGAACTTGAATCCTTTCTGAAGTAAACAAGCAAACAGGCAGTTCTTCTCTGTAAAAATTCAGTGTCTGCTTACAAATGTGTTTTTATATTGGTGCTTTTTGGTATTCAGGCAAGGAAAACAGTAGGATGGCAGTTTGCTTCTCTGCAAGGGGGCAGAAGGGCCTTCCTCTTCCTTTGGAGGTTCAGGGATGGTGTGTTCGGTATGATTCAGTCAAATATTTTTCTGGGAACTCAGAGGACTGCTCTGTACCATTGAATTACCTTTTAATCTGTTTATCAACATGCTTGCAGACTATCTTAGAGGTCATGAGGCAGTGGCAGATGCTGGGAGATAAAATTAGATATGCATCCAGACTTTACTGTATAATTTTGTTAACAAAAAGAGCAATGTTGTAGTAGATACTCCCCCCCCCGCCCCTTTCTTTTTCTACTGGAAAACCTGTCCTAAGATTTGGTTTTCCTGCAAGATCCAATATAGGTAGGCTGTGCTTCTAACCCACACATGCCACTGGTACTCATGTGCAACACAAATAATTGAAAGATTATTATTACTAACAGGGTTAATACTCTCCTTGTAGCAAAGATTTTTGCTGTTTATATAGGAATTTCCCCAAAACTCTCATGGTAACATCAATGTCAATATTCTAAAATGCTCAAAATATGTATCAAGTAATACATTTTGTATCCAAGGATTTTTCTTTCCATGTTTTTGTGTCTTTGGGGACAGTTTAGGTTGTTTTGTTGTCTGTAGAATGATGGGTAAAGCCCATATTTACATGCACTCATCCTGAATTTCTGGTTAAAATTAAAGAGCTGACCACTCTGACCTGCTGTGGTGCATTTCCTACAGAATTTGTGGGATTTCACAGGGGTGAGTGCTGGGGAGAGTCTCAGCACTCTGTTACTGTCAGACTGTAAATTTCATGTTTTTCTTTTCGCTCTTTTGCTGATTTATGTCCTGGCGATATCTCAGGGATGCCACTTGCTCAGTTTCTCGGCTGTTTAGGCTTGTAAGTTTTCTGGTGCTGGTTAGGCTGTTTAGGTGTTCTGGAATTCTCAGGGATGGCCTTGAAGAGCCCGGCGCTTCAAAGGACGAGGAGAGACTTCTGATCTTGTCTCGCTCTTGGTGTTTATTAATTGTTTATCTAAAAGATTTTCTTTCAGCCCGACAGAGGTCTGCACAGCAAGTCAGCCATGGGCACACTCCCCAAGCCCCCGGGCGGTCACTTATCTTTATACCCTAAGTTACGTGTACAATATTTATCATTTTTCCCCAATACCTTCTACCCTTATTAACCAGTGCACTTCTAGTAATAACCAATCCCAAAGTGCCACCATCACCACAGAAGATGGAGGCCAAGAAGAAGAAGAAGAACAGGACACGCCCCAATTCCTCCATCTTACTTCTTTAGACCCCCCTGTACAAAAATCCTAAACCCTGTGTTTTACACTTTAACTAACTTATCCCTTCACCATTCACCCAGTGAAACCTTCCAAGTCCTCATACAGGCGTCGTCTCCTGTGTTGGATCAAAGTCCAGCCACCAGACACTTCTGGCAACATTCCGGGACTCCCGAGCCCCCCAAGGGTGGTCTCGGCCTCTCTGCACCTCCATCCTGAGGTGCTGAGATCCCACATCAGACTTGCTTTAACTTACTGATGTATCTTAGTTATGGTCATCTCCTCTCAGGATGTGACCCAAAAGCCCAACTGAGCTTTTCAAGAATGTTCAGAACACGTGGAATATAATGTTAAGGGTCAAAAAGAATCATGATAATTGTCCAAAAGCCTCAGAGGAAACCACTTTTTCTCTTCTTTTACAATAATAATGTCTTATAGCTGTGCAAGGCTGGGTTTTGTCCCTCATAACCAAAGTGAATGTGCTTAGGGACCCCCCCATGTAAATGAAGTGCCCATTCCATCTGCCTCTTGTAGCCTGACCCACAAAATCAGCACAAATGTTTCCACTGCATGCAAGGATTGGATGAGTGTGTTGTGTTGGCCAGGTGTAAAGCTGTGATCTGTGACATTTCATGGCTCGTGTGGGCATTGTGCTGTCATGTGGCACAGCGGGCTGCATTAAAAGAGTCTTTGGGGATAAAGGGAGACAATATGGGCAGAAGCTGTTGTTAGGCAAAATAAATTATAGAGTAGCTCATGCAGTGTGGGAAGGATTGGGAGTGATGTAGTTTCAAACATCGTTGTTTCAGTAATTGTTCTGTTTGAATTGTGACCTACTTTAATAACATTCTATCGTTTTTAATATTTCTTTATTCATTACATTTTATACACACTCAGGTGGTTTACTGCAAGCTGTGTGGGAATTACAATGAAGGTCAAGTGCTCTCTGTGAGGATAACTTATTACTGGAAATATTAACTGTTGTCATTACTGTTTTCCAACATGAAATTTTATTTGTCTGGTGAATGAAGAGATGATGTTGGGCTTGTGTTAAAGTGTGTGATTACTGTCAGTAGACCAAAGTCCTTCCAGTCACAGTTTTGAGATGTGCATGATCACTGAACAAGTGTCACTTTAAATTGATTTATTTTTCTCTACATTCTTAAGCTGGTACAGGCTCTTATCAGAAACATCTTTGAGATTAGGACTGGTTTATATAGATTTAACTTTTAGAAGCCTTTAGTGAGCTGAGGCTAAACTGAGATTTGCAGCTTTACTGTTGAAATAACCATGCCTTCACTGGGCTTTGCAGCCCTTCAAATGAGCTTAAATTCATGCTTTAAATTATATTAGTTCAGTATTTTTTATGTGGAAAAGGCTTTGGCCCACTGGAGGTCTGTGTAAAGGTGGAGTAAAGCCTTAGTTAGGGCTGAGAGCAGGCTCTCCATGGCCAGTGCTGAGGTCAGTTAAATCCATGGTGGTTTTCCATAAAAAAAGACCTTCCAACAGCTGCCCTGTGGTCAGTGGAGGTGTAATTGTGAATTTTTACTGAGAGTTTGGTTGATGGGATCAGGACATCACTTTCTCAAATCATAATCCCACTTTGGTAGAGCAAATATATTGCTTTTCTCAGAGCCATTGAAACCCATGGGAGAAAAGGGAAGCCTTGGAGCATCCCTGCTGTCCTTACACAACCTAACATATCTGGGATACCAGTGCATAATTTATTACATATTATTGAAATAGAATCATTTCTGTAAAGGTCAGCTGTCCACAGTGTCTGAAGTGTTTCAGTTTTGATTATGCAGATTTGAGGTTCCTTTAGGAATCAAGTCTGAAATGGGCAGAATGAAGACAGAAGAGTTGCAGTGAATATTCCCCCTTCTGGCTGTGGCAGCAGATCAGGGATTGAAGCTTTACCATCTCTCTGATTGCATTATCAAAATTCTTGCCTGCTGGTTTGATGTGATGGACTTAGAGGTTTCCCTGGTCCAGGGCCAGGGACATCTCAATTTACAAGTCTTGTGTATCTAATTTTCCTTCTGAGCTATGTCATTTGAATTCTCTACAGTTGTGTCTTCTCAGTATCATCTGGAAGAAAAATAGAGTAGGTGGGTAAATTCTCTGGACTGGTAAAGCTTCTGTACTGCTGTGCTGGATTTGGGTTGGACAGGTAAGTTAGGAAGGCAAGAACTGTTTTATGGAAACAAAAATGAGAGATTTTTAGCTGAATGTCTATTTTCTGGGTGAAAATAGACTAGATAAAGCTTTCATGTCAGCCCAGCATAAGAAAGGAACAGGAGAAGGTTAGTCCAGGAAAGAGAGGACTTCTGATAAAGACTTCTGATAAAACCTTATTAAACCCCTCTGGGGAGCTGAATAAGGAATTGTCTTTTCCATTTAATGAAGTGAAGGGTGTCACACAGTGTGAGAGGAAGGACACCTCACACAGGGGATGTTCCGCAGCAGAGCTCAGCGCCTCGGGATGTTGAGGGTGCTAAAACCAAACACAGACCAAACAATCTCCTGAAGAGTTTGTGGTGGAACTGAGGGCCCACACTGGGGCTGACACTGCTTCTGCCATAGACGTGCCAGGCTCACAGATGTGTTCTGGTGAGTTATCTCAAGCTGTGGGTGCTCTTGGTGCCTGCCAGGGAGCCAAGGCTGGTGTACACAGGCCAGCCTCACTCTGCTCCCAGCCAGAAGGGATTTCTTACACAGAGGTGAGGAATTCAGCCAAAATCCAGTGTGGAGCAGTTCATCTCTCCCTGCTGTTCTCTTGAGTCAAAGCTGAGTGTGGGACACAGAAGAAGTTGCTTTTAAGAGGCACACAGCAGTGTTGGAGGAGAGGTGTTCTCTTCTAGTGAGGCACCTGGTGTTGCAAAGGTGTAGAAAACTGGATTGGTTGTGCCTGGTTTATTTTGCTGTAGTTTTAAGCAGTGACTTTGGTTTAAGGTCTGTTATTTCCCTTACTCAGTGTTAGGTGCTCTACCCTTGGTGTTTGACGGTGTAATAATCTCTCTGCAGGAGCTGCTTGTTCTTATCCAGCACTTGTGTTGGATATGTCTGTATCCATCTGCACCCAGGTCTAAAGCTTGTGAAAGGACCCAGCAAAATTTTAAATGTACATATTAAAAAAATAAAGAAGTTTAGAAGCCATTAGATTCCATTTAGGTCATATTTGAAGCTTTGTTCCAGTCTCACAGCATGGAAGCTCCATTTTTATTGGAAGTGGAGAACCTTGGGTAATTGCTTGACATGAGGAATTAGGGCTTAAAGAAGAACACTAAATATCATGAGGCTTGTGATAAAATCTTAAGCACTGTATAAGCCACTGAGGGCTGTCAGGTTGTAATTAGGTTTGATCATTATCAGCTTGAGCCAGATTTGCACAGGTTGCTGAGACATGGAAGGCCATTACCAATTCCATGAGCAGCTCAGAACCCTTCCCTGATGATGGTGAGCTGGGCTGACTGGGCATTTTCTTTATTTCCTTTGCATTTTTGCCTTTTGCTTTCACAGGTTGCTCAGGTTATCTCATGACCAACCACAGGCCACCAGGAATTCCTCCCCTGTGGAGAAGTGATCTGGGCTGAACATCACTGTTGTTCCTGTTTGCTCAATTCTTTCAAATTCTGGAGATTGAGGAAGCTGTTTTAATTCTAAATGGTTGTCCTTGAAATAGGTTGTGTTTCTATGGAAATGCTTGTCTGTTTTGGTAACTTTTTGTAAGCAAATTTTGAAGAAATGTAATATTAATCTTAATATTGAAGTAAGAATGTCACCTTATGCAGGGCCCTAGGGAATGTTTCTTAGTGGTAGGACCTGGAATAGAGTTCATTAATAATTCCACTTATTGTAGACTCTGTTGCCTTCAGATTACCATTTCAAGTGCAAATACACAGTGGAGATTACACATGGCAACATTTAAAAAGCAAAGTTCAGATGCTGTAATTGTGCAATGGAGTCACTTGGAATTATTTAATAAAAGAGGCATACAAAAAGGTTCCTTGCTCTAATTTCATTAATAATGTATTTTGCATTTGGCTGGAGACATTTGGCTGGCAGCTTTTCTTTCAGGGTGCTGTGGAATGAAGCAGTAACCCACAAGGTTTCCTCATTGGGGCTGCTAAGAATGGCAAGGAGATCACAGAGCCCCGATTTAAAAAATACAAACTAGGGAACGGAGTAGCATATTTTAGCTGTCAACAAATCGAAACAGAGATGGGAGAAATTGTGATCTATGGAGGGCAATGGCATGTCCACTGAAGCTGGTTAATTTGGTATGTGCCCTGATTTATTTTCCCTGTTTACTGAAGAAGCAGAATGGACACACACACTCACTGCTGTGCCAAAGACTTTCACAGGAGCTCTCCCTCTTCTGCCAGGAGGATTTCTCTTCTAGCTGCAAACACAGTATTTTACCTTGCAGATGTCAATGCTGGCTCTCTGTTTGTGCTCACCTTTGCTTCCCCTGCAGCTCCCACACCTGATTGTTCTCCCAGCCCTGCAGTTGTCTGGCTAACTCACTTTCTGCCTCATTTACTTCCCAATGACTGCTGCACACCATTCCCAAATTCAGGACTTGCCCACCTTTGTGCCTGGCTGCTCAGCTTGCTGCAGTGTTCAGTGACTTGGGAAATGTTACAGCCACACATCTTTGGGATTGTGGAGCTGGGCTTTGTTACCTTCACCAGAAGAAAAGAATGAACACTGGGGAAAAAAATATCCCCCTGAGGGCACTGTGAGGAATTCCAGCTGAGGGATTCAGCAGGGTGGAGCTGGTGCCAGGGGTTGTGTGTGTGGGTACCTCACTGTGTGCTTTCCTAAGAAAAGCAGAAATTCCTGCTTACCTGATCCATCCTGAACATCTCTGACAAACACCAGGCCAAGCCTCTTGTTTTTGTGTTGTTGGTACTTTGCCCTTGAAGAAGTGAACGCCAAGGTTTTGGAGAAATTTAAATATTTTTTCACTGAGAAAAGACCTTCTTTTGAGTAAACCTAAGGCAACTTGACATCACTGTCTTGGAGTTGTGAGCTCTTGTCAGCTTGGTGCTCACAGTGATAGAAACACACGTTGGGGTGTGAGCTGTGGGTGCTGCTCCCCAACAGTTGTTTTTCTCTGTACAAAACGATATATTCAGTGCTTGGTGGCTCCCAAGGGAGAGTCCTGGAGTGATTCCCTGCTCTCAGCTACATCTGCACCTTTGTGGGCCCTCACTGCTCTGCTTGCCGACTCTGCTGTGGGAAGGTGAACGAGTGTGAATCTGGGGATTTTTAGTTTCTTTTGTTAAGATTCTGCTCAGTCTGAGCTGAGTCTTTTTTAATGGACAGTTGTATGGGCTGATTATGGCTTTTTCCCCATGTGGTTATTTCTAAGATCTTTCTTCCATCATATTTAAGGTTCTTTTTAAAACCTTGGGTGGGTATATCCAGATTCCATTGCAGTTCAGGGACAGCACTGTGACTGCCCACCTTGTGCACTGCCTTAACCAAAAACCCCCTTTCATGTTGTATATCTCCTATTGTTTTTATCAATTTCCCCACCTATTTTCAAGTTCTATGTCTGATTTCACAATCCCAGTTTATTAAATGCTGGAAGGTATTTTTGTTTTGAAGGTATCTGTGTACCGTACTAACAGCACAGAACAAAATCCTATATATACTCAAGTAGGTTTTGCTTAATTCCTTAGCTAATTGGGGCAACAAATAGAGTAAAATTTGGGCTGAGATGTGGCATTCATGTGCACTGCTATATTCT
Organism: Ammospiza caudacuta; assembly: GCF_027887145.1. Classification (NCBI taxonomy): domain Eukaryota; kingdom Metazoa; phylum Chordata; class Aves; order Passeriformes; family Passerellidae; genus Ammospiza; species Ammospiza caudacuta. The sequence goes on along the minus strand of NC_080599.1, from coordinate 44,930,879 downwards.
GTGGGCATCTGATTTGTAATTGCCATGTTGGTTATTTTGTAGGTGGGATATTATTTTAGAGCTCAGCATTGGAGCAGGAGAGCTGCTTGTGATTCTGTTGGAGGATGGGAGAGACAACAGAACGAGGCAGAAATTTTATTTTTCTGGTGCTTTTCTCTTGGAGGAGGCTGAATCTGAGAGCCTTGGCACTGCTCCATAGCAGAGGAGCTTGCAGTGATGCTGCAGTTTTGTTGGTGCCACTGCAGACACAAAGGCTAAAACAAATCAAACTGAGCTGAGAGGAGCAGATGGGGCAAGTGAGAAGTTGGGAAATCATTCAAAGTGTTAGACACTGAGCAATTTCAATTTTCCTGAGACAAGTGGGTGCTGTGGCACAACATGGCTCTTTTTGACACTCAACACACATGAGACAATTTTGGAATAAAAGCTGCATCAGGTGTTCTGATTCCAAATTTCCCTGCCTGAGGGGGAGAGTTTGCATTTGGCAAGGATAGCTGCAAGGGGGGGGGGGTGGTGAAAACAAGATTATCATGAATCCTTTCAGGTGTTTTGTTGACTACTCTGAGCAGAGTGTGTGTAACAAATGAGCAAAGTTCCTCTGTTGGAGGCAAAAATGGAATTTATAAGGGTATCACAGGCAGTGGGGGTCAAAGAAATTGGACAGATACTTCCTTTTTTCTAGAAATGTCTTGATTTGAATGTTCTCCTTAAAGGATACAATTTTCCCCCATAGCATGGGAATAAGCAAAAGAATAAACCCCTGAAAGTATAAGTATAAATATAAATATGTTGGAAATTTTGGCGTCATCAGTAACGAATCCACAGAAATTCCTTGGAACATGTGGCCTGTATCCCTCTCTAATAACACTCTTATTCTGTTAATATTCCCCTTTAAGGGGTTTGGTTTCCTTTAAAAGTGTGGAAATTAGATACAAAGAATTCTGGTCTCACCTGATAATTGTTGCCTAAACATGATTTTGCAGTATTTACTGTTTATAATAAATAAATAAATAGACTGTAGATAATTCCTGCTTTAAAAGCTGTAGGGCACAGAAAAGTTGGGTGTAGGAAAAATGTGTATGATAAGGCATAGTTCCAGCAGAAAGAAAAGGAACTTAAATAGCACTTGGATTCTTTCCATCCACCCTACAAAGAAGAAAATTGGTCTGCAGGAAATATAGGTCATGGCAGAGTTCTGGCATCTTGATGTTGCTGTTTTGTAAGTACACTGGATTGCTGGCAGCACAATTTGGGACTCCCATTAGAGCTGCTCTTTGCTGTCAGCCTTAAAGGCCATTTAATATCCCTTATCTGATCTAATGCACTCCTCACACAGACAAAGAAAATGTAAAAGATGCTGCGAGTTTGGGGGATTTCTGTTTGGGTGTAGGTTTTGAATTTTTTTTTTTTTTCATTTATTTTTTTAAAGGAGTTACTGCAAGCCAATTTGGAGATTCTGCCTGTTGGTGCATCTAAGAGTCAGTTGCTTCAGTAAGACCCAAAGTTCAAGGATGTTTCATGAATGAGGAGTTGAAGGGAGATAGCTTTAAATATCTATTTATTTTAATTTTTTATATAAAGATTAAAAACTGAGCAAACAGAAAGGCCTATCAGTTGTGTGTATCTGATTGAAATGCATTGATTCTTATACAAAAATCATTATTGCATGCAGTTGCATGAACAAATGGAAAAGCTGGGTTTAGGACCCCTTGAAAATAATCTATTTCTGTTAGACATGCATATCATTTAGATATATTCTTGTCTACACAGTGTATAATTTTTCAGTGGCTCTTTCAGAGGTAATTGTGGAAGGCAAAATGTGCTATGTGAATATGGTACTTCAAATTGTTGAATGCTTCCATGAGAAAATATATGATTAGTCTGCAAATAATCTCTTCAAAGGCCCTATTTCAATTCTGAACTCTCAGATGGCTTGGGTAGTCTTTGCTCTTGCTTTGGAGGGATTGAGAATGCTAAAACCATTTACATGCATTGTCACAAAATAATTTTATGGGGTTGATCCTGCCTGACACAATGCTTCACACCATGATGGAAAAATTCATGAATGTTTTCTCCCATTTGATGCTCAAGATGCACTTAAAAACACTCATTTCTCTAAGAGTTATTTTCTCTCTTTATATCCAATTCATAGATTATGGTCAAGTGTTCATTTTTATGGTATTTACAAGAAATCAGTCGAGCCAGCTTGCTCATAACACTCTCCCTCCACCCCCTGCCCAGATTCATCCTCGCAGCATCCTGGAACAAAGAGAGCTGAGATTCTGAGCCTTGCTCTGATCTGATTCAAAAATGCATTTCCCTGTAGCAAATTTTTAAGAGTCTGAGTTGTTTGTAGTCAGAGTCTAGGGTTATTCCTTTATAATAAAGGAGTGGTGGTTAATAAGTTTTTGAGCTAAAAAATTTGATTTAGGATTAAGTTGTCAGTGTTGTTTCCCATCCACGAGGTGCGGGGAGACCAGAGAGGTGTGTAGGATTCAGTCTGATCCTGCAGCTGCTTTAGGTGTTGGTTCTGCTGCCTTGGGTAACTGATTTGTTTTATTTGTGTTGTTTTGAGGCCTCTGCTCTCCACGAGGAGCTTGGGGAGCACAGGGCAAACACCAGGGCTGGTTCATCCCCAGCGCTCCGTGCTGAGGGAAGGTCATGGGAAAGGTTGTGGTGAGAGAGCTCTGAGGAGCAGAGCATGTCACACATCATCACCCTGCAGAGGTGTGGGGATGGCACGTTGGTTCTGCTGCTCAGCCCCCTCTGGGTGTCTGTGACCAGGTGATGACACTGATTTATCACAGAGCTTCAGCCGCCTTTCACAAGTTCACAGTAATTTATCAGCCTGTGCACCTAAGAGTGAGCAGTGCTTTTGGAACCTTGTGTTGTGTTCAGTGGAATTAATGATTTAGAAGTTGTGCCCACAATACATTAAACAGCTAAGCTGGTTTGCAAATTCAGATTTTATTCAAACCATTTGGTTGCCGTGCCAAACATAGCTGTGCTGAACAGTTCAGTAATGCCCTGGTTTGAAAAGAGAGGTGTCTGCTAAGGAAGGCAGGAGCCAGCTTTGAAATGGAAAATGTAAACCAACTGCATCTTTCAACCTAAGACAAATAAATATTGGAATTTAATTTGTTGAGATGTACAAGAAAAGGAGTTCATAATCTGAGTTATTCTGCAATAGCATTGATGTAGCACAGCAACCTTTACCAAAACTTTCATGGTGTCTCCTGTTTTCATGTATTGGTTAGAAATACCTTATTCTGTTTGTCACCAGGCCTGTGTCCCCTGTGACAAACAGAATAAGGTGTTTCTATGCTATTCTATTTCACTGCTGGGATGTGGCTCTAGCAAGGAGGGCTGCTGCCACTCCAGCTTGGTTCCTGAGCCTCCCAGCTGTGTCTGTGTGCTCTGAGCCCCACCTGGGCTGTGCTGACCCTTCCAGGAGCCCTGGGCTGCCCTGGGGATCCTCCCTGCCACCCCTCATCACCTGGGGTCTTTGGCAAGGTTGTATTTCAGTGCTTTTTGGAATTTTCCCCTGCTCAGGCTTGCTTTTCTGGGATGAGGAGGAGCTGCTGTGGTTGTATGGAGTGTTGGGTTTGGTAATTTCTAACCCACAGAAAGGCACCTGCAGCTCAGGATATGCACACTTTAAAATGTGTTTTTATGAATTTTAAATGTGTATTTATGAATTTAAAATGACAAACATTTTTTTGCTTGGTTGTTTTATTTTTGAATTTTTTTTTTCCCAAATAAGCTCTGTAATGAGTTGATCCTTTGACTCACCCACAGATAAGACAGTTCCAGTGAGAGAAGCTGTTTTATGGGATTCATTTTGGAAGCTATTCAGGGAAATTACTGTAGGCTTTTTGAGAAAATTAGTGAGAGTGTGGAAGGACCACAGAAAGGTTTTATCCCTTAGGATTTTAAGTAGGATCTTATGTAAGGAAGGAAAAAACCCAATCCCAAATTCTAATGAAAGAATTTTTTAAAATAATGTAACAAAATTATGCAAGCTCTAGGTTTGGATGTGGGTAAGTTCTTAGGTGTTCCTCCTAGTGGAAGTTTTATTTTAAATTAGTTAAATTAGTTTATTTTAAATTAGCTTTTAGAAGGGAAAGGAAATTACTTAATCACTGCTCCAAAAGTGTGTGTATATGTGGGGCTGTGTGTGTATCCCCTTTGCAAGATGTTAAAGAGTTTGGATTCAGGATGTTAATAAATGAATGTACAACTTGTAGGAGTGGAATAATCAAGGCAACTACTCTGTAGGGCTGTGGGAACCCTGGGGGCTCAGCTCATGATGAATATAATCAGCTGGATTCACCTGCATTTTTTATCCTGGGGGAAAAAAAGAAGTGAATCAAACCTCTGGGTCTTTCACAGGGACTTTTAAATTATTTGAGTTGGAGAGGGGCATTTGGTGCTTGAATTAAGTTAATGTTTTGTGGGTGCACATATACATGATCCAGGGCATTGAGAACTGGGGAAACTACACATGGATTTCTGCTGAACAAAATGATGTCTTTGACTCTTTGAGATATAGGTTATTAAAGGAAGAAGTCAGATGGTTGGAATAACTTAATCTAATTCTTGTAAATGTGAGCCACACGTGGAGTGTGTGATGCTGAACTGCAGCGAGGGGAATAGAGGAGCAGGTGCTGCTGTGGAGCATCCCAGCAGCATCCCATGGAACTTTACACTAAATACCAAATAACTTGGAAATGTGCCTCCTCTATGCATGGGGCTAATTGATTTCTGAGCCACTGGCTCTGGAGGCTTGTTTGTATTTAAGGTGCTCTTTGGAATCCCTCTCTGTGCACTATTCCTTTGTGCAGAACAGACAGCACAGCCCTTCAGGTCAGACAGCCATGCTGAAGCCATTCCAGGAATTTTTTGGCACACCTTCACATCAAAGGGCAGAATTGTGCCTGTGCTTCTTGCAAAATCTGGGGTGTATTAACCCCAAGACCATCTTCTTGTAAATACTTTTTTTATTAATTATTTTTTGTAATTATTTTTTTTATTGTTCTTATGGGGTGTAAGCAGAGTGTCAGGGGTGTGGACAGGTCTGTGTGGCTTCACCATCTCCATCAGTGCACATGTGTTGGGTGGGGTGTCAGTGCTGCTGTTTCCTCATTAGATTCTCATAAGGGAGTTCAAGGATGCTCTGTGAGAAACTCCCAATACTCTGCATCCTTCTCCTTCAGTGTGATGCCTTCAGCATCCCAAACTCTGCTTGAACCCCTTCCTTGTGTCCCCTTCTGGGTGACACAAATATCTGTGTGGCATGTGGGCTTTCTCCTCCCCTCCTCCAGCCTCTTTTCCCCAGTATTATTTTCAGGGTGGGAATAGCACCAAATATTTAAAAATAACAGCAACAACAACAAAAAAATAAACCCAAACAAAGAAATCCCCTCCTTGAATGACTGAATTTGTCACAATAATTAAGCATGGTAGCTACAGCTCTGGATGAGTTTCACCTGCTAAGAGCTACTGCAGTCAGCACCATATGGTGGCCTTTTTTTTCCCCCTTTTTAATAGACTTAGAACAGCAATTTGTTTCACCCGTGAGCCAGCACCACAGCATGCATTGCTTAACAGAAACAACCTAAGACTGGTGAGCTTTTCATTTTAAGTTTCAAGGAGCATTTAGCTGAGCTTCAGAGCCTGCTTTCTGGCACTGCCTGTTTGCATTGTAACTCTTTGATATATAAAATTAAAGGGCTGAAGGACAGAAGGGCTTGATTTTTCTGACCAGAGAATCCTCAGTCTTAATGTTTGCAAATAATCTCCTAATATTTACCTGCCTCTTCAATTTATTTCCAAGCTCTCACCAAAGTCTGTGTGTCACCTGGAGACTGTGGAAAGAAAACTATTGGACATATGGAAAATATTATTTTATTTGATGGGTGGACTGAAAGTGTTTAGTTGTGGGTGTGTCTGTGCTGTGAAACAGGGCCTGGTGCAGGATCCCTGATCCTCTTCCAAAACACAGAACAGTGTTACAGCACTGAGGGCCTTATCCCTAATAGTGCCATGGGCATGTGGCAGTGCTGTTTTATCCTGGTTTTTCCCCAAATGACCAGGAGTACCCGGATTTTTATCCAATTGTGGCACTGTGCCCATAAGCTAACAAATGCAAACCCACAAGTTCAGGATCCTCTTATCTTAAAGCTTTGGTTTGGTGATTGACAGACACAATGAATACAAAAATAAGACTTTTTGCATATTTTTAGGCTTCCTTAAAACTTGGGCAAGTCATGCAGTACCTCATTAGCCTGGAGTGACATTTGCAGAATGGAACAAAGACCTGGTAGCACGGCAAGCTGACCTGCAATGCCCAGGACTTGTGTTTAATTTCCCTTCCACACCATCCCGGGGGCATTGTTAGGGTTAGGGAGGCAGCAGGATTCCCTGGGTGGGAATACCCCTGGGTGTCACCTGCTGAGCTTGGGAGGCTGTGAATAACCCATCCCAGCCCCTGCCACCTCCCCAGTCCACGAGGGCCATGCTGAGCCCTCATTCAGATGCAAAGCTGTGGTGCTGGTGTCTTCCATCCCTCCTCCCTGTCCCCTAATTGCTCCTGGGTTCTTGCAGCTTGTGATGGCCTTCTAATTCTGGATCAATACTCAGGTTGCTTTTGTTATTTGCTGGTGTTGATAACCTGACTCTGCAAGTCACTCACCTGGTGATAACCAAGCCCTCTGCTTAATTAGGAATATCTGCTTAAAAATAAGATAGGTATCTGGGGGAAATGCAGGTTACAAATGCTTCCAATTAAAACTCATGTAGCAGATTTCCCACATCTGTCCTTTTGTATTTCTTTCTTCCTTTCTTGGAAGGCTAAGGATGCAACATTTCTGGAGGGTACAGGTGTTCTGTTCAGAGTTCAAGATCATCTGCAGTGAGATGAGTTTGAAATGTCACACCCCAAACTCATTCCTGTCTTGCATCCTTGTGTACTTTGTGATAAAATGTACTTTTAATTTCACAAAGCTTTAAAAACAGCAGGGAATGCTGTGTGGGTTTTTTTGTAAATTACTCAGCTTATCTGGAAACAAGATGTGATTTTTATTTTTTGTGTGTGTGGACAATGCCCCGTTTATCCCTCTAGACCCTCCAAAATCTATGACTTTCCAATCCCAAAAGCAAACTTCCCTTTAATTTTGCACCAAGAGTACTTGCTCTGCACAGGAGAGATTTTAATCTGAATTTTGACTGCATTTGGATAGAAAGAGTTATTCCTTGGAGTTCCCTAATGAGAAAGGGGAGCTTAGGGAGGGTGCTGCAGTGCCCAGGAGCTTTTTGTTCTTCACAGTCTTTTAACTTCATGTGCCTTTGCCACTTTCTCGTGCTCAAGTAATGTTCAAATGGGTTTAGTTTGCAAATTTAAATGAGCTTGCTAATGTTCTCATTTTAGCAATACCATCTAGAAATACTGATTAAAAATGTCACCTAGTGATTTTAATCTGTGAGGAATGGGCAGTTCTGAGAAAAGTAGATCAGTTCTTTTCTCAGTACACCTCCATCACAGCAGAAATGGTGCTGGTAATGTTCCCTGCCTGAAAAGTGTGTGTTTGGCTGCTTTTGGGAGAAACAGGAATTTGCATTCTATTTCTGAAGCACCAGTAAATTCCAGTCTTTTCAACCAGCACTGGATTTGAAGTTGGAATTTCTGGTTTGAGGGAATCTGGCCCACCTTGATTCCCTGATCCAGCCTGCACTGCAGAGCTCCCCAGGGCCCAGCACCTGCAGGTTTGGAGGTGTCGGAGGGTCACCAAATTTGGGGCCATTTGTCCAAACCCTCTTTAAATCAGAAATTTTCTGTTCAGGTGTTTGAGCCAAGATCTGCTGATACTTGCAACACAAAAGATGTTTTGTGTTCCTTCTGTTAGCAGATCTCAGAGTCAGTATTTTTTTTGGCAATTGCTGACATTCTAATTTGTTTTGCAATGCAAAGTCCTTCAGTAATCCAAAAATCACTCTCCAGACTACAAGTAAAGCACAGAACTTCATCTTGTGGGAGAACAGTATTGCCCAGGGTCCTGTTATTTAGTAGTCAGGAGGATTGCCCTGCAGTAGGAGATATTTCAGAGAGCAAGGTGGGGACAGATTTACTAGATTAATTTAGAATCATTAAGGTTGGGAAAGGCCTTCTAAAATCATCCAGCCCAATTTCTGAAAGTCAGAAGAGATTCCTGTTAGTTCAGAGCACCAGGGACTCCTGGTGCAGGTGGATTCTCCTCCTCTGCAGCAATCAGATGCTGCTATCAATTAGCACAGACCTGAGGGCACCTTGTGCACTTAAATAAAGCAAAGACAAGATCAAAGCATCACCTTGTGATTTACAAAATAGGCGAGTTGTGTAGTGACCTTAGAGCAGAATCACTGAATATTTTGTTATTCATAAAAGTCTTTGAGGGAAAAGAAGCTGAAGGAAATAAGCACACAGAGCATGGAGGTCTTAGACAGGAAAGCAAAGTTAAATAAGAGGGGTAAAAATGAATAAATTTCATTTAATTTCTCACTGAAGTTAGTGTCTTCCATTTAGAAAAGAGATGAAGAGGGTAAGAATCAGTTAATATATGCTAACACTAGTATTGAATATGTTCTTTCATACATGAAATTATCCCATAAGTGAGACAAACTGCTTGAATCATTAAAAAAAAATCCCAAAAATGCTGATGTGGGAAAGACCTTGGGAGATAACTTAGCGTGTTGCCAGGCTCTTAGGTGAGATCAAGTGTACCTGTCTCACCTCCAGAAGCTGACAGTCTGTCTAACCTCTTTTTAAACCTTGGATATTGATTTCTCATCTTCCCTAGACAGCCTGTTCTGGGTCTTCACCACTCTTACTGTTAACAAGACTTTCATTTTTCTAAAACCTAATTCTTCTCCCACTTGTCCTTCTGTCAGTTGCATGAGAAGAGCTGATGGATGCCCTCTTCTGCTACTGCCTTGTTGGACACTTGTGGATGATGCTTAGCACCTCCTTGAATTAATCTCAACTTTGCTTTACAGGAAGAAGAAGAAAAAAAAATAAATCTTGGTTCTTTTTTTGCTGACAGTGCTTCTGAAATCACAGAGTTGTTTGTGGTGGGGGTTTGTTGGTTTTTCCCCTCCAATTGACCTTTTCCATATTTTGAGGAGTGGCACTAAAAATGGAATATCTATTGAGACAGCAAATGTCTTTATAGTGCGTAGGAAAAGAAGAATAAGCTTCTTGGTCTTAGCATCTCATGCTTCTGTCACATTTCTTTGATATTTCTGGTTTTCCAATAATACTGTATTTTTCACTTGTATTCATTGCAAGTGGCTGAAGTGCAGATACTTGGCCTTTTATCACCTTTCACTTTCGCCACATGAATTTTAAAATGAAGAATAAAATAGAAAATCAAGTAGGAAGTGCTGCACTCCATCAGGTTTCAGCTCTCAGATATTGCATCCCAGCCTCCAACTTGTTGATTTATTCCTTCTCTGCTGATTCTGCTCACATTCCTCAGCTCTGTCACCTACAGATGTTCTGTGGTTGTTGCTGTTTAGTCCTGTAAAGAGCAATGGCATCTGATATTGCTGCTGATGGTGGCTATTTCAGAGATCATTTATCAGGAAAGAGTTGGTGACTTCAGGCCTTGTCCCAGGGACTCTGGTCCTGCTCTTGGCACAGCTTTACATGAGCCACTGGATTCCAGCCTTTGGGTACTAAATATTGGAAACAATTTCTGGATTTAGGGCTGGTCATCACTGCCTGTGCAAAATTTGGAAAGGGGAAAAAATGGGTTTATGTATTATTTTTTTAGTATTGTAGTAGAATGATATCTATGTATTGATGCTGGCATCATATGATCAGTGTTTGTATCTAGTGATACTCCATAATCCTCCATTGAAGAGAAAGGAAAACAATTGTAAAAAGATCCATTCCTCCTCCTTGGCAAAAGCTACCAGAGTTGTCAGGCAGCTCAGGTGATTTTCAGGAGGAGCCTGAGAACAGATCACATCCCATAAAGATGAATGTGTTTGCAATATGTGGTTAGAGTGTGGTTATAGAGCACTGTGTGACTCCTGAGCCTGATGGATGGTTACTCAATGATTTCAATCACAAGGTGATGCCAATGCATTTGTTTGAGCTCTTGGTATTTCAGAGTTAATTTTACACCTGAAATAAGAAAATAAGGAGAGGACTTTAAGAAATGTTTGGAGACGTTGCTATAATTTAAAATTACTTGTGGAACAAATAACACCCATCCCATATTCTGAAATATGAGTAAAATGAGCCTCATTTTATTGGAAAGGGAACTGATGAGGAAAATTTTGAGGAAGTGCATTTATGATGCACCCTCACACGAGTGCTTACAGTAGGATTTTCCTTGATGCACTCTGTGATAATTATTCACATATCACTTTAAAAATATTTACTGGGTGCCATATAATTCAACTACTCTTGGTTAATGCTATGTTTGAGAGAATATTTCCTCCCCAGGAGCAAAATTTATTCCCCTTTGTGCTTCAGTTTCTTCTTTTCCTTGTGCTGGGTTATTCTCTGCCAATATCCCTTTACTGCTCACTCCCTCCTGTGCAGAACACCCTTGTCCTGTCTCCTGCACCCTGTGTCATCCCATCCCCAGCCAGATTTCCTCAGGTTTGCTGCTGCACTGCTTCCCAGTGCTCTCCCTCCTTCCCCCATATTTTTCCTAAGGCTGCTGTGCTCGCCTGCTCTGTCTGATTAGCTGGCTCCAGGCTGTGAGTTAAATGTCAGTTTAATTTTTTCTTTCTTCCAGTCTTAAAGAAGTGCCATGAAATGGAATTTGAACAAAAAAAAAATTCACTTCTTCTGGGAGAGGCTTAACCTGCAGTAGTGCCTCCAAGTAGGCACTAAATCCCCACAAGTTTTGCTTCCATTTGTTGGTAGAATCCATCCTCATCAACAGTTGCATAGTGTAAAAGACTGGGAATAAAAATGGAGCGGTCAGTGAACTAATGCCTCTGAGTGTATTCTCTTTTGTTCTCCCAGCCTGGGTTGATTTGCTGGTTTCAGTGTGCTCAGACACTTGCTAGAGGATGCAGTTTCTCTCCTCTCAGGATATGACACTGGCCATGGTAACAGCAATGATGAGGTAGTGGTTGTGGGTGCACTTCACTCCTTCCCCAAGCAGCTACTGCTTAGTTCTTATTTATTTAATGCAGTATTTTTCTATAAGAAGAGAAAAAAAGATCACAATCACGTTTTTATTGGTGGTTATTAAAAAAAAATAAACACTTTCTGGCAGTGGCCAGCAGCCAGGAGTGGTGTGTGACCAACTGTGACCAAGAAAATAGGGCGAGCAAGACAGTGAAACAAGCTCTGCTCTACAAATCAATCCAGTGATGACAGGCAGGACTGAGGCCAGGGTGCAGGTTTTGTTCTGAGCACTGGGAAAAAGGTCAGGAAAGATGAACAGCTTGGCAGCAAGGGAGGTTAGGGTTTTGTTTTTGCCCCTTGCTGACCATTCAGCAAGCTAGGGTGGAGTGGAGGCAGGGATGCCTGGTCAGCCAGGCTTGGCACCAGGATGGGCAGGAGAGCCTGCAGAGCCCTGCCCTGTCCTGAGCAAGGGAATATCCATGGGCTTCTACCAGGGATGGGACAGTGGAAAAACAAGCTGCTCCTCAGGGAATGCAGTGGGCAAAGGCTGCTGTGGTGTCCAGGTTGTATCCAGGCAGGAATGCTTGGCTCCTCCCCCTGGGTGGAGCATCTCCCAGTGGGATGATGGAATTTTATCAGCCATGCAGGGACACTCAATTAACAGAAGAGATCTCCTGGAGGGAGAATTGGATGTAGAAGAGATAAAGAAAACAGCTCAATTAACAGGAGATAACTGCCCCACCTCTAACAGATGGCAATAGAATACACACCCACACCCCCATCATGCAACCCAGGACATTTTCCACCCCTTATTCTATTACCATCTGCATCACATCCAAATCAATGCACTCTACACAATGAAGCCTTACACACAGTTCTCACTTCACACTAGGTTTCCCTGTGGTACACAATGGGCTTTTCCATCTTTCTGCAATACCAAGAGTGTCAGACCTGCAGGGTTCCACCTGCCCTGTGCTTTTGGCAGCCCCATGGCACATGGGAGAGCTCCTCCTGGGTGAGGGCCAGCCACCAAGAGCCTTTGAACAAAACTGAATTCTGGTCTGCTTTATAGAAAGGGACAAAGTGCTCTTATTGCATCATTGACCCCTCTCTCTCTCAATTTAAAGCTCTTCTGTATTGCTCTCAACTGTTCGCAGATACTTTATATGAAGATAAGGATCCTTGTTTGGTTTTTAGAGAGATTTAAAGTAGCCTCAGGGAAAGCAGTGTGCTGGCAAGGGCAGTTACTGTACAAGGAAAAGACATTGCTACAATAAATACAGCAAACAAACCCAGTTCAGGGGGAGAGAGATGACATTTTGGGAATTAAGTCCTGCCTTGCTGTGCTGTGTTCAGGTCAGTATTTTGTGTAGAATGACATCCAGGAGCCACAGTCTGAGGGCTTTCTTTTCCCTGGAGGGGAAGCTGTGTCCAAGGTGTAAATGGAGATAACACCACAGGTAACCACCCTGAGAGGGTATTATTGGCTTTTTGCTCACTTGCCATGGAGTAGCAGATGAAATTAGAATTGGCTGTTGATAAATACATAGGTGACTGTAGCTGGAATTGGGCTGTGCAGGGTGTTCTTCCCTGTGGATTGAGCTAATGACATGATGGAGGGAGAGGCTGAGAGTTTTGATAATTAATGTATGTTTGATTCCCAAAAGTGAAAAATGGAATAAGTTGGTATTTTCCAACTGGCTCCTTTTGCTTTCTTCTTCAGTTGAATAGGGAGTCTCTCAGAGCACTAAACCCTTGATGAGTGGAAAGAGGGAAACTGGTTTTAAAAAGGAATGAAATAATTTATTTGTGCATGGCACATTTTTTTTGCTCTTTTCTCCATGCTCATGGGAACATTTTGATGAAAATCTAATGAAAAAATAAATAAGAATTTGGTATAGAAATGAAAATATACCTACTTCTTACTTGAAATCTAAATATTACTACTAAGCAAAATGCATATTTTAAAAAAAAAGGTAAATCGCAGTGAAATTGTGTGCAGAGTTTTAGCTACATCTGTTAATGGCTTTTTTACACTGGTGCATCTGCAAGACCTTTAGGAATCTCACTTCTAAGCTCTCTGCATGTTTCTTCCCAGAATCTGTTGTGTCTTCTTGGCTGGTTTTAAGACCTAAATACACTTAGGAAACACTGAATTGGGGTCTCAAGACTTGTTTATATCTGAGACCTTGAGAAAGACTCTTGAGCATAGGTTTCATGTTGTTGGCACTTTAATCCTGTCCTATCTAGAGCTCCATGGGGGAAATAATTTAAAAAGAGAAATATATTTCTATCAGACCAATTTGCATTTTCCTCCCTTCTCACAAAAACTCACCCTCTAAGATTTGTGATTATCCATCCTGGGCTGGATAATCCTCTCTCCTTCCTTTCCCCCAAACAGAAAGGGAGACTTGAATGGTTGGCAGCAAGCAAGCACATTTGCCTCCAGTAAGCAGCTTATGCCTGACAACAAAGGAAAACTTTTGCTTGTTTTAAAATGTCAGTGGGCAGAAGAGCTGCCCTGGGAGAACACATGGCTTTTTAGTGTTCCCTTTGTCACCTGAACGCTCTCAGATGAGCTGTGTGCTTTATGGAACTCGGGGTCAGAAGTTTAGATGCCAAAATTAGGACTGAGGACATACTGATGTGTTAACGGGCATTACAGTGATTAGCAATTTTTAAAAAAATTGTTGTATCAAGGCAGGTTTTTCAGTCAGATTGTTGAGATCAGCTGAGAAACCAGTGCTGGAGAGAAACCAGCTGAAGAGAGTGGTGAGGGTACAGCAGTGCAGGAGAGAGATGTGCTCCTATTTTTGTTAATGTTGGGTGATAACCTTAACTGGTGAGTCCTGCCCTCCTCCTTTTTTTTCTTCATTAGGAATTTTACAGCTGGACTGGGCCTTTTGACTTCTGATTTTTCACAGCTATGGCTGCTGCTCATGGTGTGCAGCAAACATGCCTTCGTGCTGAGCTGCTCAATTTTGGCATCTTGCCATTCCAGGCTTTGTGCTGAGCTCCCTGCCTGGAAAAAGGGAATCACTGTGGGGTGGGAGGAATTGTCAGCACACTGGGGTTTGTACCTTGCAGTCCTACAGCTTGTTTGTCTGGCTGTCATGCACAGGAACCTTCACTGCGGAACAGGACTCTGTTGTACCTGTAATTAAATATTGAAAGATCTCCCCCCACTGAGGGCCTGGGAATGTGAGAGATATTTGATGCATTTCTATAGGCATGTGTTAAAAAAAGGGTCAAAATAAAGCCCTCTGAGAAGGGGTAATCTCAGCTTGCCCTTTCCACAAAGTCTTTTGTAAGGCATTGCAGTGCACAACTAAAAAAAGCTAAGGAGATTTTGTAGAAGTTGGTGGAAGCTCCTGTGAAGGGCCCAGATCAGGTGCAGATAAAATCTGAAGATGGCTGTTTGAAACTGTGACCTGTAAGGAGCATTTACTGACCAGAGAGAGGATCAGCTCTCAGTGTAGTGGTTGAGAGATGAGAGGTAAGGCAGAAAAAAGATCTAGTGAAGGGTTGTTTAGACTGAAGAGAAGTCACATTGACAAGTCAGAGATTGAGGACTTTGGTGAGGTTTTGGGGGTTTGTCTGTTCACCACTCACCAACACACAAGACAATTTGCAGTGCTGACATTTCTCTCATTTGGGCTCCTCATTTGTCTGTTCATTTACCTTGGGCTTTATGGATTAGCTTGCAAATCGTAGCCCATGCTGATATTTATCTTTCTGTTGTGTGTTTGGCTTATCTGTGTATTTTGCAGAACACTCCCTCCTTTCTGTGTTGTTAAGGTCAGTGGCTCTCAGCTCCATCTATCCATCTCATGGTGAGCCCGGGCAGCCAGACATGAAGCTATTTGTTTAACCATTTCAGCATCTCTGACACCCTCCCGCTGGTGATTGAGTCTGCTGAAGGGACACACATCTACCCAGCCACACTTGATTTGTTGCAGGTCATTTTTCCCCCCTCTGCATTCAATTCTCCCTTGTCATCACTCAAGTGCTTCATCCCTCAGCCTGTGTGTGTCCACCTCTGCCGCTGCCAGCCACAGCAGATGGGAGCAAAGCTGTGTGCCCACTGTGCCACTCTTCCATCCAGGCCCGGGATGGCGCGTGCCAGCTGGCTTTGGAGGTGGCATTTTGTGTTCCTCCAGTTGCCATTGGTTTGGAGGGTAATTTGGCATATTGGTTTTGGTCAGAAGAGTGATCTGTTCATCCGTGGTGAGCCATCTGCTTCGTGTGCAGTCGTGGCACAGTGAGGAGTGGGATGGTCGGTGCACCTGACCTGATGTCTTCAGAAGGCTGACCTAGAACAGAGGCTAGACAGATTTAAAGAATAAAGCAGGGATTTATTAAAAGGATCTCCTCCATGGACCCACCTTGGGCAGCACAAGAGCCCAGCCAGGGCTGCACCCAAGGTGAACCAAAATGGTCCCAAAATGCACAACCAGTCACAGGGTCTCTCTCTCTCTTCACTTTTATAAGTTCTGCTCCATTTGCATATTGGAGTTAATTGTCCAATTACAGCTTTAGGTTATGAAGTCCCATCCTTCTTGTTTTTTCTGTCTTCCGCCCACATCATTTATGCTCTTGGTCCTGAGATTTGGATCATTTGTCCTTGGTGCCCAGCTGGAGCAGAAATTGTTTTGTCTCCCTGCTCTGTGCACAGAGCTCAGCATCCCCTAATACAGAGCTCAGAACTGCACACTAAAGCAGCATAGAATCTGAAAAATAGTTGTGGCTGGCTCAGGGTGTCAGTGACATGCTCTGTCCCAGTGTGTGGGTCAGGGGCACTGTCCAGTTGCCTTTTCATTACCTTCTCACCATTGTTTTTCCAATATCTTTGAGGCTGGGAGCATTGCCTATGCTTTCCAGTTAGTAGATTTGGTTTTCACTGGTGAGCTTTGCATGTGCAGTGCTTTGGATCCTTCTGTGCGTATGCTCCTGGAAATATTTCATTACTTTCTAATTGCTGCTGCATATAAATGTAGTGGTACTTCCAAATGGGAGGGGTTCAGGCTTCTCAAATTTGAAATTTGGTGCTTGTACCTCAGCAATTTCTTGCTCATCAATATGTTCGAGTCATTCTGCATTTGAATGGGTCAAGCAAGGTATAATTAATGTTCCTATTGTTTCCAGTTGCTAGGAAAAGCAGACTGAGCCAAAAATTGCCTGACTCTATTCTTAAACAACAGGAGTTGGATGAAATATATTTCTAAACAACCAGACTAAATTATGTGTGTACTTTGGCAGACTCCAAGTGAATGACATTGAATCCTTAAAACTGTGACCATTAAATCAAGCCCTGGCTTTGATACCATTAATGAAGAAATAATGTTTTGACTTTCATACCTTCATAAATTCTGATACCTCCAATTGCCCTCGAGCACCAAAACACCATTGTCATCTGCAATAACTTGCTCTTTAACAATTTTGCCTGAACTGCACAATGTTGGGTGCTTTGTGTCGGGAAAGGACAAGCATTTCTCGTTTGTGCTTTTATTTCCCTTTCTTTGATGGTGGCAGGTCCTGCTGTCTGAGCCCTCAGCTGTGCTTCAAGGTCTTGTGCAGTGACTGTGGTGTGGGTCAATAAGGCTTGGGCTGAGCCTGCAGCCCAAAGTGACGTCTTGGGCACTGAGTTGGATATTGATGTACGACTGCTTCCTTTTCCATCCTCAGGAAGGCCTTTAAAGCTGCTCTTTCTTTTGTTGGCATTGCCTTTTGTTCCCATTACGCGGAGGACAATCCAGCCTGAGAAAGATGAATTTCACAATTTGTCTTGTCAGGCTGCGAGATGGAGTTTGCCGTTCCGCGGAGGAGCGCGATCCGAGCGCGCGTGGGCGGCCGAGCACGGAGAGACCCCTCGTGTGCTGCTGGGCTTTGAGTGCTCCCCTCCCACACAGCAGCCTCAAAATGCACCTCAGGAGCTCACACCTCCTTGTCTGTCTCCTCCTGCCACTGCTTGGAAAGTCATCCATTATTGACGTGCAGTCACCGCTCAAGGGTTCATGGTGTTGCCTTTTGGCTGACCTGATGGAGCTGCTCATTGCCTTTCCTCCCAGTGCAAAGTCCTGGATTCCACTTTGCTCCTGGGACCTTGTATTCCAGCCCTGGCTGACCTTTCAGAGAGAACACAGCTAAAACATTAATTTCTGGAGAGAGTTGGGAAAATGAATAAAAAAATATTTTCCTTGCTGAGAAGGGAAAAATAGCAGTGGTCATGCTAAAAGTAATAGGAATCTTGTTCACATTCCTCACTGTCCTTCACTGCAGCATATAAATGTGTGGTGGAGAAACCCTCTCAATTTAAACTTATGTTATTGTTGACCCATTTTCCCAACAGCTAATGGCTAGCACTGAATACATATTGCTACCGTTATAATTGTTACATTTTGCCTTGCTGCACCGGGAATTCTGTGGATATTGTGAGTCAGGCCCAGAGCTCTTTGCTAATCAAACACAAATTAAAACTAACCCAACTGACTGCTGTAAAAATATTGGTACACTTCCCTGGTAGATTTACAGTCCTGTGTACTGGGAGAGCTTGAGACCCTCTCTTAAAATACATGGCCATATCTCTATTTTACAGAGGATGAAAATGAGATGCAGTAAGGTCTTTTACTTGCAACCACACAGCAGATGAGAATTGGCTGCTCCTAGTTTGAGGCTGGGAACTCTACCTTTGGTAGAGAGGTGGGCATTAGCCAGATTTACTTCCAGTTTTCAGTATGTAAGAAGTGATTTGTAGTCATGGTATTGCATTTCTTGCTTCAATAAATAGCTGTTTTCTGAATGCTGTATATTGGTGTGGTGCCAAAAAAGGCCATTATGGGTTTTACTGCAATACATTCCAGCAAAGAAATACATTAAACCCATTTTTTTTTCTTTACCTTTAAGAACATCAGCCAAAACCCTGCAGTTCTGAGGCAGGAATAAAGGCAGATAACCCCGTTTTTACTGAAAATGCACATTGCATGCCGTCGATTGCCATTTTCCTTGTGCTGTACCCAGCGTGGCATCCTATAGCACAATGTAAACAAAATTATAATCTTATCAAGCAGGCTGCTCCTACAGCGATGACAGCTACTTAGATTGCCAGAAGCAGGGCCAGCAAAACAGAGACCGTTTTAAAGCAGCTGACACTTTTTAAAATTTTTTTTTTTTTTTAGCAGTGTGGGTTGAAAACAAATTATAATAAAGATTTCATTACGTGCTATTCAGAAGGGTCAACACAGTCAGTCTCCAGCAGACCTCGGGCCTGGGACACAGATGGGGTCAAGTACATGGACACAGCAATATCCTGGGTGCTAAAATGAGGCTGGGAGGACTCATGGGGCTTAATTCTTGGTGTTCAGTGCTCTGGGGTTATTGCACCACCCAGCTGATGGGATGGAGTCACACCCTGCTAATTTCAGAGCCAACAAAATGCCTTGGGGTCACCAAGGAGTCAAGAGGATGTTTTGCTGAGTGTGGGATGTGCATAAGTCACCTCCATGTTGAACTGATTCCCAAAATGGGAATTTGTAGCATTATGATTGGAACTTCTGGTTTTGCTCACTGCAGGAACACTGCCTCACCCCATTCCTGGTGAAGATCTCAAATATAACATTTCACCCATTTTAGAGGTGTTTTGGAGAATAGTGAACTTGTCCTAGGACATGAGATCTTGAGCATATGCCAAAATGCCCCAATAACAACTTGCTGCCTCATTCCTTACTCAGTGTGTTGACCACTACATCTTAAAAAAACCTGGAGGCATGGAGTGAAATGCCACTCAAGGGATGACAACATCAGTTTTAGCATGAGCTTGGGAGAACTGCTCCATCACACAATTGTTTTTAAATATGGCATGAAAGGTTATGGCCCCAGTGCATCTTGTTTCCCTGGCAGAAAGGAAGGATGCTTGAAGTTGGCTACAGAACTCTCTCTCTTGCTTGTAAAATGTTGTTGCTTCTATATATTTTCAGCTATTCATGAAGTGTATTGCATATATAATTAAAACATTAATAAAAATAACAGCAGGAAGAGTTCATCAGCAATTCAAATACAAATATTTGTGAAAATCTGTCTTCTCCAACATGTTCCTTTCCCCTCTGATTTTTTTTATTTTGGGTAAAAATATCATAAGCAACATTGCTTAACCATTTTCACAGCTCCAGGATCTCTGTAGGACAGTAAATTTATTTCTCTATTGAATTAATTTACCATAGATTGTGCAAGTTCATTATTGTTGTGCTCTTCAGGAGACATCCCAGACATATTCAGGGTAGCGGAGGCTCCTGGCTGGGGTTGTGTCCCCATTCCCACTCCAGCACTGGGAGTTCATCCAAGGATTTGGGGGCAAACCTCACACTCCTCTCTGTAGCTTGGAACTTCACAGAGAGCACTGGGCATCTTGGTCATGGTTTTCTATCTGAAAAATTGCTTTTTGGAGTATTGAACTGAGTCACAGCTGTCTGGGTTGTGTTGGTAAGGTAGCCAGGAGATCCCACCTGCCATTTCCCAGAATTTTGGTGGCCCTTGTGTGCTCACCTTTCACAGCTGACATGGAAATTCTCAGTGTGTGGATTCATCTTTGTAAGAGCCCTAAAAACCTTGCAGCCTGTGCCTCCTTCCTGAGCTCATAATTTATCTTTTTAAAGAAGTGCTGTCAGATAAGCTACACTTTTCTAATTCTGGCTTACTAAATTTCCTCAGGATAGAATCTAAATTGTGCTTTGCCCCTTATTACTCTGGTCTGGTCTGTGTCTGTGGCATTTAGTGTATTCCTAAGCAAAACTCTTGGACAGTCTGCAGCACTGGTGTGTTGTTTTGGGTAAGGATCACAGCATTCAGCCAACAAACATGTCCAATGCATTGGTTGGAAATAGGTACCCTTTATAACAGATGGATTAGAAAAAAAAAGGGAAAAATGTGGAAAATGACTGATGTGGAAAGCACTGCTCACTTCTTTAGTTAAAAGAACCCCTTTGTTAGATGTGGTTTTTCTGCTTTTCTAGTTTACTTTCAGTTTTTTGTTAGTGGATGAGTCCATGGTTCTGGAGAGAAGGGAATCACTTTCTTGGGGTAGTTCCTCCATGGCCTTGCTGTGGTTTCTCTGCATTTTTAAACTAATTTAGCATTTCCCCCAGTGGCATCTTTAGAGTACTCAGCTGTGAGGAGGATCTTTGTTTTAAGAATGGAAAGCAAGGATTTGAAACCCTGGCTGCTTCAGGATACTGAGCTCCAGTGCTGGCAATCCCTGCTCCAGGTTATCTTTTTTCATGTCTGCCTCTTTGAAGGAGCAGTGGACTCTTCCCCCCCTTGCATTTCACACCAATCCACCCAACATTTTGCAATGAATCCCACTATTTTATTGCAGAAATAGCCACTGTTTGCCTCCATCCCAGGACACTGAGCCTGGCTGTGAGGAACCAGCCACCAGAGGCTGATTTGGTCCCTCTCTGAGCAGAGCAGATCTGCTTTCTGCTGTTCTGTCTGTCGATTGACATTAATCCCCTAATTGAGGCATCCAGTTTTGGGATTAGGCTGATATTTATCAGCAAAAACCTGCCAAAGAAGCACGGATTTGTGGTAAATGGTGATTTAGACCAACCCTGCCAGCTCCTCCAACACACATCAAACTTTTCACTATTTGTTGCTTCTTCTCATCTTCCTGAACTCACCGAGCTAAGCTGCTGCGCATGTTGGTGTAAAACTGCTCCAGTCAGTTCTGTGACATGGAAATGGATTGGCTTGGGCAGGCATGGACTAAGAGTGTGAAAGAAAATGGCCTCTGAAATTCACAATCAGATAAATTGAAGGGTTTGGGGTTGGGATTGGGATTTTTAGGTATTTTTTTATTGTTGTCTGTATTGTTTTATCTATTTTTTGCAGTCAAAGCCTAGGACTGCAGTAGGTTAAAAAAATTATTTGAAGCATCTAGTGTTGGGATTAAGCTGATATTTATCAGCAAAAACTTGCCAAAGAAGCACAGATTTGTGGTAAATGGTGATTTAGAGCAACCCTGCCAGCTTCTCCAACACACATCAAACTTCTCCCTGTTTCTTGCTTCTTCACATCTCCCTAAACTCACTGAGCTAAACTGCTGCACGTGTTAATGGAAAACTGCTCCAGTCAGTTCTGTGACATGGAAATGGATTGGCTTGGGCAGGCATGGACTCAAAGTGTGAAAGAAAATAGCCTCTGAAATTCACCATCAGATAAATGCCACCAACCAGAAATTCAGTTTGTAACAGCAACATGAGCCACTTTGGGAAGAGAGAGGACAGAAGCTTTTGCTACCAGAAAATGCAACAATTAGTCAAAATTCCCTGAGCTGTAGGTTGGTCTGAAGATGATGAGCAGTGCCTTTGCCATTGGGTTTGTGAGTGAGTTCAGTTTGGTCCTAAGACCATCACCAGGAATTTCAGAGGTGCTGGCAGCCCAGGGGGGAGGCAGCCATCTCTCTTTACTGCAGGGAAAGCAAAATAAGGTTGACATCATTTTATCAGAAGCTACCTGGGTTTATATTCTTAACTCAGTTTCATGTGGTGACAGGGAATGTCAAACTGCTTATCTCTGGCAGAACATTTTCTTCAATTCCTTACAAATACCTTTAATTTGGTGTGTGATGCTTCAGTTCTTTTTAAATATGTTGTCTTCATATTTTCTTACAAGTGATTTTTCCCTTTGTTTCCATTTAATTTCATTATTTTGCTATTCTTCACAGTATTTCCTTTCTGGCTTCAAAAGGGAGCTAGCTAGGTAAAGTGAGTTATATCACAAAATGGAAAAGTAATGTTAGCCAAATGAGGTATTGCTTTTTTTCCTTCTGGATAGAAGCCATTATCTTCTAGTGCTGCAAGAATTTGAATGCTTCAAAAACATATGTAATTGAATGACACTCTACAAAATTCCTTAAAAAAAAAAAAAAGCCACAAACATGCTTTGAATAAGAATTGAATAATGTGATGTGTCTCTTGGATGGGGTTAATATCTTCTAGAGATTTGCTGCTCTGGAACCCCTGTGACAATCCCAGCAGGATTTGTGCTTGGAAAGGAGTGTCATCCATTCCAAACTGCCTCAAGTTTTGGGTTGAGATTGGGATTGGGATATTTTTGGATGTTTTTTATTGTTGTCTGTATTGTTTTATCTATTTTTGCAGGCACATCCTAGGACTGCTGTAGGTGAAAAAAATTAGAGAGGAAGAGAAAGTAAATAAACTTTAGCTTTTTGATTTATGTTCATTTCACAGCTGTTTTGGTACATTCTGTTTTGCTGTCTTTTAGGTAGTTGGAAAAACAAATTTGGAAATTAGGCAAATATGATTATAAAATGACACACAACTGAGAAATCTAAAATCTGAGGAGCAGGTGAACTGCCTGAAACAACTTACTCTAGAGTATTTTTGACTGATTTCTCAGTCTGACTCACTAAGACAATGTAATGTCCTGTGACTGAGTTTTAACTGAGGATGTCTGTCTCTTTTTTTTTAATATTTAAATTTTTTAATGTTCTGAATGCACTCTAAGGCTTTCCAAACCTGAGTGAGATGGAGTCTTGACCTCAGAGACAACTTGGTAGAGTTAAAGGCAGCATTAAAATCCCCATACAAAGAAAATATTGACTGATTTATGAGGGATCCCTGTATCTTTAAATCATCCTTTCAAAACATGTTATGTCAGCATAAAATTTCATGTCAGGAATAGTCAGTTTTAACCCCTTTTAGCTTTTCAAAGCTCAGATAAATCACTTTTGAATTCTATGTGACTCGTGAAATACAAGTGTCAGGCAAGTTAGACTCAAATACTGCTTGTGTTATGGGTTGTGGTGATTCTCATTGCTTATGCCCTGGAATAAGAAATGAATAAATGAAAGATAACAGCTCCCAGTTGTAGCAGAGGTGAGGAACAGGTGATTCAAATAATTCCCATCTTGGATTTATGTTTTTAAATGAGCAATATTTCATGGGGTTTTGTGAGGGGGAGGAGAAACAGAGGCAAAATTGAACAGAAATCCCAATAGATGCACTGGAGAAGCAAGAAACCCAAAAGCAAAGTAGAATCCTCAGCTATTATGAAAGTGATGTGGAAAACTGGGTGTGGACCACAAACCTTGGTGGGACCCCACAGTTCAGGAGTGTTGTCAGAGCAGTGAAATCCCAGGTAATATTGGAATTAGGGAATTGGGGGAAGCTGGAGCAGCTTCACTTGGTGCTTTCCAGCAGCACTGACTTGATATCAGCCTGTCACAGGACTGGGCTGTGTTTTTTCATTTGCAATAGTTTCTCCATCTCAGCCAGGGTTGTGTTTCATTAAGATTCCAGTACTGTATTTCATTAAGATTTGCTGTGTAATTAAATCTTGAGAAGTTGTGCTTCACCCAGTCCTTCTGATACACAGCTGATAGACTTTATCATTTGGGATATGTTTCATTTTTGGGAAATGAAATGCCAGTGCTTCAAAAGGCTAGAGAGAATAACACTGAAATTTATTAAGCTATTCTATAATTATTGTTACTGAATGGTGGGTTGGGATTTTTTTTTTTTTTTTTTCTTTTAAATGAGCTGTCCTTAAAGCACAAATGTGCATGAAGAGGTATTGCATGTTTCTGGAGCCTTTTCAGATTCCCAGCTGCCAACCTCTTGTCTGTGCATGAGGATCCTGGATGTCTGAGGGGATGTGGAGTACAAGCTGCTTATTCTATTTCATGGCATTTCTCAAAGATATAAACCATGTTTTCATTCCTGAATTCAATAAAACCCAAATCATTTTAGCTAAAATTGAATTGTTCCCACGTCTGCGGCTGAGCCATGCGGAGAGGGCGCGACTGGCGGAGGCACTGCTGGATTTCCAGTGGAATTCTCCATCCTGCCTCCTCCTGACTGATGCTCAGCCATCTCACAGACCTGAGCACCAGCCTTTTTTTGTGGTAGAAAACATCTGCTTCATTCTCCTGTGCAGAAACACATCCACCAAACTGTTGGAAGGTTCTGGCTGGCGTGCAGCAGGAATTTGGACAGGAATCCCTGTAATTGGACGTGTTCCCATCAGCTGCCAGGGGCCATTTGTGGGGTTCTCTGGGAGCAGTGGTTGCCAGAGCCATTAGGGATCATCTAATGTGGGATGCAGACACCCATCCTGGCAGCACAGGGAGCAGGTCAGGATCTGGGATAACTCTTCTTTCCAAAACAAATGTATTCCATCTCATCTCCTTTACCTAAACTGCTGTCATCTAATTTTTCTCTTTATTCTGCCTATTTTCTCTGTTTTTTCTTTTCTTTATATTTTTTCAACTCTTCCCTTTGAAAAAGCCTTGTACAAAAGGGAGAGGTGGTAAAGAGACAAAGACCACAGTGAAAAATTAAAATGGGAAAAAACCTAATCAGCTGGGATTTCTTTTTCCCGTTTGGGTGAAAATGTACGTAAATGTACTCCACGGACGTCTCCAAATTAAGAAAGGATGTTTTGTCCAAAGTATTTTCATTTAAATATTTTTATTTGCTTTACTGTGGTGCATAACTGCTGTTCAGCATTGGTAAATTCTACCTAATCATCCCTAAGGGCCCAGGGGCTGTGGAATTGAGCCTGAATTTGTTTCATGGGGAGCAGAGCTGGAGAGCTGCATCTCTGGGCCAGTCCTACATTTCTGCTCTTACAGATTTCAGGAGCATGCTAATAGGATTAGGTACTACAAAGCTGTCTTGCATTCAAAATTAATATCAGAGGGAGTGTGCTGTGGAACAGAATTTCTTGCATAGAGTGCTGATAACAGAAGCACAAACTCACCATGGGATTCCACTGCCTCATCACCATCACTGCTCTGAGCTATTCCATAGTTTTGGATCACTGCTATCCCAAACCCTTCTCCTTTTCACATGGATGTTTCTCCAGGAGATCCCCTTGGGATGGACCCTCTGGACCACACACAGATCCCCTCGTGCTGGGTGTTGTAGATGTGGCTGGGTTGTGATGCCTTGGTCTGGCTGTGTGAGCAGCACATGCTTAATTTCTGAAAATACATTTAACTGGTGATTTTGCAAAAGGCTTGGTAAGGTTTGTGTCAGGCCAGTATGTTTCCTAAAATGAGTGATATTTTTATTCTGCTGCTCGCCCCCCAACGTCCTTTCTTTTTATTCATTTTGCAAATTTCTACAGCACTGCAACCAGAAATGTAAAATTACCAAGTCAACATATGCTGGGTTAAAAATAGAACAAACATCAAATTCCTGCTAAGGGACACAAAGCTGAGTTTCAGACAATTGCAAACAGGAATTGACACTTGGTCCAGCCCAGCATCCCCTCTCCAGCCATGGCCATGGGCTGGGAGAGCATGAGCAGGGCAGGCACATGTGGTGCTTCTCTTCTGATGCTTCCCAGGTTCCAGCTGCTTTCTGCTCAGGGACTTTGTGCCAGGAGTCATTTCTGTGTAGATAGTAAGCATGAATAGATTTTCCTTCTGCAAACTTAATCTTCTCTAGCCTTGAGGCAGTGCAGGCTTGTGACATGCACAGCTTCTCTTGTTAGGTACAAAAATCACCTTTGTTTGTGGGTTAGTCATGGCTCCAGTTTGGTTTAAGGGGTCTTTGTGTCAGCAGTGGAAAATTCAACCAAGAAGCTGTCTCCATCCATGCTGCCCATGCTCTCTGTTTCCTTTCCCCCTAATGATTCTTAGCATTTGATCTGCTGTCTTTTTTCTTTGCCTGTTGGTAGCACTGGGCTGACATTTCCATGGTACTGTCCATTATAAATCCAGGATTTCACTCCCCTGCAGTTGTGGTTGGCTCAGAGTCCATCATTTCATATGTGAGGTTAGGACTGTTTTCCCCACATGCATATTTGACATTTATCTCTCTTGATTTCATCTGCCATCTCATATGTCATATCATTTCATAAGGTCCTTCTGCAGTTCCTCACAGTCAGCCTTTGTCCTCATTACCCTGGATAAATTGATATGAGCAAACCTCCTCCCCCTGCTGTCCAAGAGGATGTTGGAGAGTGTAGATCCCTAATTTGACCAGTGAAGGGGGCAGGATTTCAGTCCTGCAGGTCTGTGCATCTCCCTTGGTTAATTTTATTCAGTATTGCTTTGATAAATTCGGTATGCTGGGAAATGAATCCATGTGTGTCCTGTTTGCTCCAAAGAGTTTTGTTTACAAGAAACCAGAACAAACTATGGCAAAATGACTGCTAACACTTCAGCTTTTGATGTTCATCATGTGTGCTTGTCTGAGTCCCGGAGTTGGTGGCTGGGAGAGAAGCAGCAGAGAAAAGGGATCACAGAAAAAATTTCCTGAACTGTTCACAGTTTAATTCTGTGGATAACATAAAAAGCACCAATACAGCCTGGAAAAGAAATGGAGGACTCAGAGGTGTCTCCTCTGATGACTGTGATGTAGTTGACTTGGAAGAAACGTGTCACTGGTGTATTGCACTGCTTTTCAAAATGGGCACGGTCAGAGTTGTAGCAGGAAGGCAAAGACCAAAGAGGATTTGATCAGGTACAAGAATATACAGACAGGAGGGGGAACATGGTCCTGTGAAGCTCCTTTGCATTCCTCTCTCCTGCAACAGTAGCTTTTATTTCAGCTAACACAGAGCCTCAGTGGTTTTTGGCAGTATTTCAGGCAAATCTTCAGATAGGGATGAACTGTTCTTGAACCAAATCTCCAAAGGATTTGGCACAAGTGTGCTCTCCTGCAATATGAAATGTAGATTTTTGCTCAGTATTTATATTTGAATAGACATTAATGAATGCCTAAAGAAAATCACTATCTCCACTCTTTCTCTTGCTATTTGATTTCCCTTTGTCTGCTTAATGCTCATGCAGATTGTACTTATTGTGCTGGGAAATCCTACCTGGTGTCAGTGTCCCTGCTGGGGCTGGGAGCTGCTGAGGGGGAAGGTGATGCAACAAAACATTTGCTGATCAAAAGTATCAGTTTCAGTCCTGTCTGATGGTGATGCCAAACTGGAGGAAAATCCATCCCTTAATTTTTTGGGTTTACTTTTAATCTTTCCTGTGAGCCTGCTACCAAAACCACAATGTGTGGAGTTACTGTTTGGGTATCACTGGGAGGAAAAAGTACCACAGAATCCTGGAATGCTTTGGGCTGGCTGACCTTAAAACCTTTAAAACATTGAAATTCCACCCCCTGCCATGGGCAAGGACACCTTCCACTACCCCAGGCTGCTCCAAGCCCTGTCCCTCCTTGCTTTGGTCACTTCCAGAACCATGGCAGTGAAGCATCACAGGATAAGAAAATACCTGTTACCCTCTTGGCATTGCTGAGTCAGTAGATTTATTGCTCTTCTATGTTCTTTAAGGGTGGTTTTTATGCACCACCTGTCAAATTGAAAGTCCTTGGAGCAGATTAGCCCTGCAGAAGGGATGTCCCAAGTTTCCTGTAGACTTTGCACATTGCACTGAGTAATGATTCTCTGTTAATGAAAAATTGAGTTTGTTTCATTCGCTGTCACGTTTGAAGCACGAGGATATTTTTCCTTCCCTAGCACTGGTTACATTTTAATGAATGTATTCAAAATTCAAGTCCAATCTGAAATGACCTATCAGCTATGATATAGTCAGGGGAAAGCATCAAAACATGATGCATTGAACATATTTTACATTCCTAGCCTAACAGCATCCTTGAGTTGCTTTTATGCAATACATATATCCGATATTTGATTTTGATGAGAGGGGCTGTAGATGCAGATGTACTTCTCTCTGAATATATTTTGGCACTGGTAGAGCATACATTGCTTTAATTTTGGATGCAGAAATCACACTGATGATTTTTTTAAGCTGTGATTAGGCAAACACAGCTGAAAGGGTCAGGGAAACTGTCCATAATGACTTTTTAGAGTTTAATATGGAAGGAAAAATAAATTATTATAAACCAGGCATGGCATGGTAGGTTCTAAAGTATTTCACTGACTTTAGCAGATGTGGCAGGTTCTCAAGTTGTTAATTAACCTTTTATTAATCTCTTTTTTCAGTTAGACTGTCAGATATGTAAAAATGTTTTATTTAAGATTAGCTGTATCTGAGTTGTGTGTCTCAGAAGATATTGCAACTATCCTCATAGGCTGCTGAAGTGATAAACTAAATAACATGCAAAAAGTGGTTAATTAGAAGCTGCCTGTTTGCTTCCAAATTTCTAATCAGATTCATAACTCCTGCTTCAAATGGGTGGAATAGCTTTTTCTTTTTTTGTGCAAAAGTAAAAAATAAATATTTATCATATCAAAACCATTCCAATATTTCCCTGAGCACATCAGGATTATAAGACAGAGCTTTGTAGCTAAAATGAGTCCCTCAATGGCTTCCTGAGCAGAAAGGAAATATGAAACTATCTCAAAGCAGAAGTTATAAAGAAAATTTCATACATCACACCTTATTAACTTGCAGACTTCAAAAGGGATGTTTGAGGATAACTGGAGACATCTGTAAACTCTGGGGCACACTGTGAACCCTGCAATGAGATTATTTGAGCACAAACCACGTCTTGTGGCACTAACAGAGGTTTGATGGAGAATTTTAAAACTTTCCAATCCCAAGAAAAATGTCAACTTGAGAATAATTCAGCTTGTTGAGGCCTGGAGATGAGGTTCCAGCAGAAACCAGTCCCCCAATCCACTCAGGAGAAATCAGCTGCCCAGGAACCAGGAACTGACTGGGGACTTTCTCCCCTTGTCCCCACTCACCCTTTATCTGCAGAATCGCTTGCCACTGGAAACCCAATTACAGTCTAACAAAGATGCCCCTCAGTGCCTCGTGGAAAGCTTTGAAAAATGTTTTGCTTAAAGAGAGTTCTGTCCACGTCTGTCTATGTGGGGAGCCAGGATCTTGTGAGGGTTTTAATGCCGTGTTGCCCCCTCTCCTGAAGCAGGATATTGGCTAATCCTGGCATTAGTGCTCATCTGGACCAGTCTCTTTACAGCTCCAGGGGCCCTCGGGGTCACACTCTTAGTGCCTGTTTTCTTGTGAGGTTGGCTTAGAAAGCTTTTCATTAAAATGAAATGTTTTCTCTTTCCCTTTAGTTTTTGGTCTGCTTTTCTCATTGTGTCATTTCAGCCCCAGCATATTCAGGATTTTCTCTTCCTTCCATGCATTCCTCTTTTAAAACCCAGCAGGTAGAAAATCACTTTGACTAAAGCTGAGATTCTCACATTAAAAGCTGAGATTGTCCAGCTTTTCAAAGCATGTGATTATATAAAGTATCAAATACTGTGAGAATTGGATTAAAAAACCACGAGGGCTGATATGGAGACAAATGGTAATGAGCAGCAGGAAAAGACAGTGAGTACAAATACAGTAATAGGTAGCAAATGTCAAGAGTTCAGCATTCAATTTTATTTCCCTGTTTTTATGAGGTGATTTTTTATTATATATGTCATGGGGATTGTGTGTGTGTGGTTAAGGGAACAGATGAAAAGGTGTATAGAGGAGAGAGGTTAGGGGTCAGGACAGTCAGAGCAATTTGGGATGAAGAGGATGGGGATGTAGTCAGGGCATGAGCACCAGTAACACATAAGGGATCAGACTGTCAGGCTCTTTGGGATGCTACAGCATTTCTCCAAATTCATGTTTGCCAGCTCCCTCAGGATTTGCACAAAGTTGATTCTCTGGTCCCAGGTGTGTTGCTTCAGTGTATAATAGGGATGGATCCCTATGTCTTCCTTGCATGGATGCAGAAAAAAATACTCATGAATAAAATCATAGGTTTGTGTCCATGCAGCTTCTCCTTCCCTCCTTGGGGATCTGGCTGGGGACTTCAGGGATGAGATCTGATCGTGGAGACTGGGGCTCAAGCATGGTAAGATTTCCACCATATTGCAGCAAAGAGAAGTGTTTTTCCAATTGAGAAGAGTGTCAGGAAAGCAAAGATGTTCCCCACCATCCTGCTAAGCTGTAGACTCCACCAGAGAAAGGAATAATGTTAATTCCATGGCTTCAAGTGAACCATTTCCCAACGCTGGGTTCAGCGGCTGCATTTGCAGCTCGTGCATTCCAGGGCTGTGGGAGCTGTTTCCACCTGGGTATGGACATTGCCCATGCCTCAGTCGTGCTCTGGCAGCTGCAGCCAGGTACACTGTGTTCTCTGCTGGCTTGGTGATTCAGTTTTGCCCTTTTTGTGTTTTTTAATGTCCATTCTGCCTTTTCTTTGTTCTTCTCATCACTGCATTCGCTAATGAGTGCCAAAGTGTGCTGTACAGCACGGCCTTGAGAGGATGAGTCAGGAATGGCAGAGCTCCTGCCATCCACACTGACCCACAAACCCTGCTCTGGTTTGAGGATTAAAACCAGCTTCTGACAAGATTGTGCTTCTGAAGCTCCTCTTGGCCACGTCTCCTCAGCCTCCTGCCCTCTGCTTGGCAACTTCTGAAGTGCTGCTGCCTTTTGCCCGATTTAGGATTAAAAATGTGTCATTCCTGGCCTTCCCTTATCCTCTGTCCCAGCTTATGTGGAACAGGAATGACCTGTGGCTTGCTTGAAAATAGGCTTTAGTGAGGAGGGTAGCAGAGATGCCCTGCAAAGTGATTGACTGTGCTTGGCAGGGATATTTAGTCTGGATTTCATACACAGAGAGCCCAAGCAGGGAGAGCCCCTTCCTCAGGTTTGAGACTGCACTGGTTACACATCGTGGGCTCACTGAGCCCTGCACAGCTGGGGAGGTGCTGGGAGAATATTCCTGAGCACATTCAGAACTCTGCAAAGGGCACTTGTGAAATGTGAAACTCTTCTCTCTCCCATCTTGGTGCCTCATGTTCGTTCCTGCTCCTCCAGTGACCTCTTCATCAAATGTGCTCCATTTAAAGATTCACAGTGAGATCTGTCTCCACTGCCAGCTCTGCAGCAGCAGCCTGCTCTCCCCGAAGCCAAGCTGTGTTCTGTCTGCTCCATCAGTCATTCCCAGCCAGTGCTGACAGGGAGGATTCAGGATGGAGGCTTGGCTGCTGACCAGGAGGCTCAAACGTGGAATGGGCTCAGGGCTGTCCTGTGCTCTGGGCTCTCTGCAAATCCTGGGGGAGAGAAGTTTCCTCTGTTTCTTAAGAAGGTCAACATGTAGCGTCCCAAGCCAGGCTCTGTTTTAAATTTAGTTTTCCCCAGTTTGGGGCTATCCTATCTTGAAAATCAGCATTTGGTAACAGCAGCAACATTTGGTTGTCAGGTTTTTTTCCTTTTCATTTTTTGTGAGGGCAAAGTTTTGGGATTGACAGCTTTGGCATCCCTTCCCAGAGCTCCTGTTGGGGCAGCACTGTGTGTTCACCACCAGCCTCGTGGATTCTTCACCAGAGCCACACCTGTCACCGTGTCTGCTCTCCCCTCTGCTGTTCTCAGGCTCTGTGTGCCCCATGCTGCAGCAATACACAGCATTTAGAGCCTTTCAACAGCCTGGGGCCCTCCTGCATGGCTTGATGGATGAAAGGCTTGTCCAAGCCCTCAGTGGCTGTTTGGAGAAGTCAGAGTGTGACACGGTGTCAGGCTTTCTCGTTTTGTGACACGCACCGAGGAGCTGCTGTCCCCTTGCGCAGCTTTAGAACATTCTGTTTGCTTTCACACATGGCCCTCTGAAGGAGCAAAAGGTGAAAATGCATCATCATCAACTGATCTTCATAGCTTGCTGAGAAATATTTCTTCAGAATTTTTTGTGAAATTTCCTGGGTTTTTGGAATCAGGATCGATGACAGGATTTGGGAGTGGGGAAATCAGAGCAGCCTTTCAGGGTGGGGAGCAGGAGCTGTCACCCAGCAGCAGTAATTGATGCATTACTGTCTATCATGGGGAGGCAGGCCTTGGATCAGGTAGATTTGAGACTTTGCAGGGAGAAGCCATCAAACAGACAATTATTCCCATTTTTGCAGGCCTGTCTACAAAAGCAAAACCTCTGATGTTAAGATCTGCAGTAATTTTGCAGAATTGTTTCCCCTTCTTAAGTGAAAATGAATTAAGTCATACTGTGAGCAGTATTGTGGTCAGTGCCTCGTAATGGAAAAAAAGCAAATAAAAATTACTCCTCCAGCAATGATGGGTTAATGTCTTTTTAGTACCAAACAAAATGTTGATAGTTATTGCTGATGTATTTTTTTAATAATTGACTGGGATTCTTAATAATGCTATGTCTAATTTAGGAATCCAATTTATTGACAAAACCAGGAAGAAATCACCACATTAAACAGACACGAAAATCAGTTTAATGCAATTCATGGGGAGGCATTGTAACTTCACAGCAGGCAAAATATAATAAGCACTAATGTAACCTTCTAAAGTAAGGATTAAGTCAAAACCTCCCAGCCTGTCCAGAGTATAGCATGAGACGTTAGGGAGGCTTGGATGCCTTGCTTCAAAGCCTGGGATCTCTGTGTCCACCCAAAAAAGCTGTGGCCTGTTGACCATTGTTTTACTTTCCACCTTTCACTTGAGCTGCCTTCAGTTCCCTTTTCAAAATGTCTTTCCTCTGTGTACTCTTCAGAGTATTTTGAAAAAAACTCTTCCATCGTGGCAGGGCTTCCTTCAATCCTGTTCATCTCCAGCAGCTGAGTCTGTTTAGTGAGTTTATTAATTACCATGTTGGGCTCATTAAAGTGAGCACCTCATTTGGAGAAATCTCCTGGGGACTCCAGCAAATACACACGTACTCATTAGACTGAATGTTTTCCACTTGTAGATCAGCATTCTGATAATAAACACTTCATAATCCTAAGGAAAATGGTGCAAGTTGAAAGTTAGAATTCACCTGAGGATAGTTTTTTTGAGGGATTTTTCCCCCCATGGGCATCAATGTGGCTATTGGCTCTACAGTTATGGGTCATCAAACAACCAGCAAAGCAATTTCTCACATGATTTCTGCACTGTGCTTAAAGAAATTCACCCCTTCTGTCCTGCTGGTTCATGCAGCTCATTATAGGACATTTGGTTTGGCTGTTGGCAAGTCAGAATCTGAAGGGCCATGCAATTAAATGTGGCTCTGAATTTCCTCACCTTCAAGCAAGGGCACAGTGACAGTGCCTGACGTGGTTTAGCACCAGCGGCTGTGCAGTTTAACTCAGCATAGGTGGGAGATCCAAAGTCAGATAAAACTGTGGATTGGGGAACCTATGGCTGGCTTTAAAATTCACATTAACAGGGTGACAATAAGGTATGGGGTGCCTTGACTGTGATGTTGTCGAGGAGGGCTGCATGTGGAGAGATTTTGCAAATCCTTGTGATGCAGTGGCAGATCAGCTATAAAGCTGGGGGCATTTTAAGCTGGTCAGTTTAAATGCCTCTGCTGTGTGTAGGACTGTGCCCATTGTTTGAACTCTATCAGGCTGGTTCATTTGCAGCAGCTCTGCAGTTGGGATGCAGCTGTGGATCCCACTTCCCTCCTGCCTCTGGATGAGCTGTGTGTCACAGCCCTTGAGTGCTGAGGGCTGTAACAGTGTGGTTCATCCCTTGCAGGGAAATCTACTGCACCCTTCTGCTTAATGCTGGAGAAAACAGTCCCAGATGTTTTTTTGTTTGAGAGGAGGATGCTTAGCCAGGCTGTTGGAGCTGTAATTTCCTTCCCCAAAGATGAGCACAGCTGTAAAACTGAGCCCCAGGTCACACCATGGATCAGCCTTCAACCTCTCCCTCTTTAAATTTTAAAATCCCAAGGAAAGAGCCTAAAAACCAGCTGGGGGATGGAGGCTGCTGGTGCCCTCCTCTGCTCTTGCAAGAGGTAACACAACACCTCCACTGAGTTTCTCTGGGGGCACTTAAGGCAGAGTTTATTTACTGTGTAACGTGGTAGTTTAGTGGGATTCCTGCCTGCTGCCTAATTAGTTCCACTAATTTATTTGGAATAACACTTCCTCCCTTTCTGGTGAATGGCTGGAAGTGGGTTCTGGGAGCCCATCTATTCCCTCATTTAGCCCTTGCACACTTGCAGGATGCTGTGCTCCCTCTGCCAGGCCCATGCTGGAACAACCATTACCTCTGTGAGGATTTTACCTCAGCAGTGCCCAAAGGCCCTTGGGGAACAATTGCTGCAGGCTCTGTGCACACAGATCCTGATCCATTTGGAAGCTGTGTGCTCCTGAGGAGCTCCAATTTAGGGCAGGCACTGGAACACAGGGGTTCCTGACAGCCTGAATTTTTTGTATATTTTAATTTTCTTCTGCTGCATATCCTGCTGCCCATTCTCCCTTCCCAGCTTTGCTTATTTATCACCCTTAAAAATGATGCAATTAGTTCCATAACATATGCACACTTGTAACTAAATCTCTTTATCTGGAGAGTGATTTGTGCAGAAGCAGACTAGGTACTGAGCATTCCTGTGGAATTGCTGCTTCTCTGCTCTTCTCCATGGACAGCTGGAAAAAAACCCAACAAACTTTGGGATTTCGGTAGGTGGGGTGCAAGAGAAGGGATCCCACAGGTGTTGCTGCACAGGAGTTGTCTCTTGGCAATGAGATTAGGACTCAGCACCAGTGGGTGAGGAAGGAAAAATGCCTCATCTGGCCCTAGGAATCAATTCCTGTGCCAGATTCACTTTCTTCACCTTTGCCAGGTGCATGCTCAGAGCCAAGAGGATGCTCAGGCACCTCAAGCTCACACAACCTCATGGGTGCTCTCCAGCCTGTCCCAGCTTCTCCTCAGGATTTCACATCCATTTTAAAACTGTTTCCTAGTCAAGGTGGTATTTTTATCTGGTCATTTCCTTTTTGGCAAAGGGATTTCTCCCCTTCCCTGGCCTGGGAGCTGGAGGGCACTGCAGGCTGCTCTGCCAGAGCAGACATGAGCTAATCAGGCTGGCACAAAAATGGGCTGTTATTTATGAAGCCAACCCTTTTCTAACTTTTCCTTTGTTTATGCAGAGTAATTTCAATGTCATAAATACTAAAAGGTTTACTGCTGGGAGAGGAGAACTTCCCTCATTCATCTCTGCAATTAAACTTCTTGTGCCCATGGTGGCTTTTCCTTTTAACTGCCTTTTAGGATGGAATCCAGGATTTTAAGAGGTTTCACTGACTGAATGTTTTTAATGAGGTCAAAGAGTTTTTGAGGGAATTTGGAAGACAATTTAGGGTTTTTTTTTTTGTTTTGTTTTCCTTGCAGGTTTAGGCTTCATTTTTCAGCACAATCCTTGAGTTCCTGAGTGACTTTGAACCATTTTTTTTTCTGTGTCATACTTTCACTAAATTTCTAACATTACAAATGTTATTATTGATTTTAACTGTCTTTGAAGTGTCCAGAGCTGTATGTGAGCTACCCTAGAGCTGGGTGCTCTCCCTGTAACCACTCAGCTGCTCCCTTTCTTTCTTTTTTGTACAATCTCTGCAGCCTCTGGGCTCGTTCTGGAAATGTGTCACACAATAGCAAATATTCTAAGGAAAGGAACCCTATCAAAGAATGGGGAAAGTTACTGGATGATAATCTCAAGGAGTGATGTGTGGTGCTTTTATTCCATGGGCAGAGCTCACAGTAAAGAATTGTGGTTTCTAAAAATCTGGGATGGAAAAAACACAAAAGTAAGTTATCTTTGGGCTCTCAGTTAACTGCATTGTCCCTTTCAGTCACAGATTTTGTGGGTAAATTTTATCTTGAAGAGGAACATAAAGGCATTCCATGGTCACTTTAGGGCTGTAATAGTTTTAAACTGTAAGTATGAAGTTGCAATTGCAGGAGGAGCTGGCATGAATCAACCCAGTCTCATTTCAAACAGCTGTTTAATGAGAGCTTCTTGCAAGATCCCCTGTTAAGAATAGGCCATAATGAGTATGATGAAACCACCTCATCCTTGAAAACAAATTCCTTTTCATGGCTTAATTAAAAGTGCTCCTAGTACTTCTGTGAGCATACATGATAGCTTAGGAAAGGCTCTGTTTTAATTTATATAAAGAAGTCTCAATTAAGAAGCTAAATAGATAATATGTTGCTTTAATATTATATGGTGAAAACTGTTATTATTTCTGAACTTCTGCTATCTCCCAGTCAAATATATTTGTCTTAACAGTTTAACAGCTTTCCCTGGGAGACCAGAGTGACAGCGACGTGCTTGTGTGCTTTCATTTCTGCCTTAATGTGATGGAGCAGACTGGAGCAACTGACTTAGCCGTGATTTGTGGGTGAATTTTTTGGGAGATCAATTGCAGGTGGCTGAGCCCTGTGAACTGTTCAGACC
Organism: Ammospiza caudacuta; assembly: GCF_027887145.1. NCBI lineage: Eukaryota > Metazoa > Chordata > Aves > Passeriformes > Passerellidae > Ammospiza > Ammospiza caudacuta. Next base: position 44,894,612 of record NC_080599.1, on the reverse strand, counting down.
CAGATATTTTTAGGAACGGGCAGCACTAATTAAAGCTGCCTGTGCAATGGGCAGCAGCGCAGTTTGCCCAAAACGCAGCATTAGTATAATCTGCTGCAGGAGGGGTCTGTGTTAGTGCACAGGAAGCTGCATGAGCAGCAGCTGGGGTGGCAGAGCAGGTTTGTCACCTCTCAGTGAGCTGTCCCTGCTCAGGACAGTTTCCCCAGTGCAGGAAACATCCAGGTGTGGGAGAACAGCCCCGCTCCACACTGCCAGCAATTCCTGTTCTTTCTGCTTCTCGTTTGCCACAGTGGAACATCCCTCTCTCTTTGTGGTTTCCTTGTAAAATGCTAATTAAAGGAAGAAATGTTGGTTTGAGAGAAAACTGCCAAAGTGAGTATTGTAAAAAGGCAACTGTTTCTTTGCATTTGTGTGAAATTGCTGTGCCCTTGGGAGAAGCATGAAGATAAGAGTTCCCCATGCAGGGACTTGCCAGCTGTGATACCTGAGGAGGAGGGGACAGGAAAGCAGATTGGTTCTGTACTGTTTCCTTTGTGGGTGTCTCTCCTGAAATACTGAGAAATCAGTGAATAAATTGCACAGGAACACAGCAGGACCTCAAAAAGGGATCTTTTTAAAAAGAAGAGTAAAATGTTGAAGGAGGGTTGCTGGCTTGGGTGAAGAAGCTCATTAAAGAAGTTATTTCTTTGGGAAATGCCCTGTGTTCTGGCCTGGCCTTGGGCATGGATTGTCTTTTGGGGAGGTCATGGACAGCTGGAGAAGAATTCAGAGTTATGGACCCAGCTAGTGAGGAACAACCTGAAGCTCCCAGTGTAAATGTAGTCCTGCCACAAAAGTATTGTCCTGTTCCTCTTTCCTTCTATGTCTTGTAGCTGCAGCGTTCTGATTTCCCAACAGAAGGCACATTTGTAGTTTGGATAAATGTGTTCTGATGTATCACTTGGAGTGTTTTCACATTATCAGATTTTCTGTTCTTAGCAATGACCTGATATCAGTGTGCCAGTGGAGCACGGTGGTTCATCACAGGAAAGTGTGGGAGACTCAAATCCAGGATTAAACTGTGCCTTGGTCTGTACTGCAAACCCCTGACCCCTGCACTGAAACACAGCAGGCAGTGTTAGCAAAAGGACTGTTAAAAATGAAATAATGATAAGGAGTCTTTGTTTTCATAGTGATTTCTGGTTTGTCTCCTGCATGATCAGGCTGACACCTTCATGGCTGACCCTTTGCTTTCCACCATTTACAGCCCTGATCTTCTACTTTCAATTCCATCAATACTGCACGCTCTAATTTTTACGGATTTTTGGGTTTTCTTGCAAATGTCAGTCACGCTGAACAATTTAGGTGTGATCTGTCTTTCTCAAGCCCTGCTTCACACGGAGTTGCCTCCCTGTCTCCTCTCAGTGGGCTGTTGCAGACAGATTTGCTTTCATGCTAGGTGGGAGATCAAACCCTTCAGCAGAAACTGCCCCTGGTAGCATCACTTGAAAGTTTTATTAATTGCTCTTTGATGGTGCCTTGGTTTGCTGTTATTCTGTTGTTTCCCCTAAAAAGAGGTGTATTTGCTGTGCTGAGTGATGTTCATAATTGCCCCCCTACTTTGCCAAAATGCCACTTGTGAGAGGCTGAGAGATTGCAAATGTCAAGCGTGGGACCCATGAGGACAATCTACCAGTCACTGCTGAAATGATTTGAACTAGTGAACTCTTGTTAAAACTGTTAATTGCTTTTTTAAAAACACTTAATGGAAATTGCCACGTTTAAGTAGCCCATAAAACCACGATGACACCAGCCTTAATCAGGTGTCACAAAGCACATCCATTATAAGCTACCTGCCCTGAAAACTTTGACAATGGAAATCAGTTGTGACAGGCTGGTGTTTACAGTCCTGCATCTCTCTGGCACAGGAGAATAATTTATTTGTTTTACTCATGAAGAGACTCCTCTCTGAACTGCACCTTTATGTGCAATAAAGCTTATGGAAGAGAATGACCCCAGGGGACTCAGAGGGCTGTAGGATAAGGTAGTGCTGCCTGGTTTTGAATATTTCATACTGGGATATGCTAATTTGTTTGGTGGCCTTGCTGCAGACCCAGAAAAACCACAGATAGCTCACTGAAAACCACAGTGCTGTGTTTTTCCAGGGGTGATTTGTTGATTCCAAAAGCCAAAATATTGCAGGGAGGAAACTCTGGTGCTGGGCAGTGAAGTCCTGCTTATTTTAGGTAATATAGTTACTTGGGACTGGATTTTAAAGAGTAACACGTATTTATGGGACATACTTTTTAAAAAATGTGAAATGAGTCAGCTATAAATCCCACTGAAAGCTTAGGTGGGCACTTTATTTATGAGGATACTGGGAGGATATTTGCCTCTTCAAGCTGTCAAGTCTGATAGGGAGGGTGCAGTGGGAATAACCACACTTCTTCCCTGGATTGTGTATCCACTAGAAAAGATCTTGGGAAAGCAAAAAAGATGGGAGCAAGCTTCAGGTGAAGGTGTTCATGTGTGAGAGGAACATTTATGTTCTGTGCATCCAGGTCAGAGAAAGCTTCCCCCTGCTCAGGGCTGGGGATGGGCTGTGCTGGGCTCCCTCTGCTCCCCATGCCAGGCTGTTCCTCTCCTCAAACCTCCCCAAAACCAGGCCATTCGTGGCTCTGCTCATCAGCAGTCTCAGAAGAGGCCTAAAAACAGAAGTGGCCCAGTGCAGTGACACACTTTCAGCCCATTGCCATGGGTCATTTCAGGTCATGGCAGCTCAGCAGGGCCCTGCCCCAAACCTCACAAACCTGCTCTGTGCCCAGGGTGTGTTTGCTGTCCAGCCCCTTGCACCTTCGTATCACATTCACATATTTTATTATACATTAAAAAACAATATCTGGAATCACTGTTGATGCTAAGAATCCCACAGAGCTGTGGTAGCAGCAGTATTGCCAGAATGGGATGTTTTAAGGAGGTTGTAGTGACAAATACTGGTACAAAATGCTACAAATCACCCCCCCAGTTTCACCTTCATGTCATGTGGAGTTTCTTCAGTGCTATGAGGGTGTTTCTTTTTTTTATGCTCCTGAAAGTTTTATACTGGCTCTTGCCACAAGTTAGTCAAGGTAACTTCAGGATATGAGCTTAAATTCCAGTGTTCTCCCTGAAAGACTTCACAGAGCCCTTCCACTTCTTTTGGGGTGAAAGTTCACTTTATTAATCCAATTTAATTTACTGACTGTGCTGATCTTGGGAGGCATAAGGAGCTACTTTTGCTCCTGCAGTATCCTGAAGTTTCCCAGAGCTGCTGTGAAGCAACTCCTTGTCCTTTTGAAGCTGTGAAAGCACATAAATAAAAGTAAATATGAAATAGGAAGTAGTAGGTCTTTACTGCACTTGTGTGATATTTTGTAAAACCTTATTTACCTATGATCCTGACATTTTATACTATTATTACTTTTTAAAATATGAATTCTGAATAGTGCAGACAGATTACCAGCAGAGCTAAAGGTAATTTAATACAGAAAATTTACAATGGAACTTGAAAATCCCTTTTTAAATTTTTTTTGAGGCAACTGTTCTAAAGGAAATGTTCTTAGTCTTCATTCTCCAAAGGGAAATTTTGTCTCTCCCAGTCAGGGCAATAAATAAAGGTGAAAGAACCACTACAAAAACATCCCTGAATTATTAATTTGCCAGAAACAGCTTCTCAGAAGAAAAAGCCTCCTCAGGATAGCACAGGAATGTAAAATGCTCATTATTCACCAAGCACATAAGGACCTGCACAGATAAGTAATGCAGCTGGGTCCACACACCTGAGATCAGTGGCAGGTGTGAAGCAGGTTTTGATTTTTGAAAATTAAATATGTCTAGCTCAAGGTATCCCTTCTTTGTGAGTCAAATGGGGAACACCTCTGTTAAGAAATCAAACTGCTGTAAGGTGCAATGACATACATGCTTTAGTTTTGTATGAACAAGAAAAATTTCCTATTGCAATATTTGGCCCAAAGGATAAAGGCTGCTATCAGAAATGTAACAAAAGCCTTATGAGTCCCAGTCCCTGCTTCTGCAGCCACATATCCTTTCACTGTGGGTATCTTTAAAAATTAAGTGTACAGAAGAGAGGTGAAATATTACCAGTGGATCATTTACTATATCCCAACAGTTCAATCATCAGTGCTGGAAAGTCAATATTATATTAACTTCAAACTAGTCTCTACTGTAGTTCTCCAAAATGATGGAAATTCAGAGGTCCTGGTTTTCTAGCTGTGCATTTGGCTGCTTATGAAATGTCATATAAAAATGATGTTTTGGTAAGAGATCATTCCCACTCTTCTCCCAAAGGCAGCAGTTCTGGGTTACATCAGGTTTGCTTTCAGAATAGAGTTTGCTACAAAGTATGTCATATAAATTAAAATAATATTGACATAAGGTGGCCAGATAAGGAACAGGGGCTTCATGATTCCTATTGGAAATTCCTTGAGTATTTCTCAAATTGAATGTCAGCAATAACTTGTGGATGTCTGTCAACAGATGACTTCCCAGAAGGTGTTTGTTTTCCACCCTGACCCAGTGGAAGATCATTACGTGGGATATAGATTGTTTCATCTGTATTCTTCCTGCTGCTGCCTAATTGGCATCCACAGAGTGTTTTAACACCTGGATTAACAAAGACCTTTGTCTTCCATTTGCAGAAGATAAAAAAGGATTTGAGCTTTTTAAACTAAATGTATTTTACAGTATGGTAATAGATGAAACTGCTTCCTATCATATAAAATACAGTCAATTTTTGCTAAAAGCTTCGGGGGCTTCCCTCCAGCCCTTGGTCACCTTCTGTTAAGCAGCCTGGGAGTTTGCCAAGGGAGCTGGGAAATCTCAGTTTGATCCCCAAACTGCTGGATCCCAAACCAGTGAAACAATTTTGTGGAAACACTTTTAATTTTGTAGCACATCAGCACATGGCAGGTGTGTATGTGGTGGCTTTGTTTAAATGCTGTGGGTTTTAGTTGATGTAGATCTATGCAGGTCCCAATCTGCATTTCTGAAGGCTGATATCCTACTAATGTCTGATTCCAGTATTTGTACAGTTCACAGGAATCCTTCAAGGGTTTATTTGCTCTGTGTTCATCGGGGATGGAGTGAGTGTACCATGTAAAATAATATGTCAGCTCATAAACTGCATGTACAGTGATGAGATGTGAGCTCGTTTCACTTTTATCACAGGACCTTGAATCAGGCTTGTTCTGCTGCCAGGTCCCCAAACACCTCCTTGCAATGTGCCTGGAATTCACTGCTCTGGAATTGTGTTTTTTGGTGCATCCTTTTGTGTTCTGCCAGGCCCTGGTGCAGGGGACTGGTTGTTTCCCAGGTGAGAGCTGGGAGGGATGCAGCCAGCACACCTGGGCTGCTGCTGCTGCAGTTTGGGTCCTTCCTGAGGAGCTCAGGAGTGCCCACTGACACCAGAAAACACTGTAAGCTGTGCTTCCTGAGACTCTCTGGACTATTTGGGCTTCCTCTGCCTGCTCTCATGGTTGCTGCCATGTGCACATTGACTTTTGTGCTTTTTCTCAGCTCCACCCTCCTCTGTGCCACATGAAGCGCTGTGATGTGTCCTGTGAGCTGTGATGGGACATGGTACCTCAGAATGGAGAGAACCCCAGCAGGATTCTTTCTCTTCCTGCTCACCTGCAGAGCTGTGCAGGCAGAAGGATGGCTTCTTCCAGCCTCTCCTTCAGGGAACTGGTTTTAATGAGCATCATGTGCAGCATGCCCATTGTGCATGGAGCAGAAATGTCACAGGTGTGTGCGCTGAACAGGTTTAGGGAATTTATGGACTCAGCTCACCCACAGTGGACTTAGTGGGGAACATAATTCCTTTTACTTTTGCTGTTGCAGATCACAAAATGAGTGCTTAAATCCCAGAATTCTCTCAAGCTCTGAACACCGTCTGTTAATCCCCCTGTCCTGCTGGTGACGGCTGCAGTTTTGGACAGCAACTGTTGCTGCAAACTTGATTTTTTTTCCCCTATCTTCTCTCACTATCTCTTCATGAGCTGATTTGCCATGGCTATGAATATTTTTGGACTCTCCCATGCCTCTTTTTTTGTTGGCAGAGCAATACTTGTCTCCTCATAGGTTGCTCCTTTGCGAGACGGGATGAATCACGCTCGGAGCGAGCTGTCGTGTTGTCTCGTGCTCTGGAGGAGCTACTTGTTATTTGTGCTCTTCATATCCTCATGACAGCTTGTCAGGGAAGAGAAGTTTTCCTTTATTTTCTTTTCCCTCCATCGTTGTTGACTAATTAGTAGCCAAATAGACAGCATTTGTTTTTGTATTCAAACTGGTGATAATTTAAGGGTTGGATGCAATCCAGAGCTCTGGGACCAAATAATGAACTTTGGGGATGGTTAGGTGAGGATGTGACTTGGAGTGGGAAATTTTCCATCCATGGTGAAGGTTTCTGTATTCTGGACTCAAAACAATCATGATTAGTTCTGAAGTGCCATTTCAACAGCTCATGTTAGACAGTTCAAGATGTCATACTCGAGAATCAGGGGAGATTGGTCTTAAATTTTGGATCTGACTCTGATCTCCTTTTTGTGTTTAAATGAGAATTAAGCAGGGCTTTAGAAGTGAAGTCTCTGAGCATAGTTGTTGTCTCCTTAAGATGAGTGGTAGTCATTTAAACTCCATGTGACTTTCTGTGTGACAGATCACCCATGTTCTTTGTGTTTATTTGTACCTGGCTCCAAACAGGAAGGCCACTCTCAACCACGGCACCTGTTTGTCCAAAGCTGTTAAACAGCCACGCGTTTGTGTCCTTTGGAGAGTAACCAGGGCCCTGTTTTTTCAGCCAGTGATTAATTGCACAGAGCAGTAGGTGGCACACAGACATTTTTCATGCCCAACACGTCCTGGAAGGGGGGACTGGTGGCACTGCACATCCTGCACGTCCCTGACACAGCCGCGGTGAGAGCAGACCTTGTTGCTGGCAGCTTTCCTGATCCACCTCACCTCATGCGAGGAGACTCCATCACCTTCCCACAGTGGGACCAGATGTCCCAACATGCAGTGTAATATTGCAAAGAAGGGGAAAAAACGAAGTAAAAATCTCTGAGAGCTAATCTCTGTTTTGTCGAACAGTTGGAGAGCTCCTGGCCATGGCATCTCAAACCTGACAAAATTACCCCAAAGTCACTGATTTTACATTCCATTTGGCAGTAGAAAACCTTCCAAAACATTCAAATTCTGCTTTCCTTCATCAGCTCCATTGGGAGGTGAAATAATTCCGAGTAAGGGATTCCTGTATTTCACTCAGGCCTGGGAATGTTTAGCCATTTTTCTACAAGATTCCTTCTTTAAAGCTTTCCTTGTTTTTCCTCCTCCTGGCTGTGTTTGCAGTGCACTGGCACGTGTCTATCCAATTTGATGAGGACCAACCATCTTTGGGAGGCTGGTTTAGAGTGAGACCTTTGCTGTAAAACTCTCATTAATGGTAGGAGAAAAGTAGTTGGGAATTTCATCTCTGTCCATGGAGCTGATTATCCATCCCAGGCTGCTGCCTTGGGGACAGGCTTAGACCCTGCAGCCTTAATGTGTGTATCAAGCACAGCTCTCCCAGAAGGTAGCAAGTATGTTTGCTATGCATTATTTATGGAATTCAAAATGCATTCTCTTAAAAATTACTGTGGACTGTGCACTTTTTTTGCATTGCAGCTGGAAACATGGAGATCTCTGATGTATGTTTGGGATGGGCACTCACACAGCCCTGTGCCTGGCACAGGGCAGGACCATGAAGCCCTCTGAAGTGCTTAAGATAAGCAATTAATAGTTTGCCTGTTGGAGTTTAAGTTTCAGTGAGGGAAGATTAAAAAATAGCTGTGCAAAAACGTGAGTATGGCATAGCAATCCTACAAAGGCATTTTATTTTCAAACAAAAAAATCATACAATGTTTTGTTCATCTTTTTTGTAATGAGATGCACAAAGTTCTTTTTCAGGTGTGATGGTTTTGCAGGCAGGGTGTGTTTATCCTTCTCACTAGGCTTTGTTCAGAGGTGCGAATTTGCCCTTAAAACTGTGTTGTGCTCACAGGGTAATTGGAGCACATGGAATTGTTTCATGCAGGGAATTCCACCACTCCTTGCACCCTTCTCCATGAGTGTTCATCCTCTTTATCATTTGTACACACCAAAAAGACAGAATCAGGCAGATTTTTTAAAAAAATTGATGAAATTATGGCTCAACCAAGCAGAATGTTGTTTCCAGTAGGGATGGGCAGGCTGAGTATCCCCCTCACCACTCTCACCTGCAGGATTTAGGTGAATTTTGAAGCCTTATGGTGCTGTCTGTAGTGAGGAACTATTAGTGCCTGGACTCTCCTGTCTTCCTGATCAGCCTGAAAATGTTGTCTGAGAGCCAAGCTCTGGCTGATGTACGGTTGAGCTCAACCAAAGACAGATTTATATTTGTTCTAGCAAATTTAGGGCTTGTTCCCGTGCCTTTTGTAGCTATCAGGAGGAGTTTTGGGTGTTGCTCATTAATGATATGCATCATCTATAAGGCAGGAGGATGAATTATATAAATTGCTGGCAATCTCCAGCCAGCATTTCTGTGTGGATTAAAAAATCTTATTTTCCCCTGGATATTTCATCCCCACCTACCAAGAGGTTGTGCCTGGAGTGTGCCAGGCATGGCTTGCATGCAGGTAATGTACACAACAGCTTTCTTATTCCCAGGTAATAAAGAGGAATGCATCAGCACATTGCAGGCATTAAAATGTATGGTTTCTCTGTGGCCTTTAATGAGGGCATGCAGGAGTTCCAGTGCTCCACAGAAAATATTGGATTTTTCTCCTACTTTCTTGCAGGGCCCAAAGGGACAGGAGGAATTTGCTGTGTGTGGGTTTCGAACAAATTTAGGATAATCAGGTTTTTTTTTCACTGGTTTCTCTCACACACACCCAAACCTGGAGCTGGGTAAGCTCTTTAGCTGTGCATCATTCCTGTGCTGGTGCCTGGCAGAGGTTAAAGTCCCTGTGTCCCTGCTTAGCAGCTGGAATTAGCCATAGGTGTGTTTTCAAAGGCAGCCACTCTGCCTGGGCTTGGTTTGGTTCCCAGGACTGTGTAAGCTTGCACAAATGTTCTTTTAGATATGACAGTAAATCAGCTTTAGCTGTTTATTTTCCTTTTACATTTATTATCTATAAATGTACTAGCCAGTAGGTTTTCTGGCTGCAGTTAGCACTGAGATAGAAGGATTGAAAAATGTTCCCAGAAGGGACAATTGGGATGGGTAATTGTGATTGTTCACCCTGGAAACCTGACTCTGAGCTTGTCTTTTCCAGTCAAGGAGCAGATACACTGTGTGACTTATGCCTTACCAGATCCACTTTGGGATCTCACACAATCAAACACTTGGGAGCTTGTCACAGATGAGGGGAGTATCCACAGAAGGTGTTTAGTGACTGATTTCAGGTAATATTCAGGACAGTCATGGGTTGTTCTCAGAGATTTTGCAGAAAGAAAAGCAGCTGATGTACTTCAGATATTCCTCACCCATCTGGAGACAAGGCTGGGACACGATCACAGGATGGGTCAGGCTGGGAGGGACCACAGTGGGGCCATCTGCTCCCACCTCCCTCCTCAAGCAGGGTCATCCCAGAGCACAGGATTGCATCCAGACAGTTCTGGAATATCTCCAGTGAGGGGGGCTCCACACCCTCTCTGCACAACCAGTTCCTTTGCTTGGTCACTGCACAACAAAGAAATTCAAGTGGAGCTTCCTGTGCCCCAGTTTTTGCCCCTTGCCTCTTGTCCTATTGCTCAGCACCGTGGAAAATGTGGATTTTTCAGTGTTTTTCCCTTTTTTTTATGCATCCACACCTTTCCAGTTCCTCCCTCTTGCTGGGTAGGGCACCATCACATCTTCCCAAAGAGATTCTTGGTCAGGCTTAACTCCCCTGAGAAATGGTGGCTCTGAGTGCCCTTTACATCTCACCTGACTGTCACGTTCCCCCTCCAGCAGCACTGTTTGTTTTGGGACATCTGCTCCCCTGTGGGAAGGTGGCAGCAGGAGACACCATGCGATCAGTTAATGATTGTGAGTACGTTCAGGCAATCTGCCAGTCTGAGCGCTCAGCCCACTCTCCTTTTTTTAACTTGTCAGGAATTCAGAGGAAAAATATTGCAGCAAAGAGGCTCATCTAGAAAAGCAGCATGTTAATTACAGGAGGCAGTTTCTTGGCTATCAGCTGCTGTCCTGCACAGAATAGCTTGGAGATGTACATTTTTACTGTGGGGAGACATTAAAATCTGGAGCCACTGGCCCTGCTTCTTGCTGTTTGGTACTGCTACTGCCATTCAGTGAAATCTCTAACAAAGATTTTTTGGAGCCTATGGACTCCAGTTTTCTCCATATTCTTTTCCATATAGACTGGAACCCCAGTTTTCTCCATATTCTCTGTCCATATAGACTGGAACCCCAGCTTTATCCATATAGACTGGAATCCCATTTTTCTCCATATTCTTTGTCCATATAGACTAGAACCCCAGCTGTCTCCATATTCTCTGTCCTTTTATCCAATTCTTTGACCATCAGCTAAGTTTCACTCCATCAAGTTAAATTTTCAAGCATTATCAGAGAGTTTTGTGTCCAAATATCTGCTAGATTTTAGAAGCAGCTCAAGTGCCAGTGGCTGGAAGTGATGCACTCCTGTCATGGGGTTGATGTTTTGTAATATTTAGCAAGGGAGAAATGACAGCATTTCAGAAATTAGGCCAATATTTATGTCTTATATGCCAAGATGTGTTAAAAATATGCAAATCTATAGAAAAGGAGAATTTAAGAGGTTGAAAAATCGAGCCCTTTGTATAAATTATCAGGGTAGCATCAGATCTGTTTGCTGAGTGGCAATCTTTATGTGACCCAGGGCTCCAAAACTATACAGCACAAACCTCAGTCCCTGGGCAAGTTTTAATGTTCTGAAATTAAGGATGCAAATAGAAACCATGATGGGGGCAGTGGGGCAAAGGGATTGATGTTTTAGTCATCAGTGTCTACTTTGATCAGTTTGCTGCATTTTTTTAAGCTTCAAATTCAATTCAATTAGCAAAATAACAAACCCTCCCTCACTTCAAGCCAACCATTTCCCAAATGCTACAAGTGGAGGGTTTTAACCCTGAAAGATGGAGAAAGACCCTGCAACGACCCCAAAATACAGTTGTCTGCTCTCAATTATGCTTGAAAAGAGCTCGGGGATTCCAGTGATGGATGACAGCATACAAATCTCAAGCAGCTTTGCTTAGTGTGTTTTGTGATATGATATAGGAGAGATAATTCTTACCCAGTGTCTCTTAAAGGAAATCCTGAGGGTGAATCAATTACCTTTCTTTTCTGAATCAATAGAGAGGGGATGTATTGCAGTTCCTTGGTGCTTTTGCGAGTGCTCGAGCACAAAGGATGGCTGTTGATGATAACCACTGCAAAGAATGCCGTGCCATTTTTTTCCTCTCTCTTCTTTTAAGGACACTACAACCCCCTCAGTTCACACACTTCATCATTCCCAGTCACAATCTTGTCTCAACCAAGATTTAAGAGCGAGAGGAGGAAGTGAGCTCTCCATGCACACAAAACACAGCTTGGAGTCCTAATGGCATCACTTCCCCTTCCCAAGACTCTCCAAACCCTTGGCATCTGTGAATTTTACCTTGAAGAACATCCAGATTGAGGAGATGGAGTAAGGGGAAATGGGATATGGGATATGGGCTGACACAGTGGTGCTAGCAAAGGTTAAATCAAGTAGTTGAGGCTCAGCCAAGGATAAAGAGATAAAAAGACAAATTTCTTGTATATCTTTTCTTGTATATCTTGTATATATATCTATATCTTGTATATATCTATATCTTGTATATATTTTCTTGAAAGAAAATACCTTTATGTTTTTTGCAAGGTATTTCTGTGTATCCCACCACAGGCTTTTGTTCAAAAAAAGGTAAAATACTGCTGTAGTCAAACATAACATTTTAAAGTTTTCTGATAACTTACTGCCTAGATAAAGTCTTTATAGGCTCTCAAAGAGGTATTAATATATGTGTGTAATATGATTCAGCAAGAAAGCTTCCTGAGTGGAACCCATATGATAACCTGAGAGTAGTGAAATGGTAGGAACACAAAATGCCATGTGGTCTGTGGTTCAATTTCTCATAAAAACTATCTGAAGACAAGTGAGGACACGTTTCCTTTTTCCCCGTTTGCATCTCTCCAAGGATGCAGATACACCTGAGAGGGCTGCACAGGTCACTCTGGGTATCTGTGCTGCCTGAAGAGCATGGGCAGACAGGAGAATGGAAGCTGGATGAAAAAGGAAAGCTGCTTAAGCTCTGCCTTTTTTGCCTGATGCTCATGTCTCAGGAGGGCAGAGGCAGTCTGAGGTGCCTGAGAGCTGCCCTGGGCTTTTCTCTCTGGTTCCCTTCATCAGGAGCCACTTTCCTCCTCAGAAGCTGAGAGGAATCTAAAGGCACTGCAGAGACAGTGAGGGTCTGACCACAAACCAGCTCTGCCTTGGTGCAGAAATGGATTTACTTGTAAGAGACAGTTCTGCTCTTTGCATTTTGTAGCTTGAATAAGCAACAAATTTAAAAGGAAAAGGAGCCAGAGTGAACCTTCCCACTTGGTGTGGTGGCTGTAGCCCCTATGTGACCTCCCCAACCCCTTATTTGAGCACCACCCCCATATCAGCTGAGGGTCCATGACCCATAATCATTTTTATGCAGATCTTTAATGAGTGGGGTGTTATTAATGTCCAAACTTACAATTAAAAATACATTCAAGGAATGTCGGTGATGGCTTTGTCTAGAAGTCAGAGATGTAATATTCCATCCACAAAGAGCCTTTTTCTGCCCTGGAATATAGCATTTATCTACAGGTAGTTCAATAATAGAAAGACTTTAACAAATTAGGTGGAATTCAGGAAAGAAAGATGATTGTGTCTGAAAGGGAATTTTCTGGGTGAATAACAAAATAGTTTTGATATATTTCATTTTGATGGAAGACCAATCAGCTTAAAAGGGGCAACAATCAACAAAAATATTTCAAGGATATTTAAGGTACAGGAAGGGCTTTTTAGAAAAGTTATGTGTGTGTAAAGTACTGACAGGGATATAAATGAACTCTGTCTGGAAAAGCTGGATCCTAGAAATGCTGTGAACACCAAGAAAAGTAGCCACAGACACAGCTGCACCACAGGGGTATTTATGAGTTTGAGCTGAACCATGTTCCAGTGCCAGAGCTGCTTCTGAAGCCCTGAATGGCACCTTAATCACTGAAGGTAAAAAATAAATCTGTGCTGTGACTCCATGCACTTCCAGAGGAGGTGGAAATGCATTTCTCCCAAGGTGTTTCTCTCTTCTCCTTTGCTGGGAGGGTTCCCTTTGGAGAGGAGATCCTGCCAGTTTTCTTTTGTGTTCCTTTCCACTGAGTTATTCCCCTTGGTTTCTCCTTGCATTCTTGGAGGAGAGAGAAGCAGTTTTCGTACCTTCAGGGTGTGAAATCTGGCTCTGCCGGGTGAATGGAAATTTTTCTTTGACTTAAAGGCGATCAGAATTTCCTCCTCAGAGGCCTCTTAGGAAAACCAGATGATTTAATCTGAAGCATCACACATTAGGAGGATCATACATAAAAGAACAACATTAACCTCGGTGCCACGTGCAGAATCATTTTTGAGAGAAGATGAGCAAAATTTTATAGAGTATTTTCAAGGCCTCCTCAGTAAGAGAAAATATTACAGATGATGAAGAGAAATAAGAATTGCAGATTGAACCACCAAAAACCTCTTTTTTACACTGTCTCTTTAATTAGAAAAAATGAGCCTAACCAAGATGTATATCATCATTGATTTTTATAATAAGCTTTTAAAGCAAACATACGTGGTGTCATGGTGCTATTTTATAACATACACTGCTAACCATTTATTCTGTCGTATAACAGTTCACCAGCAGACATATTTTATTATTTTTTCAGTGTAATAAAAAAAGATAAAATCAATACCTATTATATGGCATACCTTCAATGTTAAAAAGTACTAAATCTTGATGCTAACATCTTTCCTTGTATGCATCAATTTAGAGCAATATAAATTCAATACAAATACATTTTCTAGCTATATGATTAAATGTGGATCCAAAGTATAACAAAGGATTTGGACATTTGGAAACTGAACATCAAGAAACTGTCACTGGGCAGTGTATTTATGTTAAACTTAAATTTTGCAGGAAATCTAAGTATGGAAGCTTGAGCAAGCAGGTACAAGGACCAGATATTACTGAAAGGAGAGATGCTGTGATTTCCCATATTGGGGTGTAGTTTCTGATCCAACAGAAAATCATTTGGCCTAATCAGGTGCCAATTAATGGCTTTATAAGCTCCACACAAAACTGGAGTGCTTTTCCCTTGCCCTGTGGCTTGCAGTCATTTTGCAACAATTACAGAGTACACTCAATTTAATGATGAATGAATTTAATTCAGAAGTGAGAAAGTGAAAATGGAAGTGTCAAAGCCATCAGCACACTCATCTTTGCTGGGCTATAGCTGTGACTTGAAGGCCAGAGTGGGAAGCAATGGGATAATGTTGCAGCCCATTACTGTGCACTTTGCCTTGCTTTGAGGCACCATCAAAAGAAGAAACTCCAACACTTATCTCTGCTTATTATGAGTTATTTCAAGATCTAGAGTGATCGTAAATGAGGAAGGACATGCTGTCTCTGTTTTGTATTTAGCAACTGAAGCTTTTGGCTTTGTGCTGCAGAGATGAGCGTGTGGCAGGTGTGAAGCCGAGGACACTTGTTGGTGATGGAAAACACTCTGTGTGCACTTTGTATGGATTTCATTCAGAGCTGCAGCAGAAACCTTTTCTATTCATTGCTGCTTTTTCATCACTCAGCAATTAATTGTGTGCTGAGATACTTATGAATATGCAATGCCTGTTTGCTGCCTGGGAGCAGGCTTCTCCTCTCTGCCTTGGAGGCACTTGCATGGAGTTAAGTAAGCAATAGTTGAAACTCCTTGCTCAGAGTGACATCCTTAACATGCAGGATGCAGATGATGCTGGAAATGCTAATGAATGGATTCATATTTATGGGATAAAATTCTGCCCTTGGGTGCTAAATGCTGGTGGGCAGGAGGTTTACCTGGGTGCCATCCCTGTGAGGAACATCCCCCCCTTGTGCGTATGGGGAATGAAATCAACTTCCAGTGCTGAAGACAAAAAGGAACAGCTAACACTGAGTGCCTCTTATCCTAAGAGTGTTCTGTTCCTCTCTGCAGCTGGAGAATAGGCAGCATAAAATTATTAAATGTGAGGTTTTTTCCCCACTTGGCTTTAGAGCTGCTCTCAGCAAGTTCAGATAACAGCTTTCACCTGGAAACATCCTTTCCTTTGCTTTCAGTAGCAACCTGAAAAGTTCTTTAATGCATTTACTTGCACGACTTTGTCTTAAAACTGAACTCTTCTCCCAGCTGACTGCAGAACTCCCTGGAGCAGAATAGTCCATGTTTTCCAAAGTATCTGTCAGCTGGAACACCTATTCTGAGAGCTGTGCCTGGACTTTTGCCAGTCAGATGAATTAATGGATATTGCATTTGTTTACCAATTATTTGGAAATTGCAGAAGGATTCTCTGTTGTGAGATCAGAAATTTCTTTGATAATCTCCATGCCAGCTATCAAATCATCACCAAGTTCTTTATTCCTTTGAAATTTACTTACCATTAACTATATCTCTTTCTACTGACAGAATTCGAAGGAAGAATTCCATAGGCTACCTAAAATACTTGTGCTGTTGCTTTTCTTTCCTTTTCTTTTTTTTTGAGGGCAGCGGTTTAGTGAACCAAATAATACATCACAGACACCTTCTTTGTACATCATACATTTACTGGCTTTATTTTCAGACAAATGTTTTCCAGATAAAACAGCTTTTTTTTTTTTGGCCTTGGTTTAAAACATCTTGAGGTAATTCAGCTCACTTGCAAATATAACAGGGAACATTAATAGCAAAATGCGATTTATGAAGGAATACATGGGTTTGGGGCTTTTTAAAAATAATTTGGTGAAGAAATAAAAGGCTAGCAGATAGATTATAGTCTTACACGCTAAGTGTAAGTTGGAGAGTCATTTCACTGGCAAGCTGTAAGCTTCTGGATGCAGAGGATTATAGGGAAATGCTCACACAACCTTAGCAGCATTACAAACAGCAATGCCACAATGAACAGAGCAGCCTCATTGCAGCGATCTAAAGCCACTGCTGTTTTCTTTAAGGCAAACATTGTTTTTATGCCCTACAGATAAATCCCATTTTAAGCTTTGATCAAAGCAAATACACTCACTTTGAGGCTCTGGGCAGATGTAAATTGCTTTGTTATACACATGCATTTGCATACATTTGCAAGGAGACATGGTCTACATGTAATGGTGCCTTTTATTTTTGACAGAGCGCTGAAATTCAAATAACCAGTGGTTTTCTGCCTTGGAGAAGGCAAAAGTTTCTGTGCAGAGGAAATAAATAACACCAGTGAAGCAGGGCTGAGGTGTGCACAGAGCTCTGTCCTTGCCAGAGAAGGGCCAGGCAAGGCCCTTAATATCAAGAATTGTTTTATTTTTTCTTTTTTGCTGTTCTGTCTGGTGAGCAAATGTAAATGGAATAGCTCCTAGAGAGGACATTTCTCTTGTTTGACCACTTCTGGAGTGGCTGTGCCAGCAGTGTAGGAAACGTGCAGGTTGCCAAAGTGTTGGGTATCTGTCTTTGTTACAGACTTACATTTGTTTTCTCATATTTCTCTACTTAGTTTTCTGAATTAAATTGGATTAACTTCCACTCTCTCCCAATTAATGCTGTTAACAGTAATAACAACCATAATGTGTGAACATCTGGCATTTTAGTACACAGTAAGCTTTTAGAAACACCAGATATGAATCTATTGAAATCTGTCTCTATAGTGATTTTCCCAGCATTTTGTGGATTAGACAATGATTTCTTCTTTCCTCTCTGCTTTCCTTTCATTATGAAGGTTTGTTAATCCTTTAGATGCCAGGGTTAGATAATTAAATACCCCTTTGTAATTACCGTGGTGCCTGTGGGTTTGAGACCTCCAGCTCATTAGGCAGCGTGCTGTCCTCCTAAGATATTGGAGGGAAACACTCTCATACTCATCAAAGATCTCTGTGGCAAATTAAGGTCAGGGCTGGCTCTGTCAGGCTGAAGGCAAAGGCTTTATTTTTATTTCATTAGTTACCACTGGGGCAGTTCACACCAGAATCAGCTGAACCCAAATATCGAGCAGCCAGTTCTTCAAATCTTCCCTGCTTTCCGTGGCAAACATCTCACCCTTATAAATTACCAGGGATGACTTGGTTATGGTGAACAGAGAGATTTTGTGGGGCTGCTGCACTTTCATTCACTCCAAGCTGAACATTGGCCTTGCACCACCTTTTATTTCTACTCTGTCACGGCTCATGACTGTTTCTCAAAGCTTTTTATTATAGCTGAAGAAAGAATTGAAGCAAACCTCCAATTATCCCCCCCTTGTAATTTTGAGAAATTGCCAGATAAGAAGTCTGAAACTCACACTGCAGTTGTTGCCTTATCAGTTTTTGTTGCCTTCACTCCATTTTGTGTCCCAGAGATCTGTGTTGAATTTTGTTGCCTGTTTTGATGTCTTTTCATACCCACCTTCACTTTGTTCAAGTGGTTCTGGTGAATGCAAGACTTGCTCAGGAGGGGTTGGATTGCAATGTGTGAACTCCTCATTCAGTCCTTCACTGGGCTTTTGTCCAGTAAAACCTGGTTTGATTTGGAGTCTCTTTGCTAAAATGGGGAGGAAAATAATTCCCTGTTGTAGAAGGATCACAGAATGTTCAAATGGTGAATGATGCAGCCCTGCCTGCTTAATGGGAAACAAGCAAATGGAGCCAGTGAGCTCTAACATGAAAACCCTGGAGAGACACTAAGAAGGAAAAATGGGAGATGGATGTGGCTTATTCAGGAAGGAAACCTATTTTTAATCCAGAGAATAGTTAGAAAGTAGAAAAAAAATCCTTGCCAAGCAGAAGGATGGAGCAGTAAGGATTCAGACAGCAGATTAAATGGGTTAATTTCATGTCCCATTCCTCACCCATCATAGACTGAATTGGGAAGGTAGATTGGGATGTGAGCAGATCTGAGGCACCCAGGAAAAACTTGAGCAGAAGCTTGTGTGGAAATCCTTACAGAGGCACAGTTAAATCTCGTGTGAGGCAGGAGCAGCTTCTGAGCAGCTGAACGTGCTCCGAAGGGAGCCCCAAGATGTTTTTCCCTGCTGGAAATTAATAGGGAGTAGCAGGCTGCTCTTCTGCTGGCTGCAGGCAAGCGAGGGGAGGAAGGGCATCCCAAAGCCTGCCATCACAAGCCTACCAGCACGGAGGGGGAAGGGTGTCAGCACCAATCTGCCAGATGGAGCATGTTAAAGGGCAGCCTGCTGAGCAGGGCAGGCAACAAGCCTGAAAAGCCAAGCGTGCCGAGGAGCATTCCATCTCCCCTAGGAAAAAACAGAGCTGCAGCCAGTGTCTGCGAGTGCATCACTGTGATTCACTGAGGCAGAGCTGAGGGTGCAGCTACAGCTCTGATTTGTGGGGTTGGGTTGGTAGATGAGTGCGTCTGGTTGTGGCTGCGGGGCTGTGGGCACGGGGCTGACACTGAAATTCCCATCCACCAAGGTGGAGCTGAGATGTCCCACAGGGCACAGCACTCCAGCAGCCAGCAGTGAGGGTGCAGAGGCTGGGCAGGACCTGAGGAGTGAAGCAAATGCCATTGGGCAAAGCTGGATCTTGCTCTAAATGCCAAGAGCAGCATGATAGTCTCGTCATCATTTTGTGTCTCCGTGATTTTTATTTTTCCCACCCCTGACTCCATAACAGAGAACCAAAAGCCAGCTCTGTGTCAGCTCTGTTTGAAGTGTGCTGTGCCTCATGTGGTCACCTCTGATCCTGGGCATGATCTGTGCCAATTTCTGTGTCCAAGAATTTTAACTCTGCAGGTATGATGGCTTTTGCTGACATGGAATTTGAAAGCCGTAACTCAACACTGTAATTTGCAAAGTTCTCAGTTTACAATGCTCTAGTGCATGGAGCTATGAAGCAGGTTTTCATAAATCTTTTCTTTTTATCTCATCTGGTGGTTTCTTTTTTGATGTTCTCCTGCCAGCAATTTTCCACTTTGCTGGACAAATGGATGCATGTAGGTAGAACATCCATGGCAGCTGAAAGGTTAATAGAAGGAATTGCAGTGACATCAAAGGAAGTTTTATTAAGTGAAGCTTTCATTTTCTCCATTATGGGCTCTTTGTATGAATAAACTTTAATTCTCTCTAAAGCACATGAGCACAGACTAAACAGGAGCAGAAAGCAGGAGAGTACAGCAAAGAATATTAATTTGTTGTTTTTCTACAGTTCCTTGCAGCTGAAGGTCACAATGATGCATTACAGCTCAAACCTCTCTGCTCTTACATGTGTGTTAAATATTACCCGTTTCTTATTATAAATAAATAAGAAACTGAAGCAGAGAGTTGCATATTTAAAGAAGAGAGTGAATGTCTAAGGCAGTCCTAGGAGAAGGGAATGTTGGAAATTTCAATTGCCAGTTTGGCCCTTCTCTAAATGAGAATCTTTCCTTTTCAAGGCCATTTCTGTACAGATACTGGGCCCAGGCTCTGTCAGCACTAAACAGAAGAGTAATAATGATCCCACAGATTCCTGATTGCACCTGACACACTGAATTTATGTGAGAAAACTTCTACTGCTGGCAAATACTCATTCCATGCCTGCATGCCAATTATGGGATAAGTACCTTTTTGTGAAGAAGAGAAAAGCTTATTGTTTTAAGGGGTTTCCAGAAAATTATACACCTGAAAGGGGTCACGTTCCATTATTGCACTGAACAATTCCAGTTCTCTTAAAAAAGAAAAAAAAAACACCTGGATAAAAGAAATGAAGATCCTGTAATTTTCTAAATTGCAAAAAGATTTCTTTTCTCTTTCTTGTGTTCTTTCCAGCAGGGTTAGCTGCTGTGTTATCAGGGCTGCAGGAGCTGAGGGCTGGGAAGTGCAGGGGCAGGTTTCAATTTCAGGTGAAGCTGTGCAGCACTCACACCTTTTCTTGTTCAGGTACAGTGTGGGGTTTGTCTTGGACACCTGTGGGGGTCACAGTTACTCAGGGATGGGAAGATGAAGAGCAGGGTAAGGATAAAGAAAAGCCAGGCAAGATTTCTAAATGTTGAGAGAGTGACCCCTTCTTCAAGGGCTGCAGGTTGTTGAGGGCCCTGAGGAAATGTTATAGGGAGGAGAAAGCAGGAGCTCTGTCTGTGTTACAAGTAAAGATTTTTTTTGGTGTGTTTTTAAAGAAAGACACTTGAATCTCTTGTCAGTAGCTTTATTGAGGGATTTAATCTTTTTTTGGTGTGGAATAATACAAAAATAAAAAAGTTTTAAACAAAAAACAGCCATTTTTTCCCCATAAATATTTCCAGTTAACAGTAGATAATATATCCATTTCCAACCCTTAGGAAGTAGTATTTTTACATACTTTTGGGAGGAAAACCCCCAATTTTCTCCTCTATCCAGTGATAGCATGCAGTGGTCTAGTAATGGGATTTCCTGTAAATGCAGATTTTGTAAAGATGTACTGGTCCTTTATTGTCAGGTTCCTTTCACCCTCTGTGTTGTGGCAGCTCCCACCACAGATGAGATCCATAACTTGGCCTATATGTGATTTATACTCTCAGCCTTTATCTTACCCTCTATAAAAAAATCTCTGGGAAAAATCTCTCTGGAAATCCAGTGTGTCAGTAGAAGTGTATGTATAGGCATGTAGCATTAAAAACTGGTGATGTAGGGATTAAAAGGAGACAAAAAAAAATTAAAAGGAGACAAAACCACAAGGTTCCAAAATCCTATTGAAAATCAATAAAGCTTTAACACAGGAGTTATTTATATCCTTTTGTAAATGTTATCCACCTTTTCTGGGTGCAAAGTGCAGATTCCTAGTGGAAGGGCAGCTGAGCATAGCAGGGCCAGAGGAGGAGGAGGATGGGAAGAAGATAACAAGGCCACTGGGGAAGGACACGAGGCAGTGGAAATTGTCTGAGGCACTGCAGAGTGGTGGGGAAAGAGCCATGAAAGAGGAGGAGTGAGAAGGGTGGGCACAGAGGAGGGAATGAGAGGGCTCAGGGGGAAAGGAAGGAGTGTCAGAGCTGGCTGGGGAGGAGAAGCCCAGCTGCCCTTTGCCACCAGCAGGGCCTCAGCAATAAGGAAAATGTGACAGTGTTCTCAGCAATAAGGAATATGTGACAGTGTTCTCAGCAATAAGGAATATGTGACAGTGTTCACAGGGGTCTTATGCTGAAGGAAGAGACGAGGATCTGACTCCATGTTTCAGAAGGCTTGATTTATTATTTTATGATATATATTACATTAAAACTATACTAAAAGAATAGAAGAAAAGGTTTTCATCAGAAGGCTAGCTAAGAATAGAAAGGAATGATAACAAAGGTTTGTGGCTCAGACAGTCTGAGCCAGCTGACTGTGATTGGCCATTAATTAGAAACAACCACATGAGACCAATCACAGATGCACCTGTTGCATTCCTCAGCAGCAGTTAATCAATGTTTACATTTTGTTCCTGAGGCCTCTCAGCTTCTCAGGAGGAAAAATCCTAAAGAAAGAATTTTCATGAAAAGATGTCTGCGTCAGGAATAATCACCAACTTGTGGTTCTGCTCACTCTGTTGTATTTCACCTCTCCTGAAACAGCAAGATTTCAGTGTGGCTGCTCCCTGCAGTTCCCAAATTCCCATTGTGTGAATGGCAGAGCTTTCCTTCCAAGTGGAAGCCAGCCCAGTGAGTCCTTCTGGGAAGAGCATGGACCAGACTTTGCCCTGTGGTGCTGAGCAATGGGACAAGAGGCAAAGAGCAGAAATGGATGCACAGGAAGCTCCACGTGAACATGAGGAAAAACTTCTTTGTTGTGCAGTGACTGAGCACTGACACCCTCTAGAGAGTGTGGGGAGTTCTTCTCACTGGAGATATTCCACATCTATCCATGCTGTGTTTTCCAGGATGGTGCTGCTTGAGGAGGGAGGTGGGACCAGATAACCCCGCTGTGGTCCTATGGAGATACAGATAAATTGGCAGAAATTGCCTGTTCTTCTGTTATTTTATAAAAAGTACTTTATATATACACTTTTTCAAATCCTTCAGAGTAAACAATTTAGCCAGGGATTTTATTCTTGCATTAAATCCCCCCCACCATCATGAAATTTCATTTTACTGTAATTGGTGAATTGTTTTAGTGTGGCACAGAGTTTCATGGTCAAAATGGAAATGAGAAAGAAGGGAGAACATAATTGAGAATTTGGCAATTTTACGTATCAGTTCCCTTATGATAATTGGCCTGCAAGATGAAATATTTAAAAACACAATCAAACTCTGTCTGTGTACATGAGGCCATGTTTGTGTTTCTATGTGTTAGCACTGCACCATGTATTAGCTGCTTGGAACTAATTAGTTGCTAGCTACTCACAGCATCTGTATTTCAGATCCCATGGGACTTTAAGGAATGTGACCTTATTTTAATGCTTTTCTGTGCTTCGAGAATTCCTCCTTTGTATCTGCTCCTAGGACGTGTTTTGTTGCTTTAATAACAATAATGCTCAGCACTCGTTTTAGATTTAGATCCCAAGGACATCTACAAAAGTAGACAAACATTATCTCTGTGATAAAATCACATTCCTGCTTTAGAACTGCCCACATAAAACCACAGCAGGCTCGTGCTGGTGCAGGGATTACAGTAAATTGTGCTGAAGAGCCAAAGGTGGGACCTTCACAGAATCACAGAATGACTGGGTTGGGAGAGACCTTCAAGATCATCGAGCCCAACCCATCCCAAACACCCCAAGTAAACCCTGGCACCCAGTGCCACATCCAGGCTTTGTTATTGTAAATCCACCAGGCAGCCATTCCAAAACTTTATCACCCTTTCTGTAAAAAAAATTTTTCCTAATATCCAGCCTATATTCCCTTGATGCATCTTGAGACTGCAGCTCCAGGAGCTTCTCCACACACACCCATGGAGGATCTGCCCTGAAATAAAGGGCTGTTGTAACAAGGGAGTGCTGAGATCACTCAAAAAACTCATTGGGAAATGAGCAATTTGGAGAAAATCCATGTACACACAGTGGGGAGTTGTGACAGAGCTAGTGGTATCTGTCCAGACAAAGAGAGAGAAGAGAAAGTGGCTCTGCCTCTAAACAAGGGCCACTGAGTCCATAAAAATTGTATCATTCCAAAACTGGGGGTTTTGCTCTGCTTTCCCTGTTGCACCTCTCTCTGCAGGGCTGGAGAGGCACTGGAGCTCACCAGGACAGATTTATTCCCAGCATAAAGAGCAATGCTGATGTTCTCAGGGCCAAGGGAAGTTTGAAGTGGTTCATTTGACCCTGTCTAGAGTTTGGTGTAATGCTTGGTGTGTAGTGCTTAAACATGCTGATGTTTGCCAAATCACTACTTAGCTTGCATTTTTTGAGAATGTTGTGTTAGTAGATGATGGAAGATTTTTCTTCTTTTTTTTTTTATTCAGAGTTAGACCCCACATTAAAACTGCAGCTGGTTCAGTGGCTATTTTCTCTCTAGAAAGGCCATATTTTATAGGATGCTGCCCTCTGGGATATTGCCACTTGTGTTCATGGCAC
The DNA here is from genome assembly GCF_027887145.1 of Ammospiza caudacuta. Lineage (NCBI taxonomy): Eukaryota > Metazoa > Chordata > Aves > Passeriformes > Passerellidae > Ammospiza > Ammospiza caudacuta. The sequence continues at coordinate 44,870,864 of NC_080599.1, read as the reverse complement.
TTCTGGTAGGAAGGAGGTGGCTGGACTTTGAGCCCTGGCTCGTGCTCCAGTTTGCACTGGCCAAAATCCAGTAGGAGTAATTATATTCTGCATGCCTTAATTCCCCCAGTAATTCCAATTAGAGTTAGTATTGTTCTTGGTGCCTGATCCTCAAATGTTGCATGGTGCTGCTGTGTGATTAAACTGTTGTGACATTCCATCCCAGAGGTAGGTAAAATGTTCTTGGCTTCACAAATTGTAGAGCATTTCCTTGGAGTAAATGGGCAAAATAAGCGTAAAAGATTATTAGCGTTTATCTGAGAAATATTTATGAGAGGGTTTTCTGCTTGTTTGTTAGTCTTTTTTATTTTTTACACTAAAGCAAGGAGTGTTTGGAACTCAAGACATGATGAAGAAAGTATAATTAGGCTGGTTGCTCAAGGTGTTTTAAAGGTTTTAAACCAAATTAAGATAACGTACCTTAATTGCATTTGCATAATGGACAGAGTTGAAATCAGGACCCTTTTCTTAATGTCTGTGACTGCCTCAGCAAATGCATGCCAGAGCCAACCTTCTACCTGTGGCAAAAAAAGCAAATTAAAGCTAAATCTGGGTGGGGATGACGTGAGCAGGGTTCAGACGCAGGTGTGGCTGTGCTCAGTGTGCAGGGGGGCAGCCAGCCCTGCTCAGAGTGCTCACATTTGGGACTTGCCCAGCCCTTGATCTCTGGGATAATGAACTATTCCACCCCACTGCACACTCAAATCGGGCCTGGCTTGCAGAAGTTCCACTGCAGAGTGCATCCATGGCTGGTTTTTCCCACCCCACTATTCACCTGGCCCCAAGATGCCACACCTAAGCTGGATTTTAAAAAAAAGCTTTGATGGCTGAGAAGCATAAATAACATTACAAGAGTCTCCTGGAGTCAGAGGAGTCACTGAACAAGGGCAGATCACGTGTGTGCTTGTTCCTGAGCAGGGGAGCGACCCTGGGGAGCTGAGAGTACATGAAAGTTACCCTCATGTGCTGCCCCAAATCTGCAGAATTGGCTGCATTTTCAGCCTGCAAACCCAACTCGTTCCTGGAAGTAATGCAGGTCCTCGGAGGGGAAAAAACAATCTTCCTTGCTCCAGAAATTGTCCTTGCTATCAGATGTCAGCGGCTCCCCCTCCAGCAATCCCAGCAAGGCTGAGACAATCGACAGCCATGCACGAGCACATTAAAATATCACAGAAAAAATGCTGTTAACAAGGAAATCTGTGGGTGCTGGGTGATATTTTAGTGGAAAAGTTGACTTAGTGGAAAAGGTTGCCTTAAGCTGATAGCACAACTGTTCACTTGAGCTGGTGGCTTTTGGTGTTAGTAAAATTCTTTAAGAGCAGAGTTTTGGGCAAAGTGTGTTTTCTACCTCTTTTATAATTTCCAAAGCTCTGTAAAACATGCCTGAACTGCAGTTTCTCAGCTTTAAATAATTCAGCACAGAAACCAGTGGTGCTTCCCATGGCAAAACCCTTAATTGAAGGAAGATTTTTTTTGCTTCAGCAGGTCAGACTTGAGTGAAATAAAACTTGGGACACTTGATAGGAAAGAAACTTTTGAAAACACCCAACACTTAAGCACTATAGATAGCACTATAGACTATCATAGTGTAACACTAATAACAGATAGAAATAATAACTATTGATAACAAACGTCTTTCCAAGAAGGGGAAATCACAATAGCTCATGCAGCATTTGGATATATCTGTTCCTTCAAATGTCCAGTGTGTTCTGAAGATGAGCAGAAGGCACAAATGTCATGCTGGGTTTTGCCTAGAGCGGGTTCCTGGTGCAATAATATTTAAGGGTTTTTACAGAGTGGGGCACTAGAATCCAACCAGCAGTGCTGGGCATCTCCCAGAGCTGCTCACAATGAAGGGATTACCTGCAGAATTGAGGGCTTTGCTGTTTGGAGGATTGAGGCTTTGCTGTTGGGGGGATACCTGTGAGAGCCTGGTTGTGTTTTTGCTGTCCTGAGTGCTGGCCATGGATGATGGAGCTGCAGTGTCACCTGCTGTGCCCCAGTTGTGCTGAGGTGGAGCTGGGCACTCACTCAGCTCTCACTCCCAGGCTCTGGGCACTCACTCAGCTCTCACTCCCGGGTTCTGGGCACTCACTCAGCTCTCGCTCCCAGGTTCTGGGCACTCAGCTCTCGCTCCCAGGCTCTGGGCACTCACTCAGCTCTCACTCCTGGGCTCTGGGCACTCACTCAGCTCTCACTCCTGGGTTCTGGGCACTCACTCAGCTCTCACTCCCGGGTTCTGGGCACTCACTCAGCTCTCGCTCCCAGGCTCTGGGCACTCACTCAGCTCTCACTCCCGGGCTCTGGGCACTCACTCAGCTCTCGCTCCCGGGCTCTGGGCACTCACTCAGCTCTCGCTCCCAGGTTCTGGGCACTCACTCAGCTCTCACTCCCAGGTTCTGGGCACTCACTCAGCTCTCACTCCTGAGTTCTGGGCACTCACTCAGCTCTCACTCCCGGGCTCTGGGCACTCACTCAGCTCTCACTCCCGGGCTCTGGGCACTCACTCAGCTCTCACTCCCGGGTTCTGGGCATTCATTCAGCTCTCACTCCCAGGTTCTGGGCACTCAGCTCTCAGACCCTGGTTCCTGGCCGTGCCTCTGACTTGCTGCTTGCTCTCACAGATGGGATTCTCCCCTCAGGCATTTTGCTGCTCACTCCGTGCTCATCCAGGGTCAGCAGCTCCTCAGTGCCACGATACTCTGTGTGCAGCAGGACTGAGGGGATGAGAGCAGGGAGCTCTGGGCTGGAAGTGAGGCTTTGGAATTGCTTGTTTTAGCATGTCAGAATAGGATGAATAGTCCTATAAGTCCTTATAGGATGAATTCCCTTTTGACATTTCAGCTGCGCTCTCAAAATGCATTTTTGCTGAACATATGAGACTTAAATTTCATTTTACTTAGATTCTGTCTTTGTCTGAAGAGGAGGGACCCTTTTTAGATAAACAGGGTTTTGGTTTTGTACCTCGTTTTGATTTTTGGTCTGCTCCCCAGAGCCTTTTTTGAGTGTGGTCTTTAGTAAATCACATTGTGTGAGTTCTGCAGCTGCTCGTGGTCAGAGGATGTTACCCCAGGAAAGATTAACATGGAGCATTGTCTGTTCTAATGGACACTTGTGACAACTTCATTTTCACAAGTGACTTATGCAAAGAGCAGGCTGTGATTTGCTGCTGGGTAAGTAATCTCAAATATTGATTCTTAAAATGTCTGTATGTTTCTTAAAGAGAATAATCATTACTGTAGTTGTGAGCAGAGCTGTAAAATGCGAGATTTCTTCTTGGGTAATTCTGTAGATGCTGAACATGCTCAGTCAAGAGCTCTAAAGTAGAAAATAATATAGGATAGTGAATCTATTTCAGAAAGCATCTTAAAAAACCACCCTGCTGCATTATTCTTTCCACTGATAACTATTTCTGGTACATCTCTCATTTGCCTCGTTTAAGCCATCTGCTTTATTTCCAAGTTTAGTATAATTATATTAGTTATCCATCAGACTTGGAAAGTTTAAACACTGCCTTGGAAGTGTGTGAAGACAGTTGAAGTAATTGTTGTCTTTTGGCTTTGAATTCCACAGTTTCTAAGTATTGTGTGTCAAAATAGCTGTTCTAAGAAAAAGCCACAACTACCACCTTGAAAAGTAAATGAAGTTAATAATGGTATAGATAATAATCTGACTTCTGTAGGCTGCAGATGTGGATTGTCAGAGGAGAAAGAACATAAAGCAGTATATCATCAATAGGACTTGATCTTAGATGATTTTTTTGCATAATTTGCATAGTAATGAAAGACAATTATGCTCTTAGACTCCATTGTAAGCCCATATGAATCACCTTCAAAATAATTTATAGTACATGTATGGAAAAAAAAAACCTGTATAGTTCTACTGATGTTTCATCTTGGCCGTGTCAGCCTGACCTCAGTCACTGTCAATTGTTCCATTCAAGGCAATCAATGAGAGCATCGTTAGCAGCACTCAGTGCTCACTTATGACAAATCAGTGCAAGGTGATTAAATTGTCAGTGCAAATGGACGGGATTGCAGCCCACGGCAGCAACACTGGAACCTGGAGACTCTGTGCTCCCAGAAACAAGCGTGTGGAAAGGGTGGTAAACTGCTCAGAGATGAGTAGATGGGCTTGTTGAAAAAACTGAGCGTGAAATTTGAATGACAGAGAGCAGCAACAGCTGCCCACGCTCAGTCACAGTGACATCTTTAATTTCTGCTCCGGAGGAAATCCAGATCTGCTTCATGCCAATAATCGTCATGCTCTCCTGCTGCAGCTCAGTTACTCCAGGGAGTAGCTTGTCCTTCTTGAGGCTGTGCGCTGGGAGGAACCTGACCCTGTCCCTGCTGTCACCTGTCCTGGAGGGGGACAGAGCCCCTGGGCACTCTGCTGAGCACTGCTGAACGGCTTGGGCATGGTCTGTGTGTCCCAGGTACCTTCCCTGAATTGTCACCAGCCTGAATCCAGATGGAAAACAGGACTGGAGATGATCCAACTTGACAGATGCACCCGTGATGGGCAGTGCTGGATGCAGTCTAGGTGTTTTTCTGGCTTCTAGGAGGTGACAGTGACCATAGTTATGGTTCTCTTTTCCCAGGTATTTCCTCTGAGGACCAAAGAGTTACTGCACTTCCAGGCTGATGCTGTTTTTTCTGGCTCACACTTGGCTTGTTCACAGCTCTCAGTGTCAAATCCAGCTTCCCTTTAGGACACTCAATCTTTTCTATTTAGCTGCTAACAAGAGGCCTCCTTGTCTCCTCTTCCTGTTGATCTCTTAGGTCTTCTGCTTCTGTGGGAAGCTCAGGTCACTCAAAGGGTAACAGACTAGTCCAAACAAGCATCAGAAACAGAGGTATTTTTTATCTGCTGACAAAGTAAAAGCACTTTTAGCAAGTGCTGTGTGCTGCTTACATGCTCCTTGAAAGGTCAAGGGAGAGGGAAGAGAAGGGAGAGTGAGTGGTGTTGATTTTTGTGCACGTGTAAGGTAGAGTGATAACTGTAATTGTGTGTGCAGGGGAGCACTGGCAGCTGGAGATCTCATTTAAAACCTACTTTGGTTTTGATTGCGCTGTCGTAGGCAAGTCTGGATCTGGTTGAGGATCTATTTTGGTTCCTCCTTGTGAGCAAACACTATTTCTGGAGTTTGTCTTGATCAGGATGTGTGCCAACCCTCCTGCTGTGCTGTGGAGTATTGCTTATCCATGGGTAGGGTCAGGGGTGACACTGAACCTTCCTACACTTGTAAAAGGTGCCAGCCACCACCATTGCCATTTTGTTAATTAAAAGCTAAAATAACAGTGGGCCCCTTCCCAAAACTCAGAGGTACCCAGCACTAGCAGAAACATGCTGTCCAAAGTGGGGATTTCCAAGGGATTGATGCACCAAATTAAAGAATTGCAGCACTGATGGTCTGAGACTGTGGTTTGGGGTCAAACAGATTAAACAGCAGCACTAAAACCCAGGGGGTTGTGGTAAGAAAAGAGCCAAGAGAAAACTCTGAGTTACCCACTGGCTGGCAGAAGAGCAGTCAGGTGGTGCCTTGAGCCCCAGTGTTTCTATGCCATAGAAAGTGGGTTTGAAAATGAATAGGATGTGTAAAGGGCACTTGGAGCTCCTCATGAGATCAACTTTCTTGCTGGAACTCATCCTGAGATGATTTGGTTCCAAAAGGATAACACTGCTTTTGGCACTAGCAAGTGACAAGTGCAAGCTCCTCTGGTGCCAGCTGCTCTGTCCCAGCAGCCCCTCACTTCTTCTGCAAACTCTGACAAATTTCCACGACTTGCTTCACCACAGTGCCACGGATCCATCTCGAGCTCCTGGGCTTTGGTTCAAGTCCTCTGCCTGTGCTTTTGCAGCCTTGGAGAGCAAGCTCCCAGTGACTCTGCCAGCTCCCATTCTCCCAGGGATTTAACTGAAATGCAGTGTCCACCTCTGGGCAGTGTCAGCTTTATTGTTGTGATAAACAAGCTCAATAACTTTGATAAAAGCTGTTGTCACTCCCTCTCTTCCTTTGTATCTGCCCAGCTCTTTCCGAGCAGTACAAACATTCAGAATCATTTCTCTCTCTTTCTGAGGACTGTGGAAAACAAAAATCAACAGGAGCACCCAGCTGTGTTACAAACTACGGCTCCTGTCAGAGAGATGACCATTATATAGTTTACAAATGTTCAGCCTGAATCTTTGCTGTAAATTTTGCCATAGAGGGACAAACCTCTGGGTCAGAGACAGCCTTGCACACCAGAATCTGATAGAGCCGGGAATTAACATGCCAACACTTGATTCCTTCCCTTTAACTGCTTGAAGCAAAACCAAACACCCCCCACCCCCAGCCCCAGGTCTCCCCAGCAGGCATCCCTCCCTTTTCCCTTTTCTTTGCCATGTTTCACTCCAATTACACGGTGAATGTGGTTTCCCTTTGAAGTTCCCTCCATGCTTGGCCCTCTATCGACTGTCCCCCACCGTTGTGTATCATCAGCACATCTGACAAATTCACAGCTGGTTTCTCCCCTGTGGTTGCTGCTGATTAGAAAATAAAAGGGGCTTTATTGAACCTTCCCCCTGTCCTCACCTGCTTCCCTGCTCTCACAGTATTCTCAGCGTTTCTCTTGGAGGGGGTCTCAGCTTTTATTTCTCTTTTAGTAGGTTTGGGTCATTTCATGCCCAAAAAGAGTGGGGAAGAGACAGATTTGGGATTACAGCCCAGTTTGTGTGCACACAGCCTAAGGTGCACACCCATGCACCCCATCCCTTGCGTGGGAAAAGGGAATGTCCCCTTATTCTGACATTCTGCTAGGACAGAGAGAGCCTGTCCCTGAAAGGAATAGGGGTTGTTGCTGTGTGATAGAGAGCTGGAATGAGAAAGGCATCTTGGAATTAGGGGAATATACTCCTTTTTTGCTTTGGGAATCATCAGGCTAATTCCAGTTTTGTGGGATCTTTGAGGAAAGTGCTGTGTCCTAGAGGAGGTGAGGGCTGGCAGACAACATTTATCACAGGCAACAGAAACGCCTTCACCTCTAAAAGGGCTCCCTCTCTCAGGGTGAGAGTAAAATCCTCTGATTTACTCATTTTAGGTATTGTTTGGGTTTTCCTTCCTTTGCTGAAAGCGTCCACAAGGGGCCAGTCTGCTGATAATTTGGGATGCAAACACAGGCACGGGGAGCTGGAATGAGCCCCTCCAGACCTGGGATGGCCTCTCAGGACAGCGTCTGCTCCTTGCCTGAGACACTCTGGACTGAAAGGTTCTCCAAAGGATTTTTTAAAAGCCTCTGCTCTCCTATCCCGTGCAGTGCTTTCCTTATTGTGCAGCCACTTTGTGGTTTTAATTAATTTTATGATTACACAGCAGACATGCTTCTATAGCGTCTGTTGCTGTGGCAGCTAGACGCTTTAATTACGGAGACTAAAACACAAATCAAGGACAATACGGAGTCGTTATGATGATAATTACCAGATTCGAGTATTTGTAGGAAACTGGCCTCTCAGCCACTGAGGTTTATGCACAAACACTTGGTGGCTTCTGGACACCTGTGCTCAGTGCCAGGTTGGGCAGGGGAGGGAGACCCTCTGTCCGCATTCTGAAGTACTCCAGTTGTTAGAAGAACAGAGAAAAAAACCACCTTTAACCTGTTTGCTGACAAATTTGTTCATCCAGGTTCAATAACTCAATCAATTGTTTTGTTATTTATTTGGAAATAATTTTTATTTAATCCTAAAGGAAACATATTCTCATTTCTTATCAAAATAAAAATTCTGGAGGGAAGACTTCTAGTATTTACTCAAAGGAACCTTGGAAATTAATTTCATATTTAAAATTTTGAAATATTAATCTAAGAATCTTTGCTGGTTTAGATCAGGAGCTGTTTGGTGGGTTGAAACAGATTCATGTGTTTAAAACAAATTTGGAAATATTCTGGTTCATCTCTAGCTACATTTCAGATTTTGGGGTGGGGAGGAAGACTCCTTGAAATAATCTGGCTTTAAAATCACCATATCATTTAAGCTTGCAGATCCAGCCCAGAAAGCTTTCATAAGCCTTAAGAATACCTGCCGTCTTCAAAATATGGTTAAATTCTTTGTCTTCATTAATTTTTTTAATTTTACAGAAAGAAATCTGTAATCTAAGAGTCTCTGCATATTGCTTTTTTGAGCTTGTAAAAAAACCTTCTTCCTTGAGACATGACTGCGTGATTTCTTTCCACTGAATTTTCTGCTTGCTTGTGTGTGTGATCACTTACTCTTTAAACAGAAAGAACAGAATATATCTCCCCTTAATTCTTGGCCCAGAGGTCTGTAACAAATCTGCTGTTATGTGGCAGTTTGGAGCTTTCAGGATGCTCTGCAGTGGTCACTGGGAGATGGAAATGCTGCTGTTTTGGATTCAAAGGACCCCAAAGGATGCTCTGGTCCTACACTCCCTGATTTTGCCACCCTGCATCCTCCTGCATCATTGCCAAGCCTCACTTGTCTCATGCTGTCACTCTGGTGGGGAAATGAGAATCTTAATCACATTAGGAACACAGCAGGTTAAACTTGGGCAGGGAAACTCAAAAGGTCTCTCCAGGAGGATTCCTGATCATTGAAAAGCCTCCAAGTCACCTCGTGCAGCGCTGGGAGACACCAGGACTTTGTCACCTGTGGTGCAGGAAAGGAGAACATTTCATTTTTGAGAGAAAGCTCCACTGAATCCTTGCTTTAACTAGGCAGAAATAAGGGGCTGCCAGCAGGAGCTGATGTAAACCTGCAGGGTGATAAATAAACCAAACCCAGGCCATGGTGGATGCAGCCGCTCGTCGCCCCAAAGAGCTGCAGGATGCTCTGCCAAGGTGGAAGGAAGCAGCAGCCTGGGCACTGCCTTCCCTTTTCTGTCATGATAGAAACCCACACCCCCTCCTAAAGGCACTCCTGATGTGAGGCAAAGCTCAAACAAAGCACAGAAAGTGCTTCCCAGCCCCATTCCCTCCCCCTGCTTGTTTCCCTCACCTGGAAGGAAGTCGGGTCTCTGATTATTGCTCTGATTTTTGTCCCCATGGATCCTCTTAGAGGAACAAACTCTTTCCCATGGGGAGCTTCCCTGCATATTTTCAGGAGTCAATGTTTCCTTTCAAATGAAAGAAGACTTTGAGACTCAGTACCAAACTGAATTTTGGTCCTATGGTCTCTCCTGGGGAGTGGGTGCTGCCTACTTATTGCAGGTGAAGCAAGAGCTCTTCAGGCTTTATTTCATCAGCAGGTATCTCCAGCTAACAGAATTACACAGCAGAGGGCATGTGGTGTAAATTAGAGTGGAGTACAGGCACAGAGCAGTGCATAAATTAAAATAATAAATAACTGGAGGCTGAAGAGCTCGCAAAGTTGGGACAAAAGAAAAACCCATTTTTCATATTAGCTTTCATAAAGTATGGTGTCACTGAGGCAAAGAGATAAAATGCCATTCTGAGAGAACCCAGGATGAAACAGTGTGCTGTGGGTAGAGTGGTAGGAAGCATCACCTGTTTCCCTGGTCCCTTTGCTGACAAATGTAGAGCAAGAGGCAGCTGAGAATTTTCCAAAATGCTCAAAGATGGCTTCAGCTCATTCTAATGATCAAGTGACCTCTTGCCAACTGAGCAGAAGTGGCTTTGTGCAAGCTCTTAACCTACAGTAGAACCAAAATTCAAATTCAAATTCAGCTTGGTTTCAGTTTTCAGAGAAAAAGCTTACTGTCCCAGTGCCTGGACACTTGCTGGCTTCTGTGTGCTCATGTGCTGCACAGTTCTTGCCCATTTTCAGTAAGAGTGAGCCACCAGCTTCTAAAATGTCATGGTCCAGGACAGAGGGTTATATGGTTTTGTTTTGAAAGGGGAATAATTTTGAATAAAACTATGTTAAAGAAAGAGGGATGCTGTGGACGTGGCATCTAGGAGGCTTCTTGGAGAATAAATCATCTGCAGGAATATCAGTGCAACCAGACCATGGAAGCCCTGGAGCAGCAGGCTCAAAACAAAGTCAATGTACATAAAAAGGCTTCAGCACATGGGCTGGGGAAGGATTTACAGGGCTTTCCAAAATAATGTCCCAGAAAAAACTTTATTCCTTACAAATTCTGAATTTTCCACAACATGCTGTCTCCAGTATTGGCTGTGTGGAGCTGTTGGCCTCCCAGCATCCAATGTTCTGGGACTTCTGGCACACACCAATGTTTTCCATTTGCTAAGAGGACATCCAGGAGCTGCTAATAAACAGCTCCTGAGGGACTGTTCCTTAGATTGTCCATGCATTATCCTCATTCCTAAATGTGATGGCTCACTAATCATACTGGTGGCATTAGACAAATTAAGAATGGAAAAGCCAATAAAATGTTGCATTCTCCTGAACTTAATAGAGGCTTTGTCAAGCACTTTAGTGATGCTGGGATTTTATCCTGATTATTTAAACATTTAGAACATCTGAACTGCAGTTTAAAACTGCGTTAGTTAAGTGCTTAACTAATCCAGATATTTAAGATCAGCAGGTGTATGTGTGTGCATACACACACCTCCTGTGGATATAGAGTGTGTAAATGCCTGGCATGGGAGTATCTCTTTCCTCCTCAGGTGGAAGACTCCTCACACTGTTCCCTGCTTCAGTGTGGGGTGCCTCCCATGGGACACATGAACTTCTCCAGTGTAGGTCATTCCCTGGGGCTGCAGTTCTTCCCAAACTTCTCCAGTGTTGGTTATTCCAATGACTGCAGTTCTTCCCAAGCTTCACTGTTGGTCCTTCCAGAGGCTGCAGATCTTCCCAAACTGCTCCAGTGTGGGTCATTCCAGTGGCTGCAGTCCTTCAGGATCAGGCTGCTCCACTGAGGGTCCCCTCATGGTCGCAAGTCCTGCCAGCAAACCCCAGCATGGGCTGTTCTATCCATGGGACCACATCTCCCCTTCCAGGAGCCTGCCCCATGGGCTCACAGCCTCCTTTGGGCATCCCCCTGCTCTGGTGTGGGGTTCCCCATGGGATGCAGGTGGATCTCAGCTCCACCATGGAGCTCCATGGGCTGCTGGGTCACATCCTGCTTGTCCATGATTTTCCACATGGGCTGCAGAAGAACCTCCAGCCCCTCCTTCCCACTGACCTGGGATCTGCAGGGCTGTTTCCTTCACATTCTCACTCTTCTTCACAGCTCTTGCACAGCGACATTCCCTCTTCTTTATGATGTTATTCCAGATGCACTCCCAGCATTGCTGATAGACTTACCTGTGGTGGGTCCCTCCTGGAGCCTGCTGGAATTGCCTCTCTTGGACACGAGGGAAATTTCCAACAGAAACCACCTGTGTATCCCCTCCGCTACCAAACCCTTGCCAAGCAAACCTCACACACTTTGTTACTGCTCCAGACTTGCTTGTCAGACCGCTTTGGACAGGTTAATTCAGAGCATTAGCAGTGCTTTGTTTTCATTAACAGTCTTGTTAATTTGGCAGGCAGTGGCCGTTAGAGTACAGTGTGAAAACAACAGCCTTGTCTCTCAAGTGTTAGGGAATTTCTGGGTGTTTTGGCATCCCCAACTCAGCCTTAACCTCTTGGTCCCCCTATTCTGATGGGTTTTGTGTGCCCACAGCTGGATCTGCCCCCTGAGTTAATAGGGAACCCCACCTGCCATCCCCAGGAGCTGCCAGAATGCCCCTTCATGCTGCCTTCCTCTTGTACCATGGCACACAAAGTCAACTAATTCTGAGCCTTACCTTCCTCCAATATTTTATTTTTGTTTTAAGAATGCCCAGCCTGACATTTGCTGCTAAGGTTTGACTCCAGAAAATCAATCCTGCCACATGTAGAGGGAGAAGGAAGGTAAATCCTGAAGTCCAGATGTACATCCTGCCTGAGCTGACATCTGTGATCCAACAGCCATGGCATATGCCTCTATTTCATCGTGCTCCCCTCAGCCCTTTGCCAGTGTGAGTCCTAATTTCACTAAAAGTGTGTCATTTCTTCAGTGTTTTGGGGGTTCGAATCTAGGACAAGAGTATCAGCAGAGAGCAGCAGGTACAAATATTCAGCCTGTATATCTTATCAGATATTCAAGAATGCAGTAAGAAATGTCAGAGAGAGCTTTCTATGAAATATTTAATTAACAGCAACAGCTACAGAAATGAAAAACAACATCCAGGCAATTACAGTGTTCAATAAAGCAGCTCTCAGAGGATGGAGCAGCCACGGATTAGTGACTGACTGGCATTTAAATATGTTATCAACCAGTTAGGGAGACCAGAGTAAATTTGCTCCCCTGGGGATCAAGCCAGTAGAAGTATTATAACTATATTATTGTTTCTCAGGGCAATCAATTGAATTATATGGTGCACTAGTCTGGGTGTTTGGCTGTTGCTCCAGCAGCTGGTTACGTGATTTGTTTCACAGAATCACAGAATGGAAAGGTTGGAAGGGCCCACAGTGGATGTTCATTCCACTGGACATTAATCCAGTGCTCTGGGTGAGACACCCCTGTCAGTTTGCAAACAGCTTTTTCTTGTTTCAAATGAACAAAATGTTCATTTCACTTCTGGATTTTAAATGCAGAGTGTGCTGGAAACTCTGTAATTTATAAAAAGGAGTGGAATATGCTAATCTTTGGATGCTAAATTAGAGCACAATGAAGAATTTATGTTATTGTTACCTCCAGGGCCAAATATATGCCAAGAAGGCATAATTAGTGTAGCCCTTGAAGTGCCCTGTTATGATCATGTGAAAGGGTGGATGGTTTCACTGACTGGGGGGTTTTGGTATTATGGATTTTTCATTAAAAAAAAAAAAAAAAAAAAAAAAAAAAAAAAAAAAAAAAAAAAAAAAGGGAAGCCCTGGAATAAATAACTGTGCTTTTAGTATGATGGGTGAGATAAAATTCCACAAACTGAAGCCATGCCTCATAGTGAGCTAATGCAATCCCTTTACAAGTATGCGCAAACTTGGAGATGCCAATCCCTGTTTCGTGGTGAAAATGTTCAGGAAAAGCAGCATGCACAGTGTCTGCTCCAGAGGACACAGGAACATCTGCAGGGCAAGTTCTCTCTGCTGCTGCAGCTCTTTGGCCATTGCTTTTCCTGCACTCTTGGTAGATCCATGCAAAAGAAACACGGGAGGGATGCAAAAGAAACCTGTAGGGAGGTGGCAGTTTTTAAAGTTGGGCCTAATAAATGGGTTTGTATTGATCTGTGTTTGATGCTGAATGATTAGCCAAGTAAATTAAAATGAATCAGCATCCCTTCAATAAATAACTGGTCCAAATCAGTATGAGCCAAAGAAATTAGGTGCTAAGAATTCACATTTCTTTGCTGTTGTTGATTCATTCTTGGCTTTTTTTTTTTTCCCATTACATTCCTACAGATTAATTTCCCCTCTCCAACCCCTTTTCTCTCAGTTTCTTTTCCAAAGTTGGGAGCATCCTTTGCTCTGAGGACACTGGGGGCCAACATATCCCTGATAAATGTTGATTGCATATAAAACAGCTAAATTGGGTGGGATGCTCTGACCCACCTGGCAGGAGAGGAGCTGAAGCAGGATCCTGCTGCTCCCTCTGACCAGCTCATCCTGAAGGATCAGGGGGTGTCCTGTTCTTCCTTGTCCTGCAGATGTCAAGACAGAAAATACATTACTGAGTAAGAAATCCTTCACTAAAAATGGGCTATGTGCCACATTCTGTGAACCTGAGAAATGGCTAAGGAAGAAAAAAAAAATGGGACCAACTGCCCTGAGATGTTGCTGCTGGAATGAAATTCTGGGTGAGATAAAGTGCAGAGTGAAGAAAATGCATTTTTCATCTCTGCTCCATTGCACCAAGTGCTGAGCTGGTTTGGGGGTTCCCAGCACCCCTGAGCAGTCTCTGGTAATTCCACATTGCAGCAAGGAGAGAGGGGCAGTGCTCAGGAGGGGAGAAAATCCAGGAAACTCATGGAAATCTCTGTTTGTGCTCTGCTTAGTCTGCACATTCCCATTAAAAAGGGCACTATGGGTCCACTCCAGTGTCTTACAAACACACCTCAGAGAAGATTTGTCAAGGTGGAGCCAATTCTTGCTGTGGGAGTTAGTAAGTGACCCTCTAAAGTTAAATATTCAGCATCAGGCTGCCTGAAGCTCACAGGGTTTTCCCTGTTGCCCCTGTAACACAGGGAACTGAGGGGAGCAGAACAACAAGTAACATGTTCTGAACAACAGAAGTCTGGAGTTAATTAGTGCTCAGAAAGTGGTTTGAAGATGAAAAGCACTGCTGCTAAGTGTTATTAATAGTGGAGCAACCCTGCTGTTAATTATAAATAACAATAATGCTATGGAGCATGCTACATGCAAAGATCTCATAATGCTTTTGAAATATGAATCACTGATTTATTCTGATATTTGAAATGGGAGGAATAAGGCATGGGAGGCATGGAACAGCTTGTTTGATTAAAGTGTTTAATACACAAGTAGAGGAGCCCAAGGCTGCAATTCAGATCCCAGGCTTGCATTTTACAGGTGTAACTCCTGGGGGCTGTTCTGGAACACTGGAAAACCCAGTCCAGCCTCTGCCTCCTCTGATTGTGCAGAATATTACCCTTGAACCAAGATCTGTATAGCTGCACATCTAATTTATCTTCTCTAATGTTAGGAAGAATTCAGAATCCTGGAAGGATTCAGAAGCTGTGTAAGGTGGACAAAGTGATCCAGCTCTGATGCACAATTCCCCTGGAAGCATCCCTGGGATTCCAGTCCTGCTAAAATAAAACCCATTCAGTGTTTCTCCTCCTTTCTCCTCCATTGTTTCAGCCTGGAGTGATGCTGGGCTGATCTCTCATGGGAAGGTTTCCCAACTCAGAGCCTGGTACTTATTCCTGGAATTCTCAAAATTAACTCTGCAGATGCAGTGACTCAATCAGGGCTGGGCAACAGTGGCTGAATTTCAATGAGAGAAGCTAAGGACCCTCTTCGTTTTAGGCATTGACAATGGGGGTGTAAAATGAACCAGGTCCTGGCATAAACAGAGCATCTCATCTGGACCTTGAATTCTCTCTGTGGTTAATAGATATTCTTTCTGTGGTTCATAGATGTTTGCTGCTGTATTAGTTTGGCTCTGTTTTTAAAAGGGATTTTTGAGTTCTCCAGCTAATCCCTGTGAAGGAGGGTTCATTTGTGTGCTGTCATTGTCACAAGCTGTAATCTCCAGTTGTGTGGTGCGCTGCTCTGGGCTTCCTCAGGGTAGATGTGGAGCTCTTCTACACTAACCCAGAGTGCCTCTGCTCCACTTCTGACTGGAACTATTGTGTATTGTGATCATCAGCTAACAGAGGAGATTAGCTGAATCACAGCAGTCTCCAAGCAAGAGATAGACACTCTTTTTTCCTCCCTTTCTCGTTTTTGGTTACTGTTATACTCTTGTCTTTTTATACTGGCAATAATCACTTTGTGTTGTTCTTTTATTGCCATTCCTCCTCCAAGACTTCCAACTTCAGAGTCCTAAAGCGCTTCCTTGTTTCATCTTCATGGCCATTCAGAGTGTTTAATGGGCTTACAAGCAATCAAGGCCTCTATCTTCCTTGAATGGAGCTTTTGTTGGAGTCAATCTGCTGGCACAACTGGGATCACAGGTGTGTGCAACCTTTCGAGCAGTGGTTCTTGTTCTCCAGACCAAATTTACCCAGATGTTATTTCGAGAGCAATCACAATTATTAACGTATAGTTCAGCAAACTGTTGACAGAATACAAAGCATAAAACACCTTGCACTGAAATTCCAAACCCAATTAAATGGGCTAATTCACCTACTGTTTAATTGGCTGGAAGCCATGTGAGTAATTACGCCACTGACATCTCCCAAAATTATATTCTTAATTGTTACATTTATTTGCATCACAATGAAATGCCCACACCTCAGCTGAGCTCCCCAGCAGCACGGTGGAAGGCAAGAGGCAGTTTTGCATTTCACAGGGTTGCCTTGTGAAAACCTCAATTGGCAAAGCAGCCAGGCAGGGCCGCTGGGAGCGGGGCAGGAAAATGCAAACTTGGTCTGTTTATTCCTGAACATATGTAGCTTGTTATTGTAGGACGTGGTGGCTTTTATTGTAGCACGCTGCAGAGACGCCTCTCTTTCTTTCTTTCTTTTTCTTTTTTTTTTTTTTTTCCCTCCTCTGTTATTGTTCACTAAAATGCATGAATGTGGCAGGGCGATGCTGTGCTGGTTGTGCTTGCAAACTGCAATAGAATAACACTCCAGAGATGCAGTGTTTCTATTTGCTGTCATAAATTTATTTCGTATTTTCTTCCCCTTCATAAAATATCCCCCTTCTTCTTTTTACAAATAATGTCATTCCAAGGAAAATGTATGCAGAACCACTTTACAGAAACCCTCTATAAGCACTGTTTGGTCTTGCTGTGTAGATCTACTCTCTAATTGCTTTGAATTTACTTTATTGCAAGGCTGGGGATTGCTTTGAAGTGATTATGAAAGAATAAGCAGGCTTCTGCAAAGGGAATTTAGGAAAGAAAAAGCTTTTAAGAAATCCTATTTTGAAGTTCCAGTTCCAGAGGGTCCCTGGTTACTGAAATGTAATGCCAGTGCATTCCCTTCCCTTCTCTGCCTTTAACAGTGAACTCTTCATCATTAATAAGACTTACACTGGCATGAAAATTGTTTCTTGAGATCATTTTCCAGCCGTGTCATTTTGTTGTAGGGGGCCACAATATCGCTGTATTTATTGGCTTTTTGAAAGTCCTTTATATGCATTCAGGAATATTTTCATCCCTCTCACAAGAGCTTTACTCAGTTCTAACCCTTTTCCAAAATACAATGGGCACATGATGGGTTTGCTGGCTGCATGATATCTTCTTTCTGAAGTACATGGCTTAAATGCAAAGTTCATTCCAGTGTCTGTTGGACCAAAAGAAATGGAATGCTGAAAATAAGGACTTAGATGGAGCAGGTTAATATTATTAAAAAAAAAAAAGTGGAATAATAAAAAAAGGAAGTGGAGATTTGGGCTAGAATTTGTTATGTTTGTGGGCAGTCTGGAGATGCAATAAATGCTGCAGAATCTGATGGCTTTCTAGGAAAGAAAAGGGGAGACTTGTATTTTTCAATATATATATAATATAATATATATGGTTAGAGATTTGTATAAAGCCAAAACCAGATGCATCCATCTTTCTGTCTCTCCCAGCATGAACATTAGAGGATGATGAAGAAGGAAGGGAAATCAGACCCATGTTGTTTTCTTCAGGCCTTAGGAACAGCATGGCTCCCAGACAGCATTCCCTGTTAGAAACTCTCTGCTGCATTCATTTATGAATTGTTTATTTATCACCAAACTCAGAATTTCCATCCATGCATAGAAGACATGGTGGTTTTCTGATGCAAAACTAATAACATCTGCTCTTAATTAAACATTAATTGTAACAAATGGCTGCCTATCAGGTTTTTATCCCCTGTCAATCTGGACATTTTCTGGAAGGGGGATTGCTCACCCTGCCCCACTTGGGGCCCTCTGAACCCCATCACTCCCAAAATCATCACCCTTACAGCATGCTCAGGGCTGTCTGGGTCAGATTTGGGTGCTGGACACTTGGAAAATGAATCCTCCACATTATTTACAGGAATGAGGCAAAATGGAGATAAACCCCCTGACTTGTGGAGCTTCACAGTGAGTGGGAATGTGCTTGGGCAGAACTGATTTGATGCTGATTTAGGGCTCCTGTGCTGGCCCCAAATTAATAATACTCAGCTTGAGATAATTTTCTTTTCCAATATTGTCTTTAAGATGGTTGTTTGGGAAACATATCAGGGGGGAAAATGGGTGTGCTGGTGAAAAAGGAGCAGGCACGGCTGACAGTCCTACAGCAGATAACCAAAGCAAATAAAGCTGCAGGCACAGGAGGAAGGGAGAAGTTTTTTGTAGTACATAAGCATTAAATTTGTGATAAGTCGTGATTTCTCTGGGAAAAATGTGTTCCTATTCAGGCAGCCTATGGAAAAGTTTAAATGTGTTGTAAGTGGTTTATAAGCTGCAGCTCCTGCCACGGTGGGTGAAATTTGGCTGCTCTTGTCCCTTTGGGGCCGTTCCCTCCAGGGTGAACTCTCCTTGGCTGGTTCCATATCGATTTTTTCCCTTCACAAAGACCAGGCACCTTTTCCCCTCTCATTTACAGTCCATCTCCACACAAGTCAATCAAATGGTCTTACCTATAACTCATTTCAAACACCTACTCACTTCAAAACCACCAGTTCTAAGAACTTTGGTGTATTTGCTGCTTTTGCAGCAGTTACAGCCTAAATAATTAGCTAATACCTTTTAAATATGTGTTTTAAAGATTATGGGTTTAAATCCCCCAAACTGTGTCATCATTTGGAAACAAGCCTCCTTAAAACTGCAGAGCCAGCAGAAAGCACAGGAAAGCTCCAGATGGTCCAGTAGTTTGTGGTTTATTTACAGTAAACCAGATCCTTCCCCTCATCCTTTTATCTCAGAAAATTCAGGCAGCTAGCAAGAGGTGAGGGGCTTTTTTTGGAGCTCTGTGTCGAGTTCTTTTACAAACCTACAAGTGAAAAAGCCAATTTTGGTGGAGGGATGTTGGAAAGGCACCTCTGAATTTTTTATTATTTCCCCCCCCCCCTTGATTGTTTGTTTTCAGGATCTTGACAAGAACATTTTATTATTTTACAGTCGGTGACTTTGAAGGTAGAACTGCAAAGGAGATTTGACTGAAATATTTGGGGTATTTGCAGCACTCACATTTCCAGCTCTGCTTTCTCATCTTTCCCAAATTGCCACCATTTTCATGGATCACAGATGTTGCCCTAAATCAGAAGAAAGCCCTGATGTCCATCTATGCTGAGATCTGTAGATAACATCTTTTTGGGTCTCCCAGTACATTTTTTGTCAACTGTGTTTTCCTTGTATTCTTGTTTGTGCTCCAGCTGGGCCTTCTGTGCCTTGTACAGAGAAGCAAACCCTGCCAGCACATTACATTATTTATAAGGCAGAGATGCTATCAGATCTCACTCAGGTTGGAAGAGACTCTGCTTTCAAATAATTATAGAATTTACATTTATGTGTTGCCTCCCAGGGAGACCTTGAAGGGCTGAGTGAGTGTCAGAACAGAGCTGGGGTTGTTGGTTCACTGCTGAATAGAAATAGTGGGGTCAGGGGGGAATCAGGGGGTGAATCCCCCACTGGGGTCTGGCTGATGAGGGTGGAAAATATAATTGTTGAAACTGGAATTTCAGTAAGGCTGAAGTTGTAAAGGGCACTGGGCTCATATATGACCACTGTGGACATGGTTTTATGTCTTTATTATTTATTTATGTATTTTATTTTTATTTTTTAAAGCAGTTATTAATTGCTGCGCGGTTCCTTGTGCAAAGCAAATTGGGACTTTAGGTCCAGTGCCCAAGGCCCTGCTGTGCTTTTGGCAGAGGGGAGGGCTGGACGTGGTTTGGGATGAATTCAGGGGTGCACCCAGGAATGAATCACAGCCACCCATGGCTGGGCTGCCTCACATCCCATCTATTAATGGAGTTTTCCAGTTTTAGCCATGAATTGGCACAATTCTGCCTTCTCAGCAGGGACAGGCACAAGCTGCAGTTTCCTCCAAAGTTCATTTGATTGGAATGTTTGTAACATATGCCTGTCTCTAGGAGTGTGTTTGTTGGAAGGAGGGTGTTCTGGAAGGATGCAAAAGATCCATATTTTAAGTGCAAAGCCTAGTGAAGAACTTAATTTTAGTGCATTTGCAAGTGGAAGAAGAGCTCTGCTCATTCTTGCCTTGGCACAATGCAACACATCAGTTAGGCAGTTTGGAAAAGTAGATTAACTTTGTGGAGAGGTCTCAAGTGACACCCTTTGTTCTTTGCAAAATCAATTGTATAAAGGAAGCTTTAAAAGAAAAGAAAATAGGTGGGGGGAAAGGCCCTGGAATGGCTGGAATGGGATGTCAAAACAGGTTTGATTTGAGATAAACTGAATTCCTGCTGGAAAGGTTGTTTCACGGCTCTGCTCTTGGAATATCTGAGCAGGGGTGTCTTCACCTGATGTGGTTGAAATGCATTTGGGTTCTGCTTTTTGGAGACTCGTGGCTGATAGAAAATGTTCCAAATTAAGACCATGAGGGACCTTTGTGTTTGATGCAGCACAAAAAAATAGAAGGGACAGTGTGAGAACATAATAGAGTCTGGGGGCTTCAGGCTGAGAAGATGCAATTTTGAAATCTGGCTGAATGAGTGTGGCATTTTTTATTGGTATTTTATATTGATTTATAACTAGCAGCTTTCAAAAGCATACAGAACTCCCAAACTCTGAAAATTAATATTGTACTGATGGACCTGCTTGAACAAACATACTAAA
The DNA here is from genome assembly GCF_027887145.1 of Ammospiza caudacuta. NCBI lineage: Eukaryota > Metazoa > Chordata > Aves > Passeriformes > Passerellidae > Ammospiza > Ammospiza caudacuta. The sequence goes on along the minus strand of NC_080599.1, from coordinate 44,850,503 downwards.
AAATGTGCTCTCTGTCATGGCAAGCTGAAAAAGCAGATGGCAGTCGGAAGCTGAGCAGCATACAGAAGTTTGAAATTTTAAATTAAATCAATTTGAAGCTTTGTTTGTGCCTAAGGCAAGCTTTCCCCTCAGATGAAGGAGAGTGGCTAGCTGAACTTTTTTCCATGGGCTCTGGTTTGGAAAAGGCTGCTGGAAGATTTTAAATCCGCTGTGATTTACAGCACTCTATCAGTCTGGTTTCACAGTGGAGTAGAAATACCTCATTCAGGTTGGTCCCAGACAGGAAGCCTTTCCAAAATTGTCAACTCCTGTAATGAGATGGGTACAGAAGAGGGGCTCCTGCTTTTTCCACAGCGTGCCATAAATATTCAGATTGTGTCATATGTTTCCTGTGCTCTGAAGAGATGTAAAAAAGATAACTCTAGCTAAGAAAGAATCCTGAAGCAGACATTCACAGGTGGTGGTGTTCTGCTACAATAAATCCACTTACACCTTGATTTAAACATCATGAACCATTAAGAACTTTCCTGAGAGCTCACAGAACATCATGGGGTAGAGCAGGGAAGATGCTCTGTGGGCAAAATGTTGTTCTTTCTATCTGAGAGTTCATTAGTAAGATGGGATAGGCTGGCTGCACCCTGAGGGTCTTATTTTTACTTACTCAATACTCTCCCAGGTTTTAATGAGGGCTTTACCTGAATAAAAACTCCATTTTATGCCAGGCCAGTAAGAGATTGCTGTGTCCTGCAGAATGAGCCTTTTCCTGCTGTCTCCTGGTTTTCTGATAACTGTGTCTTTGTAGTTAACCAGATTTGTGTGGGTACCCTTGGGGGAGGTCTCAGCTTCTTGGCTACCAATTGCCATGTGAACTCCATGGTGAAAGATTTATTTCTGCTGCTTTGTTTGTTGGCCTCTCTTTCCAAAAATCATCTTGTTAAATTGCAGATGTACTCATGTGCTGCCTTGTGCTCTACAAACCTGCTGCTGGTAGTTTGTGTGATCCCTGCTTTGCTAAAATCACATTCCCATGGATTTTGGAAGTCCCTGAACCCTCAGTCTTTCTGTGAGGCAGAGGGTGTGCAGCTGGTTTTGAGAGGATGAAGAATGCACAGAAGGGAAATACTCATTTCAGCAAAGCACAAGAGTCAAGAGACATTAAAAGGAAATCAGTTTAACGACTTTGAATTTTGCGGAAAGAAAAAAAAATAATAGCAGTATTCTCAAATGATGGCTGAATTCTCAGCCAGCCTTTTAAATCCATGAGCCAGTCTGTTGCTGGCTCCTCCATTAGGGAGCTGCTCATCCATTTGGTCAGGATGAGTGGTTTGTGCTGCAGTAAACATTCACCTGGAATCCACTGGCAGTATAAACCATACATTTGTTCGGGAAGGTATGTGTTGAAATGAGTGGAACTGCAGCAAACTCAACTGCACTGAAATCCCAGCACCAATGGCTGCAGTTCAGTGTAGAGGAGAGGGGCGCGATGCCCAAACCTTCTGCTCCAGCACATCCCGGGGGGGAAATCTGGGATGGCGGTGTGGCTCTGGGATAAAGAGAAGGCTGAGCTGTGCAAGGAAAGGAGCAGAGTGGTTCCCCCATCAGGCACCCAGGCTGGACAGTGGGGTTGGGGCTCAGTGGTGTCACAGCAGGACCACACTGGTGACCCCAGGTCTGGGCACGGTGACACACAGAGCCCCTTCCTGCAGTGCTGTCCTTGCTGGTGGCTGATTTACCCTGCCAGGCCTGCACACCCACAGGTCACCTCTGCCATTAGCATCTTTCTAGTGCTTAAGCAGTGTTTTCTCCTGCTGCACGGCCCCATTTGCATCCTGCAGGGTGGAGCAGTGGGCTTGGCGTGTTCAGTCCACGCTTCCCTGATCACTGATTATTATCCCTGCTGCATGCCCAGGGCCCCACTGCAGCCAGGCACTTGGCACCAACGAGCTGGCAAGGGACAGGGAAAGGGAGATGAGAGAGGGGGAGAGACCACACACACACACACACAAAAAGGTCTTTTAGACCCAACTACATCCTTTTGGGCAGTCCAGCTCCAGAGAGAGCAGTGTGGCTTTTTAGCAATAATAAAGAAATACAGCTCATGGAGGAAAGAGAAGCTGGATTTCTTTGGTTTTCACTTCAATAAATTCCAGTGACTCCATTTGGCTTTAGCACCTATTGTATTTTGGTTGCCCCCAGACAAAGGGAGGAACGATGCATCTGACTCCATGTTCTCAGAAGGCTAATTTATTATTTTATTATATAAAAGAATGCTCAACTAAACTACACTAAAGAATACAGAAAGGATACTTACAGAAGGCTAAAAAGATAATAAAAACTTGTTACTCTTTCCAGAATCTCCACACAGCTTGGCCCCAGTTGGCCATTGAGTAAAACAATTCACACCAAAATCCAATGAAACAATCACCTGTGGGTAAACAATCTCCAAACACATTCCAAAGGAGCAAAACACAGGAGAAGCAAATGAGATAAGAATTGTTTTCATTTTTCTCTGAGGCATCTCAGTTTTCCAGGAGAAAAATCCTGGGCGAAGGAATTTTACCAGAAAATGTGAATGCCACAAGCACCTTTAGTGTTTTTGAGGGCTTTTTATAGAAATGACAATTAAAAATGGCCAGAGGAAGAAATTTGTCCTCTTGCTACTTTTCTTCTACGCGCTTGCTCTCTCAATCTGCTTTGCAATATGAAAAGCTGCTGCATGTTGATGTGTGCAATAGGCTCCATAAAGCTGTGGGGAATTCTGAGTTCTGGGAGAAATGGGAAAGCCACAGCCTGGGGAATTAGGGAATTTTTCCTGCTGTTCAGCCTTTTTGGCCAACTTCACTGTATTTTCTTTTTGTAATACTATAAGATTTTTGAAAATCATTCTTCCTGGAAACCATGGGAGGACAAGTCTGGACAAAACATTGAAGTCTGTTGTCTTCAGTGCTGGGCATCCCAGTGAGGGTTTGGACTGTGAGGCCAGTCCTGAATTACTGGGATTTGTTATTTTTGCATGGAGCAGTGTAAGGCTGAGGCCTGAATATGAAGCAGATATATGGGAGGTGGAGTTCAAATATTCACCAAAAAATGGACACAAAGTCAGAGACTCCTGAGCCGTGTTCTGGGTCTGCCTTTCAGTATGTGCTGTGAGTTCATAAGGAGGTACTGCTCTCAGATACCATTTGTCAGCTACCTAGACATGGATTCCTTCCCTCAGCTTCTCTCCTTTCCCTGATAAACCACCTCCAGCATCTCCCAGTCCAGCTGAGAGCCATGGCTTTGTTCAAGCAGAGCAGTACATGGGCACTGACTGTGAGTGTACAAACTGAATTCCAGTGAGAGGAGCCCAGCTGATGCAAAATTACCCCTGAGCTGTAAATCTCACCTCAGCTGGAGATCTACACCCTTTAGCAGGAGCACTGGCTTTTCCAAAGGCATTTACACCCATTTTGGATTCAGGTCTATGTGCAGATCTTTGCTTTGGGTGTATCTGGAATGTGAAGCATCAGAATTAGCTCTGGCACTGCTGCTGCTGGGTGTTTGTGTGATGAATTAACCTGGCTAATGTAGCTCCACTGCAATGCTGTCTCACAGCCTTTATGGGTATAAACACACTTATAAATGTGGCAGCCAACTGCATAAATCTTCAGACGTGTTTGCATCTGGCTACCCTTGGATATCCAGATCTAATTATCTTCAGATAATTGAAAATAATATATCAATATGCTGCAATATGAATAAAAAAGGACAGGAGTTTTGGAAGGCTCAAACCCATCTGCTGTGTGGTGATAGATGCACGTGCTCCGTGTTGGGTGAGCTTTGCATCCCTGGGGAATGGTGCCTCGAGTTTCCCATGGAACAGCTCCCCTGGCCCAAAAAATGGTGGCTATGTCTTCTCTCTTTTGTGTGTCAGGAATATGTGATTTTGTTGTCAGCACATTTTTTGTAATGAAAAGCAAATGGTATCCAATATGTCTTGGAGAAAACGTGCAAACAACAGCAAAATTACATGTTGTTTGGGGGAAAAAAAAGGATCTGTAACTTGTTTGCTGTCAATAGAGCTCTTAATGACAGGGTAGGAGGGAAGTGCACCCAGTGATCACTGCCTGTGTGCAATGATACATGTGGGGCAGCAATCCATGTGTGTTTAAAAACTGTACCATGAAAAGTTAAATTTCAGATCTTGGATCTGCATCTGAAACTTTTCATGGAGTTGAGAGTGTGTATGGATGTGGAGACTGAGGGCTTAGGTCTGTAAAAGATGGGAGAATTGAGAATCCCTGGCTCAAGTCTCCAGGCAGAAGCCACAGACAGTTCCCTGAATTTCTGCTCTGCAATCTGCTGGAATTTTAAGTTCAGCTATGGGGAGTAATGTCCCAAATCATAAGTCTGAACAGGGAAAAAGTCAAACAAAAAAAACACATCAGTGTATTAATGTGTGTGTGTCTGTGTAGAATAGGTCCAGGAAGAGCCCTCCCTGATTTTTTGCAGTATTCCATTAACTTTGTTTGAAAAAATAGCCACTGCATGGAATTTCTCCTCAGCCTGGAGTTGGTTTTAAATGCCCATGTTATTCAGTGTAACTTGGAAAATGGATTTTGTTTCAAAAGCTGTCTCATTCCATGAAACACTATGAATGGTTTGCTATTCCTGATGCCAGTAAAATTGATTGTTCTTGCTTTGAAATCAGCTAGAAGACATTTAGGGGAAAATCTCAGTATTTCTGAAACCCACAGCAGCATTCCCATTGCCTTCATAAATGTCTGATTCTTCCCAAATATGAAAACTTCCTTCTCAAGTGAACATATTTTACATGAAGATCTAATTATGATAAACCACGTTCATGAAGTGAATTTTTTCAAGGAGTAAATAAAAAGGGGAATGAATACTTTAAAGGAAGCTTGTGGACCTTGATTGAATGACTGTCCATAAATATTTGATGCCAATATTTGTCCTGCTCTTGCACAGACTCTTTAACAGTTTTTCCTCTCTGACCTTTTCTTGACTCTTCTGTTCTCCTTTTTTCTCTCCCCATCTGCTCATCTCTGTTCCAGATGTGGAAATGTACTTCTCAGAAGTAGAGCTTCCTTTAAAAATAGTGATAGTTTTAAAAAAGTAGTAATTAAGAATCTGTAGGCTGGTTGTAAGAACATGTTTTTAACAGAAGCTCTTAAGCTGTGCATCTGCCCTCTACCACCTTGTGCACATGATACTGATGCTTCTCAGTCAAGCCAGATTTCAGATAATTTTCCCCAAAACTGTCCATGTCCCACACACATCTATAAGTTCCTTGAGGTTTTATTGATTCTGTGTTGATAAAAATACTGAGCCTGTGAAGGTTTCTCTCCTCATCCCTGCTGGAAGCCAACACATCACCACAGTAAATTCCACTGGGAGGGTGCAGTCCAGCTCATCCCCACTTTCACTGTGGGCACAAAGGTGGCTCCTGTCAGCAAGGAGCTGCTGTGCTCACCTTGGCTTCTCTGCACCAAGGCTTCACTGGTTCTCTCTGAAATAAGTGGAATTTTCTATGCAGTGTTACCTTGAGAGGCAAAAAGCAGGAAATGAACAATTGCCTGATTGTAGTTAATTATTTTTTTACTACTAATGTTTTTTTAACTGTAGTTAATTTAAAAAAATATATTTTTAAATTTTTTTTTTCTACTGCTGTAGAACAACAGTGAGAGGAAAACAACTGGGATGTAGTTTCTGCCTCACAGCCCCCATTAAGCCAAAAGAGATGCACACCTGACAGCCCATTCCCCAGAACCAGCAAGAGGGAATCTGGATACAGAGTTCATTTCTGTAGTATTTTAACTTTGTATTTATTTAAATAGCTTTTTGGCATCAAAGGCTTGCCATTGCATAAATTCCAGGGGAAGTTGGGGCTTTTTGGTGAGAGCAGCTCACGTTGAAGTGTTTAATGTTTTTAGCAAGACGTTGTTACAGTTGGTGGCCTTCCCAATCAAGAATGACATTAACGAGGGAACTGGTCTTAAGGATGAGTGCCATTTCCCAGTGAACTGAGTGACATCCGTGCTCGTTCTCATTTGAAATGTACAAATGCAAAAATGTGAAAATTAATTCAGAATATCTTTGTGATAATTTTCGAATAATTAAAAGCTCTGTCATAGGCACTCTTTCATTTCGATTCCACCCCTATGACCACTTTCTTTTCCATGGTAAATTGTAGAGCGACCTTAATCTGTGATACTGAAAGAATAGACTTTTAAATCAAAATAAGCGTAAGGGGGGGGAAAAAAGGGAGCATATTAATTGCTCCTTCTTCCTACACAGTTTTTTTCCTTCTCTTTCCTTCAGGCATTCCTTGCATAAAAATATCCATTCACCAACTGTTCACCAACTGTTCCTCCGCTCATTGCCCTACCTTAGATTTCATTTTAAGACACCAATGAATATTTGCTCTTCAGCCTCGCTGTCTTTGAAGTTTTCTGCAGGTTTTTAAAGGTAGCAATTGGAGGATTTACCAAACAGTGACAGTGGGTTAACGAGCACTTCCTACAAGGGGATGAGGCACTGTTAAACTTGGGCTTTTAGGAAACTGGAACTGGAAATATCACCCCAATGAACCAAAGTGCCGACAGCATTCCTGGCTCCAGCATCCCTCGGTGGCTGAATTCCTCTCACTCCTTCCCTTCAACTTCTGACACTTCCCAGCCACAGCTTTCATGATCATAAGATCACAGGGTGACTTTTTTGGCTGTCATATTCACCCTGTGGTTTTCAGTGGGGTTTTGTCACAGAAATCCCAGATTGGTTTGAGTTGAAAGGGATCTTAAAGATCAGCTCATTCCAACACTCCAGATCAGGATGCTCAGGCCCCCATCCAGCTTGGCCCCATCCAATCCTGTCAAAGGTAAAGAGACAGAAGAGGGGGTTTTTTTTGGGATTTGTGTGGGGCTCTGGCTGCAGCAGGATCTCTGTGAAACCTGGATTGTGCTGGAGCTGCAGCAGTGGCCAGGGCAGGCAGCACATCCACCTCACCTGCCTGAGGCAGGAGTGGGACAGGACGCAAGGCAGGGACTGGGGGTGGAAGGTGGGAGCTCACAGTGGGAGCAAACTCCAAATCCCACCCCATGCCCTGTTATTTACATCCTGTAGCTTTCCCTGTAGCTATTTACACTCTTTTCCCCTTTGGAAATAGAGGAGCAGATTGAAAACCCAGGGTGTATCCATAACCATTAAAGTAGATGTTCAGCCTCTAACAATGAACTCCTGCAACTGCCTGCTGAATTATGCACAAACACACCAATTCCTTGAAGACTGTGGACACACATAATAAATACCTCCTGTTACCAGCCAGGGGGGTTGACTCTGTAGTTTCTTTTCCCATTTCCACATGGTGGGCCAGGTGGTCTCTCCTGGAAGGTAGCTGAGATGAACAAGGCATTTGGGAGGCAGCATTAAGTTATGTTTGCAGAGCTTTCTCTTGAACTTCTAGGGAAAATAGTTATAAAAAGTGAAATATGCACTGTACACAAACCCTTTTTTTCTGTTTTCTAAAGAACTATGAAGCTGTGCAAAGTTTTAGAACTGTGCTTGGAAAAGGAGGGGAAAAGGGACAGATGCTGGCTGAAATGCCTGCTGCATCACTCCTTTTTTCCTGCCCTTTCAGTTTCAGGGGCTCCATCATCATTTAGATGCCTGTGACAGCTTGTCTTCTGAGAACAATACAGGCACAGGAATCGAGTGAGACCTGAGGTCCATCTATTCCAGTATCTTGTCTCTGACAATATTCATTACTGTCTCATTTTGGGGGAAAGTATAGGAGCCATGCAGGAGGGAGATATGGAATAATGTGATTCCCTGCATGGTCTCCTTGGATCTATAATACTTAGAGGCTGACCTCCCCCCTGAAGCGCAGGGGGTTCTGTCCCTTCAGGGTTTTTTCCTGTCATTAATTATGACAGTGCTGGACATAAGAGTGGACGTGCTCGTTCTTCCTGTGGATTTTCTCCTCTTCCATCTCTTGGGACACGTGATCTTGCATCTTGTTTGTCTGAGCAGAGCAGGACCTGCTCCTTACAAACCAGGGAATTACAGAGACACTGCAAAAGGACAAAGTGCCCTCTCCTCATTATTCTTTATGTTTGATTATAAAGGACCCAGGTTTTATGATGGAGCCCTGAAGAACTTGCAGAGCAGGTATTTGAACGTTTTGTTGTGGCTTTTAGCTCTGTGGATTAGTTTGGCCCCTTTCAATGTCTTTCCTTATCTCCCTAATGTAGAGGCTTTTATAGAGCCCCTCAAAGGAATATTAATATACTCCACACAGAGATTATTTTATTGCAGTATGAAATCCCTTGCACCTCTATTTTTTTTATCCATTGTTTTTAAAGCCTCAATATAGAGTGGTAATTTTGGAAAGCACTTAAAAGAATAGGTGGGATTTGCTCGTAAATCAGTTGTGCTTTGATCTGTCTATTTGCTTCCTTAAGACTCTCTAAAAGGTGATAATATTTCCATATTTTTTATTTCCCCCAGCATCTTGCTTTCACCAGTGGCATAGGTGTGTAAAAATCCCCAGTTTTTAATAGGCTCAGGTTTCTCTTCCAGTGTTTGCTTCCACCTTTTGATTAGTGATGCTTTGATGTGTTGTCTGTGCTGAGGTTTTGGATGCACCCTCTTCTCTCCCAATGACTCAGTGCACTCACTCAAATCCTCCCTGATAAAGTGTGTAAGCAGCAAATGCAGACTCTGTAATGAAATACAGGAAATATTGCTGTAATATTTGAGATGCTTCAATTTGGAGAGCAAGCAGACAAGGTATGGAGTTTTGGTTTTATTTATTATGTTGCTCTTTTTGCTTGTGCCATGAGCCCGTAACAATAAACTGTACTGTGCCACTTTGATTTAGAAGAAGCTTTACTTCAGGAGTGTAACTGCCCTTTAGTTACCATCAGTTCATTCCCAGCACATGGGAAACCATTCCCGTATTTTTTTCCTTTGTCCTTGTTGGTGCTTTCCTGTGTGACATTCTCTCCACTCATATGATCTCTGACCTCAGTGATGCACAAGTCGCTTCTGAGTCAAACTACAGATGAACCCTGCTCTCAACAGCTGCAGAAAATATTGCTTGCTGCAGGAGCTGTTTGATGCTGTACTCCCCAGGGAAAGACATTTGTTTTCCAAAACAAGGGAAAAAAACCTTGCTGCGAACAAAAGAGATAAAATATTAAGTATCATTTTGCCACCGACAAAGAATAAAAATAATTTAAGCCTGGCCATGAATGGCTTCAGCAGAGCATAGATTATTTTCAGGTGGAGTGTGTGCTCTGCAATTCAAAGCACAGCTGAACGTTCAGGCTTTTTTTTCATTTCAAAATGCATCAAATGTATTTTTATTTATATTTTTAACCAAAAAACCATGCTTAACAGTACATTTTCTAAGGCTGTTGTTGGCTTTTAATGGCGAGTCAATTTGTCCTTTATCAGAATAGCAACACATGGCTGAACCAACATAAACTCCGTCGACTGTCTCAGGCACGTGGTTGGGCTGCTGGCGTTCGAGTTGAATTGCAGGCAGGTGATAAGGATGCAGCCACCGTTTCATCCAGGTTTCCATTACAGAGCTGGATTGCTGCAACATCCCTCCTCGCCTTCACTATTCCCTTGTAGCCTAAAAAGTAAAATAAAATCCTGTTTCAACTCCGGCTGGCTGGATGCTCGCGGGCGAGCGGCGTCCTTAACCAATAACCCCGGCAAAACCGAGCGGGTCCTTTGGAGATGGAAACCCTCCACGCTGGTGCTTTAATTGCTGCTTTCCACTTGTTATTTAACTTGTTTCTGCTCCCCTCCTTGCAGCCCATCCAGTTTCTGAGTTGCATCACGTACAGCTCACAAGCCGATGATGGGTCCTGCCATTCCCATGGCGTCTCCCAGGTCTAGCCGCAGACACGGTGCGAACATCCCCCCAGGGAACGTAAGATGCTCCGGATTCATCGCTGAGCTCTGGGATGCCATCTGCAGTTCCCAACACTCCCTGCCCTTTCAGGGCAGCCACACTTCCAGCAGGGAAAGTTAATTGTAGCTGTCTCCAACTTTTCTTTCCGGAGTCGGGAATTCGTTACCGTGGCCCGCAGGGTTCAGCGTTTTGGCTCGGAGCTCTTTTGATAAATCAGTTATGGACTTTCTTCAGTAGTTGTTTGCAAAGTAAGAAAGTTTGGTGCCAAATGGGGAGAAGATTTCAGAGGAGATAATGTGACAAGATACATGAGGGCCCAATGCAAATATGGATTATGCTTTCTCTGGCTGTCGACGTTGCCTTGAAATTGTGATTCTTCCTGACTTTTGATTGTTCAGAGGCTGCATTGATATGAAATTCACTTGATTAGATTTCACTGCAGCTTGAATGTTTTGAAAGTTTTATTTTGAGCCAACACTCATGTGCAGAGTGCCTCTTGAGTTGTCTTCCATCAACTTCTTTGTGGCCAGTCCAGAAAATAAATCACCACACTGATTGATCTACAGTGGTAGGACATCATTTTAGCTACTTTTTGGGTTTGCTTCTCATTTCCTTCCCAATTCTGTTAATACTCGCTTTCATGAGTACAACACAAAACCAGACAGTCATCTTAATGACAGTGAAACTCTAACAGTGATGCACTTGCAGAGCAAGGTGATTTGAGTGCAGTAGGGTAGGCAATTACTGCTGCATTAACATATCCACATCACATTAATGACGGAGTGCCAGGCTCTGGTTTACTTTTGTCTTGTGTGCAGGAAGGGATCATTAGAGTCCCATGAATAATAGAAACCAGAGAAGAAAAAAAAAACCTATTAGGGTGTTTTATCTATCTTTCTGCAGTTGTGTTCTTTTTTCTGACAAAATGTCTGTGTTAGTATTCCTGAATAACACTCAGTGGGAAATGTGATCTGAGCGCTGTTGGGATCAGTGGCAGGACTCCCACTGCTTTCAGCGGTGGTTGAATCAGGACTCTAAGAACTTGGAACATTTCTTGGTAGGTGGCTCCTTCCAGGCAGGTTTTTAATCTTTAAATCAGTAGGAGATGGACAGGTCTCCCTGTTCACTGTAGCTATGGAGCATTTGCAGGACTTCAGTAGCTGCTGGGTTTAGGCAGATGGAAGGCAGATGTAATGCAAGTGATTCCATATTGCGCATTGACTATTGATAATTCAATATTCTTTCACCTTCAGAAAGTACTTTTTGGTCTATTCTGGTAAAAAATGTATTTATTTGAAAATGCCTTTCTGCATGAGTAACAGCTTTATTCCACGGCTGCTGTTTTATTTTTTACTTGTGGAGCACAGGCATCATGGAGGGAAAAGGTTCCAGGATGCAGACAATCTTCCTATTGCTGCTGTTCAGTCAGCAACATCCACAGGTTGTGAAAAAGTATCATAATTCCTGTAAAATGTAGAGGAAAAATTGTTGAAAGTGGTATTATTCTTATTTTTCATCTATTTAACCTTTGGGGAAAGCGTGTGTGTTTTTATCATTGGTTTTGCTCTTTGGACCTACTGGTCCAGGCCAGGACACAGAGCACAGTACAGAAACCTGCTCCTTTCAAATAGCTCAGGGAGGCTGGAACGAATAGGAATGTTTTCCATCAGAAAAACCTGTTCACTGCAGGGGACAACACTGGTCTGTCCATCCTGCATGGAAAAAGCCACCTGTGCATGCTGAGGCATGTGGGAGCTGCAGGAGATGTCTGGGGTGTAGAGATCTGAAGAACTTTTCTTCTTGCCAATAGCTCCTACCTACTTTTATAAGGTATGGCTTATAAAATTGGCAATATAGGGAAGATCAGGTAACCTGAGAGAGGGGACAAGAGATGATTTCTTTGGTTGACTCTTCAACCCTCACTGATTAGAGATTTCTGCAAGTCTGACGTGGTAGTTCGACTGCAAATCAACCAAGGTGATGAAAACATTCCCTGACTTTGAAAATATCCCATAGGCTGAGTGGTTTCTGGTTCTGCCATCCCAGGTGGCAATTCCACCCTCCCCACAATGTGCAGGGCTGGGGGTGTGCTAGGAGTTCTTACCAAGGTGATAAATTATGGACAGATGCACAAACAGGATCTTTACGCTTGTCAGATGTAAAACATTATGGGCTATAATATTGCTATTAGGCTTTTTGGCTCAGATCAAGTGCAGTGTCAGCTTTGGTTTATGTATCTTCCAAAGCAGCCTCACAGCAGACTCAGAGGTTGTGGAAAGGTTCTCTTGGGTTGGTTTTTTGCTTTGTTCTTTTAGTGGTTTTATCTGGAAATGCAGTTATTGAAGTGAGTATAGTTTATCCTTCATATGCTAATGAATTGGCATTTACAAACAAGAAACATAAGTGTCAGTAACCTGATCAGGAACTGTAAAATAATTCCTGTTTATCTCATCTACTCATATCTCAAAGAAGGCCTGGGGGTTCCAGACAGCAATAACATAAATACCAATTTAAGAGGTCTGGTCAATAAAGTGCTCTGCACACACACTCCAAATGTAATTAGTTACTCAATTCTGTTCCCATTGCGTTACCTATGGATTACCTCTATGGATTAAGCCTTCCAGAAATGTTTCTCTCCTGGTGTTTTCCCCTTGCTATAAATCAGGGAGATCAGGAGGCAGATCTCACCTTTGGATTTGCCTTCTGTGAGGGTGGTGAAGCCCTGGCACAGGGTGCCTGGAGAAACTGTGGCTGCCCCATCCCTGAAATTGTCCATGGACAGGGCTGGGAGAGTGGAAGGTGTCCCTGCCCATGGCAGGGGGTGGAATGAGATGATCTTTGAGGTCCCTTCCAACCCAAATGATCCCATGATTCCATGATTCGATGAAATGTACTTTCTCCTTTTGTCATTAGTCTAGGGAATTCTCCATGGGAAAAAGAGACAGGGATTTTAGTGCACATGAGTATTTCTCTGAACACTCAGGAGAGAGATCTGGATGTCCCATTTGGATATAATTAAAAAATTGGAGTCCTATCAAGGTTACTTTGGAACTCTTACTCCATTTAAGGAATGCAGGAACCAATTTCTAGTTGTGTTTCTTGCAGGTCAGAGCTGCAGGTTTTCCACCTGGGATGGAGAGTGCCCACCTGGCATTGTAGTTTGCTGATGGGGAGCATTCACCCTCTCCTTCTCCAGTGCTGCCAAACTTGGGCTAATTATCAACAGGGGTCCATGTTACATTTCTTCTCAAAGCAGATTTTAAGGCCATGAAATCTGTTGTAGTTGGAAGCCGAATCTTGAAGGAGTGGGAAACAAAAGAAGAGATGAAAGAATCCACAGCATAGGTTTGATTTAGCAGAAATAGGTCATTCAAGTTTTGTTTGCTTACCTTGGCAGACAGGTATGAGCCAAAAATACATTGCAAAAATAATGAGCTGAAAAACAATATTCCACTGAGGGGGCAGGATAGGCAGGATGGGAATGACAGTCCCCCTTTTCTGAGCTTGGATACTGGGGGTACTGGTATACCAGAATATGTCTGGTGGAATGTTCCCTGCCTGTGGCAGCAGGGTTGGAAATAGGAAATCTTTAAGGTTCCTTCCAACCCAAACCATTCTGTGATTCTGTGATTCCACTGCATAAGTTTAATGTTTGGAAATGGAAAGTTGACAAACTTGGTGTTAGTGTGCTGGCCCGAATCTTCTAGGCCATCTTAACGAATTTTCGTTTTATTTTTGCCAAATAAAAATTGGCAAACCAAAGCCTGTTGAGACCTGTATTTGCATTAGAACAGAAATATTTTGTGAAATGGGTTGAACTTGCCATTATTTAGTTTAAGAAAAATCTAGGGAAAGATGCTGTGATGTCTAAATAGCTCATCTCAAAGTTTTTAGAACAGAAGCTCTTGATTTTCATGCGCAGTCATACCTTCATTTAGAATTCATTGACTTTCATTAGAAGAGTTTTCTAATTTTATGCAAGTGAATGACTCAGATAGGCAGCATTTTGCTGATTGTACAAAACACTCTTTCATGTAGAATTTTCCTGAAAATTTCAGTCTGGGTGTGCTCATAGTGTCTGCTGTCATACCCCTGCACTGTCCACCCACTCTTTAAATGCCTAAAACTTGAGGACTTCCACTTAATTTTTTTTTAGACTGTTTCCAAACCAAATGGCTCCACAATGAACCAATTAGTCCTGGTGTTATGGAAATGACTCTGCTTGCTTGCTTTCATTTTCCTTCATGTCACCCTAAATATTAGGATGGTTTGCAGGCTGGTTTCAAAACAGAGAAACAAAGATGGCAATTTTTTAATTGGTGTGACGAACCTCGTGGTTTTGCTTAGATGGAAGATGCTTAGGAGGGGAGCTGTGATGGATGGTGTAGTTCCAGATGGTGGGAAGAGCTTCCAAAGGGTTGGAAAATAGTATGGAAACATTGGATTTTTAGAGAGAAAGATTTCTGATCCAGACAGTGCATGAGTAATATAATTCCATCCTCAGCTGTGCTTTGTCCTTTCCTTCTATGAAGCCTTTGAACCCCAAATCTGGGAGGCCTTTGCATGGCAGTCCTGCTCTACCTGAAGCAACACAAAGCCTCTTGTATTATTTTTCCCTTTAAGGGCAGCTTTTCCCCTGTACAACCTTCCCAGAGATCCTTTCATTCCCCAGCAGGTTTTCAAAAGTTAATCAGTGCCTTGTACAGCTCTCAGTGTAGAAAGTGCTACAACACAGGCTATTTGTTCCTAAATCTCCACTCGGCATCAGCAGCAGCCAGCAATGTACATCCCCATCCACACACACACACTCACACCTCCTTTGGCTGACCTGGTTATTGCTGTGCTCCCCTCAGCCTGCCAGGGCTGCTCAGTTTAAGCAGCTGTGTGCACTAAATAATAGAAACATTTAATGTTTTGCTGCTCGAGTGGTGCCCAGAGCGGTTTGGAGCGGCGCGGTCCCCGCGGATGGCGGCTGTGCCGTGCCTGGATGCCAGCCCTGCCTCCTCCCAGCCATTCCAGGGCTTTGGCTGCCACAACTGCAGCGAGGTGCAAGCGAGGGAAGGAACATGTGCTATTTTCTGAACACTCTGGGTGCAAACAGGAGCGGGGGTTTGTGTGTGTGTGTGTGTGTGTGAGCGTGTTTACACTTCATGCAAATTTAGATGTTCCTATAGTGGCACAAACCTCTCGGTGCTGCCGGAGGAGCTCTCAGAAGTTGTTTTGCTCTGTTGTTAAATTTAATTTCGATGTTTTCCTATGTCACAGAATGTGTTCTCTGCCTTCCTGCTGGGGAAGACCTTCCTGTGCAGTGCTGGCTAGCTGCGGGCATCCCAGGGGAGGCAGAGCTGCAGATCAGCCTGAATCCTCTGACAGGTTTTATAAAGAGAGCACACAAGCCTTGTTCCCTCCATCCCCCCCTCTCCCTCCTTCCCCTCGCCTTGGACAATGCATTTTCCAAACAGAGATGCTTTTCCTTGATTTATCTCTAAGCCTAGAGGTCCACGTGGCCAAGTTCTTAAAAAATCCAAAATATCCAAACAAAGAACGTGGCAAAGCCCTGCGAATTCCTGTTCAGTGATCCAGCCATTCCAAACAACCTTCATTTAATGCACCCCTCAGCCTTTCCTGGACAGATCCAGCCCCTTGGGAATGTGTTCAGCGTGGCTCAGGTGTTCTCCAGAGCCCTGCAGAGCAGGGTGTCCCTTTTTATCTGCTGGCAACTTGTCTGCTCCCATGATTTTACTGGAAAAGAAAGAGCAATCCTGCAGAGGGGTTGTTGGACCCAGGAGAGCTGCCACCCTCTGTGGGATGGATTGAGTGGTTCCATGGATTTGGAGAGGCTGCAGGAGGCAGAAGCAGTGAATTGCTGCAGGTGAGAGGGTGTGGAGGGAGGGATGCTCCCAAAGAACTCGTGGTACAAAGTGCTGTCACCAAGTGAAGCCAACACTGAACTGCTTCAGCCAAGCCCAGCGGATGAAAGCCCCAGCTCGGCAGAGGCTCCCTCCAAATGAAGTGTTCTCTGCTCTTTGTCCAGACAGAAAATTGGAAAATGTCAGCTCTGTTTTCTGATGAAAATTCATTGTCTGCCAGCTTTCCTGAAAGTCACTGGTAGCGCCTGGCTCCAGCCTGCATCGACAGGAGTCCTAAAATACACCACATGGCAAAGAGAAGTGGTAAACTAGGGGCTGCTCTCTTCTTGTAGGGGTTATTACTCTCCCTGCCTCCCCTGTGGGTGCCTGGTGTGAGTGTGGCAGCTTCTCTAGATAAAGAATGTAGTTTCTCCCAAAAGAAGAGGAATTTATTATTTTTGCTACATGGGGAACCTGACATCTGACAAGTATTTCCTTCTCCCAAGCTCTGTTCTCCTTTTCTGTACATAAATATAGTGCTTGTGCCCTTCCAAATGTCCCAGCTTTCCTGAAAAACCTTGTGCTGTAGCCATCAGATTGGCCCATGCATTTTTAATGCAGTCTTATTGACTGGATTCAGGAAGCATAAGGATAAAACAAATCGCTGTACTACGAAGGAAAAAGCCATTTGGCCAAGTGCATCTGCTCACCTTTGATTTATTTCAGCAACTTTCTCCTATATTTTCAGTCTATTCCCTCCCCTTAAAAATAATCTATTAGTCTTCTAGTATTTTGGCATTTGCATCTGCAGTCTGCTTCTCAGTCTATTCCATATTCACATTCCTTTGATATATACATGTGAAATAATGACCCAGAGCTGAAATACTAGGTAAACCTGGCTTCTGATACAATCCCCCTGGTATTTAATTGTACTTTCTCTGGCATCTAAAATGATGGCTTGTGTGATTGCTGTCTAAATGTGCAGTAGTGTATCCTGGAGGAGCTGATCGTCGTGTCCGAGCCGGGAGTGTGAAACCAGGCTGAACAAAGCCCCTCCAGATAAATGAGCTGTGTGCTCAGCACTGTGGATAACCCCAGCCTTGCAAGTGCTGCCTTGGATAAATGCTGCTGAGGGGATGTGGAAATCTATTCAAGCTGGAAGGTAAAATTCCAGTTCCAAACCTTGGCTGGCTCCCGAAGCCGTCCAGGCTGTTCCTTCAGCCATCAGGTTGAGGTGAGCAAACTTCCAGCTGGGTGGGAGAAAAGAAGCTCTGAAGAGGGGGTTGTGTGGGTCTGCTGGGTTTGGGAAGAGGACTTGCTTTGTCAGTAAGTGTTAATCTCCTCTGCCATCTTCAAGCAGGATTTATTAGCATGTGGTGGAGCATGGTCCTGAGAGAAGCAGTGTGGAGGGGCCATCCAGGGGCACTTCTGGATAAGCCCAAAATTCTGAGATGCCCTTTGGGATATGGACTGGTGTGTTAGCTTTCCACACATTGCTGTAGGTACTTTATGGCCAGTCCACCTCTTCCAGGAGCAAAAATATCAGAGTCACAGAATGCCACGTTGGAGGGGACCTCAGAGATCACCTGGTCCAACTCTTCTTGGCAAAAGCACAGTGTGGACAAGCTTAGCACCAGCAGAATCTTAAAGTGCCCAATTTTGGGGAATCCACCACTTCACTGGAGATATTGTTCCAACGTTTATTCCAATGATACATAATGATTATTCTCATTGTGAAAATATTTCCTCTTGTGTACAAGTGGATTCTCTCCAGGAATAATTTGTACCCATTTCCCCTTGTCTCATGAAAAGGAAGCCTCCCTCTCTATAGCCATCCTTTAAATTCCTGAGCATGGTGATGAGGTCTCCCCTCAGCCCTCTTTTCTCATGACTCAACCAAGGTGTCTCAGCCTTTTCTCATATGACAGCTTCCCAGTCCTGGGATCATCTTTTTGGCCTTTCTCTGGACCTCTCCAGCCCATCTACTTTTTTTTTGCGTAATGGGAATCAAAACTGAGCACAGTATTCCAGTGAATCCTAACAAGGGCCACAAGCAGTGGGATAATGGCCTTTTACCTCTGCTGGGGATGTCCTTGCTGGTACAACCCCCCAGTTGGCTCTCTTGGCCACAGCAGCGCCCTGGTCACTCACACTGACTTGTCCAAATATCAGCAAAAATGAGCTGAAAAGGAAAAAAGAGAGGAAAGAATGATCTTATGGAAGTCCAAATGCTCCGACAGCCCTGGTATTTCCAGTCCCATCCCAATGTCCCTGGAGCAAACAAACCCAAATCTCCCTGTCTGTCTCTCCCCTAAACTACACATGCTGTGGTGCTTTTCTGCATTGTGCTGCTGCTGTGAGGGAGCCTGTGAGGCTGGTGCTCCACATCCTGATATAAATTGTTATCAGCAGCATAATAAAGAGTGATACACAGCGCCGCGCCGGCCTCGCGCGCCGCGAGCTTTTATGCTGCTTGTTTAAATCCAGCTACAACATTGCTGCAACTTCACAAGATACTGCTGCTTTTTAGCCTAATGGGAATGATATGGTTTGCTCCCAGCTGCCTCCAGAGCAGAGCTATGCTGTGGGATTGGAAAAGTGACTCACAGCCTCACAAGGGCGGTGCTGACCTGGGGACTTGGAGCGGATCTGTCAAGGGGAGCAGGCAGGACTGGCAGGGAAAGTCACCTAAAGATGGTTCTAGGGGAGGGTATCATCATGCTGTGGCAATTTTCACTGTGGGAAAGGATAGCTTGTGAAAAGAGAGAAAAAAGATTCAGTGGAATGCAAATCCTCCTGCATTAGGATGCATTTCCCCTAAAGCATCCCTTAACCAAATGGGCTGTGAGGTTCCCTTTGTCTCAGGCAGTGCTTTCTGTTTAAGTGATGGATATTTAATTCTGTGATGTGTCCTTAAAAAAATAATAGTGTGTCTGTGTTCAGCATTGACCTAAAGCCAATAGAGAGAAAGGTTTTGCAGATTTTTGTGTCCAGTATCTTCAGAAAATAATGCTCCTTAAAATATATCTTATAATAACCTTAAGTGGAGAAAATTGAAAAACATCATTCATACTTTGATGTCCTAAAGTATGAAATCAGAACTGCTTACTAGCAACTAAATTCCATCCCTTGACCACAGAAAGAGGGAAGATTTAGGAACATGCTAAGATCAAGTAAAAGGGGGTCAGCTTTGTGGAGCTGTGGGATTCAGTGGCACATGGGAGTCATGAGTGCAGCTCTGAGCTCAGTGCTTCCCTTACAAGCTGAAATTCCACTGAGGGCTGCAGGGCTGTTTGAAACACAGCCCTCAAAACAGGCTCTGCATCAGCTGCATGGGGAGGCCAGAAAGTGTCCCTAGAAAATGTCCCTAGGACATGGGACACCTCAGTCCCAGCCCCTCAAACTACAGCTGCCTCTGAGATTTTGGCTAAGGTGCTCCTGTAGAGCAGAAATAAAAGCAGTCCTGTGTCTCAGTATGGCATTCTGAGCGTTATAGACACCCCAGACTGGAGTTTCAGAGGTGTTTAGGTGCCTGATGATTCAGTTAACAATTTGGAAAATCACTCAGGTGCCCAACTTGTTGGCTTTGTTCAGGGTTTAGTCAGCCAGTATTGGCTGATAGACCCAGATTAATGGACCTGGAGAGATTTTCACTTCATGGCACGATTTTTAGAGGTGAATTTTAAGGCTTTTCATCTGCCATGGGAAAAGTAAAGCTTGGGAAATAGCTCCAAAGCATGGTTAGACCCCTGCTGCAGGTTATGAGTATTCCTCATGAAAATCCACATGGAAATGTTGCTCTGAAGAGCCCTGCTTAGGAATCTAAACACTGACAAGTTCACCACAGACTGCAGAAAATTTGATACACAAAATCTCTGGCCTGAACTTCGGATGACCCCAATCCTGAAATATTTATTTTGTTGTACACAGTCTGCTTTAATTCATTTCAGAAGAAAACCTGTGTACCCCAGAGCAGAGAGCCTGGCCAGGTGTGAAGGGCTGCAGCTGATGTGTGTCATCACCTCTCCAGCTGAGCTCCCAAAGTCTGGGACTGCATCCTCCTTCCCAAAACAACTGCTTGGGAGGTGAAGAATTTGAGATTATGTCTCTTTGTGTGTATTTACAGGAAGGTTTTTCTGAATCAGGCAAAACTTGGATAGTACCAAGGGTGCTATAAAGCCTTATGGATGTGGAAGATTTGGCCACAGCTTTATAATGATGATACTACTAACAGATATATGTATGTACTACAAATATATATATGTACTGAGGAAATGTGTTCATCTTTTGCCAAATCCTTATGCTGAGGAAATGTGTTCATCTCTTACCAGTCTGTTAGCATTCAGGGTGTGGTGGGTTTGCCTTCAGCTTCTTTAGGAGGGTGCAGATGAGGCTTTTTTGGTAACTGTGTTTTGTTGGACTCCTAATCCCTTGCTGGTTATTGACTATAGGCACTAACCTGGTCTTTATTTGGAATATGCTGCCCAGAAAAGCTGTGGCTGCCCCATCCCTGGAAGTGTCCAAGGCCAGGCTGGACAAGGCTTGGAGCAACCTGGGATGGTGTAAGGTGTCCCTGCCCATGGCAGGGGTGGGAATGAGATGATCTTGAAGCTCCTACTCCATGAGTCCATGATTTATACCCCCAAGTCTTGCTTCTCCAAAAATATCTGGAGGAAGACAGTACAGTCCTCCTCCTGGGGAGAGAGGAGGTGGATTGAACTCCTGACTGAACTCCTCACCTGCCCAAGGCTTGTAAGGTGGGAGTATAATTGGCAAATTTCACCTACAGATTGTGGAGAGGAATTGACTCCCCAGTGATTCAGAGGATGGATCACTGTTCTTTCTCCTCTGAGCAGGACCAACTGAGCTCCCACCTTCCAGGCCTCCTTCAAGTTCTCTAGGTCAGGAGGCAGGAACTGAGGCCATGCATTTGGAGGGAATGGCCAATTTTGACTTTAACAAAATCTGCCTGTGCTTCCCTAATGCCTTCTCTGAGTGCTGCAGCACTGAGGGCATGGTCCATCAGGCTTTAGCAGGCTGTAAAGGATTCCCAGCATCCCTGGGTGCATTTTTATGTACCTTAATCAGCCCTGTACCTGTGTTTTTATTGCTGCAGGATCCTGCTGCTGGAGCAGTGATTTACTTTGTGTTTTATGCAGCACCCTGCTTGTGTCTCTGAAGAGACAAACCTACAGAGGGGTGGGCAGAGCACAGCACTGACCCTGTCCCCCAAAAACCTGGAGAAGCAAGGAATGGGCTGTCCTGACTCCCAGGTGTTTTTGCAGTCATGCTCCTCCTGGATTGATGCAAATGGATGCAGAGAAGATAAATGATTTATCTGATTCCCATCAGAGCTGGGTAAGGACTTGCTGGCCTGTTCTGTACCCCAGAGCATCCCTCCTCAGAGCCTGCATTCTGCAGAAGTATTAATGCACCCCCTTTTCTTTATGGCTTTAATTATTGTGTGCACTGGGCACGGTGATAAGTGGATATCTTTGTGTTAAGCAGCTAATTAATGCTTGGAACTTCGTCCTGTGTTTGTTGTAGGGGTTTGCAGGGAACTCTTCTCATCTGTGACAGAGTTTGTGAAATATGTGCTGTAGATCCCAAATGTTAGAGACAAAAAGAAGAGGTGCTGCTAAGGGCCATCAATGCACATTGACTCCTTTTGGCCCCACATACATCAAAAAAATGAAGTGAAACCCTTTGCTGGAGGACTGATTGCAGCTGAGGCACCTCCTTTAATCTCCCATGTGCAGGATGCCTTGTGAGCCAGGAAGGCTATCAAGATACAGTTTTAATTAACATTTGCTTTTGAGATAATGTGCACAGTTTATTTTGGCTAGAGTTCATTGAATATGCAATTTTTGTAATTAAGATACTTAAACCTGCAATATTTTGTTTTCTGCAGTATTTTTTTTTTTCCAAAATGGCATAAATTGTGCAGCATTTATTACCCAGTAAACAACTACTGCAAGAAAGAGCAATTTCTCCCACTGCTTTTTTATTTAATCTGTTTTTAACCTTTCTGGTTTTGTGCCTTGTTAGGCAGCGTTTTCTTTTCACAAATGTGTTTGAGCAATCACAGAATAAAAATAAAGTAGAGGAGATATTAAAGTCCCTATTCCTAAGGTAATTAAATATCAGTCTTCTATTAATTTGTTTTAACATGCACATCTGAATGAATTCATCTCTGAACACCCCACAAAACAATGTAAATCAGTGAGCCATCACAGGTGTGATGTTTCTCTTTTGTCCTTCAGAAGAAGCCAGACTCTTAAGACATTATGTTTTACATATTTAGAGGTATTATAGGCTTCTTTCAGAGATGTTATCAGCCTCCTGAAAAAGAAATAAGAGAATAGATGTGAAAAAATGTCCTTGGTGTAGATGGAGAGCCAAAAGAATTCATAGTTCTTGGATGTTCTTTTTATTTTTAATGGTACATAAAAAGAATTTATTGAAAAAACTCGGATTTACTTTATATCTTTCTGTCATGGATTCTTAGGATGAAACTAGAAAGCTCTAAAGCCAAACTGAAATTTTATTAAATTGATGAACAGCAAAACCCTGTAGCTCTCTATAATCTCAACAGATTTTCACGAGAGATAACATTGTTAAAATAAGTGAAAACAAAAGAAGAAAACTGCTCCCATTCTGGTGTGTTGGGAGGGGTTAAGAGGGATAAAATCACTTTTCAGAGTGATTGCTGGGAAAAAAAATGAGATTCTTCAGAGCACTCAGCCTGTGGCAGGGGAGGGAATATGCAGATTGTTGTGGCACTGTGAGTTTATTATTTATTGAGGGACATCCAGATGAGCGCAGGAGGAGTGTGAAATTGAAGAACAAATTAGGGGTAAAAGGTTATTTATTTTCCAGCTAAATCCTCTTTCTTTTGAATATTATTAGTAATTCAATTTTTAGCTGGGAAGCAGCCCAGCCTGAATGCAGAGTGGGGTGAGTGGGGTCCCATCTCCTCCCCTGTGCCTGTGTCTCAGCATTTGCAGCCCAGGAGAACAACTCACTCGTGAAAATACAGATTTTTCCTGAACTGCTCCAGTCAATTCTCTGTTGTCCAAGCATGTGAGGAGTGTTGGAACCATGCCAGCCTCGCTGTATGTCACAAAAGGGATTGCTTAAATCACTGTGCCAGGTAGGCCCTGCTTCCCCTGGGCTGGGAAACAGCTCCAGCTCCTGGTCCCTCAGAGGAATTCATCTACAGATGGTGTCTGCACCTAAAATTTGGTGTGGTGATGAGTTTCTCTCACAGTTTAGTCCTTACATTTAGCTGTGAGGTAAGTAAATGTTGGGGGTCAGGCTCTTCTCCCAGTTAGCAAGAGACAGGACAAGAGGAAAATGCCTCAAGATGGGATGGTTTAGATTGGATATTTGGGGAAATTTCTTTACCCAAGGGATTGTCAAGCATTGCAACAGTCCCCATCCCTGGAGGGATTTAATGGACAGGTAGATGTGGCACTCGGGCACATGCAGGTGACCTTGCAGTGCTGGACTCGAGGAGCTTGGAAGTGTTTCCCAGCCCTAAAGATAAACGTGGGCAGCCCAACAGAGAATTTGCTTCTGTGACAGCACCTGGAGGTGCTGGGGCAGGTGACAGCCTGGGGGAAGGTCCATGTGGGACCTCAGTGTCACCTGCTGGGTGTGCCTGGCTGCAGGGGAGAGCAGCCCCTGTGCTGAAGCACAGCTTGGCTCAGCAGTGATGCTGCTGCAGGAGCAGGGCATCGATCCAATGCTCAGCATCCTCGGTGCTAATTAGCAGCAGGGATTGCTGGAGGGCAGGAGGGTGCCCAGGACTCCAGGGGTGTAGTTTGCCCTTCCAGAGCAATAAATCCATATTGGTTAAACTGCCTTTGTTAAGTGTTTGTGGAATCAAAAGCTGTGCCTGTGAATTTGTGTGAGGTGAGGTCTGTGTTAGCACATCATCACAGAGAGGGGAGACCCTGCTCAAGCAGATGCTGTGGATACTAAAGCTCTGAAAATCTGGGATTGTATCCTTGTACAAGGAGGGCAGGACATGAGGAGCAGGCCTTGCCAGGGATGCAAAGCCCTGCAGGGAATGGTGAGGATGGGCTGTGAGTTTATTCCAAATAATGCCAAAATTTGTGTGAGGCTCCACAAACGTAAATCTAAGCTGCCCACTAAAAGGATATAGGAATTATTCCTCTGCTGTTGGAATGACAGCTAACAAGACAATAAACAGCTGGAGAATATACATGGCTTTAAATGACCATCATCTCTTACACTGAGAAAATAATGTAATCTCCTCACAGCTTCCATATCCCTGAAGTATGTGCGAGTCATTAGCTGTTATGATGTACATAACCATCCTTTCATTCTTAGGCCTTTTCTTCATTCATTTTCTTCATTGAACAACACAAAAGATCTCAAACTACATGCTGGTTTAGGCCAAACCAAAATTGCTACTAAGAATAAAAGAAAATCTATCATTTTGTTTGCTGCTTAGGAAAGCTACTAATACAAATCCTTGATGCCTCTGCCAGGTACTTCTGTAATTCTGTCCTTTATGCTCCTATTTTGCTCATAATTTCACAATCCCATTCAATTCTTTTTAATCTGTATTAGATGTGTTTACATTAAGTCCATTACAGGCTCTTAAGGAGTTTGTTGGGGTTTTCCACACTGTATGAAACAGAGGTAGCTGTGCCTGTGCTTCTTATAAAAGAGGAAGGAGAAGGTGGATGGGTTGCAAGCTAATGGGTTAATAATGACACCAGGCTGGGTTGTGTCTCTGTCCTGGTCAGAGCCTTTGTAGCTCCATCTGGGAAATTGTACAAGATGGGTTTGCTCAGCCACAAACACACCCAGCACAATGGAGCCGAAAATGAAAACCCAGGATAAAAGAAGCAATGTATTAGTTCACAGGCAGCTGCAGCACAAAGCTCCCAGGAAACAGAGTTTTGGAGAATTGTGAAAGTTTTAGGAGGTAAAGTGGGATGGCTGGAAGTGATTTATGAACAATCAGAGATGCTGTGCCTCAAAGAGGGACTCCTCAGAAACTGAGGCTAAAAGCATATGTTGAAAGCCCAGAGCAGAGAAAGAGGAATACAGAGCTGAGTTAAACGTGAAAGAACAAAGATAAGCTGGAGTTGGAGTCAGCAAAAAAAGAAGAAGAAGAAACTTCCTTAGAAATAATCTATAAAGGAGAAGGAAGTTCAAGGTGGAGAGCAGGCCTATAACAAATTACGAGAGGGGTCTATTTAATAGGAATTCAAATGGCTCTGGTGCTAAAAAACTTTCTGAACATTTCTATAGTGAAAAGAAAGATTAGTTTCTGGCTCCAGAGAATTAGTATTGATCGTTCATTTGCTTTTGATGGGGCCATATTTTGCCCAGTAGTTGTGAAGGGGTGTAATGTGTGTTACCTCTGGCATCCAAAAATATCCCAGAGGTAATAAACGTGGATGGAAGTGATGAAGGGTGGGGAGGAGCACAGTGAGAGCCCTCAGATCCTTGCAGCTGAGGAAGGCCAGTGGAGTTTCAGTGCCCAAGGAGTTAAACTGGTGACTCAGCCTTGGAAGAGCTGATGGGCATGTCTAACATTTAGAGGTGCAAATGTTACAAGCCTTGATCCAATTAGCACCTTCTGAAGCAGGAGATGGGGCAAGCCATGGGATGTCTGCCTGGCTGAAGTGATGGAGAGTGTCTAGGAGAGTGCCAAAAGTGTGACAATATGTCCAGCTTGGCATTAAGTGGGATTTTTCAGCAGAAGGATGCAAGACAGCACCCTTGGGCTGGCTCCTCTGGCAGCAGCCACACACCCTCCACTGACTCTTTTATTTCCCCTTTGTTTCTTCTTTAATGTAGAAAGAAATCCTTTTCTGCCATTTGAAAGAAAAGTTTAAAGATAGACACAGTGATGTTGGTCTTCTGCAGAGGCATGAACTTCACCTGCAGGGATTTAATTAGCAGACTCTGGGTAAACAAAATGGGCAAATTGCAGTAAAGGGGAGCTGATAAAATTGGAGGAATCATGGGTTACCTGGTGGAAAGCTAATAGACTATCAGTTTGAAAACAGTATGTAAAGTGGTTCTGGCAGTTCCATTTGAAAAGTATCTTCTATCATCAGTGAAATAAATGGAGCTAAAATCAGTGGTGTTAGAAGGCTAATGAAACAGAGTGCAGCAAGGAATGCAAGTTTACAAAGAGCAAATCCCACTAAGAATCTGTTCTGTGCCTTCAAACGGAATCACTGCCTCTTTTGGCAGCAGGTAATGTAATTAACGTCATAAATTTGGATTTTTCCAAAGCATTTGGTGTCGCATTTCAAGAAATCTATTTGACAAATTAGTTTAGCTAGGGCTGCAGTGTGAAGCACAGCCAGGAGACCTCCCAGCAGAAGCTGAATGATGGATAGCCAGGCATTGCAGGCAGGAGAGGCACCTAATGGGGTTTTCTGGAAAGGTGTTAGGTCCAGTTTTAGTTAACCTCTTCATTAATGAGCTGGGAGAGGGAGTGTAAGTGTGCAAATTAATGATCTCGGTTCAAGAAGATCCGCAGATAATAAAGGAGGGGGAAATAAGGAACGTGGGCAAAAGGATAACAAACTGCCTTCACCTTGAAAATACAAATGCAGGTGTTGCTGGTGCTCAGCAGAGCTGTGTGGGAGCACAGCTGGTGCTGGAGGAACAGACTGAGAGAGCAATAGAAAGGACAATTTAGATGTAAGTTGGGGATGAAGTATGAAAATATGAGAAATAAATATGAAATTGGGGTGTATGTGACAGCATTTCATCATGGTGAGGAAGACGTGGCAGCGTGACTCACATCTCTCAGGACATTGGGTAGTCAGATGGGAGGAAGTATTAAAATATACACAGTGAAAAATATTCTTATATTGGCAGGTGGATGGTTGAAGTGATATACTGGTGTTTTACCTGTATCCTGTGCTTCTCTAAAGGTAAGAAACAAGTAGTTTTAGCCTGGATTTGTTATGCCATAAAAGCCACACAAAATGCAGACTGGGAGGTAAATCACACAGATGACAAAAGGGATGAAAAGGAGGGGAAACAAGTGCAAAGCCTGATGCTTGGTACGTGCAGTTTCCAGTTCTTGTGAGTGAATTTTTCTCTTCATAGGGAGTTTATTCATATGTGATCTGCACATCTGCACTTTCTGAGGGGCTTCCCAGCTGATGAGCACTGTGGTGTGACATCTGAAGGAACAAGGGAAATAAACTTGGGAATAAGAGGAAAAAAACCCTACAAAAAACAACAGGAAAAAACCACTTTTTTTTTTTTTTTTTTTTTTTTTAAAGGAGATCAAATGCAGAGTAACAATATTCTGGGGTTATTTCAGTCAGCTTGCAAACCCTCTTTGTGTGATTGCAGAGGGTGCAGAGATTCCTGTGAAACAGGTGCCTCATTAAATTAGGCTTATGTTCGGGAAGACTTGAGAGGGATTATTTTGGAAGGAGCAGAGATAAATGGGTATAACAGTCCTGGGCAATTGTTAGTTCAGAGCAACCATCAAAGCCCCCCAAAATATTATTTTTAGTTGCAGATGGCTGCTGAGAGAGAGCTGAATGAGCTGCTCTGGTTGTGTGCTGAGGAGCACACAGGATGGAGAGACTCCAGCTCATCCTCTCCCTGCTCATCAGCAAATTGTGTTTATCCAGGTACTTCATTAAGTGGCAAGATGTTTGAGCAGGGAGGGACCTTGCAATTCAGCTGTCATCTCTGATAAGAACACCAACAAACCAGAAGTGGATCCCAGTGTAGGCTTTTTAACCACAGCAGTGACTATTGAAGAATTCAACCTGTGCTTTCTCTGGGAAGTTAAATAATTGTCCTTGGAGAGTTGTTGCAGTGTAAGGTCACCAATATTTTCCTTAAAGATGAGTTATCTTTCTAGTACCTGAAGAGAGCCTATAAGAAAGATGGAGAGGGACTTTTTACAGGAGTCTGGAGTGACAGAACAAGGGGAAATGGCTTCAGACTGAAAGAGATTAAATATTAGGAAAAAATTGTTCCCTGTGAGGGTGGTGAGGTCCTGGCACAGGGTGCCCAGAGAAGCTGTGGCTGCCCCTGGATCCCTGGAAGTGTCCAGGGCCAGGTTGGATGGGGCTTTGGAGCACCCTGGGATGGTGGAAGGTGTCCCTGGCCATGGCAGGGGGTGGAATGGGATGAGCTTTGAGGTCCTTTCCAATCCAGGCCATTCTGGGATTCTATGAGATTCCATGATTCTATGATTCCAATCAAATTCATACATAAACTCTCCTTACTGGTTTCAGTCTAACGCCTGTAACTTAGACTTGATGAGAATTTAGACTTTTTGAAGTTGCATTTAGTATTTCCCTCAATTTGGCAAACAACACAGGTTCTGCTTTAGACTGTAAGTGCTGGTGAATTGTTCACTCTTCATAATTTATGACGTGCAAATTACTCCTTTGGTCTCCTAGCACTGCTCCTGTCCCTTCCTTGGAGTTTCCTGTGAATCTAAGTGGCTTTTTAAGGCAGGACATGTAGCATGCTGTAATTTCAAAGCAATCTGAGGCATTTCTCAGTGACCCAGGCTTGTCACCACTGCACTTCACAGGTTTAGCTTGCTGTGTTTCTCATGGTCCCCACCATGTCTAGGGCATTTTGCCATAGCAAGGAAAGCCCTGAACTCGTGTTGTATTCACTGGAAGAGTTTCACAATTTACTCTTCATTTTCAGGAAGAGTTTATGCTGGTGGTAGGCGGGGCTGAGGCTGGTCCTACATTTCCCCTTGCAGAACTCCTCATTCTGCTGCTGCCACTCTTTCCTGGGGACACCAGGAAAGCCCTGCTGCCTTTTCCAGCTGACACATCCATGGTGCTCTTCTGGCACTGCACTCCAGGCTATACCTGAGGAACAGCATCCATCGTGGGGTGCATTCCAGCAGGACTTTCTCCATCAGCTCTCTGCCATTTCTCCCATTTTCACTCCCTCCTCACAGAGCAGGAAAAGCCTTTTCAAAACCTGATGGAAGGGAGCTGTGATGGCACTAGTGAGAGATAACATTTTGGAATGGCTCCTGGGAAGAGGACAGGTCTCGGGTTGCTGTTGATAATTGCTGCCCTGAGATGTGCAGGACGTCTCTGTTTTGGCCCACACATCCAAAGAACAAGTCAGAGCTCTTCACTTTTCGGTCTTGAAGTTGTTTATTAATTCTTATCTATAAAATTTTCTTTCTGCCCATCCGAGATCTGCTCAGCCAGGCAGCCACAGGTGCTCTGACCACCCTCGGGGTGGTGTTGTCCTTTTATACTACAAACTACATATAACATATTTACACTTAATTCCCAATACCTATCACCTATGTTAGACAGTGCACTTCTACTCTAGACCAATCCCAAAGTGCCAGCATCACTGCAGAAAATGGAGACCAAGAAGAAGACGAAGAAGGAGAGCAAGAAGAAGACGAAGAAGAAGAAGAAGAAGAAGAAGAAGAAGAAGAAGAAGAAGAAGAAGAAGAAGAAGAAGAAGAAGAAGAAAGGCTAGATACGCCCAAGTTCCTCCATCTTGTCCCCATAACCCCCATACCAAAAATCCTAAAATCTACATTTTCACCCTGTGATAATTTCATTATCATACTATTCAAACCTCTGTGACTTTCAGGTTCTCATACAAAGCTGGTAACTTGCTCCAGGGGTCATAATCAAACCCGCAGGTGTTCTGGGCTGTGTGCCAGGGTCTCCGAGCCCCCCAGTGGGGTCCTCAGCAACTCTGGGCACCCGGAGGGATGTGCTGAGTCCCGACAGACAGTGGGAACTCACGGGAGGATCAGTGATATTTGCTCCCTCAGCATTATTTCCATGGCTGCTATGGGGAATTTGCACGAGGCAGGTGCAGTTCCCCTGCCCTGGGATGCAGAGGGCTGAGGTGCATTTTCTGTAGCTCCTTGTTTGATCTTTTTTCTTTTCAAGTCCAACCTGCTGCTGCATTCACTTGTCACAATCCACTCTCTCGTGTAGCTATTCACAGGGCCTGGTTTTGTCCTGCCATTTGCAGCCCTCTCTGTAGGCACCATTAGTGTGTGAATGCAGAAACAGCCCTTTCAGGATGCATCATGATGAGGTTCAAGTGTTCAGTGTGTGATAAGCCTTTACCCAGCAGATGCATTAGGGAATTCTTTGTTGCATATGAATCACTTACCTGAGCAACTGCTGCAAAATACTTTTTAAATTAAAGGACATGAATGGAAGTTTTTGCAGCGCCTTTCTCCATAAATTGGGTGGTTTTGTACATGTGTGCTACTGAGGAGGAAACCAAAGGAAATATTTATGAGTGGTAGTAATAGTTAATTCTTTTAAAAGCACTATAAACCCACATGCTCCAGGTCACGAGCCAAACCTCAGCTGGCATAAAATCAGAAGGATCAGTCTATTATGGACAAGATATTCCATATGAGATGGGGAATTTGTGCATCCTCCAGAGTGTCTGAACCTGGCTGCTTTTGCTGCGGCAAAGCATCTCCTGTCTCCTGAACGTGTGCTTGTCTCATTATTCCTATTTAGTGAAGGCCATAAAGTGTTGGAATTTATGGCCTGGGGAAGAGAAGGCTTTGGGGTGGCCTCATTGCAGCCTCACAGTGTCTGAAGGGAGCTGGCAAGAAAGGTGGAGAGCTGATTTACAAGGGCCTGGAGTGACAGGACAAGGGGGAATGGCTTCAGACTGAAAGAGCGTAGGTTTGGGTTGGGGATTAGGAAGAAGTTTTTCCTTGTGAGGGTGATGAGGCACAGGGTGCCCAGAGAAGCTGTGGCTGCCCCTGGATCCCTGGCAATGTCCAAGGCCAGGTTGGATGGGGCTTGGAGCAGCCTGGGACAGTGGAAATTGTCCCTGTCCATGGCAGGGGGTTGGAACAAGGTGATCTTTAAGATCCCCTCCCACCCAGGCCATTCTATGACTCTGTTCCATTACTCTGTGACTGTTCTTAGCAGGTTTGCCATTCAGCTGAGCACGCTGTGGTGGGGACAAGAAGTGTCACCTCTGCTCCAGCCAGTGCCACTCAGGCCATCCCCAGCTGTCCCAGAGAGCCAGCCTATTCCTGCTGGGAAATCACACATGCCTTGGCCCAGGGAACTGGGATCCTTTGCAGCTGGATGCTCTTTGTACTACTAAACTGAAGATTGTGTGAAATCAATTGGGAGGGGGAAGAAAAAAAAAATCAATGCCTGGTTTTTCAGGATGAAAAGGCAAGATAGCTGCACAATTAAGCACTGGAACACATTTTCCACACTCTTGCTGTCATGTTCTCCTGATTCCGTGTCTTGGCTGTTCATCAGAAATAATTAAACTCTCTCCCATGGGCAACAATTACTTGCTTAAAATATTTGAGCAAAAAAGAATGCATTTATAATTACCTACCCTTTTTGAAGGTGAAAATGGAGATTATCTTTTGATGAAATAAATGTATGTGGGGAGACTTGCTAAGGAGAGGAGCACTGCATCCTGTGGCAGTGGGGAGGGTGTTTGGCATGGGATGCAGACTGCTCCATGGTGTATCCCAAACTCTGGTGTGTATTAGCTCAGCTTGAAAGAACTGAAAGAAAAACCTGGAAAGGTTTTTATTTCAGAGTTAGGCCCGAGTCTGAGCCCCTGCCCATGAGTAAGAGGTGTTTATTCTGGCAAATCTGCATATGGACTTGACATTTTTAAGCAGCAGGAATGAAGCAGGAAACATATCCAATTTGTACCTATCAAATATGGCCCTTTTATTTAGTCACACCATGTCTTCCCCTTTCATGCTAAGAGTTGTCTTTATTCCTTTTGACTCTTACTCTCAAGGGACTTGGAGCTTTGAAAGTGTTTTATGTTTCAGAGCAGCCTTTTTTCCCCCTCAGATTTGTTTACTGATCCATCCTTGGTAAGACCTTTTAGTGAATGTGATAGGAAGGTTATTAAAAATAAAATATTCATCAGGAAATCAGCCATAAACATGGGGGCTGGTTAAAATTCAGTTCTTAATTCTTTCAACCTTGACATCATTTTGCCTTTTTACTTAATATCTGTGTATACAAATTTCTGAGCTAATTTATTTTATCAACTTATGCTTATTTCAGTTGTTCCTACGACTCGCTCTTGCCTGCAATGTCAAATAACATGACAATGGTAAAAATGACAATGACAAATGGAGGGTTGTGACAGATTGGCTGAATTTGAATGTCTCTTACTGAGAAAAATGTTTCAGGAGTGCCATTAATTGCTTTCACAGCAGTGAGTTATGTTTGTGCGTCTTGTCTGTCACTTGGTGCCTGTTCCTGCTCTTCCCATGTGGAGGGGTGACAACTCCTTCCTCTCCATTGCCTGGAACAATGGTGCAGGGCAGGACGTGCAGGAGGGAGATATGGCAGGGAAAGCAGAGAAAGTGGGTCCTGGGCAGAGCTGGGAGCTGGATTTAGCTGGAATAATAAATGGGAGTGGGAATGGAAGGTGCTGGAAAGGCATCTCCAGGAAGCAAGGTGACAGCAGTGACAGTGAGTGGCTCCCCTGGGAGCTCTGCTGGGTCACACCATTTCCATTGCACCATTCCCACTGGAGCCATTGATAATGCTCATTCTGGTGATTTTGTTCTTCATTTTCTACTTCAGTTCTCTTACTTCCTCCCACAGGCTCTTCCTCTTCTCCCTTCAGCATCCTTCTGTTTTCTCCCAGTGCTATTCCTGCTGCAGCTCTGGTGCTCACACTGGTGGGGTTGCTCACTCAGACCTTCAATCCTGACATGGAAGGGAATTAGTTACCCCCTCCAAAACTGCTTCCCATTTCCCCTCTGGATTCAGGCAGGTAGAACCTTCCTCCATTTGCTCCATTTTCAGGTGGTTTATTCATGGATTTTAGGCTTTTTTAAATGAGAGCAAACTCCTTTGGACACCTCGCTTTGCACATCAGTCACCAGTCATCTGTCAGTTCACAGGATGTGTGAGAATTGTAAAAGGTCAAGTAGGAACCTGAAACATCAGAGAGCTCCCAGCCTCCAGGGTGTCCTCAAATCCTGGGTGCTGCTGGCACACAAGGGAAGGGCAAGTGCTGGGCACAGGGACAGGCTGTACCTCCAGAGGTTTCTTGGGGAGCCCCTGTGGTCCCCTATCTTGGTTTGGAAAGACAGGATTCTGCTAAGGAAAGCAGGAGCCTCCCTTGAAATGAAGAATGTAAACCCTCCCCACCCCTCTGAATTGCCATAAATTTTAAATTAAGGCGCTCTCAGGCAAAAAATATGGGAGTAGGAAATAACAGTTCTTTAATAGGGAAGGAAATAAAGGGATAAAATAAACACTGCAGTACACTAGAACAACACTGCCAGAGTCGGAACCCAACCTGACACCCTGTGGTGTGTTGGTAGCAGTCCCATTGGAAATGTGGCTGCAGCCCTCCTGCAGTGTCAGGGGTGGTTCTGTTGGAGCAGGGAGGATCTGTAGAGAAGGATGCATTCTTCCTCTGAAGATCCAGTGGAAGAAGAGACAGCTGCTGTTCCTCTGGGGAATCCCATGGAGAAAGCCGTGCTGGTGTCTCAAAAACTCTGGATTATATCCAGGTAGCAATGCTTGGCTCCTCCCTCTGGGCTCACATCTCCCAATGGGATGCTGTAGTTCTTATCAGCCATGCAGTGACATTCAATAGCTGTTATCAGCAGATGTCCCCTCCCGAGGGAGGTGGGATTGTGGTCACTCAAAGAGAGAGATAAGGCAAAATGCCCACTTGACAAAGGTAATCTGCCATACAGATGGTAATAGAAAACATCTTGCCTTGCAATCTGGAACATCCTCACTGCTGGAGGTGGGGAGGAGAAGAGCCACCACTGAACCCATCAGTGTGGGGAGCACTGCTAGGAGAGGAATGATCTCGGCATTTAATCTGAAGTTTCATTTTCAGAGCCGGTCAGACCACCTCCTCAGGGGGACCAGCTTATCTGGGAGCCTGAGGAACATCTTTAATCTTGGTAATGTTTATTTTATTAAAAAAGAAATAAGAGGTGACCCTGAAAGGGAGGGAGTAACACATAGGATATTCATTTTTGAGCCTCTCCTGGAGCACTGTTCTTCAGAAACAGGAATTTCCCAATTTGGTTTCTGACCCATGTTTGTCCCTTATCCTTCTGCAAGGTTTCAGAATATAATTATTTCTTTTTATTGCATGCGGGTTTTCTTTGACTTCTTCTTGTCAAATTTCCAGGTTAAATAACCAGGAGATTTCAAAGGGAAGGTTTGGAAATGCATGCACCCAATTGCTCAGCCATCAGTCTTAGTTGAAACCATGATTATGCTTTAGAGCAGAGATTGATTTTCTTCCTTGACCGCGTTGTCTTTGGGCAGAGGAGAAGATGCTCACGAGCCTGCATGAACTCCTGCTCTCACCTTCAATGGAGGTGAGATCTTTTTAAGTGCCACAGACACTTGTTGGGTCAGGAAAATCCATTCAGAGGCCTAAAGAGCCAAGGCTTGGAGTAAAATCTCCTTTTTGATAAGTCCACCTCTCCTCTCTTTCTCTCCAAAAGGTCAAAGCTAATGATTTCCCCTATGGTTGGCTCGATGGGAAGTAAAGTGCACAGGATCAGAGTTTGCTTACTACTACTTTGTATATCAATAAGGGGAATAAATCTAAGTAGGTTTCCTTGCAGGCTGGCACCTGGGGAATAGAAATCAGGGAGCAATTTGCTGGTCTTGGTGTATTTGTGAATGTGCATTTCTGCTTGATGGCAAATGTTAAATCAGCCTCATAGTCAGTCACTCACCACAAACCTTCCCTATCCTAATATGCACAGAGATGTATTTGTAGCCCAGAAGAGAATGGGTTTTGAATTAGCCTTAACCAGGCAGTGTCTCAGTTTTGCTCATGATCTGCAAAAAGAGAGAGAGAACAGCTCTCAGGGAAGTGGATATTATGAAATTTGATAGACAATGAGTGATTGAAATGTGAGGATAGTAATGGATTTACCTGTAATAAAAGTATGGGGAAAGAAAAGATTTTCTTGTTCCTTTTAACTTAAATGGGGGCATTTCTCATTTATCTCTTCTGGCTGTAAAAAATTGTTTGGGATTTTCTTTTCCCCATTAAAATATAAATCTATATTTCTTCTTTACAGGTGCTTTGTTCTGAAAGAGGTTATTTTAAAACCTAACAATTCAGGGATGGGAATATGCTAACAGCTAACATTATTTTTTCTGATTTGTATGTATTTTTTTCCCCATCCAAATTGGTTTTGATCCTAGTTGGGGGTAGTAATTCTAAAATTTGGGTGTTTTAGCTGATTTGAATGAAGTTATCCAAGAGAGTTTAATTCACAGCATCTGCACCTTGGAAAATGTACGGACAGGGGATGTTTGTCTCTTAAAAGAGTGAAGCCACGCTTTTTTGGCTGAAAAAAAAAAAAAAAAACCAACTCAGGGCTTTCCTTCTGATACAGAAGAAGGTTGTCTTTGTTTCTCAGATCAAAGTGTGATCCTGTCGTTGAGCCTGTAAAATGCCTAGTGCCTCCCCCTCCTCCCCTGGATCCTGTAATGCATTGATTCATCAAAATCAATCGCACTTTCATGAATTAGTCATCGGCTTCCTCGCTGCATCTGGACAAATTATGTCCCTCTTCCTGCACACCGATATCTCAGCTCTGGTCTCTGAAGCAAATGATGCTGACTGCCTTGTTAATAGGCTGGGCTGCCTCTGACACAGAGCTGGCTGACAGCAAATAAACAGTTATTGTGGGGATTTTGTTTGATCACCTGCACGGATCGCCCCAGACATCTCCGGCAGAGGGACTTGTTGCCTTCCAGTAGAGAGAGGAATTTTCCCAGGCGAAAAATGTTCCAGGATGGATTAAATGCCAGTGTTATCACAGTGGGGAGCACAGACGGGCCTGTCCATGTGGCAGGTTGGCCCATGGGAGCCACATCCCTGCAAGGCTCATGCCAGACTCTTGGACACCTCTTGCTCAAACAATTGGAACAGCAATCCACGACAAGATCCACAGAGTCTGGTTTGTTACCTGTGCACACCAATGTTCTTTATGAACTGTGCTCGGGTCATAAGGAGCAGCAGGAGTGCAGGATGTGCCTCATGGAGCATCCCATGGAGGGGACACAACCTGACTGCCCTGGGCTGGGAGTTTGGGGCAGGACCTCTCCATCCCCATCTCCTTCATGGCACCATAAGCGCCAGAGCATCCCACCACATCCTGTGCTGGGAAAATGGGATGTTTTACCCCATTCCTGTGGGGATCCCCCCCTGATTAGGGCAGTAGTGGTTTCTGTGCCCAAGCTGAGCTCTGAGTGCAGCTCTGTCCGAGCAGAGGAACCTGCAGCCATCACCAACTCATCCAGCAATGAGCGCGGCGCGGGCTGCGGGCATCGGGCCTGGCTCCTGTTGTCTCGAGCTTTGGAGCATGAAATGTAATCATCATTACCTTATTGCTCCCTTATCTCCCCTGGGTGCTGAGCCTCCCCTCCCAGCCTCTTGGCTGGAGAATCACTGCTCACAAAATTCCCCTTGCCCCGTTAAAATCCAGCTGGAGTGTTTGACTTGACGGCCTTTGTGATAGGAAATTCCTCAGGCTGGTGCTGTGTGAACAAGTATTTCCTTTTATTCCTTCCAAATTTACTGGCAATTATTGACTGACCCCTTTGCTCCTGTGTTATGGGATGGTAGGAAAAGAGAGGGATTGATCCATCTTCAGTACATTGCCCTGCAGAGTTAACGATATTTTATTTTCCTGTATTACAGGAAGGAGAAAGAGATCCTTTTTCATTACAAGTCTGATCAATTCCTAAGTTTTTCCAGGGCATTCAAGTTCCTGAACTTAACAGATAGCAAAGAATGAGGTGAAAAGGCATAAAGTTCTTCTTGAAATAAATGGTTGTAGGGGATGAAGAGAAATCAACGGTTGTTCATTTATGTGTATTGCTTTGTGCCTAAATAAATTAGAATCAAAATTGTCCAGTGAGGAAAATGCAGGCCTCTGCTCTCTCCACTGCATAAGATCTTCAGGCAACATTTATGGAGTTTGAAAATAATGTTTCTGGTAATAAATGGTAGAAATATTCTGTTTTCTGCATCAGCAGATATGAGGATTAAAGGATTTGACCATATTAAACAATTTTGCACAGCTTTGGCTCCCAGGGCTTGCAGGCTGCATTATCAGAGTTCATCTCACAGCATTTCCAGACCTGATTTAAGAAGAGAATATGTCCCTGCTTTGCAAGTTGTCACTCCCTAATTTAGGCCATCCCTGACAGAATTAAAAAACCAAAGATAAAGAGATTATTTTCCTTCTCTTGGAAGTGGGCTGGCTTGCTAAGGCTCCCCCCACCCCAATCAGCCATTTGAAATGATGGAGATAATTGAATTGTATTGTTTCTCCATATTCCCTGGAGCTCTGCTTACACTGGACTATCACATTGCTATGGAAACTTGAAAACGATAGTGGCTAATCTTTGTTTGGGTGAACAAGAAGGTTTCCTCTGCCATTTGTCATCACACTCAAGCTGGACCTGGAGTAGAGCAGCATGCCCCATGCTGTCTCTGAGGCAGCTATCTGCCACTCAATATTGTTATTTTTTAATTCTGATTTTAAACCCTCAGACCAGTTTGTTGGTGTTTTAGCAATCCAGCACAAAGACACAGCACAGATACCAGAATAAGGGTGAAGTAAATACTTCAGAGGTAAATAAGGTGTGAAATAAATCCTGAGCATCCTCCTGCCTTCAGGGTTTGTATTAGTCCAAGGAAGTTAAAAGTCACTGCTGTGCTCCAAAAGGGAATGTTCCAGCTTTCATCTGCCAACAGCAGGACGGGTCAGGTATGGGTTTAACTCAGTGAGAGACTTCTGAGAGCCCTAGAGACTGATTTCATTTTAGATTTTTATTTTCATCCTAAAAATCATTAAATTTTAGGTGAAATTCTCCAGTCTGACAGTTCCCAACTCTCCCAACCTTGCTCCAGAACAGAGTGGCTCCAGCACTGATAATTTTCATGGCTTTCCAGCTAATCCATGTCTTTTTCCAGATTAAAAAAAAAGGATAAAACACCAGTATTTTCAGTCACAGAAGAACTTTTTGTTTTTTTATTTTCTACTGAACTATAGTGTCTACTGCAGCATTAAAATTCTCTCCCAGTGCTGCATGTCACAAGCCATATTTTACAAAGCTTCTTTACCTTTATCAAAGAAAACTCTTCCAACTTTGAAGGTCCTGAATGCAGATATCTGCACACGTTGACTTGTGCTGTCAGCACAGGATTAATCAAGGCTGTCACACATCCAGCCATAAAACCTTTAATATTTTTAAAAGGTTTGAAGCTGCTCTATTTATCACATGCATCAGGGAGAACAAACTGTTAAACTGCTGTATCAGTAGGAAATAGTTTTAGTTGTTGCAGAGTAAGGCAGAGCTGAGCCCCAAATGCCAGCCACTAAGGGAAAAAAACCCTTTAGATATTAGAGAGATGCTGCTCTTTGAATCTTACACAAATACTTCCCCTCCCATACACACATATGCCAATCACAGCGCATTTGGTGGAATTTGCACACAGAGCCTGGTGAAAACATTAATAGCTTGCTCTAAATAGGCAATAAAAAGGGTAGTGTGGCCTTTCCTCTGCTGGTAAATACCTCATTGCTCTCCAAGAAATCCCATTGTTGACTTTGCCACTACAGGACAATCATTTTGATGAAATAGTGCACGTGGTATCAGAAATTTCCTGGTGTTTGTAGCCTCTGCCCCACCCAATATGCAGAAGTTTGTCATTTTATTTTAATATTTTTCTGAAGTAGCTACATTTTCAGACTCTCTCAGATTTCAACCCAGAGGTGGAAAAACTTTGTCAGAATTTTCGCATTGTATTTGGGTAATCACAAACCCCCAACCAACAGTGATGGTTTTCAAATCTAATTTGAAATTCTCAAGGCTTCAAAGTTCAATTGGAAGTGCCACCAAGACAGATGTTGCTTTCCCCTGAATTCTGCACTTTTAGCTTTGTCGGAGATTTGAAAAGAGAGAGAAATGGTGAGGAAAGAGAAATAGTGGGGAAGAAATAAAAGTTAATAGCTCCTGTTCATCTTTGAAACAGGTTTGAGTGTGAAAGAAATTTGGGTAAGTTTGGTTTTCCTTGTGTATATTCCTTTTTACACACATATGTGCATGTCCATGCTTAGAAAGTGGTAGCACTCAGTAAGATACATGGAAAATGCTGCTTATCCCAGGCATTGATTATCTGTCCAGGGAATAACCATGCTGAGATCACATATGGATCTGGATGGCCCTTATCACATACACTGATCCCTGTGCAGCCCTGCTCCTGCTGGAACAATGGGCTTTGTTCTGCTGGGCTTTGTTCTGCTCAGCTTAAAGTGTTTGGGAAGGCACAGGCAGAATCTGATGGTGTTGGGCCATATCAGATTTTCCAAACCTCCAGGAGGAATTATGGTTGTACTGATAGAAATGGCAAAGTGCGTGTGCACTGAGACTCAGCAGCAGACTGTACTTTTCTGTCCTTTTTGTGATTTTCAGTGTTGGGTGGGTTGTGAGGGGAGATCCTGAGGGATCATCCCTGGGTTGCTGCTGAGCATTTCCTTCCTTGTGGCTGTTCCTCCCCGTGCAAGCTGAGCACCCACCTGATTGTGCGCGGCTCCAGCACTTGCTTCTCCCCTCTCCCATCTGCCTTCCTCACAGCTGAAGCGTTGCAAAGGCTAAGTTATCAAAAAGGTGTCCCAATAATGATGGCAATTACATGATTAATTAGGCATGGAAGTGCAGTTGCTTAGAAATTTCCAACAGTTGGAGCTTAATAGCAGAGAAACCATTGTGCAGCTGAATCGCCCCCCCTCGAAATCATCAGGTGAATCTCAGGGCAGGTGAGTCCGTTTAAGTCTGGAATTGCAGAGTCACTGTAATTAGTTCCTTAATTGTGTGCCCAAACTTGTTTGATAAACTTAGTGTGCATGTATAATTAATGATGATTTATTGGAAAGCGCTCTTGCTGTAAACGCTTTCCTTATCATTTCCTAAAAATCAAATTGTTGAAGGAAATATTGGAATCTGAGATAATGTGTAGGGATAGAATTGGTATTTCTTCTCGTATTTTTTGCAAGCTTAGAACTGATAAGCCTGAAAATTACCTGTGTGCAGACTCATGTGTAGGAATGGGCTTAATGAGTAAAGTATTTGAGTAAAAGTTGAGCTGAGCATTCTCTGCTTTTTTAAATTCAAAGAGTAGTCATGGGCTATGGCAATATGACCTGAGTTTGCATTTCCTGAGGGGTGAGTCCATGGTGCAGTTACAAGGGACCCTTGGAGTGAGCATCCACGTTCCAGTGGTACCTGCATTCCATACTCCTGCTACTCATCTTCCTTCTTTTCAGTGTTTCCTTTTCCCGTGATGGGCAAATCCAATCTCTTGGATGTTTCAGACAGGTTCGGGAAGCAAATGATGGGAGAAAATTCATCATCGATTTCCTCAGGTTCCCTAATAATCTTTGCACTGTTACCTCTTTCCTCCCTATTTTTTACTCAGCACAGATCTGTCACTGCTCCTTTTTCATCTCTCAGTTTCCAGCCTTTGGTTTCCTGCCTTGCTTTCTTTGATGAGCTCAACGCTGCTCGCCCTGATCCTCCGTTCATCTTTGTTTTCCCTGACGCGCGCGGATCCCAGATTCGTTCTGGCATCCAGATCCCTCCTCATTTCCCTTCTATCTTTTAACAGTCTTCTCTCATCTCTTCAGATATGACTTCCAAGCTGTCTGGCAGCTTCTTCTCCCAGCTACCTCACAGCACAAGGGAAAACAACAACGTGTGCTGCGTGGTCCAGCGGGGGAAAGCAGAACAGATTTTAATGTACAAGAGGTTGCCTGAGTTTTTGGGTTTCAAATGGGGGTTTAAATGAAAATGGATTTCATTGCTTGAAAATACACACAATCAAAGAAATACTGTAATCATCTGAAAAGTACCATTTTATGAATTTAAATTAAAATATGTCATGTGTAGACTACTCGCTGCCTATTATTCTAATACTCTAATTCAATTTTCTGCCTCTTATTCCTACCAATGTTATTTTAAAGGCTGATTTTCTAGATACAAGCTGCGGAAGGAAAATTAAGATGTAAATTATGACAACAGGGAATCTGGACAATGAGTAAAGTGCTACTTTTTCTAAAATCCTATAATATTTGGGTAAACAGATCAAGAACCTCACCGGTTTCAGAGCAATTTCATGTGGCAACACATATATAGCAAGACTGGTGCTTCAATCACCACTAGAATCCAAATCAGTGTGAAAAAGTAAAAATCAATTAATTGTCTCCCTTTTTTTCTGGCTGCACTGGGGCAAGCTGCAATAACTCTTTCCTTTTAGCCCAATTAGGCCCTGCAGAGCGCAGGGATTTGGGGACAGTGGTTGACTGGGTACATAAAAATTAGTGCAAAACGTACCAGCAATAATCCCTCACATCTCCAGAGCACTGCACAGACATTAATGAATTGTCACAGCAATGCTGTAGCACAGAGCAGCATCTTGGTCCTCATTACAGAGATGGAAAAAGTGGGTAATGAGAATAAATCACTTTTCCTGGGCCCCCAAACAGCTGACAGAAGGGAAGGACCTGTAAAGGAGGAACTTCTGGCTAAAAGCACAGAAAAGCTGGGATTTTGTAATGTCTCTTGTACAAAATACTGCCAGAAGTGGGTAAATACCATCCCTTTCCCCCAAACTTCCCCTTCCTTTGGCAGGTTTTATTGCACCTTGCTCTCAGGGCTGTTTCTACAGTGCCTGTGTGCAGTAGGTTGGGTTTGAGTGTAAAGGTCAAAAATTGTATCTGGGAAAATGGTATTTTTTTGAATTTCCCAGCCTGATGAGTCATTCATTGCTATGACATATCGTGTCTGCTTTGGTTAGTCATGTCAGATTAGAGTCAGTGAGCCAGAGTGATCCTGCCTGTTCCAGGCTGGCTGATTTCCTGAAAAAACTCAAATTGAGAGCGACACTAAAGTGCAAAAGAGTGATCTGAGGGAATGCAGTTACTTTGCTTCCGATCTTATTTCTTCTCTATGTTGGATTGACATGAATGTTTTTCTTCATAACCCGCAATTCACAAGCAGCTGAGTTCTCTGAGATTATGCACTTTACAAAAGTGACACTATTTTATTGAATTAAGTAAACAATTTGTCACTGCTGAAACTCAGTGTTAGTAATTTATTACAAATTACATCATTATTTTACAATCCAGGACAAGTGAGTTGGATGAAACACATGGAGCTAATTCTGAATTTAAGGATAACAGATGAAGCCTTTGTTAGATTAAAATATGATGTATTATCTTAAGCCATTTAGCTGGGCCTGGGCTGAAATTTTAATATTTCTGTAATAACCTAACTCTGAATTTTAAAAAAAACAAGCATACATTTGCATAAGTACATCCAGTGAGTGTGGGGCATCATTTTCTGATGGTCAAATCCATGAAGAAGTTTTAAATTCAGTGCTCTTCACAGGGTCTAGAATTAAAAAAAAAAAAAAGTGGATGTGGCAGTGAGGGACGTGGCTTAGTGGTGGCCTTGGCACCCCAGTTGGCATCAGTGTGGTTGTAAAGTTGTGACCATAATCTCTGCCTTGCTGTAGTTGCTCATTACCTGCAAATCTGCATTTTGAAGTTTTAAAGTTAGAAAACGGTAAGATCTTTGTGGGAAAGGAAATATTTTTTTCTAACCATAGAAAGAAAAGGTAGGAGTTTTGAAATTGTTACCAGGTGATCAAACAGCTGAAGCCTGGAATATTTTCATTGTCTGAAAAGGAAAGTGAATTTTTAGAAAGAAAGAAGTCAACTGAGGGAAAGGCTTTCTTTCAAGCAAATTTGATAAGAATTTGTATGTATGTCTAAATAATAAGTAAATTGAAATCAAAGATAAGGAGTTCTAAAGTTGCTATAAGTGATGATGATGACTATCTCCAAAACTGGTTGATAAATCAATTGAAAATTACTTTTCTTTTTAAAGTGCTGTTTTAACAAATCTCTTGATTTTCTGGTTTCAGAAAATTGCATTCAGAAAGTGTCCCATTTCCTGGCTTGGTGAGGAGTTTGTACATCAGATTAGCAATTAATCTGGGAGGCATTTTTCAAGAGGGCGATGGTGGCACTGTCTGTTGTCACTCACCACACCTGAGGGACATCCTCCTGCTCACTTTGAGGTTTCTGCCCCTTGTATTTCCACCAGCAGTTCAAGAAAAAACAATTAATGAACTGTTTTATTTGAGATATTGCCTGAAGTTGCTTTTGAAAATGGTTGTTAGTCACCTCTGTCACGTCAATGCATTTCAAAATCGTATTTCCTGTCCAATTTCTCACTTTGTCAGACTGCAGTAATTAATGTTTAGTGTGCAGAATTTAAGCCAGAAAGGAATTGCTGTGCAAATTGTGCATGTGGGCACAGGGGAATAAATTTAGCAGCCTTCTAGCTGTAAATATTTTATCACTTTTCTGTGTGAGATGATGACCATGATTGGCAAAGGGAGCTGGAGATGGGGCTGGAGATGAGAGCGTGGCTCTCTGCTGAGGGTGTCTGTGCTCTGAGGTGCAGCAGGGTTTCTGCTGAGCACATCTGGCCACTGGGCTCATTTATATTCCTCATATTCCCTTCAAAAATGAACAGCAACTTCTGACAGATCACTGGGAAAGGGAAGAAGATTCTCCCTGGGAAGACCCAGCACTGGTCCTGGCACGGGTTTTTCCTTTCTCCCCCTTTCCGAGGGGAGCTGGAAGTGATGCCTTGGTTTGCAGAGCACAGGGAGGAGGTTTGGGGAGTTGTATGGAAGCCTGAGGATGAGCAGAGGGCAGCCAAGCCTCCACCCCTC
This sequence comes from Ammospiza caudacuta, assembly GCF_027887145.1. NCBI lineage: Eukaryota > Metazoa > Chordata > Aves > Passeriformes > Passerellidae > Ammospiza > Ammospiza caudacuta. The sequence goes on along the minus strand of NC_080599.1, from coordinate 44,806,904 downwards.
TCCTCATCTGTCAGCAGAGGATCCTCTGTGTGTGCTGTCAGGAGCACATCTGAGTAAGCATGACGAGGAAATTACCCTCTGGAAGGCATTCTTCTGAAAATTTCCCTGCTCTGCAAAGCAGACAAGGAGCAGATGCAGAGGTTGTCATCCAGCCCTGGGCTCACACCAGGCACCAGAGCTTCAGGTGCTTGGTCTGTCTTATGGCACAGGAGAGGAACCCAAAGCCTGTGCTGTACCTGGGGTGCAAATTCTCTGCGGGGTGTTGGGGAAGATGAAACAGGAAAGCTTTATAAATATGATTGTCTGGCAAAAGATTTTGAGAATATGGAAACTATAAGTGAGATTGAAATGAAAGCAGCTTTGAGATACCTCAGTTACTGAACAACTGGAAAACAATGGCATGGCCAGCTGAAGGTGATCCCCTTTTGATGGAACAACACCCTCTGCTTGCAGACAGGCCCAAGGGTCAGAGCAGACCCTACAGCTTGGCAGAAGGGGCCCAAAGAGGAGTTTTTAGGGTTTAAAATATAACACAGTGTGGTAATGTAATGATTCTTATAGGCTGTATGGAAATGCTGTAGGATTTGTATATTGTACTGGATTGGTTAGTGAGAATTAGGATATTCAACACAGAAGAAGATTTATTGTATTGTAATGGGAACCTCACTCTCTTACCCTTTGCTCTCTTACCCTTTTACACTCTTACCCTCTCATCCTCCCAGACAAGGAGCAGATGCAGGAATTGTCACCCAGCCCTGGGCTCACACCAGGCACCAGAGCTTCAGGTGCTTTCCGTCAGGTGCTCGGTCTGTCTTGTGGCACAGGAGAGGAACACAAAGCCTGTGCTCTACCTGGGGTGCAAATTCTCTGCTGGCTAACTGCAGTGTTATTTAGGGAGCTGGATAAAAGCTGAGGATTATGTATCTGGATTTCAGCGTGCTTACAGTGGGAGCTCTAGTTCAGATAAATCTCTAATTAAAGCCCAAGGATGAAAGCACTCCTCCAGGAAGGTATTACACTGTTAATTCTGTTCCTTGCTCAGTTGCACGAGAGAGATGATAGATTGAGCTTGCAGATAGTTTATACTTGTGGCATATGGGTTGTTTGTTTTTTGCAGCTGAGCAGCGTGGCAGCTCTGGGCTTGCTGCTGTGCCGAGTGTTATAGATTGCATTCACGATTCCTCCATCATTCCCCATTTGCATGGACATTTTAGTGCCTCTGGACCTTTGCAGAATTATCTCCCAGGATTATTAATCAAGTCCCAAAACATTAACACATCCAATCAAGTTAATTGAAAGAGATAGGTTTTATTAAAAAGAAATCTAGCGAGGCCTGTAGCCTATATAATAAGAATGTTCTATAGAATCTGATGCAAAAGGAAAACCTCTTATGTGTGATACAAAGCAACTGGAGCAAAAATAGCTGCTACAACAGAGATCTTGCTGTGTTTGGCTAACCTGTGGCTTTACAGCAAATAGCAAGGAATGTCTTGAATAGTTTAATTTTCCCGTCATTTAAAGCATAAGTTCTGTGTGCAATGCAAAGTTATGTAATGCCATCCACAGGGCATCTTCCTAGCAGTTTTCAGGGGCTTTGTATATTTATACACTTTGTGTATCTCCAGCATGAAGGGATGGCTGGGGTGGCTGCATTAATGAAACAGAACCTCCATCCCAGCAACTCAGGGAGAGCCAGCAAATTTATTCACCATCCATTTGCCAGCTGAAGTGTGGGTAATACAACGACAGCTATTTGTGCTGTGATTCCAGCAGTGGTGAAGGCAGTGCCCTCGTTGTCCCCCCTGATTGTGTGCTGATTCAATTCACAGCTTTGCTTTCCTGTGCACCAACAGCCTCAGGCAACGTGTCCCAACCTCTAATGGAGATAAAAGGGCTGGGACAGTGATAAGTCCTGAACCACACGCTTGGTGGGCATGTTTGGTTGAGGGGAGCAGATTAAATCTAATCCCCAGTGAATGCCTGAAATATATATATCTATATATAGTGTAGGCATAGGAGCCTCAGTACGTGATGTGATCTAATTATTTACTTCTGCTGTGTGAATTTACTTGGTAATGTGGATGTAGCAGTGAGACTACAGTGAAGAAGTTGAGTTGGTGGCTGTGGGTGTAGTAGCTAATCTGTTGTCACCTGAAGTTTCCTTCCACATCTAGAATTGTATATTGAACTGAACTGGTGAATAATTTGTGCGCCTGTATCTGATTTCCTTTTTTGAAGTCTCACCAAAGATGCCACAGTTTTGCCACAGTATAGCTCAAGACAGTTGTGTGGAAGGTGGAGAGAAAGCAAAGCAAGTGTGTGTTACTGGTCTAGACTTGTTATTGCATTCTGCCAAGGAGACCCTGAGAAGACCCTGACCAAAACCTGTCTTGTTCCAAAACCACTGTAAGTTACATAAAATGATGTAAAGCACCAGTGTAGACAACATCCCAAACTCCTTCTGCACCATCTTGCATTACTAATGCCAAAGAACATTACATTACATTTTGACCCTTGTGCTGTTTCCTGTTCAAGTATTATTACTTAATTCTCTGATTTCTCATCTAGTAATGCCCTGCTGCAGTCACTGCAAAGAAATACTACATCTAAAGCTTTTATTTTTTTCTTGTTTTGACTGCTTATTTATGACCATTCTTTTACCTTTTAAACTTCACGCTCAGGAATCTAAATTTGGGACCCAAATGAGCTGGAACTATACCCTTAAAGAGAAAAAAGAAAGCCCCAAACCTTTAATAAAGTTACCCTGGCATTGCTGTGTCAGCATCTGTGTGATTAACCTGCCATACAAATGTGGGTGCTACAAAATGAACCTGCTCCAAGGCAGCTTTGATTTGCATGCTCAACACTTTCCAAGTGTTGCATTCATAAATCAGTAAGGTTTTTTTGTGTGTGTCTCTTCTGGGTAAGTGTTTTTCCTTCATTCTCCCCTCTGTCCTGCAGCCCAAACTGTATATCATGGCCAGAGGAGACCTGACTAGCATGTAGATTTAAAGACTGATTTCAAGCCTTAGGTACAACCTATTGCTCAAGCTTTCTAAAGGAAATTTATTTAATATTAATAGCTTGTGGGAAAATAGTTTAAAAAAAAAACAAAAAAAGGAGAAAGTGACCTGCCAGTGCATTATCAGGAAATGCAGCATTAGAGCAGATGCTTGTTTCTGCCCATTGCAGCATGTGGCATCTGAGTTCATATAAGCAGAACCATTAGCAGAATATACCTAAATCCCCTTTTATTTGCAATTTTGCATTTATTTCAGAGGAGCTGAGCTGTTGCTGTTTCAAACAAACATTGTCCCAGGTCTTTCCCTTCCAGATCATTCTGTTTTCTTGGGACTGCCTTGCTGGGGTGCAGGGTTTCTCAGCAAACAATCCTGGTTGTTTGTGGTGGGGAGCATGCTGGCTCTGCCCAAACACTCTTGATGCCAAATTCATTTAAATTGCATGAAGTTAATTGACTCTTTGTTGTGGAGTGGGAATTCACCCCTCCCTTATCGCAGTGCAATGTCCTCATTTGATTATATTGATTAATAGATTTTGAGTTCCTGCAGATCAACTTTCTAAGCAACTTAAAAAGTGGAAGGATCTATTTTGAGAGAGGCTGATCTGAAGCAACAGTGCATTTTCCTATAATTTATCCATATTACAAGTATAGAAACCATGGGAGGGGAACACTGGGACAGCAACTTGGGTCCAGATTCCTTAATCGACATTTTTGGACTGACAAGATCAAGTTCCAGGACAAAGAGTCTGGAAAGCAATATTTTGTAGGTTCCACATCCTGTACAGACTGCAAACTTTAAAGGTGGCTTTAAATGTGAGACATTTGAATTAGAATATGCCTTTTAGTTCCTGAATTACCTAAGGAAAGATGTTGAGCTTTGGGAATTGGCTGGCATTTGATAGCTACAGGTCTGCTTCTCTTCAGGCTCTTCTAAAAGGGGAGGAGACAGAGAATGCATCACATTATGTGTATATATCTATATCTATATCTATATCTATATCTATATCTATATCTATATCTATATCTATATCATCTATATCTATATCTATATATCTATATCTATATCTATATCTATATCTATATCTATATCATCTATATCTATATCTATATCTATATACTTTCTTACTTAGAGCATTGTTTCAGAACAGACAGGAGACAAACTAGGTAAGGTGGTCTAATTAGGCTTGAAACAGGAAAAAGGAGAATATGAAATTTATTTTCTTTTTGTCTTTCACATCTTCCCTTTGCTTTTTTTACCTTTATTTTTCACAATGGGCATTGCCCCATCATGACCTGCAGCTCTGCATATCAACACAGGAAGTGTTACATGGGAAATAGTAAAGCAAGACCAATATTTAGTGCACCAAAGATACAGATTTGCTTTGTTGGATTTTTTTTTTTTTGTGTGTATGTGTGGTTGTTCTTCTAATATTGCTGACTTGTCTCTAGGCAAGGAAGCAATTCTCTCTTTGCCTCAGAAACATGTGGTATAACCTCCTGTCTCACTGGCAGGGGATTTAAAACAACCACTATAATTTACATGATAATTGTGTCACATTTTTTTTACTTCCCATGCAAGTTCCTCCTCATTTTAGATTGTTCTGTCCTTTAGCAAATAGTGCACTTACAGTTGCCTCTGCAGGGAGCTCTTGGCAATCTTGAGTCAGAAATATAATGGAAAAATGGCTCACCTGATGATTTCAAGGGGATTACAGATTTGGGGAAAATAATCTGGTGGATGGGAAAGGGAGGAGAATTCCACCAAGCACGGCTGGAGCAGAACAAGAATTGAACTCTGCCATTGTTGGCTTGCCTGTCTTTTCAGCACATCTTTTCTGCACAGTGCTGCAGAGAGCAGGGAGGCTGGAGGGATGTTTGGTGTTGTCTGAGAGGGAAGGGGGCTGGAGGAATTTTGGGATTGCCTAAGAGAGAAGGATATTTGGGATTGCTTGAGAGAGAAGGAGGTTGGAGGGATATTTGGGTTTGCCTGAGAGGGAGGATATTTGGGATTGCCTGAGAGGGAAGGAGGTTGGAGGGATATTTGGGATTGCCTGAGAGGGAAGGAGGCTGGAGGGACATTTAGGATGCACCTGGTCTGAAGGTGCACAGACAAACTGAGATGTCCCCTGTGCTCTCAGCAGGCTGCCAGCACTTTTCACATCCCAAGTCCACCTTGCTCCAGGCTTTATGGGGAATTACCAGGTTAAAGGGGAGCTCTCCCAACTTGTCCTGAATGGGATTTTTCCCAAGTTGAGCCCTGAGAAGATGCCCCTTGTCAATAGCTGAGCACTTGTCCTGCCTGCAGAGATCAATCACTCTGCCCTGTCCCGGCTCCACTCTTTGCCATCCAGCTTGTCCCCTTTGAAATACAAATGATAGGGATTAGGATATTAGCAGGAGAGCACAGGATGTAATTGTGTGTTGACTGAAATGTTTCTGATGGATGGACCTGGCGAGGTGACACCTCTTATTTATGGAGAGGAGAGCACAGGTACTTGATAGATTTGACAAGAGCACAGTGGCAAAACAAAATAACACTGAGGCAGAATGAGAATATATTTGCTAATGGCCTCCCTCGCAGCTGTATACACTGATTTAATCTCTCCAAAACACTCTGTTGTTTATGAGGCCTGTGGGTACAATTTTATGCCTGACTGAAGAGGTTGCTAATAGCTGCCATATTTGTGTTTAAGGACCTGCAAAGGATTAAGCTAAGTATTTTAAAGCAATGAGCCATAAAAAAGTAATAATATATTGAAAATAATAAACAGTCTTTTTTTTTCAATAATTGGCTGCAAAACTGGTGAACTTTAAATGACAAAACTACTAATTATAAATGCAATTGCTAATCATATATTCATTGGGGAATGCAAATTAAAACCATGGCATAAAGTCTCTAAGGCAGAGACAATAAGGCGCAGAGCAGAACAGCAGGCACCTTTAAAAAAACATGAAACCCTCAAAAAACTTCACAAGGGAAGCCAAAAACATCCCTGTAGGAACAAGTTGTGGTGATTACTCAGGGTTGCTTTGACCAGGACAAAGCTGTTGCATGAGGGGAGAATTTTCTGTTCTCAGTGCCCAGGTGTGAGTCCCACTGGGGACATTTTGTGTCTCAGTCAGAATTAAATAATCTGCAATCCACAATCAGTACTGGGGCTTTCCTTTTCCCGCTTTTGAAGGCTGATACTCTTTCATCCCAGTAACTTTTTCCTCTTCCCTTCTCTCGGAGCTGTAGTTCTTGTGGTTGCCGTCCTTCAAAGCACAGCATCACACTCAGGGTCTCCTCTCTTCTTGAATATCTTTTTAATGGGACAGGTCTGGCAGAGAGGATCTGAACAGATGATGAGAGGAGGAGGTTCCTGAAAGCCTCAATGCTGAGTTATTTTGTGCTTTTCTTACCAACATGTGCCTGGTTGGAGCTTACCAGGGTCCAGACCCCCAGACTCATTGCCTCCTTCCTGCCTTGGTGTGGGGCAGATTGGGAGGTTCTGGAGGAAATCTCTTTGCAGACAGACAATTTCTGGGTATGAACAGTGTCATGTTACTGAATCCAGTGTGAATCCAGTGTAGCTGCATGCTGGTGCACAGAAATACAGGTACAGAAGCTGTCTGAGCAGAGATCCTGCTAAGGGCACAGAACATTCCTGGAGCTCAGAACTGGCTCACACAGAGCCTGCTCTGCTGCTCACATAATCAACATTTCACACAGCTTGTTGATAAAATCTTAGCCTGAACCTACCCCTCAGTGCTGAAGTGTAATTCAAGTTTTGCAGGTCAGGAAGTGACTGCAAGGTCTGTGAACCTAGAACTCATGGAGATGCTGAGGATAAGCCCTGATCACATGTTCAAGGGCAGGAGCCTTTCTCAGGCCACTTCCAAGCCAAAAGTCATCATCTCTGTCCCTGTGCCACCTGCCCAGCCCCAGCCTGATAACAGAGAGCAGCTGATACTGTTTGCAGTTCAATGTTCTGCATGAAATAAATCTGCTGGCTCTGATTTTGAGAGAATCCTGCTTCTCCCTATATCTGTGTGTGGGTATTTCCATGGAAATCCCAGTAATGGCTGGAATTCTGGGGCTTTGGGGCAGGGAGTCTCCCCAGGATTTCAGGTGATGTTAAAAGGAGACAGATCAAACTTTCCCAGTGCTGAAGGCAATGGGGCTCAGCAGCACCCAAAATCCCTGCTGGATTCTCTGTGGGACTTGCACAGGACTCTGTGTCTGACAGGGTGAAAAATCTGGAGGCATTTCTGAATCTGAGTCTCCACCAGGAACATTTGGCTTCCAGCAGAACCTCTATACATGGCTGCACAGGCACATTTCCCTTCCTTGATGAATTTATAAAATATATATGTCTATTAATTTGCTCTTAGGAGCCCTCAGGTTTCCATTAATGACTTGTGTCCCTCAAGAACCTGGCAAAGGCAAGTTTTATATAGAGATGCCAAGTAATAGCCTAAGGACAAGCCAGCACCTCACATGGTTGATCTCCTCCAGGAGATCATAGGGATGGACATTTCTGACGGTGTTCACAGGGGTTCTTGGATGAGGGAAGAGATGAGGATCCAACTCCATGTTTCAGAAGGTTTGATTTATTATTTTGTGATATATATTACATTAAAACTACACTAAAAGAATAGAAGAAATGATTTCATCAGAAGGCTGGCTAAGAATAGAATAGCAAAGAATGATCACAAAGGTTTGTGGCTTGGCTCTCTGTCCGAGCCAGCTGACTGTGATTGGCCATTAATCACAAACAACCAACATGGGCCCAATCTCAGATGCACCTGTTGCATTCCACAGCAGCAGATAATCAATGTTTACATTTTGTTCCTGAGGCTTCTCAGCTTCTCAGGAGGAAAAATCCTAAGGAAAGGATTTTCCATAAAAGATTTCTGCAACATATATTAACAGTCCAAGTGTCTTGGCAGGTCAGTGAGTCAGTGGCTCCTCCTGTGCAGCCCCAAGTGCAGATTCTCCCAGTCCAGCAGCCAAGAAAGACACATCTATTTGTAGTGAAAATCTCTTGGTGTTACATGGTGCTGACAGTGTTGAAAAATGGATCAGGTGCTTAGACACTTGTGTATGAATTTTGGGTCCTTGCCTTAAATATCTACATCAGAAATCCTTCAGAAGAATAAAACCATACATTTCCAGGCAAGACATAGTTGGAAGTGATAATTTTTATTAATGCTTCCTATAGATTGTATTTTGGTATCATTTTTTTATTTCTTAGGAATCACCAGTCTGGGTTACTTATGCCTTTGTAGCTAAAAAGTATTGAAACCCCATCTGGTTTAAATGAAGGTTGGACCACCTTTAGAAGACATAATCAGAAGTCAGGATGGATGCATAGGTAGCAGCTGAGCTTTCAGCACAGCTTAAGGCAGATTTTGTGAGGTGATTTGGGAATCTGGAAGATGTTTCCTGCGTGGCCGCATGTACCTGAGCAGGATTGTGCAGAGCAGAGGCCTCTGGCTCATCCCATCCCAAGGAAGGAGAACAGGAGCAGATGGAGCTGGGGGGCCTGGAGCCAGCAGCACAGAGCTGCAGAAAGTTAATTTTTCAGTGACCACAGGAGAAACACAAGTTTTTTTGTTGTTGTTAATTTGTTAGTGTTACAATTTAGCCTTCAGAGAAGCAATCCAGGGATGTGGATTTGTTTGGCTACAAAGCTCATTAGTGTAGCTCCACTGCACTCCATTGCTAAAGAGTTTCCGAGCAAAACAAAGCAAGTGGAGAAAAAGAAACAGTAAATCCATGAACATTGTAACTCATTAAAAGACAATTTATGGACAGTGGAGGGGTTGAAGGCATTGAATAAATTATTGTAATTGAAATTATTCAGGCCTGTTTAAATTATGGAAGATGTTAGGAGGTTGTTGTCTCAAGCCATCATGCATAGTTTATGTGCAGTGGTTTCTGAGCCCCTCTGAGGTCTCTTACACTGAGCTAAACTGTTGGCTGCACCTTTGTAAACATTTTCAGTCTGTCCACAAGAACATCCTCTTGTGAGGAGGGTTTCTCTCAAAGTGACACACTGGAGGAATCAGTGCAGGGTTTGGTGGCTGTGGCTCTCCAGACCAACTGGAGGAGGAGATCTGTTGCCATCCTACTGCAGGGGTTCCATGCTGGTGTCTCCTTATCACAAAATTTTCATTCCTTCTTGGGGTTTCTCATGGGCATCTCCTCAGAGCACTGCCTCTTTCCCCTTCACAACACAGCCAACTGATCCCAATTCCATTCTCAAAGGGCCACCCCACTCTTTTATAGCACTCTTCTTCTCATTGGTCTCAGCTGTGGCCTGTTAAACTCAGGCCTGCTCCTAATCTTTGATAATTGGTCCAGCTGTAACTCCTTAGGGGTAAGATTACTTTCTACCCTATCTTTATTTTCTTATCCCCCTACACTTGCTTGCTGTAGCATCATAACTTTTTCTACTTTCAGACTTTGCATCTGCAGCTAGTTATCTGTTCATTCTGTTTCTAAGGCCTGCTTTCCAAAAATCTTCTTACCTTTACTATTTCCCACAGTTTTGAGGAGTGGTTGTGCTCACTTGGTTTGCTCGGCCTGGAGGAGAGGGCACTGAGGAGAGACCTCATGGGGGTGTGCACAGAGGGGCACTGAACACAGGTGGTAACAACTGTGCAGGCAATAAAGACACAGGTGATAAGGACACAGGTGATAAAGACACAGGTGATAAGGACACAGGTGATAAGGACACAGGTGATAAGGACACAATTGTCGATCGTTTTCAAGCACAGGCACGGAGTCAGGTGTGTGTGATCTCAATGTCCTGCTGGGGATGGCACAGCCTTGTTGAGGGCTCTGTGGCTGCTGCAGGTCTTCAACCACACCTGGGCATCTCCCAATCCTGCTGGGATTGCCCAGCTGGAGCACATTGGAGAAGGAGGAGCTTTCCCAGCTCCTCCCTAAATGCTGCCTTGTTTGAAGCATGTCTGGTGTTGCTGCTGGATTATTTGGGGTTACAATGATTTTTTTTTTTGGTCTTTTTTTCCTTCATTGAGTTACTGGATCATTTGGATGCCCCGAGTGTGAGCAGCTCTGCAGTGTAAAAAGGTACTTCTGTTTATTTAAATTACGTGTTTTCTTGGAGCACAGTGATATAGAAATGCTATGTTGGATAAAACCAGAGCAGGTGTGCAATTCTGTTGGTTTGGAGGCATTGTGGAAGTATTTGCATATACGCTTACATGAGTCACTCTGTGACAAAGGTGTTTTTAGCAACAGTTCAGCTGCTGTCTGTGTTTTAAGACCTGAATCCCTGAAGTTTAGCTGGCTTCCTCACCCCTGTGGGCAGGGCCAGGGCTGGGGGTCAGTTGGGAGTAAATGTTGGTGGAAGAATGCACAAAATGCAAGGATGTGCTGAGGGAGCTGAAGCTCAGAGTCCTGAAAGTAGGATTAAAGTTGCTCTGTGTTTTTGTAGTCTGTACAGCTCTATTTTCCCCCTGTTCCAGGTTATTCTGTAAATTTTGTGTCCCTGAGATCTTGCACTGTGTATTTTTTGAAGAGGAACGTGTGTTCACCATGTCATTGCCTTTGGGGACCAGTGTGGGGAGTTTCTCTCTGGATTTTTGAGGGGTTTTTTTGCTGCTGCTTTTGCTTTGTGGTGGCTTGGCATCCCCAGACCATGGATGTGTATGTCACCATACTGTTATGTTTAATTTTGCTGTGGTTTGGGGATGCTTAATAAACTTACAAGCAGAGGTGCTGGGAGTGTCATGAAAAAGATGGGTTTAATAACCACTTGTAGAGAAAAAAACCAAAGCAGCTCCAGTGACATCCCTGGCAATTCCCACCTTGATTATTGCTGGCAGAAGGCACAGGGATAAAAACAAGGCTGACACTAATGTACAACCAATGCTGATGTCCCCGAGGAAATGTCACCAATTAGCAGGAAAGCTGCTGCAGTTATCAGCTTAGACAAGATTTGGCTGTGTGAAGTAGGAGGTTTTAAGATGAGCCTGTGACTCCTTCTCCCAAATACTTTTCTCTTCACATGTGGGGATTGGTGAGACAGCACAAGTGAACTTCTTGGTTGCCCTCATGGCCTGGCAAAGCGCTTTGCTACTCTGGGAGCAGCTGTTAAGTGAGTTAACACTTTGTTCTGGTGGAAACAAATCCATTTGTTTTTATATTATAGTATAAAATTACATCTAGGAAATCTCACTTTATGGGTAATTATATGTGGTTCTCTCTCTCTATATATATATGTATATAATGAGATTGAATGACAAAGTCCAACACTGGAAAAGTCTTTAAAAGCCAACATGAAAACCCTGGGAGATGGAGGATAGCAGGAGAAGGATGTGATTTCCTTCACTTTGCATAAACTGCCCAATACCCCATGTTTAATCTGAAACTGGACAGGGAAGAATAGGAGGGAGGGAAGCTGCCATGCCATCTGTAAAAACTGCCATGATAATTTAAGCAGCATTAAAAACCTTTCCCTGAAGCTGTGCTTTAATAAGACTCTCAGTCAGAAGTCAAACCCTGCTTAGTAATTCATTCTAAACTCTCATAATGCATTTATTAGGGTGGAAATGGCAGAAGTGAAGTGACCACACTTGAGGTTCATGTTCAGAATTAGCAAAATTTACTGTCATTCCTAGTTAAAAAGGAAGGAAAATGAGCACAGGAACAGGCAGTGAGTGATATATTTTGTATTTGCAGGTAGCTAAATGGACATTGTTTGAGACATTTTTTGGGCTTCCTTAAAACAGATGCTCAGTGTGAAAAGTTGGCGTTTTTTATCTCAAGATAAAGTTATCAAAATGAGAAATGTTCCATTATAATGGAATTTCTTGGAAGACAGGGGTATGTTTTATCATATTATAGCTCTTGCATCATATTAGATGCTACTTATGTGCTTTATTGAAATCCAAACCTCTTGCTTAATGTTTCTTTTCCAACAATATAAAAGGTTATGATTCACAGCCTCTTGCATAATAGATAAATTAATGAGTTTCTGCATATTTTATTGCTTTGTACTTTCCTAAAAGCCACTAATCTATTTTTCTTGATTATTGGTTATGACAAAAACACTATAATTTTTCTCTGAGTTTCATGGCTGCCAAATTCAGGGCTTTCAAAACTAATTTCTTTAGCTACCTGTTGGACTCAGCCTCATTCTTTTCTCCTTCCTTTTTTCCTGTAAAAACTCTGCCCAGCCAAAAAAATAGTGTATTTTTGTCTGAGTACAGGAGGATAAATTCTGCTTTGGGGTACTTGTGTGTTCTTCCATTCAAGCAGATTTAGAGTTGTGCATATGAATCTCAGGCTCTTAATTACGTTTCTAATAATAGCAACTCCTTGCTATAAATACCCAACTCCTTGAAATTATTCCGGTGTGTTGGGGCTGCAGATGTGACTCCTGCATCTCATTAACCTCCCAATTCCCCACTGGAGATATGGAAATGTTGGGTGATTAGCAGAGGGCAAGGGGAGGAAAAGGTTATTTGTCACTTCTCAGGGGGGATAAAGCACAAATAACAAACTGAGGGAGCAAGTGAGGATGGCTTCAAGCTGTCCTTGTGTCCCCCCTGTCCTGCACAGGTTTGGGGGAGCAAACCCTGCTGGAAATCAGGAGAGGTTTCTGAGCTGGGGCCTCCTCATGTGGTGCAGTTTTGAGTCCAGGTTGTGCTTCAAACTTTATATTTTTTTGTCTCTTCTTTGTTTTGATTTGTTTGCTGAAGAAGAGGGAGATTAGATGGAAAAAAAAAAAGTTGAAATTTCTATTTTTGGTGTTATATGGAGTCATTTAGGCTAGATATTTAAATTACTTGGGTTTTAAGTTAGTTATTTGGAAAAGTTTGGCGTTTCCCAGGGATCTATGTGGTTCACAGGCACATAACAGGCAGTTTTGCACTTTGTGCCAGGAATGTGATTTTAGTAAGGATTGGTGTCTGCACTAGTCTGAACAGTGCTTTCCATGAGTGAAAAGCTACCATAACATTATAAACTCCATTTTTGATACTACTACTTCCTTAAGTTTCTTCTGTTTTCTTTTCTTCCTCAATGGCTTTAGTTCCTATCAAAACAGGGCAGTGATGTGTAAATAAAAACACCATCTTACCCATGGCTGGCAAAAACATATTTCCACTGTGCAGAAGCAGCTATGTGGGCCCTGGATCACTGCATTCCCCACACCAGCTTAAGATGGGATTTAAGAAATGCACAGGTCATGTGCTGTCCTGTGTCACCCATGGGGAAAAATCCTTGGGTTTGATTAGTAAATATGAGATGGGAAGACAAACTCTTGTTGTACCCTGGCAATTATATATTGATTCCATGGCCTCAGAGTGACTGAGCATTTTTATTTCTATGTCCAGCAACAAGTTGTTTCCATGGCAACATCAGCTTTGGGCACCACTGGCATGCCACCCTCATCCCCAAGTGAAGCCCAGTAGGTTCTGAAAGTCCTTAGAAATTATTGCAGCAATAAATTTTTAAAGTTAATTTGTACTTCTTGCCTCCTTTCCTGTGGGAAGGATAATTTATGTTCCAGGAAGGTAATGCATGAATCTGCTGCATCTTCTGCTGCTGTGCCTGCATGGAGCAAAGTTCTACACTCCCTACAAAAAGAGCTGAAAAACTTCATTTTTGTTCACTTTGATGCTTTCCCTCCTGTTTTCTTTAGGAAGAGGGGAATAAACCCAACCAGCCTCATCCCTTCCTGCAGTTGCACCCTTGCTAAACTATTTTTGAAATCTGCAACCTGTTTCTACTCCTCTTGAAGCCAATACTGCAGTTTACAAAGCCGAGTCCCTGTGTTTGCAGGGTGCCAGGGCAGGGCGCAGATAACATCTCTTCTGTTTGCTGTGTGCAGTGGAGATGCTTTCCATCCTGCTGGGTCCTTGTTTCATGGGAAATCTTCATCTCTCCTCACCAGAAATGAGCTGACCAGGCTTATTCCTAAGGCTGCAGTTCCTTTTTTTAATCTCTTGCAGTCAGTTCTGCTTTTACTGCTGAACTTCCAGGCTGTGCTCTTACAGCACCCAGACCGTGCTGTGACTGAGATCTTTCTCTGCATATCAGAGTCCTGCTGCAGAGAGCCTGTAGTCTACATCTAAGAGCTTTATCCCACTGATTGCTGACCTGCTGCCATCTCTGATCCTTCAAGGATGCAAATTTGGGCTTCACAGGTTATGCCTTTTTTACTACAGAATGATTTGGGTTGGAAGTGACCTTAAAGATCATCTCGTTGCAACCTCCGCGCCATGAGCAGGGACATTTTGTACTGTTCTTCTGACCCCATAAAGGCTGCTTCTTTCCTTGATGGGATGGGTGAACAAGCATCATGATTTTTTCCCCAGTGCGCTGCCAAATGCAGCAAGAGAATCCCCATTTTGGTGCCCCTATTTCTAGTGTTGACTGCCTGGAATTATTTACCATTAATGAGTGAGCAGGTATTTGAACAACCTTTCCCTTTTTTCCCCTTTTCTGCCTTTTTGCAATTTTAAACATAATTAAAAGGAGATAAAGGAAACTTGATTTTTCAGTCAATCTGTGGGTGACCCAGCAAAGCACATCTTTTTAATTTCATGCATCAATGAGATGGTACGTCATGCTTTGTACAGCACGACAGCTTGCTACATTGCATAACTCAACATGCTGATGCAACCAGGCATGCAAAATGAACCTGATCCTCAAACCCAGGGAGTTTAAGACAACAAGATCCTCCTCTGCAGCCTGCCTTGTTCAACAAACCTCATTATTCCCTGCCGTCCTTCTTGTTCTTCTTCTGTACAAATGATGGGAGTGGGGAATTTTGAAAGAGATGTTTGGGTAATGGCTGTGGAATGTGAATAATTCCAGGCAGGATTGGGGTTGAACTGATGCAGTTGGGCTGCTCAGAAGAGTGGGGTTGTTTTGGGCTGCTCAGAATACTGGGTCTCTGTGGTTTTGGGTTCCCTTGGGAAGGAGTGGCTGGTTGGTGTTTCCAGAGCTGTGCCAAGCTTGCTTTCAACAGTGGGGAGAGGCTGCAGTTTCCACAGCTCCTTGCACTTCATTTAGCAGCTCTCAGGACTCCTCCAGTCCTACAGAGAGGTTGTGGGTTCAACAAACATCACCTGAATGTCCCTTTCTCCACTGCCCCACCACTCACTGTGTGGCACCAGCTGCCACCTGGCCTTTGTGGCTGAATTCTTTGGTGGAGTGACACAGAGAGGGACATTGCTGCAGCTCTTCTCCTTTTCTGACACCCTTTGATCCACTCAGGTCATCTCATCTGTTCCCATCCAGGGAGGAGAACAGGAATTTTGCTTGGCTGCTTTGCGGGACCCTCTGCAGCCACCCTGAAAGCTGCCAGCACCAAATGCTTGCATTCAGTGCCTGAGTGAAGCACAATCATGAACTTCAGGGAGAAGAAAAGGCAGATGCTGGGCATGAACATCTCCAGTCCCAGGCTGTGACAGGCCATGTGTAAGCCTAAGCATCCAGTGCTTTGCTTGGGGCAAAATTTTTGCTTAATATCTGACGTCTGTCAGTGGCTCCCTGTGTGTTCCTGGGTGAAGTAAAACAGATTCTTCAGGCACTTCTTGCATGGCTGCAACAGTGGCAAGCCCTGAGAGGCTGCTCATGATGACCACGCTTAAAAGTGTGGAAAATGGGGAGGATTCTCTGTTCAGCTTCACCCTCCTGCTTGTGGTCACCGTCACGGCAGCTCAGGGGAGGCCATGGTGACAAGTGGCATTTGCTTATTTGAGGAGTGACAATCAAACCAAGGTTGTGCTTGGTGGCAAAAATTTGCAGTGGTGTGGTTAGGTCTTGGTGGTGGGACCATGACGAAATGCCTGCAATTTAACATAGCCAGGGTGGGGTTTGGGTGACCAGGTGTGTCCAGGTGCTGCTGTTCTGGCAGGAATAAATAAATCCCTTTGCAGCAAGAGCTCCATCTGTTTGTGTAGTACCCATTGAAATTCCATGGAATTGGGATCTTTTCCCTGTCCCTTTAATTTCCATGTATAACAAAAAATAAAGGGGAAATGAGCTGTCTGAAACCCATTTCTCACCTGAAGCTCTGCAACAGCAAATGGGCTCCTCTGCATCACCAGGAATCAGAGAGTCTGGGAGAGGTACAGCAGGACCAAGGCAGCTCAGAGTCCACAGATATTGCTCTTGCTTGAGTTGCTTTGCGTTTTCTCCGAGTGTACAGTGCCCTGTGGCACAATATCCATCCCCACTGCATCTCTAAGTGCTGAGACTTCACATCTTAATTCTGTGTGAGTGGTTTTCTCTCCAGGCTGTGATGCCTCTGCAGAGCAGGAGCCTGATAGCAGCACTGAGAAGGTTACACATTATGCAGGGAAATGTTGATGGTGTATTAAAAAATATTTCCACTAATGGCTTTTTATTTTTGTTGTCTTGTACAATCATTTGAAGCACATCCACTCTGGGGTTCAGTGAGGAAATGCCTGTTTATTTGAAGCTGATGGAGATACTTGAATGGAGGATAACTGGGATCTAGGGCTCTGGGATAAATTGCTCCACTTGTATTTTCTTTTTCTTTTAATCTGGGATGCACATAAGCCACACAGCAATATTATCATCACTTTGCACTTTCCTTAGGAAGTATCTTAATATTCTATAATCCTCTTTGCTACAGAATGGGGACTGAACTAAGATGGAATTATATTTTAATGTAATTCCTCCTGAAACAAAGGGGGACCATGTTCAGAAGCTGGCTAGATGTATGGCAAATGGGAACCAGACAAGCTGTGTAACATCATGACCAGTTTCTATGGCAACAAAAATGTCAGCTATCCTTTTGGCTGATTCTATTAATCCGTGGTAGAGGCACTGATAGTGACACATTTGGAATTTATTTAAACAAGAAGGTGAAAAGATAACCCCAGCACAGCTTATAAACAAGGGGGAAGTTAAGCCACTGCCATAATGCCACCTGACATGGATAGAAGGGAGAAGCAGGCAGTCCAAGGCAGCCACTCAGGATTTTGTCAGAGGAGTGATTAAGCCTTTTATTGAGAGGAGTTTCCCACTATTGTCTGATATTTGATGAAATTTCATTTTCCTCTCCAGGGCTGCCATACCCCAAAGTGCTGCCCCGCGTTCGTCCCTGTGCTGTGGTCCTGTGGCCAGGTAGCCCTAAACTCTCCAAATGGGATGAGCACCTGGGACAGCCTAACCTGGCTGCCTGGTTTGGGGTTTTTCCCCCCAAAAAAACCCCAAACCAAGCTTCTGTCCTGCTTTTATCCACATAGTGGCTGCCTGATGGAGAGAGCTGTAGCGCTCAGTGATTAAAATGCACGGTCTGGCCACTGGAAAATGGAAAAAGCAGTTGCAAGGAGGCAAACCACATTCTGTATTCCCCCTATGTGGGTCAGATATTTTCCTAGGGATACTCAGAAATGCTTGCACTGTGCTATTTCTGCTGGGTACTTTATCCTTTATTCTCCCCTCATTGAGAGAGCTAAATGTTTTCCCACTTCCCAATGTACCATGACAATACAAACTGTATGGTGATGTCGGAGCACAAAATAAATATGGATGCAGATACTTGTCATTATGATAAAACAACATCTTTTCATCTTTATCTTGGAATTACAGGCTCCTCGGGAAGATGACAGTGTCTTGTTATGGAAAATGAATTTTCGGTAGTAGAAAGATATCTTTTAACTTATTCTTGAATTCTTCCTGTTTGCCAGAGGCATGTAGAAAAATTAGCTTCTTTCCCAATTCTTTTGCTGGTTTTATTAAAATTCATAGTACAAAAAGTGCCATATAAAAGTGCTTGGTGTGTGAGAAAAAGAAGAGCTGGAAAATGCAGAGCTGAATTTATTATAAGATTATTAGCTGGCTGCTGGCTGGATTTTTATTTTTTAGTTAGTTAAAAAACAAAGCCATCAATATTTTTTGCCCATTTCTTTTTAAGCTTGTAATGTACTGAAGAGACTACAATATGTATTAATGTACTTCTGATTAAAAAAAAAAAAAAAAAACAAAAAACAAACATTCCCTAATAGAAAAACTGTCAGAATTTTAACTACAATATAGCTCCTGGAAACAGAGTTCATGTGAACTTTTGAACTTCCTCAGATTCAGAAGAGCTTTCTGGAGGGGCATAAATTGTCAAATTTATCCCATACTTCTGATAAATTGTCAAATTTATCCCATACTCCTACCTCTAGCTCTGCCTCACGCACCCCTGTGTCCACTGGCTTTGTTCAGCAGGCTTTGTGTCAAAATTGCACAAATGTGTGATGCTTCCAGCTTTTGAGAAGTTAAAAAGATAAGCAGTGATAACATATCTGGTATAGTGGGAAGCTTGGGTGGTTTGGGACTAGAAACATGTGTAATTATTATCAGCAGTTTACCAAGTTGTGCCTCTTGCTCCCAGGGGCATTTTCAGTGTTCTAGGCAGGTTTTTTTCCCATATTTTTGATGCAGCAGTAGGGGAAGGGAGGTGATGTCACTTGGCATTACAGAAAATGAAGCAGATGTGTCTTAGACTGAACCTGAGAGCTTGAAATAGCTCAGCTTTGTCCTCAGCCAGGGCAGGTGAGGATGGAGCAGCTCAGTGGAAAATTCCGCTCCCTCCTGAGCCCCCGAGCGGTTTCACCTGGGCAGGAGCTTTTTCTGAGCGTGGTATTGATCATTTTGCTTCCTTTTCCCATGGATAACTTCAACAAACTGTACAGTAGGGGAGGTTTTTCTAGTCCTGGTAGCTGTGAAGGAGAAGTGCCTCTCACGGAATGCTTTCCACTCTGCCCATCTCTTCTGCTGGAGACTCTTCCTTGGCACCTCCTCACTGCTCCCACAGCTTGGACAGTATCCTGCCCCCAGGAACATCACTAATCTGTTTTTTTTTAGGATAAACATGGCATTATTTTATGGGATCTAGAGACCAACACTCTAAACCTCTTAAATAACTAAAATTATTCATGATATTCATCCTGGATTAATTGTTACAGCAACACCAGACCTCGTCCTTCAAAGAAGGTGAAGTCTCCAGTGAGGAGGGTGAAGGCACAGGAGTAGAAATTCTTCATTTTTTGTTCTTAAGCAGCACTGACACAGCTGATGTCACAAACATGAGCGTCTCCTAACCCAGGTGGAAAGCAGTTCCAGGGACAGTGGTGGGAAGGATGCAGTGCCTCCTCCTGAAGCCACTGACTTGGAAAACTCGCACACTCACAAAGGCTGACCTTTCGAGGAGTCACAGACATTAAATACAGGACTTAATCAAAAGTTAATTTCACTGAGCATCTAACCTGAGGGCAGGCTCCAGCTCACTGTACTTTGAAGTCAAATGCCTGGCTGGTCCTCTGGTGATCAAAACATGTTTTGAGCCCTAGGTATTAGCAAGGGAAATAGCTGTGGTGCAAAAGCAGATAAATCTTGATTTCAGTCCTTCCTGTACAATTTTGAAGGCATTGTTTGGGATCTCTCCTTTAGTGTTCTTAAAAATAAAGACCCTTGGTTATTCTCTTTGTCAATAACCATAATTCTGATGTGGTAGGAAAAAGTAACTCTGTTTCCATTGCTTGAGTTGTCAGGGTTGGACTGACTCTGTGTTAGTGCACTTGGGATTCCTTGTCTGCCTTGCTCCTGCTCTTCAAGTTGATGAGAAATGGTTTTAAATTTTTTTAGGGCATATTGATGTACATATACACATATGTGTATGTATATAAAATGTATATATGTATATAATGTAAAGTTATAGCTGCCTAGAAATTATATATAATGTTGTAATGGTATATTTTGAGTATCAGGCATTGTTTCAAATCCAGACATTGCTCCTCAATGACCTGGCAGTGGTCAGCCAGATGCATGTCCGATGAGCCAAATGTTGATAGAGGAGCTCTTCAACACACTCTGCCAAAGGACTGGAAATCTGCTCATAAAACAAGGGGTAAACCATTCAAATCTCATGGGAAGAGGCAGAGAAGCATGCTCTTCATGCTCTCTTTTCCTTCTACCTCACAGCATTTTTCTTCCCTTCCTCACACCTACCCAGCTTTAAAAATCAGCATGAAGGAAGCCTTTGCTATGTCAGGCTGGAGACTTGGACTCTTCTTGAGTTGTCCTGAGCTTGTAGTGAGGGTGTTTAAATGGGTTTATTATGGAATAATATAAATGTATTATATAAATAATATAATCTAAAGATTGGATGCCTGTTGCAGTTGCCCTTGTTCAGGCTCTCAGCCCAGCTCTGTTGCACAGGGTGCAATGCATTTACTCAAGCAGTTGATAAAGATGTTTTTCTAAGGCAGGCAGGCACAGGTGTGAGGGCCCTGTGCACACAGATGCTTTGTGTGCGTGTTGGCCAACAAGGAGTTGAATCACAGCAATGTGGTGATGGCTTGCAGCAGCCTGTGCCTCCTTGGAGGAACAAAACCTGTCTTCTCCTCACAGCCAGAAAGGTCTGATCAGCAGGGAAAGCCATTAAATTCAGAGCTGCTACATGCTCACTCCAAAATATGCTCCCTGTTGAATTTCCCTCTGCTAAAGAGAAGCAAGTCGGCTGCGACCAGTCAATAATTTCTCCAAAACTCCTGCTCTTTTGCTGGTACACGAGATACAGCATTTAATGATCACAAAACCCTCCTCAGATATGCTGTTTGGACGCTCCCCTTGGCATCAGCACATTCCTGGGATGGGTGAACACTGGAGGTTTCCTTCCCTCCCAGCACAGCAGGAGATTCACCCCGATCAATGTCTTACCTTTGTGTGGTGCTTAAGGAACTACTGAAACACACTGAAATGAGAGAACTCTGCCTTTAATCAGAGCATGTGCTGGATCCTCATAGGAAATGGGGCAGGATTGGAGCCCCTCCTGTGCCAGCTCTGGGGATTCAGCACAGTGGGAGCAGACGTGCTGATTCACCCTTCCCCGCGCGCGGCGTTAGCGCCCGGCCTCCTCACCAGACTAAAAATGTCTGAGACCACGCAAGACTGCGATACTTCGCATTTTTAGGCAATTGCTGTTTTTGTCAAAACTGTCTGTAGCTTCTCTTCCCCGGTGCAATATGGTGAGTAATGAGCTATTGGAGTAATGTCTGTTTGAAACATCCGTAGCCATATGGCAATGTGGGAGGCGAGGATAAAACAGGGATCAGTCACAAGTGTTTACTTTGAAGCGCAGCTAAAAAGGCAAGTTTTGTGCTGTGACTCAGTTACGTGTTGGATCAGGTACTGGAAACAGTAGTTTTTAATTATTTCTGTGTTTAGTGGACTTTAAAATCCCGAGCACTGAAATTCAGTGTGTGTTAGTCCTCCTGATTGCTCTCTTCAAATCTGCTCTGTGAAACAACCAGACAAACGGGTGCTGCATTTGAGCCAAACCACAGCCACCTAATCCATGGAGTCATTAAAGATTATTTTCAGCACTGCTATGGGCTGTGTGTGGATAAAATGGGGGAAATGTTGCTGAGGAAGGTTAACAAAACTGCCTGGCTGCACTGGAGGTTTTGGGTTGTTCAGATTGAGATGCTCTGGCAAGCGCTTGGCTGAAATTTTAAAGAGCTTAATAACTTGGGCTCCTTGCTGGGGTGAGGCACAGCTGCTCCACAGAAGTGGAGTCCTGGGAGAGTAGGTGGGTTATTTTAGGAACTGAAATGTTTGTAAAAATATCCCTCTGGAGATAAATCCTTATTTGGAATCGGGGAACCTGTACTGCTCACTTTTGTTGAGCTCTGAACCTGCCCTGTCCTCTCTGGGAGTCCTGGACCTCATCTGTCCCCTCCATCACAGGGGTCCCATATTGGAAACCCTTTGGGGGATTAGGGAAAACAACACCTGACAATGAGGCCTTTGGAATCACAGAACCATGGAGTGGTTTGTGTTGGAAGGGACCTTTAAAGGTCTTCTGGTCTAACTCCTTTGCAGTGAGTAAGGACACACCTTCCACTAGATCCCTGCCCAGCCTGACCTTAAAGACTTCCAGGCACGGGGCATCCACCACCTCTCTGGGTCACTTGTGCCAGTTTTACCGCTTCCAAAAAAGTAGTAAAGTAGAAGTCCAAAAAAACTTCTTCTCTATATCAAATCTAAATGAACCCTCCTTCAGTTTAAAACCACAACCTCCTTTCTTATTGCAACAGGTCCTTAGTGGTAGCAAGAAAATATTTTGGTTCAACAAAGAAAACATCCTGTGGTCTGAGTGTATTTCATGTTTAAAATACCTTAGCAGATGAATTAGATTGATGAGCCTGCTGGGCAGGATGAAGGTGAACATGTAGGTGAAGGGAGAAATTTACTGCAGCAATATGGTCTGGCAATTTCCTCTGTGAATATGTTATCAACTGAAGGGATACATGTTGGTTTTTAAAAGGAGATTTTGTAAAAGTGGAACGTTTTCTTTAATGGAATGCTAGAATCCCAGAATGGTTTGGGTTGGAAGGAACCTTAAAGCTCATCTGGTTCCAAGCCCCTGCCATGGGCTGGGACACCTCCTGCTATCCCAGGCTCCTCAAACCTCTTTGCAGAATTGAAGCACAGAAGAGGGGGGAAAAAACCATTAATCTACAATTTCTCTAATACTGTGTGGGCTTTGATTAGAGAGCACTCTGTGTGCTAATTGAATGTTGTCTTCTATTAGCATAATCTTGGGGTTATGTCTGGTCACTGTTAATGATAAGTGACAGAGATGAGTTTCAGAAACTGTTTCATCAGTTGGGAATTGCACCCTGTAAATGCAAGCCCTGATCATAATATTTCATCTGTGTTGACTTATCCCAGTCTTAAACTATTTATGTCAATTTGCTACTGGAAAACATATGGAGTAGTTTAGGTTGGAAAAGGCCTTTGAAATCATCAAGTCCAACCATTAGGATCCTCTTGCATGTGATCTAATTGCACACATATAGTGCAGACATTATGCACTGTGCATTATATAAATATATAAAAAATTAAGGCTTTTTGAAACATAACCAGATTCTAAAATCAGTTTTGATATAAAATTACTTTGTAAAGGAAGCATATTGTATAGATTCTTATATGTACAACATATACATATGTTTTTATAAACTTTAGAACCATGTTTAATGTGTGTGCTTTAAACTTGTAGGACCATATTGCTGGGAGACATTTGCCTGTAATTGTTCACAGGATAAGTGTTTGTGCTCAAAAATCACAGCAATTATAATTATTGTAAGTAGCTGTGCTTCAAAAAGAGCATTTAGGAGAGAAATGGGCTTTTTCCATGTAAGCACCATCTTTATATACATTAAAAAAACCTGGGAGAAGTGGCTTTGTTCTACCAGCACCCAGGTAACTTCAGGAAAAGAAGCAGGAACAAACCCTGCATCTCCCCATCACTCAGTGCTGCACACAAATGTCTTCACAGCTATTTGCACTTGAAATGCTTCATTTGCCAGCTCCAATGTGGCATTTGCAAATGCAGATTAGTGACAGGAGCGCTGTTGGCTGCTGCTTCTTCCTCCTTTCAGATGTGGCTCTTACTGGACATTTCCTGCCCAGACTTGCAGGCAGCAAACATATGGTCTGGTAGATAGTTTATGGAATAACTTGCTGGGAGTTCTTTGACTGTTCCAGAAATCTCTCAGGCAAAGATGCCCAGTTTTCAACATAACATTCCTCTGAAATGCCAGAGTTAAGATATTCATTTGCTCACTGGTGGTGTTGCATTTCATAACGAGAGCTCAGATGGGGATAAACTGTGGGTTAAATTCACAGATAAATATCTCTGCCTTTATGAGCTGTTTGTTTGAAATGCAATTGCTTTCAGGGCCTGTATTACATGAAAAATTACTATATCTGATTAGCAGATGAATTCCACAGCATCAGTAGCAAGAAACAGAGGGTTTGTCCATCAGCCTGAGATTCCAATTCCTGCCTCCACACTGTACTTCTATCAAATGCATTCAGTGCTTGCCACCACGAGGGGAACTAATTCTTCTTGGTGCTTCTGAACTGTGTCAAATGCTCTGAGCATGTTTTCCTACAATTTGAGGTTTTCATAGCCTATAGAAATGTGTAGCACACTGATTTTCTTCTTTTTGTGTTTCCTCTGGCATCTTTTTCATACCCACCCTGGTACATGGGGCCAGGATTCAGTTGATGTCACTGTAGCAGAGCTTGATTTTGCCTGGCACTGTGTATTTATATCAATTCTAGATAAGGATCTGGATTCAAGCTGTGCCTGAATATTACATTTTTTCAATGGAAACACAGCTTCAGGTTTCTCTTCCTCTTCCCTTCTGTTCTTTGGAGCTAGACACTTGCTTTTGTAGGAGGATCAGGTGGTGGACCCGAGTGAGGAGCAGGCCCACAATTAATTTTGGAGTTAATCACAGTAAATTGGTGAATTTTCTGCCTTTCAAGTTTTCACCAAACCAGTTTTTTTGATCTGTCTGGCCCTGTGGGTGCAGAGGGGGCTGGCTGAGTGGTGGGGCTCAGTCTTTGCTGTTTGCAAATCAAAAGGGAAAATGAGACCATAATTTGGAAAATCATTTTGGCCCCATGTCTGTGATCCCGGAGGTCCCAGCACTCCTGCTCTCTTGGCAGCTGCACTTGCCCAGGTGCCAAACTGAGCAAAACATGCATTTTCTGGTGGCTGCCTTATTAATGGGATTTTTTAAAATATGATCTCTTTGCCTGTGTTTCTTGTAATACACCTGGAGCTGGTCCAGGATCACACCTGTGGCTGCCTTTGCTGGCTCTCTGCTTGTTTGATCAGCCCACTGCTGATTCCTGTGGAATATTTCCCAATAAAAACCCTCATGCTCCCTACAGCTCCCTGACAGGAGGGTGGAGCCAGGTGGGGGTCAGTCTCTTCTCACATTTAACAAATGAGGGAGCAAGAAGAAACAACCCCAATTTGTGCCAGAGGAGGTTTAGATTGGAGAGCCAGGAAAATTTAGTTACCACAGGGAAACCCACTTTTATCACCTTTTTTTTTTTTTTAAACATAGTTTTTCAGGGCTCAAGAGAGGTGGAATTTTGAGCATTTTCACTTGCCTGGCATGGCACATGCTGTTGTGGAGAGTTTTGTTTCTGTACCATTCACTTTCCTATTGTTCACCCAGAGAAATCATGGTGCCAGCTCCAGGCTGGGCATCCATCCCTCTGTGTCCAGCCCCTGGCACAGCTGATTGACAAAGGTTTCCCACCTTTCTAAATTAGGCCCTTCCAGCTCCAAATAAAACATTATCAAGCTTTGCATTTCTTTTTCACCATTTACATCCCAAGAAAAGCAGCGAGGAAAATCAGAACCTATTCAGTGTTGTAAATACAGCAGATTATTTCCCTAATATGTTATCCAGCAGTTACCAGCTAAATAATTCAGCACAATTTCAGGTCTCTATTCAAACTGATGAGCTAAAATAAAAAGTGTTGATTAAGGCAAGCACATACCTCAGTGTTGATTGATTCTGCTGGTTTGTTTGGTTTGGCTTTTTCCAAGTAGGGAAGGACTCTGATATATATAAATACACCACTGTTCTTGTAAGCTACATTTCTTTGTGTTGTGTTGGTTTTTTCTTTCCCTGTCATTTTGGTATGATCACTTTAAACCCACGTTGCAAAACCAGGGTTTTCTATCACGAGCTTGTGTGCTCATGATGGGTTTTATTTTAAATCCTACCTTGCTGCTGGAGTTCAAGCATCACATAAAGCAAACCTGGCTGCAGGACAACGATAAAGCACAAGTGTCAGCTCCTTGTATTTTTCTAAAAGTGTTTTGTAATTGAGAATGAAATGTTTTTACTTTCCCTCTGCTGCTACCCCTGTCAAAGGCTGAGGTTTCCAGAAAATGCAGTGTAATCATCACACTTGAGTGACACCTCTGTATTTAACACTCAGTCCCTTGGAGAGCTTGTGAAAGGGGGCATGGCTTTCACAGAATCCCTAAATTATTTGCGTTGGAAGGGAACTTAAAGCTCATCCAATTTCACCCCTGCCATGGGCAGGGACACTTTCCACCATCCCAGGTTGCTCCAAGCCCTGTCCAACCTGGCCTTGGGCACTGCCAGGGATGGGGAAATTCCCAACTTCCCTGGGCACCTTGTGCCAGAGCCTCCTCATCCTCACAGGGAGGAATTCCTTCCCAAAATCCCCTCTAACCCTGCCCTTTGTTTGAAGCCATCCCCTCTTGCTCTGTGCTTGCAAAAAAAGCCAGAAATGTGTTCTCATGGCACACAGCACCTGTGAGGTGTTTGAAGGTGGCTGTGCTGCCTTTGTGGTGTGTCACTGTGCCAAATTAGTGGGGTTTGGGGAAAAGAAACTCTTTCCTGTGATCCTGGATGGCTTCATCATGAACAGCCAACATCCTGGGATCATCCCATTAGCAGACCAGTTTGCAGGGATATAATTGCACCTATTGAACCAGTATTTTTTACTCTTCTGATGAACTGTTCAGGTAATAAAGGTGGTTTTTTTTTTTTTCATTTGCACTGAGATGCTTATTCCAAGAAGCCCTGAGCAGGTAGAATCCAGGTGTAGTTATTGTATTTGTATGTGGAAATGCATGGTTGAAGCACCAGGTCATGGTTAGAACTGAACTGTGTGGTGTCATGCCTTCCCATAACCTGCCTGTTAAATTCCCAAATTAAAGCTTTTATAGAGGTAAAAACTCCCCCAAACCTCAAGGTTTTTAGATATAATCCATGGAGAAGATGTAGGTAAAGTTAAATGGCAATCTGCTTTAAGCACTGTGATCCAGGACTCTGTAATTGTTTCTTTGGGAAGCTTATTTTATGTGGAAAAAGAAAGGAATAACACTGCTCCTTCTGAAATGAGCTATCATTGGTTCCGTAATTAGCCCAATGTTAATCATTAGACAAGAGTTCATCCTAATTTGGGAAAAAAGTCATGTTTTGGAGGCTCAGTTCCCAGAAAATTGATTGAAAAAATTTAAGACTTGTAACCAAGTATTGAGATAAATTTCATTGGTGTTTGCCTAAATTAGAGAGAAAGTAAAATGTAAAAAAATTGAAGTGTTAGGAAAGCCCCACACATGTTCAGTTTAATATTTCTTCATTTTATTTATAGATATAAATGCTTGAAGAATAAAATTAGCAGGTTTTGGTCAGTGTTTTTGTTGTGGAAGCTCTGTCAGTGGAGCTATTTCTGACTGGCACCATTTCAATCAAGTTCAGGAAGCTGATTTTTCCCTGTCAGCACAGATATAGGAAAAAAAAAAGCTGCTACAAAATGATCCCTTTTAATCCTGTGCCATTTTTATGTGCTGATTAGAATCAGGGTAATTTCAGCCTGTGTTGAAGGAGTTAATCTTCCTGATGGAGATGTGAAAAGTCAGAGCCATCTTAAATCTCAATACCACATGCTGCCTTAGGGATCACACTGTGCTAAAACCCCAGATAAAAAGGCCTGACAAAGATTATTGACGGTTTACCTTTTAATGAGCAGCTTGGATTGATTTTCATTTCCCTCCAGGGCTGCTTGCTTTGCCCTGTTTCCACCCATGATGTCATGATTAACAAAAACAACAACAAAGTTAAGGCTTCATATCTGAATAATTGTAGGGAAATAAAGAGTGGCCGTGGCTTTTAAGGGGAAGCTGTGCCAAATCCCATTGAATGTTCAGGAAAAGCCAGGGAGATTTCAGTGAATGGTTGGTGCCTCTCCCAGCAGAGGGAATGCACCTTCTACCAAACAACACCTCAGTTCCTCAGCTGTTTTATATATTTTAAATAACACATCAATCTGCAGATCAGCAGCAACACAAGAACTCCAAATAAAGAGAAAATGCCTTCAAATATGTATGTTATTGTTGAAAAAAGCCATGATTTCTCTTTTGTTTGCCAAGCCCCCACCCCTCTAAAGCCAACACTGAAGGAACTGCCTCTGGCTACGTTCCCATAGTTTTGTTCAAATCCTTAAGCTTCAAAAAAGAGCAGCTCTGCCACCACAAAACTATCATCCCAAAAGCTCTTAAGCTCTGACATCATCTATTCTGTTTGAGTCCTTCCATACAGACCTTGCCAGAAAATGGAAATCCCTTTTCCATGTGGGAGAATGGGAATTTTTAAAAAAACCAAATTCACATTCTCATCAGTATTAAAAATTAAAAAAAAAAAGGAGAGAGAGAGAGAGAAGGAAAAGGGTGTTTTTCCCCAGGCTTTGCAGAACAAAAACCCTGTTTTCCAGGAACAGGATGGAGTGAAGGCTTCCAGGCAGGCAGATGGGAAGCCGGCGGCGCAGAGCTCTGCTCAGTGGAAGCTTTCCATGGAAGAATCCTGATTTCCAAGGGCAGGGGAGCCTTGTGCCTTCTGAGCCTGGTGGGGACGGGGCTGCAGCCCCTGGGCAGGGCTGGACACCCTGCAGGCAGCTCTGGGAGCAAAGTGACACTCTGTGTGTGTGTGTGTGTGGCCATTCTGAGAGCTGGAAGATGGGAATCCAAGCCAGGAGTGAAGGAGCCTGCAGAGAGAGAGGGGTGGTGCTGATCTGGAGAGTTCCACAGGGTGGGCAATCAGAGATGTGGTGGGTAAGAGCTCTTGAGGAGTGGTACTTGTGTGGAGCTGGAGGATGTGGAGCCTCATTGCTCAATGCGCTTGGTCTGTGCATCAGGGAGGATGCTGGATAGAAGATGGAGAGGGGAAAACTGCAGGTTAAACCACTTGAACTATCACTAAAATCCTCATCTCAAACTGTGTTGTGTTTTTCTTGTTAGATTTTTTTTCCTTTTTTTTTTTTTTTTTTTTCTCCTTCAGAAGAAGTTACATTGAATAACTCTGGGCTGTTCTCAGCAGTGTAAAATTGCAATTCCTTAAAGCACATCCTTTACCTATCAAATTGGCAGGCTGGAGGAACAGTTATTCTGCTGCAACTTCAAATCACAGCTCCCAAAATTGATCTGGGCTTAGGTATGTCTTTGTGTGTCCACGCTTATTAGCTTCATCTTGTGATTAACTTAATGGGCTATGGAATTTTACTCTATGCAAATGCAACTGCAAAACCAATTATTGAAAAGTGAAAAATGAACTCTAGGAGACAGTCATTAGACTATTAGAATCCCCCAGTTCCTTTGGAAACGGTGTTTGGGTAATACGTGGTTTTAATACTGAATTTCAAGCTCAGAAAAAAAGCTATTTGGCAATTACATTTTTTTTTTTTTTTCAGGCAGTATGGAAACATTTTGACAGGCCTGCCTGCCTGGTCTACTAAGACCCACTGGGTTTTACGAGTTGGAAAATTAGTCATGGCTTCAATGAAACGTTGTAGTCCACTTAGTAGCCTATTTTCAGGGTCCTTAGATGTACAAGCATCCGTGAATTCAGTTTGGATGGCTGGTGAGTGTAATCCAAATTAGCTGGGCTGGATCCAGCAGCAAGATGCTCCCTGGCTCCATCCTTGCAGGACTAGCTTCCAGTCAAGGTGTTTTGTGTGGGTAGATGGTGATGAAAACCTCCTCTAAACCTGATGAATTAATTTATGTGCACATGGATGGGCTGTGGCTGCATCTATTGGCGCAGCAAGTACATCCCCGCAACTGCTAACTGCAAAATGATGCTGATGAGCCCCCAAACCCCCCAAAACAACTGGATTTGGTCCAGGGACCCCCAGGGAGACTGGAGCCCAATTCTGGTCTTTGTTCATCTCACTTTGTGTGCTGTAAATCACCCTTGGGACAGGGTGGGAGCCCTTGTGTGAGAATGGGGCACCCCAGGAGCTGAGCAAACAAATCAGGGTCACACCTGACCTTTCATTTTCCACAGTGCCTGTGCACAACTGGGTGAGGTGAGAGGGTATCCAAAGGATGCTGGCTGTAATTTAATCAGTTGACATTTAGATGTGCAGTAATGAGTGCCTGTGAATGCATTGGGTGGGTGAATACAAGATACACATCCTAATTTGTCTTCCTTTTGGTTGTAAATTCCCCAGAAAAGAGTCTGGAAGTATGGATGAGCAGGACTGAGATGTGGTAAATACAACAGAGAAGCTCAGGGCTGCTGGACATAGTGTCTTATGTTGAACTGCTTTGAGTTTATTCCATCAGGTAGCTTAAAGCCATTTAAAATATCTTCTATGCAAATGAAGAAGGGAAAAATAAGAATAATCACAGAGCAGATAAAGCATGTATCAAGAATAAAAGGCACTGATAAGGAAGATTACGAAGCAAAGAGGAGGAATAAATATGAGGTGGAAAGCAGATGTGGAGACTGAAGGGGAGGTGAATAAAAGATAGATGGAAATATTAAGACATTTGTCAAATCCTTGAATGTGAAATGTCAGGGCTTCAAGAACTTGTAAAGGTTATTTACTAACTAAGGCCAGAGTGAAATAGTGTGTAACTACATTGATGCAACACAGACATGTGCATGTTCTCTTTGCAGAGTGGGGCTGGTTTGATTGCTTAGTGCCTAAATAAAAAACAATAGTTCTTTGGCTCTTTGTTGCCAGGGAAATGGGAGATGTGTGCCATAAGAAACAGATGTAAATTTCTAAGCTTTTAAAAGAAAGAAAGAAAGCAGGGTAGAGTGGGAGAAATCACAGCAGAAATTACAGTCCTGAAGTATTGAAATATATACTGGAAAACTTAAGAGATAAATTAATGTAAATGACTTGGATTGAGGAAACTGTAGAATTGCATTGTTTTAGGTGTGGGAAGGCTGAAATTGATAAATTTTCAGAGACCCTTAGGCAATAACATTTATAAACAGGCTCTAGAAAAAATCTGCTTTTAAATCTGACTTTGGAATGGGAATGGGAGACTTAAAGAAAACCCCTGAGAGCCTCATAAGATATTATATGGGAAACTGGTTTGAGTTGGAATAATTGAATATCCATTCAGAATTACATAATCACATGCAGTGTTGAATGAATTCTTTTTAGGAATCTGTGTCAGAAGCTAGAAGGGAGTCTAAATGTGTTGGGAGTTTGGTGAAACATCTTTAGACCCAGTAACACTTAGAGGGTGATCCTCCCTGGGCAGGTGTCTTTAACCTGTACTTCAGAGATTAGGATTTCCTTTGGAAGTCTTGAAACAATATAAAATTATTGGTGTAGAGAAGGAATAGCAAAAGTTCCATATATATATATATATACGCACACATATATATACAAAATGTATGTGTATATATATATTCACTATATATGTATATATACATATATGTATATACATGTACATGTATGTAGATATATACACACTATATATCACTATGTATGTGTATACATACATATATCTACATATATATGCTTACATATATACATATATATGTGTCTATGTACATGTAGATATATATATTTATCTATATCTATATATATGTATCTATGTACATGTAGATAGATATATATATCTATCTATATCTATATATGTGTATGTATATATATAGTGATCCAGAACTGGGAAACAAAGCGTTGGATCTGAGGAGGTAAGTAACTTAAAATGCTTTGGGATCCATCCCATAGATTGAGAGCACAGACAGATAAGCAGGCTGCATAATTTATGGTAAAGCAAGATAAGCCTATGGACAGACAAAGAATGAAGTGTAAAAAAATACAGGAAAAAATCTCCATGGCTGTGCAGTGAGGAGATGGAAAAGGAGAAGATGAGCAAGGGATGAGCTGGATGATGTTGCCTCCACCAGAAATGGGATCATCAGTGCATTACAGCAAACAATAAATCAAAGCACGTGTAGCAGAGTGACATTTAAATCAGCTGGAATAATCTGACACCAGCCAAGGACCAAGAGACCTCTGCAGTCACATTTTGGCTGGTGTTGTTCTTGGCCACAGGCCCAGCAGTGTGTGGCAGAGGCAACCACGATGTTCTCCTGAGCTCTAGGAGCCCTTTCCATGTCCTGCCTCACACTGATGTGTGCTGTGGTGCTGGATATTCATTAAAATTAGCCAATTTGTTGTGATGGCTTTGGTTACCCACACACAATTGCCATGGTCCTGCAAAGGGAGAGGGAATCAAGAAGAAATTCTATAATTACACTCCAGACTCTTAGAATGAGATTTCTGTAGTGGCCGAATGTAAATTCATCCCCCAGATGGTTTCTCTCAGCTATTTATCCTCTGAGAATATATTAGCTGTTGCTGTTGCTGTGTGGGGAGTGGGATGACTGTTTATAAAGCACCGTGCAGATAAATCAATAACATTTGCAAATCTGATGAACTCGGCTGTGCTGCAGGTTGCTGTGACCAGGCTGCTCCGTGGTTCAGCACCCCTCACCTGCCTCACAGCCTGCTCCCAGGTGCACAAGGGAGGCTTTGTCCTCTCAGTGATCTTTGATTTCTTTTATTTTTTTATTTAATTTTTAAAGTTAATTTTTTAGTTTTATTTTTAAAGTTTTGATTTCGTTTCATTTTTTTATTTTTGTTTCATTTTATTTTTATTTATTTTATTTTGGTTTTGATTTCTTTTTATTTTATTTTTGTTTTAGTTTGGTGGTCTTTTGTTTTCTTTTTGGATCTTTTGTTTTGGTTTTTTGGGTTTATTTGTTTTGGGTTTTTTTGGTTTTTGGGTTTTTTGTTGGGATTTTGAGGGTTTTTTGTTTGTTTTGGGGGTTTCTTTTGGCTTTTTTTCTTTTGTTTTTGTTTTGGGGGTTTTTGGGGTGTTTTTTGGTTTTTTTTTTGTTTTTTTGGGTTTTTTTGTTTTTTGGGTTTTTTTGTTTTTTGGGGTTTTTTTAGGTCTGGCTTTGTTTTTTTGTTTTGTTTTTGTTTTGTGGTTTTTTGGGGGTTTTTTGTTTTGGTTTTTTGGGTTTGTTTTTGTTTTGGGTTTCTTTTTTGTTTGTTTTGGGGTTTTTTTGTTTTGTTTTTTGGAGGGGTTTGTTTTTTGCTTTATTTTTTGGTTTTTTTTGCTTTATTTTTTTTGTTTTTTGCTTTATTTTGGGGTTTTTGTTTGTTTTTTGTTTTTTTGCTTTATTTTTTGTTTTTTTGCTTTATTTTTGGGGTTTTTTGTTTTATTTTTGGGGGGTTTTTTGTTTTTGTTTTATTTTTATTTTTTATTTAATTGTTTATTTTTACTCTTTAATTTTTATTTTAATTTTGTATCTTATTTATTTATTTATTTAGTTTTTTCTTTATTTTATTGTTTTTAATGTTCTTATCTTTTAATTTGTTTTTAAAAATTTTTTAAATTATTTTATTTTATTTTTTCAGCGTTCTATTATCCCTTTCCTTTTTGGTGAAGCAGCTGCCCAGTACGGCCCAACTCCAACCTGCAGCAGGGTGAATTCCCGTGCTCAGCTTCTCACCTCTGTCCCCTTGTGACAGGTGACAAGGAGGCAGAGCCCTGGCCGTGCCATGAGGGTGACAGTGCATTTCCCTCTGCTAAACACCCATG
Organism: Ammospiza caudacuta; assembly: GCF_027887145.1. NCBI lineage: Eukaryota > Metazoa > Chordata > Aves > Passeriformes > Passerellidae > Ammospiza > Ammospiza caudacuta. The sequence goes on along the minus strand of NC_080599.1, from coordinate 44,773,625 downwards.
TGCCTGGTGCCTTCCTTGCCAGGCCCCTCAGATCCTAAAAATAATAAATAAATAAAACTCTGGCCGTGCCATGAGGGTGACAGTGCATTTCCCTCTGGCTGTGCCATGAGGGTGACAGTGCATTTCCCTCTGGCCATGCCATGAGGGTGACAGTGCATTTCCCTCTGCTAAACACCCGTGTGCCTGGTGCCTTCCTTGCCAGGCCCCTCAGATCCTGAACTCTGGCCGTGCCATGAGGGGGACAGTGCATTTCCCTCTGCTAAACACCTGTGTGCCTGGTGCCTTCCTTGCCAGGCCCCTCAGATCCTAAAAATAATAAATAAAACTCTGGCCGTGCCATGAGGGTGACAGTGCATTTCCCTCTGGCCGTGCCATGAGGGTGGCAGTGCATTTCCCTCTGCTAAACACCCATGTGCCTGGTGCCTTCCTTGCCAGGCCCCTCAGATCCTAAAAATAATAAATAAATAAAACTCTGGCCGTGCCATGAGGGTGACAGTGCATTTCCCTCTGGCCGTGCCATGAGGGTGACAGTGCATTTCCCTCTGGCCATGCCATGAGGGTGACAGTGCATTTCCCTCTGCTAAACACCCGTGTGCCTGGTGCCTTCCTTGCCAGGGCCCTCAGATCCTAAAAATAATAAATAAAACTCTGGCTGTGCCATGAGGGTGACAGTGCATTTCCCTCTGGCCATGCCATGAGGGTGACAGTGCATTTCCCTCTGCTAAACACCCGTGTGCCTGGTGCCTTCCTTGCCAGGCCCCTCAGATCCTGAACTCTGGCCGTGCCATGAGGGGGACAGTGCATTTCCCTCTGCTAAACACCTGTGTGCCTGGTGCCTTCCTTGCCAGGCCCCTCAGATCCTAAAAATAATAAATAAAACTCTGGCCGTGCCATGAGGGTGACAGTGCATTTCCCTCTGGCCGTGCCATGAGGGTGGCAGTGCATTTCCCTCTGCTAAACACCCATGTGCCTGGTGCCTTCCTTGCCAGGCCCCTCAGATCCTAAAAATAATAAATAAATAAAACTCTGGCCGTGCCATGAGGGTGACAGTGCATTTCCCTCTGGCCGTGCCATGAGGGTGACAGTGCATTTCCCTCTGGCCATGCCATGAGGGTGACAGTGCATTTCCCTCTGGCCATGCCATGAGGGTGACATTGCATTGCCCTCTGCTAAACACCCGTGTGCCTGGTGCCTTCCTTGCCAGGGCCCTCAGATCCTAAAAATAATAAATAAAACTCTGGCCGTGCCATGAGGGTGACAGTGCATTTCCCTCTGGCCATGCCATGAGGGTGACATTGCATTGCCCTCTGCTAAACACCTGTGTGCCTGGTGCCTTCCTTGCCAGGCCCCTCAGATCCTGAACTCTGGCCGTGCCATGAGGGGGACAGTGCATTTCCCTCTGGCCGTGCCATGAGGGTGACAGTGCATTGCCCTCTGCTAAACACCCTTGTGCCTGGTGCCTTCCTTGCCAGGTCCCTCAGATCCCCAACTCCCAAACTCCTCCCCAGATGGGTGATGGGCAGCAGGTGCAATCCTCTCTGCATCCTGCTGCCTTTCTTGCCAGCTCAAAGGCATCAGGTGCATCCTTCAGACAGCCTGTGCTGCTCCTGAGGTGAATTGTGCTTTTCCAGTTGTTGTGACACAGCTGCACAGTCTGTGGTGTTCACATCTTTGAACCAAGAGCAGCCCAGTTCAATTTGAAGCTCATGGGCTAAATTATGAGTCCTCTAAATGTGACTTGTGTAGGCAGAAATACTCCTCGTTTCTGGGTGTCTGACACACTGGATTATTGGGAAAAGGTTGCTGCACCCACACAGATCAATGGACTGGAGGCAGCGTGTGACTCTGGTGTGACCCACCGTGGATGTGCTGTCTTCAGATCTGAAATCTGCTCCTTGGGGGATGTTTGGGTCTCTGGCTGCATTGCAGTGAGCATCAAGAGCACAGCAGCTCTTTCCTAAATCCTTCACAATGTGCTGGAACACATCTAAAGTGACCCCAGAAGAATTCCTCTGTAGTTTCCTTTAGTCACACACTTTGAATTTAACAGCAGCTCCTAATCTCACAGCGCTGGGGGCGTTCAGTGGGTCAGAGCAGTAGTGGCTCTGTGTGTTCTCCTGGTTGCATTTGCTCTATCAGCAGGGAAGAAAAGTCTTTACTCACCAGAAGATCAATGATTAAATTCCAATTTGCAGTGTTTGGAGCTGATCCAGCGTAGAACTTCTCCAATATTTATGGTGTTCAGCTCCAGGATTTTCTAATTTAAGCTTTTCTGTAGTCTAAGGAGAGTTATTGAGTGTTAAAGCAAACTCTCACAACACTTACCTTGCCCTAAGAGGAATAATCCACGCAATAATATAAATAGTTGTAACCTATGCACGTTGTTTAGTGGTATGACAATCTCTGAAGATGTCCCATTTAATTTGGAGTTAATTCCACCTTCATTGCTCCATGGATGCACTTGAGGTACTCTGTGGAGTTTAATTTGGGTTTTTCTGAATGCCAGATGCAGAGAATTAGAGTAATTATAGAGTGTAACTCTGCTTTTAAAGGCTGTTTCCTTTTTAGAGAGCATAAAGAGTATATAAATTGTTTTAAATGTTTTAGTGGGTATTGATGGCCTGAAAGATTATCCCGCTGGAAACAGACTGCAAGATCTTTGTGTTTCTCTTTGCAAAGATAACATCACCATTACTGAGTCCTTTCTTGAGGAAAAATAAAACAACCAACAAAAAACCCAAACCTTTCTGTGGGTTGGAAATAACATGTATGGTGTTCTTTGGGGAAAATACCATCACCTTGATAGAAATCAAATTCATGCAGTCACAGGAAGGGTTCAGGTTGGAAGGGACCACTGGAGGTGAAGTAGTCTGACCCCCTGCTCAAGCAGGGTTACAAGGCCACATCACTCAGGATTGTGGCTTTCCATGTGCATCTGCAAAAGGACCTGTCATTTCCCTTCTGAAAACTGACATTTGTGCCCACAACATCTCAATAAATGTTGGTTTTCCTGCATTCTGCTGCCTGCTGTGGAATCTTGCTCCACCTGCTCTTAGGTTCCTCCTGAGCAGCAGTGTCAGGGCAAGGACTTTGTTCTGTGTTAGTGCAGCACTGGGCACAAACAGGCAGGAAAGTAAAGCTGGTACTCTTGAATTAGCACAAGAAAAACAGAGAAAGAGGGGAAAAAAGAAAGTTGAGGTACCCAGGTCCATTGGGGTGAACTTTTCAGCCATTCTGCAAGTCAGCTGCCATTTAAATCTGGGCCCACTGCCTGCAGATTTCTTAAATTCTTTAGGTGTGCTGAAGTTTCAAAAGCATTATAGTAAATGGTGGCAAAATACATAAATGATTGAGTTCTCTCCTTTTGGTGCAGTTGAGACTGCAGGGTTTTAGTCCAGAATAAAGGCAGTGGGCAGGAGTTTTTCTTTCCTACAGCTGAATTAATCCTACAGGTGTCTGTGGTGCCTGGGTTTTTGGCAGTGGGTCTGGGGTGTGCAGAGCCTGCTTGCACCCACTGGCCCCAGAGGGTGAGGAGCAGCTGCCATGGGGATCAGGGGGAATTCCTGCACCAAAGAACTGGCTTTCAGGAGCAGCCTGAGGTTTTCTGCACATGTAATCAGCTCCTCTTGGTTTTAGGTGGAGAATAAACCAGAAGGAATACGTATTCCTAAACCTAAATCAAATTTCCTGTGTGAATGTGAGCCTGACACTTGGGTATGATGTGTTTCATAATTCACCTGGGCAAAACCTGGTCCTGGAGCTGCCTCACACAATGCATGAGCTGTGATGAGATGCAGCATCTCCAACAGGGGATTGCCAGGCACTGCCTGCAATGGGAATTGTGTCTGACAGCTTGATATTTCAGTTGCAACTGGCCATACTTACAGTAAAGAGTATGTAATTATTTTTTTTTTTTAGCCTGATTAGAGCCACAAACATATGGCACAGTAGCAGAAGAAATTATTTTGGGTAGTAATCCTTAAATATTTTTTGGCAATCAAATGATTAGGCCTTTCCCAGGGGAAACAGAAACTCCCATTAAAGCACTTTGCTGGCAAGGATTTGTTACTGCTCTGCCACCCAAGACAAGCCCAACCTCCTCCCATCTTCTACTTGGCTGCATGTCTGGGCAATATATTCAGTGTTAGCAGTGCTTGCTGTCACCTGGAGGAAAGTGCAGCACTGTCTTTTTCTCTGCTAAGTGAAGGGGTTGACAGAATTACTTTGGGGTTGACTTACCTATTTTTAAAAAATTATTATTTTATTTTATTTTACCCCCCTTGAAAAATGACTGTACCAATGTTTGTCATCAGCAAAGAGGGAGTGGTGGATTTTTGGCGTGTCAGTAAAGTTTTATAGATCTCTTTTGAAGAAACTGTGAATAGCATGTGGATGTTTATGGATGCAGCTCCTGGACATTGCAGATTAACAGCAGTGTTGTGTTTTTCTGCTCACCCTTGTGCCCAAGGCTCTGTGCCATGCAATACCCTGTTGTTCTGCGGAGATGGGAAGTTCCAGTGGGGCATCCCATGATGATTCTGTCTGTTTGTCCCTAAGGCAGGTGACACATGTGTCACTCCCTCATTATCATGGGCAGCATTGCCAAAAAGGGCGAGCACATGTCTGTGGTCCCAGGTTCTGCAGGGTGGCCACTCTTGCTCCCTGTCACAGGACGATCTCTGTGATGGGCACAGGCAGCTTTGTGTCCTGATGCTGCCTGAAGGAGCTGCTTTATCCCAGAGCAGCAGGGATCTGATCTGAGGTGAAAGATCCAAGTCCAGCGACCCCAAATATCCATGTCGACATTCACAGGGCTGTGAGTAAATTACCTCAGCATCGCAGGAGCCTTTGTAGGGGGAAAACAAATCTAGGATGAGTGGTCCTCCAGCCAACCTTATTTTCCTTCCTTGCTGGCACAGAGCACATTCCCAGTGTTTCCAATGTAAAAGGCTTGCTTTGAAGGGGAGACCTCTGACCTTGCTCTGTAATGCACCGAGCCCTGGAAGCCGTGTTTTGCTGAAAGCTTTTGCTTTTGAAGAAGAAAAAGAGCAAACAAAGATGGCCTGTGGAGTAAAAGCTAAAAAAAAATAAGAAAAGAATTACCTGTCTTTAATGTTTGCTCTTAGAAGTTTTAGAGGAATTTAGGGTCCAAAATTAGGGGTTGAAGGGTTAGTTTGGGGAGAACTGGTGCCTTACAGATGCATGGGTGTTATATCCAGATGTTGTCCCTTCCTGCAGCATTCCCAGCCCTGATCCCTGCTCTGAGCTCCTTATTTACATTTATTCCATGGAAGCTGGAGGCAATTTCACTTTCCATGCCCTGCCAAAGCCTGGCTGGAAAAGGCAGAGCTGGAGCCACTGCAGGAGCTGCTGTGATGGAGGAATTGAGGCCTTGAGGCCTCTTGGGAAGAGCAGGGAAACGAAGCCACATTTATTTGGGCACATGGTGAAGTCTCCAGGCTTTTCTCCTGAAGGTGCTCTGGTTGTGTCCTTAATCTGTAGTGCTAATGAGGGGAAGAGTACAAAGCACAGGCAGATTAGTTGATTGCATTCCCAGGAGTTAGAAGGCTGTGGAGACAAGCCAGGTATCAAAGTTGCTTTGATTTTTCTAACTCATGAAAATGACAGAAGGATTTGTCTTTGCTGATAATTGACCTCAAGCCTGGATCTCTTTCAGGCAAGGAAGGTGCCTTTTTTCCCTCCTCTTTGAGGATAAGGCAGCCATAGTCAAACCATTTGTTTCTTGACAGGCAGAATGGAAGAGGGGGGTATCAAGGTGGGAAAACTCCAACATGTACTTTTCCATCTTTTAACTGGAAACCTCTAAACAAATGCACATGTTCTTATTTTTAATCCATTCTGTGGAAAGGCTAAATGATAAGTTAGATATTAGCAGTACAAAAAGGCATCTCTTCCTCTGAACTGATTTATCATGTGATATTACAGAAAACTCATCACGGGGCATGGTGATTTCACACAGTTGAATGCCAGGACTCATTCTGGAGGAGATTGTGTTCTCCTCAGCTCCTGGCTTGGCAGAGGGTGCTACCCCACAGATGTGATGCAGTGCTTTGGGAAGCTGGATCCCAAATTTAGCCAGCTCTGTGACACTATTTCGCACTTTGGTTCTTAAACAGGAGCTGGGATCAGCTCTCAGAGGCTGTCTTGGGGTAGTTTTCTCCCATGTGTTCAGCAATTTGCTAATCATGGCATTCTTTGGTTCTTGAGTGGGAAGGACAATACCTTTATTGGGCAATGTAAAGTAAAACAGGCTCAGAAGAACACATTGTGCAGGTGTTTATATGGTACTTTCCAGTATGGGGAACGGCAGGACTGCAGAGAATTTTCTTCATTGGCCTTTTCCTCATGTTAAGTAGCTCGCTTGTTGAGTGGGGGAAAGAGACTTGAGATTGGGAAAATGGGGGGGGAAAAACCTCCCAAAGGGCTGCCCAAACCCTTGGATGCAGGAATGGCTCTGAGTGAATGCTGAGGATGATCTGCCAAAGGCAGAGGATGCTTCCTTCCTGTGGCAGCACTAAAATAATGAGCAGCGTTTTCAGAAATGAAGATGTCCAAAGGCTCTCTGTGCTTTGCTAGGAAAGTGCCTGTGAACTAATTTAACTCAATTAATGTTGTCTTGCTCCTTCCCCTCTGCTGCAAATTGGTGACATTTAATTCTTCTTTAGGCTGTGGGAAACACTCACAGTCTGTGGGCAGGACAGATGGGGAGTCAGAACTGGAAACAGCAGGAGGAGCAGAAGCCCTTTGTCCTTGTCAGGACTGGCCTGTTCCTGAGGGTATCCACTCATCCATGGGAAATGAACCTTGATCTTGCCACTGGTCCCAAGAAAACACAAGCTTCTTGCAAGCTAGGAGCAATACACACGTTTTAAATAGGAATGATGATGGAAATTAGCACCTCCACCTACTTTAGGGGGTGATGTTCTCTGTCAGTGACTATTGTCAAGTCCTGTGTCCTACTGGCTGCAGAGCAGGAGAGGTGCTCCAGTTCAGGTTTTATCACCTACACAATTTCAGGTGAGGCAGAGGAAATGTTATTGTCTTACCAACCCAAAATGTGTCCTAGAGTTAGTGGAGTTCTAAAAAAAAACCCCAAAAATTAATTTCTGGATGTTGTAGGGAGTCTCAGCTGGATGATGACAAAAGAGATGCTGATGGCAATGCTATGATCCCTCTTAAATCAAAAGCTGTAAGAGTGGAAAGCGCAGTGACTCACTGGCACTTGCCACCAGGGCCAGGAGCTGCTGCTTCCTTTGGGATGTGGGTGACAAAGAGCACAAATAAATCAACAAGGCTGCATCTTTCTGACGTGTTTCTAAATGCTTCCTGGCTTTCTTCACTTTCTTATTAAGGGAGTGAAGCTGCAGCTCACCCCTGTTCAGGAGGCCACTGTGAGGCCCCTCCTGTCTGCCCTTCTGACCCTCGGGGCATTTTGGTGGGCATCAGGTTAGTGGGGTGGGAAACGATGGCAGGAGCAGCCTGGTTTAGATTATTAACATGTCTTGAACAAAAGAGGGAGGAAAAAAGAAGAGACTCTTCCACCATTTACAGCTCCTGAAATATCACTAATTAGTGTCTGAGGAATACAGACTGCGTGGGAAGTTAGACATTCACCAGGCTGTTCATCTGGGAGCCGTCTGAGGAGCAGCTCCTGCGTGCCGGACATCTGCAGGATTAAAAAAAAAAAAATAAAAGAGAAAGGAAAAGACACAGTTCATTAACCACCAACAACATTCCCCGGGAAGCAACTGGGGGAGCTGATCACTGCCACTAACTCTCACTCTGTTTACCATCAATTAATATTTAGCCTCCCAAATTTGGAGCTCTTTTGTCGGCGCGCCTCGCGGAGCTGCCCGGAATCCGGGAGCTGTGGCTGGCTCTGGTTTGCGTCAGAGAGCCCCAGGAGCTGTGGGCTCGCTGCTAAAGCCTTCAGGGGGCCACTCTATTAAAGAGATAATAGTGCAGATTTGAAAGCTTCAGCTGATTAATTAAATGCAAACACAAGATTGTACTCGCAGGCTCTTTCAAAGGACTCCGAGTCCTTTCCTTAAGTCGGTTCAACCTTGACCTGAGTCAGCGCTTGTATAAAAGATTAAAGGTGACCCATAAAGAGAGAAGCTGGATTTGCATTGTTTTAAACTTGGGTTTCTGTGTTGTTGGAGAGGAGATTTTTTTCCCACTGCGCACACGTGCCAGCTCCCTCCCTTAGGAATGTGTGGAAAATGGCATTTTGTGGTCCTGTTGATGCAGGGGGTTTGGGCAGTGCATCAAATGGAAGTGGGATGAGATAAATTCTCAGCCTGGGCAGTGCAAGAGCTTGACACAAACTGTGCTTTTGGTGATCCAAAATGGCTAAAGCATTAGGTCAGGTTTGCCATGATGTTGAGGGTGGAACACCCCAGAAAAATGGGAATAGCCCCAAAACCACAAGGGCTGTGCCCGTCTGCTTGGGAAACACATTGCCAGCCTATTCATTTGTGTGGAGTTTAATCTTGGAAAATGCTCCATTAAAACTACTTGAGTCTCTTCTGGGACCAGTCAGAGCAGAGTATTGCAGGAAATGTTAATATACTTGGGGCTTCTTCAGACAGAGTTTCATTTGTTTTGTTTTACTGTTTAATTCTGGTTGTGCTCCTTACTTGAAAGGGCTGAGCTCCACATTTTGCATTTGCTGAACAACATGACAGCCTGTGAAGTATGTGACAACGTAGCTTGAGCAAAATGCAGTGGACATCCTAAATTACTGCTTCAGTTATATTTCTGAAGCTTTTTGAACAACTGAGATTTGATCCTTTCTAACTTGAGTTGAACCTTATGAATTGCAGATTACTATTATTTTTTGATCAGAACAGAAAAGGTTTTCATTTTCAGGCCTCGTACATGTTATTTTAGCAGCTATTTCCTAATCTCTAGTTGTTGTAACCCCTTGGACTGTTTAATTGGGTGTTGCCAGGGAGTGCATGGAATTATAGCATTACCAGTCACTGTACTATGTTACAAAGCTGAGTTCATCAGAATGTCCAATTTTTTCCTCACTAAGTTTGTCCCTAAAGACTTCTCTTGAAATTTAACACTTGTCCTTGAGAGTGTGCATGGAACAGAAGTGGTAGAAAGGACCAGATGTAGTGCTATGGAGCTTCTTTGTTCTCCCCTTCATGATAAAGCACAAAAATCCTACATAGTTTAACAAAACTCTGGTATCTGGTCCTAATTGCTGTAAGTAAAGCCCGTGTGATCTAAATGTTAATCAGACTTCTGCATTTAATGAGGGAAAAAGCATCTATTATATGAGAAATGCTCAGGAGCAGGAGCTGCTCATGTTCCAATCAGTTGATTGTGTATTTGAATAGTATTTCCATTTAAATAGCTTTATCGCCCCGCTGATTCCTAAGCACTGAGTCAAAACAAAAACTAACAGCTAAATTGATATTATTACTAAGGAGGAATGAGTAATAGGCAGTAATTCCATACCTGCTGGGAATCCTCAGTGTGCTCATGGGCTGTATAGGTGTAAGGGTGTGCACCAACTCTGTGGAGCTGTTGTGTTTCCAGAGGAGCATCACAGGGATCTAATTCCACCCTACTGAGTCTGTGGCACAATCCCATTAAATTTTCTCTCTGCTGGTTTTCCTGTTGATTCCATGAAACTCTTGGTTGTGCAGTGGGCTCCCTTCCCAGTTCCCCAGGGTTTGGAGAAGCCAAGCCTTTCAAGCAGGCAGGTTGAAATCACAAAGATCCTGCAGGACATGAGCTCGTTTCCCCAAATCCCCTTCACACCCAGAGCCTTTCCTGGGACATCAGCAGGGCTCCCTTGCTCTGGCCACCCATATCTCCTAATGCTCCTGAAAGGATTATTTCATAATCTTAGCCTGTGAATGCAACAGCTGTAAGCCCAGATAAATGGCATTCCTCTAGGGAAAGTCAGTTGGGACTCGTTTTAAGTGCATCCCAGTGGAACTGCATCATCTGTGATGTTAAATGGCATTTGTCTAGCTGGGATTGTGGTGGATTCAATGGAAGTGCCACCTTAGGATCCCACGGCCTCTCTTGATTTATATAAAACAGGCTGAGGCTGAAACCAAGCCACAAGCTTGTGTGTATTTCAAATAATGGCCTTTGGGAGAGTGCCATGAGAAGCACATTTTATTCTAGATATGGCTGCTTCTTTCCAGAACGTGCAGCTGCCAGGTGAGATTGGATACAGATCCAGTTAGGCCTCAGGAATGTTCAGGACCTCTAGGTCTTTCAGGCTGTGCTTTGCAGCTCCCCAGATGGTAAAAGCCAGCTGAGTTATACCATGATCAGCATCCAGTCCAGCCTGGGCCAGAGGATGTCACTCTGCAGCCTTTTCAGCAGGCTCTGTGCTTTGTACTTGAACCAGAGCACTCCTTGCAGGAACACACCCAGGCTTCTGTGAAATGATGGGGAATCCAGCTGCTCCTGCCTATCAAAAATAAAAAATCAGGGACAAAACCTGCTTTTTCTCCCAGATGGGAGCTCCTTCTGTGACATCTGGTGTCCCTGCCCATGTAGGTGGGTTGGAACTAGATTTCTCTACGTTCCCTCCAATCCAAACCATTCTGATCTGATCAGAAGATGTGATACTGAAAGGGATCCATACCAGTGAGATTCAGAGCATGTGAACTTTGCTCCCTGTGCAGAGACCAGTCCTCACTTGCTTTTAGCTGCTGAGGTATTTCACAGGATCTCTCATCATGGCTGCTTAAGAATCTGCTCACATTTTGATACCTCTCCTTGTTAATTCTTCTTCTCTCCCAGCTCCCTCTGGGCCTGCTAAGCAGAGAGCTCCTGTTTGTGTGATACTTCTCTGTTCTCGATGTTTCTGCTCCAATCACCCTCTGCTTTCACAGAACCGTGTTCTCAAAAGTTCAGCCCCCCTGTGCATACTTACTAAGTGGTTGAACACTTATACCATGTTTTAGGTAGTTAATTAATAGTGGCTAAAGAGTAGATATTTCTTCTTCAGGCTATTTCAGCTCTTCAGCAGAAGGGTAACTTGCTTTTAAAAAACTTTTCTTGTTCTCTGGTCAAAAATCATAGAAAGTCCAAAGAAAAAGCATCTGTAGAATCCCAGTTGCAGGTGATGCTGTAAGAGGATGAGTGTTTTGTATGGGGAAAAGGTCTCCAAAAACATTAAATCCTGATTCAGTGTTTTCGACACAGTTTTCCCCTTATCTCCTAGTGTGTGTAGAGCTATAATAATTGCATGGCAAATAAAAAACTTCATATGAATGTTGGTTACTTAAGAAAAAAGATTGTGTTTGAAAATGTGGTTGAAGGTGTCAAAGATGAAGAGAGCACAGCCAGGAATCAATCATAAATGCAGATAGCAGTTCAATGAGAAATAAGTACAGTCATAGGCAAATATCTATATTGTTGGGCTATTTTTCTGACTGGATATTAGAATTTCACTTTGAACTTGGTAGAGAGAAACATTTGCTTTAAATGCTACAACTTAACACCTGAAAATCAATTCTTATACACAACCTCTTTTAAAATGCTAAATGGAAAATATTTTCCTGACATCTCTGAGAGCCACACTTTCAGCAGTAAAGATTGGAAACATTCACTAGGAATTAAATCAGTGGTGAAGTCTAGAGAACAGATTTGTTTGCAGGTTTGAGATCTGAGATGGAAGCTTTGTTATTCTTCTGTTACTAATGATTGCATTAGGAAAGAAAGAAATCCATCTGGGGGCCATACAGGGGAAGGGGAATAAAATGACAGAATGGTTGGCAAAAAACTTCACAACAGCACAAGAAGCTGCAGAGATCCTTTGCACAAGAAGCAAAGAGCAAACAAAGTGTTTGCATGATGACACTGCAGAATTCCCCAGCTGGGGGCTTTCTGCTGCCCTAGCTCAGCTCATCCTTGGGAGCACTTGAAGGTTCCCCTCCAGTGTCAGGCTTAGCACAAAAACTCCCAGACTGACTCAAGAGTGCTGAATTGCATTTAGCTTTATGTTGAAGTGACAATTTTTGCATAGTTTTAATGAGCAGCAGCCCTGGGCCACAAAACTTCAGGCTGGGATGCTTCTTGCTTGCTGCCCTAGTTTGTTTTCATGCCTCTCACCTGAGAGCCGCGTCCTGGAGCGCATTGAACAGCAGGACTGGCATCCATCATGTGGAGTTTATCCTGTCATCTCTCCCCAGGAAGAGAAGTGTGAGCAATGGGGTGTTTTATTTTAATAGCATTGTTGTTTGCTTGGCGGTGTTGTCGTGGGAGTCCCTCCTGAGGCACAGAGAATTGTTTTTTGGATTTTAACACTTCGGTTTCTGCGTCCTGAAGTTGAGATGGGGAGAATTGAGGCTTGGATGCTGCATCTGGAGTAGGTGGGTGTGAATTTTCTCCTGAGCTTTGCAGTTGATTCCACAGCCTTATACTTGCCTTGGAGGACTGTTACCCTGGTTTTTTAAGATTTTCTAAGCCTTCTGATGTTGACATTCTTGTAGTGAACTTTCTCACACACTTTCTGTAAATAACTCATTGTTTTGCATTCCTTTATGGAAGAGGAGAAAGTTGATGGACTGTTGGGTTGACCAGTGTCATTGGAGAGGTGGCACTGTCACCCTCCAATCCGCTGTCACTCTTGGAAAACTATAAATGCTAGAGTCAGAACATAAACTTCCCTTTTTCCCTTCACCTTGAGAACAGCAGTGTGAGCTTGTGTTTTTTTGTGTCCTATAGCGACAGAGACCCTGTGTCTTCTGCTGGGGTGAGCTCTGGTTCTTGGTGGCACATGCAGCCTGCACGGCCACCCTGGGGAGCTCACATCAAGGGAGACACTGAGTCACACATGGATTTGGGCAGGCAGCCACCAGCCCAGCAGTTTGCCTTCATTCCAGACTTCAGGGCATCTTTTAAATACCCCAGGCCAAGCTCGCGGCTTGCTGGGATAGGCAGGGACAAAGCTGTCAAAAGATGACAAAAACATTAGTGTCTTTGGTCTGGTCATCATCTCACATTAGTGTCCTAAAAGAGCAGCTGGAGGGAAGCTTTTCCCACAGAAATGTGAGAGCCCATGGCCACAAGAGAGCAAGTTGCTGGCATTTTGTGTCAGGAGCAGCCACTGACCACTGGGTGTGGGAATAGCTGATTTATTTCTCTGTGGTGGTTCATTCACCAGAGCTTGGTCTGGATCCAGCTACACCATCCCCATGCCTCTGTTTATCTGTCTAAAAATTTATTTTTATATGCATATATAGCACTGTTGATAGATCTTTCACTGTATACATCTTTCTGTGCTGTGCAGCCATGGTCAAAGGGAAGAGCATCCCAAAAAATTGGAAGTGCTGTGGAGCTAAAAGAGAACAACTGGAAAGATATCCAGGCACAGAAATTGGAAAGGGCAGAGGACAGAAAGAAAGGAAAGGTGGAGGAACATCTAAGCACATCCTCTTTGACTCATAGGAAGGCTGTCAGTGGTGGAAAGCCTTGGGAATTCATAATTTCAAACTTTATACTGCTCGTCCAAAAAATTAATGTATCTGGGTTTTATAGGATTAAGCAGTAAAGTTCATTGCTGCTCAATATGAAGCAAGAGGAGGATTTCACATGGGAGAAAAGGAAAAGAACATTAAATGAGAATTATTCAGCAAAAGTCCCAGTTAGTTAGCATGATTCTTGATCAGGAAATGACTAGACACTTCCCTCTTATTAGTAAAATCACTCCATAAAGGTAAAATAAAAAGAACAAACTTTGAGATGTGAAAACAAGAGAAATAAGTTTTAAAAAATGTTTTCCTGCTGTTTCTAGACTGCTTGAAGATGATGAACACAGTAATAACACTAAGATTACTGCTGGGCACAAAGTGAACTCTCACCCAGGCACAAGAGCTCCAGCCAACCCAAACGACTGGGTCAGTAGAAATTAAATCAGCAGCGAGCCCCAGATAATATCTGATGTGGGTTTGTGTCAGGATGGATGGTTTCCTTCTTGTTCTCTCGTTATGACTGATTGCAGCTGCTGCAGGAATCAATATCTGGCCATGGCTGGGCACTGAAATGGGGGAGGCAGAAGCACAGGAGCTTTCTTGGAGGCTTCCCAAATGCCAGCCCCAGCCTTGCCAGGGGCACGGGATCCTCTGCAGGGGCTGAACAGAGGAGCTGTACAGCTCTCAGTGTTGCCTGCTCAGGCAGGCAGTTCATTTCTTTGTATATTCTCATGTCAGAATCCCAAAAGCTTCATCACAGCCCTGGAATTCCTCCCTGGGCTTGGTGGGAAGTGTGTGCAAATCCAGCTGGGTGGAGGGAAGAGCTCCTTGGGGAACCTTCAGCCCCAAGCTTGCTGCAAAGTTCCTTCTGGTGCTGTAGTAGAACCAGATATTACAACTGCTGTGGGGGGAAAGTAACTAAAAGCTTTGGATCTGTTCTTCTCCGAGCAGTAACTGAAATGAAATCATAAAATTTTTGCTGTGTATTTTTAGTAAACTTTCAAAATACAAATTTGGGTCTAAATATTTTAAAAGGGCTATGACAATAACTACATACTTGGTTTTATTTTATTATTTCACTGATCTCTACTTGGAGTCTGATCTGGTGTTTGTGAACAGCAGCAAAAATTGAGTATTCATTTAATATTACTAAGTAAAACCCAGTCTAAATCGGGTGATTTATTGTGTATTCCTTGATCCCTAGCATATCATTTAATGGATTTTAAATCGGGTTTTAGTTCAGAATTTGTGGATCTGCACATCCCTGAGTTTTATTGGCAGGGCTCACACATCCAGGGATCTTCCCCACCTGTTGCCCAGGTTTGTCTCCCAAGACCTTGAAGACTTTTGGGCCCATGTTTCCAACTTCTCCACAGTTCAACAACTCTTGGGGTGTGCTGGATGTGCCTCAGGCTGAGGATAAGCAGAAGCTTAATTTGTTCCAAGTGATTTTCCACTCTTTTTCCTATTGTTTATTATTTATTCTGCTATAATTTATTCACAAGATTAAGTGGGTAAACAACATCACAACTACTTCTAGCTGCACAGTCCAGTGAGCATAATGATGCCAGCTTTAAATGCTGAGCAGTGCTGATTAGAGCTATTACACAAATATTCATTTGTTTGCTTTACCTTTACCACTTTGCTCACATACTTCACAAATTAGGGTATTATCCTTTCTTTCCTCCCCCCCTTGCTGTTTTTGCCATCAAATGAAGGTAATTTACCATTTTTCCATTTGAATTGAAAAGTTAATTGAACTTAATGGCTCCAGAAAAATCAATAATTTCCTACTGTTATTGATATAATGAAGCACATGTACGAGATCACCCAGTAAAGACACAAACCACTTAAATGAAGAATTCAGCTCCACCTTGAACTGTTTAAATTCTCTGTGTGCACAGTTAAGGGAAGATCCTTGTGTGTGGGGAAGCAGCTGTAACTTCAGCACATTGAAGTTATCATGCAATCATTCAGTTTAGAAAAGTCCAACCACAACCCAGCACTGTCACATTCTCCACTAAACCATCCATGATTTTGAGCACTTCCAGGGATGGTGACTCCACTGCTTCCCTGGGCAGCCTGTTCCAGTGCCTGACCAGCTTTTCAGTGAATAATTTCCCCCTGATATCCAATATAAACCTCCCCTGGTGGGAGCTGAGGCTGTTTCCTCTCATCCTGTCACCTTTACCTGGGAGAAGACACAAACCCCCACTGAGCTGCAGCCTCCTGTCAGGGACTTGAGAAGAGTGAGAGGCCTTTGATGGTGACACAAACTGCACAGGCAGGATTTTGTGCTGTTAAACATACTCTGTTTTTCATGCCTGGTTTTATGGAGTAGCAAGAATCCCACGCTGAAAGGTGGTTGGGGTCAGAAATGATCTCGTGAGGAGCTTCCTCAGCTCTGCCACGGAAAAAGAGAAATGGGAGCTGCTTTGAAATGGAAAACCCTGAGGTTTCTTCCCAAATTTAAAAATATATATTTATTTGGGAACTGCCATTAGCTCCTGTCCTGGTTCTGGAAAAGGTTGAATGGTTCCTAGGAGAGTATATAGGAAATTCCAAACAAAACACTTCTAAACCTTTAAATCTGGATCAAAATCATTAAATCCCTAAATGACATAGGAGACATTAATGCCCTTAATTTAGGGATCAGTGTAGTAGAAAGGGAATGGCAAATATGAAATTAATGACATTTAAATTACTGTTTCATTAGAACACAGCTTTGCCACAGTATTTTACTGAATTTAGGATACCCAGAGATCAATAGCAATTCCTTTTATTTAAGGCTCTGGTGACGTTTACTGTGTAATTTTTTAAAAGGTGTTGCTATTTGTGAAAATGTTTTTGTGAAATATTAGTGGAATGAAATGCATTTTTAATTGCACTCTACAGTAGCATTAATTTGGCACTTGGAACTTCTGCATTAATTTGTGTGATGAATGGATGTGGAGAATACAGGACAGACAGTTTCTGCAGGATTTGCAGAATGGAAAAGTGGGACTGAAGTCAGCTCAACACTGAGTGCTAGGGGATGAAGAGGGGGCAAAAGGAGCTGCTTTACCTTGAAAAAATAAGGAAATAATTAAATAATACAGGCTAAATTATAAAAGCTGGAAATTTTTTATTTCTTCTCCTTGAAAATTTTGGTTGGTGCCTTGGTGATGCTTCATGAGCACCATGGTGTCCATGTTACCTTCATTCCACCTGACAAGACTTCTCTCCCTTGGGTTCTGGAGTCCCCCACCAGTGGGATGAGAGATGCTACATCCCAATATATTTACATTAGACTGTTCTGAAAAATAAATAATCTCCATGAAGTAATCCAGTTAACCCCCTCAGAGGCACCAAGGGAGGATTGCTGGCTGGAAACACTTTCATTTAGGAGGCCTTGGTTTTTGTTGCAAATTCTTGGAAGATTCCAAGCAGAATGAATAACTTTATGGAAGATGCCAATCCACAGAGCTGCATTTGAAGAAGGAAATGTTGAAAGGAGCTGTTGAGAGTGGGCAATAATTTCCTGAAGGTTCTGTGCATCCACCTTAGGATGTGGTAAAGAGCACAAAAAACACCGGGAGTGTTTTCTGAGATTGCAGCTGAGGTGCATCGTGTCCAGTTCTCCCCACAACATTTCAGGGTGACATTTATTGGCATGAGAAAAAAAACAAAACAAAGGCTGGTTGGAACAAACCACTTCTTTTTAGCACTATAAAAATTGTGGCTATTACCTTCCCAGCATCCTCTCAGCTAATGGCCTGAAACAGGACCAATATTTGATTTCTACTTGCTGTATTTACTTTATAAATAGATACTTCATGGGCTTCATTCTTTACTGAGATTGAATTAGTGGGTTAAATAGACAGAAATATTTCTTACTGTGGTATACTGATCTCTTAGCATCTTGCACTGACCTGATAACAGGCTAGCAGGAAAGTAAACTTAATTATTTTTTAAGCTAGAGACTGACAATGGAGAACACTGAATATTTCTGAAACCAAGATCTTCTTTTCTGTCATTAAAAAGCCAGGGAAGTCTGAAAGGAGTGTGAGTTCAAGGCACATATCAGTGTGATTATTGAAGGGTTTTCAGAGAGTGGCTTATCACCTCCCCAGTTTATTTACCTGATAAACCAGAGCCTTATGCTTCAAAAGCCCCAGCAGCTCAATCCCAGCCTGGGAGCCTCCTCTCAGTGAGGATGAGCAAGCAGGACCTCACCAAGGCCTTTTGCTGCAATCTGCACTTCAAACCACCCCTGCAAATGCACAGTTTTAATAAAAGCAGGAACTGCTTGATGTGCAGGGGGGTTTTGCTGCCCCAGTTCTGCCCTTTGAACTCGATTTCTTTGTGAGTGAGGGTGATGGAGAAGGGGAAAGGTGAGGGTCTGTGGTTTGGGGAGTGTTGGAGAGGATGCACAGCCCATCCCTGTGAGTGCTGATCTCTGCCAGCCATTGGGACACGAGATTAAGATCTAATTTCAGATGGCCTTTACCAAGCCCAGTGCGAGCAGCAGCAACTTGCAAAAGCAATAAACAGCCTTTGCATTGGCATTTGCACCCAAAAGCTGCTGCTGTCCCTGGAGGTTCTGTCAGGGGTTCCTGCATCCCTGAGCATCCTTTGCCACCATTCCCTGGCTCTCCCTGCCTGTCACCACAGGCTCCTGCTCCAATCTGCACATTAATCTTGATTCTAAACCATCCTGCAGACGCTGCATGCAAATGTACTGAGTGATTCAAATTGGTTTTCTCTGTTTGTAAATGTAGTGTTCTGTGACTGCTCAGGGGCACTTGGAACATATGCTCCTTGATATCTGACATTTTTCAGAATTCCAAGCAAGGGAGGCTGTTTTGAGTGTGGGCTCCTGTGCCCTGTTGTGCTGCTGGTCCTGTGGGAGAGCAGCTTCACATCTGTGAGGGAAAAGGCTTCTTTTGGGATGGGGGAAAAAACCCTCAGTTACAGCCAAGTCTTTGTTCAGGAGGTTTGTGTGAAGATTGCATTACTTATCTCCCTGTTTTCCAATGTCTCTGCCTGGTTCTCCCTGGGCTGGTGATCCAGGGGGTGAACCTGGATGCTGCTCTCAGCCTCAGGTTGGGGCCAAGAGCCCTGGAAAAGGGGCTGGGGAGCAGGAAT
The DNA here is from genome assembly GCF_027887145.1 of Ammospiza caudacuta. Classification (NCBI taxonomy): domain Eukaryota; kingdom Metazoa; phylum Chordata; class Aves; order Passeriformes; family Passerellidae; genus Ammospiza; species Ammospiza caudacuta. Next base: position 44,755,023 of record NC_080599.1, on the reverse strand, counting down.
AGGACAGGGGAGCCTTTTGCTGCCCCTTTCCACACCAGTGACAGTGTTCACAGGGGTTTTCGGATGAGGGAAGAGATGAAAATGTTGACTCCATATTTCAGAAGGCTGATTTATTATTTTATTATATATATTACATTAAAACTATACTAAAAGAATAGAAGAAAAGGTTTAACCTCAGAAAGCTAGCTAAGCTAAGAATAGAAAGGAATGAATAACAAAGGCAGCTGTCTCAGACTCTCTGTCCAAGCCAGCTGACTGTGACTGGCCATTAATTAGAAACAACCACATGAGACCAATCACAGATGCACCTGTTGCATTCCACAGCAGCAGATAATCAATGTTTACATTTTGTTCCTGAGGCCTCTCAGCTTCTCAGGAGGAAAAATCCTAAGGAAAGGATTTTCATAAAAGGATGTCTGAGACAAAACCCCACATTTTCCTGACCTCCAGGTGCTCCTTGCTGCTTGTGATGAGGTTTCTCAGCCTCTCCTTGTGCAGGGATACTCGAAGGCCATTCAGTGGCTCAGGTCAGTGCTCTGCAAGCAAGACAGGCAGAAACAGCTCAAACTCCTCCTGCTCTCATCTGGCTGTCCTGCCTGTCTGCTCTCAGGTGAGGCACCCCTGGGGTACCTGCAGGGCTGATGCTGAGCCTGGTGGTGGTTTCACATCTCACCTAATGGGCCCAGCTGCAAACTGGGAGAGAGGAGGAATGGGAGGGATGTGCTGAGCAGAGCTGTATTGGCTCCTTGTTTTTGGGGTCTTTTCGGTGAGTTTGGTGGGGTTGCCTCCCATGGCATGCTGGTCTCGAGGCTGTTTTGCATTCTCTCTGACGCCCCCTTCCATGTCCCCTTCTCTCACAACTTAGCCTCAGGCAGAGCCATACAGATACAAAAGGAGCAATTTATGAGAACGACCGGTGATTACAATAACAAACAGGTAGAACTTCACCTTGGCAGCAACTGGCCCAACTCTTATTTTCCCCCAAAAAAATCGGCAGATTTTTTATTTATAACAAGAGGAGTGATGTGCTGCTTGGCCACTTCACTGCAGGGATGCTCCCCGTGGGAAAACAGCTTGCACCACCTGTTTGCAAGGCAGCACTGCTTGGTTTCCCCGGCAGCTGAGGGTGCTGAGGGCTCCTGTATCTCCTCTGGGGTTCCCAGGTGGAGTGTGTGGGGTTTGCAGGCAGCAGCCCAGCTTGGTGGCCAGAAATCACTGTGGTGCATGCAGTGGTGCTGCTGGGCTGGACCACAGCTCCCCAGGCCCCAGAGACACTGCCCAGGATTCCAGCCCTGTTCCTGGAGTGCAGGGCTGCAGGCACACAGCTCAGCGCTAATTCCTTCCTCTGAAAGGGAATAAGCACGCCAGCAGTTCGCTGGGATAATTAAAATTCATGTTATCCTCCGCCAAGCTCAGACAATTCTCTGTTGTCAGCACCTCCAGAGGTCCTGGTTTAGCTCCTTCTGGTTCATTTAATGATGTAACAGTGAGAAGGAGAGATATTCCTTTTATTGTTGATGTGTAAGGTTTAAAATTAAACGTCTCTGCTGGTTGCTGGGTACTTTCTGCTACTGCCAACCCCGTGAACTCTTTAAACATATGCTAATGAGCCTGACTGCTCCCATTCCTTCTGTATAATCCATGAAGGAAGAAAAGTCAATCTTAGTCGTGCTTCCTAATGGCCCCTATACGTTGTAGTTAGCACAAAACCACTGTGAAGTGATGGAGATCCAGAGTTAAATGCATGAATTAAGCAGAACCCCTCTGACCACACTCCATTAGAAGAGAAACTGTCTCTAGGGAGACAAAACAAGATTTCTCTTTATATATACATTGTAAGAGTCACCCACTGATCCTCCAGGCTTTTTGAAACATTACTGGCACCCAAGTGATGGGGACAGAATATAATTTATCGATATTGCTACAACTTCCCACCCAAGATGCTGCTTGAATACTGATGTGCTGCAGCATAATGAGGTTTTGAAGGGAGTGTGTATGTTATCCATAGCATTGCCTTCTGTCCTGCACCTGACTCCTCAGCCCTGATGGAAATGTGAAAGGAATTCTGTGTATTTTAACTGTCTGTTATTGCTTTTTATTTTTAACATTGCTTTTAAACATCTTTATGGAGTTTTTCTGGCTTGGCAAGCAGCTGTTTGTTTGTGATTTGCTCAGAAAATAGAGGGGAAATGCAATCCATCCTGTGATGGATAAATGCAAAGGGATAACAGGGTTAAAACCTGGTGCAGTGGCATTGGGCTGGTGGGGCTCAGCCATGGGACACGAAACTTCTGTTCTTACAATGAGAATATTTTCATCTGGAGCACAAGGAATAAGCAGTCCCTGCACAGTCTGTCCCCTCTCCAGTACTGTGCAGCTGTTCCTAGCAAGGTTATGATTGATTACAGCAGCTTATGCAGTCAATGGGTAAAAATAAGAGACTAAGAGACCTCGTTTCCTGCTTCATGATCCTGCAGCTCCACTCAAAACTCGGCTGCTGGGATCAGCTTCTCACCTGAGGGGTTTGATGAGTGCCTTGACACAACCATCTGATCTCAGCTTTTAAAGCTAATTTATTTCTCATTGTGTGTCTTTCTGTGGACAAACAGATACCAGATAAGAACCTGGAGCTATTATTGGCATGTAGAAATTGTGTGTTGTGGAATGGGGTTGTAGAAATCTTGGGAGTTATTTGGATGATGTCTGCTTGGCATCCCTCCCGTTCATGAGCTTTCAGGAAAGGGTCTGCTCTCACCTGTGCTGTTTAGCAGGGTTTGGTGCCAGTACCCAAAACTCTAATGGCTCTTTGGAGTGAAAAATTTCAAAAAGTAAAAGTACAGAGAGGGTAACAGCAGAGAATATTTACTTTTTCCAAGAAATGCAAGAAATTAGTTTGTTCTGTCACAATGATTTGGGCAGACACATTTCTTACTGCCACTCTTTCAAATTCCCAGGAGTGTTCTCAGAGGGATCTCCCATTTCCCACAGGACATTTTAGGATATCCCAGCCCTTCTAATAAAGAAATATTAAAAAAAATCTCTTAATCTATAGTGAGAATCCTACTATACATTCTATATTCCTAAGGATGAGAAGGTTTCTGCAGAACCATCACCCCAGGAGGGAACTCTGCAGATTCCCACAGCCTGAGCCTGCAGATGGTCACAGAGGAAGGATTTTTGTGGTACCTCACTTTGGCTGCTCTCTCACTGTCATGCAGTGAATGAGTTTGCTCTGTAAAGCCACAGGCTTTGCTTTAGTTCTGTAACATTGCCACATTTCTGGGGTTTGCTCTGATATTTGCTCCTCCTGCCCTGCTCTCCCCCATGGTGTTTTGGTTTGATGCAAGTTCTTAACGGGAAAGCAATTGCTCAGGGAAATGTGGTGCCTATCAGCTGTCTGATCACAGCTCCCCATAAATGGAATTAAACTGAGGCTGTGTCAGTGTAAAGGCTCCACGAAGAAGATTTGCTTCATAAAATTCATCTTGCATATCATGCCTCTCTTTGTGTGTAGTGTTCAGAAGCTCACTGCTCTGTTCCCATAATCTACCAAATAATAACAGTTACATCTTACACTTACATCTGCAAATCAATACTCAGGCTCTCGCTCCTAACTGTAATGAAAGTTTGTTTTTTGTGTGAAACAGTAACTTTCATGTCTATAAGATTGTTGCATCCTGTATTTCTGTCAGATTTGACGACAGTCACCTCCTGAAGCTTTAACAAAAGGCAGAAATTCCCCTGGTGCTTCTGGCAATTACACATTAGTCTTTGTGGAGGCAGAAGATTACTTGCTGATTCCTGTTTGCTGATTCCATTATGTATGTATGCTCTAGTACATAATGGCTTGTTAATCCCTGAAAACAGCATGGCTAGGAATATTCCTTCAAAACTGTATTTTGGTTCAATTAAAAAAAAATCCAACAAACCAGCCATCAAAAATGATGAATTCCATAGAGTCTCTTATAACCACTGGGGTTTTGAAGATGATCTCTATCAGGGAACTTATCATTATGGGAGCTGGGCTGTGTGTGATGTGGTGAACTGTTTCCTTTTGAAGATATTAATTTTCCTGCCACCGATTTGATGCAATGTGCTCACAGTCAAGCCAGGCAAGAGTAATAGAGCTGATGAAGACAGCTTGGTGTGTTATTGTGCTCTGAAATAATTCTGTTAGGGTCCAGTCTCTCCCTTTCCCCAGATGAATTCCTGTTTTCTCTTGTGTTTCTGATCACTCCACTGCAAGGCCCATCCAGAGCCCCATCCCCATGGAGAGCTGTGGGATGGTTTGGCCTTACTAAATTCAGATTTTACACCCTCTTTAGGGCATACCTCAGCCTTGCTTGCAAAAAATGCAGTGCTGTATGATGCCATGCTCTGTGAGATGGGATTAGGAGCTGCAAAACAGAATGGCATAGAGGATTTGGCCCTGTCCTGCTTTGGTGCAAACCTCGGCCTGCCCAGCTGCTGTTCCACCCTGTACTGCTCTGTGCAGCTCACAGACCCATGCCTTGGAGCTACCTCATGGAAAAATGGGTACAACAGACACTGAGAAGCCCTGCAGGTTTCCTTGTACCCCTTTTTGTGTTCCTTGTACCCCTTTTGTGTTCCTTGTATCCAGCCTTGTCGCACAGTGAGAGGTCACAGCCTTGCTGTGGGCCTGAGGGGAGGACAGAGCAGCAGAACATCCCTCTGCAATTCCCCTCCTGTTCCTGGGGTGTTGTCCCTAAAACCTTTAATAAACAGTCCTCTCCCTGCAGAGCTCATGATCCAATAGGAAAGATGGAGGCTGTGATGGAGAGTGTAATAACATCCATCTTTGCACGTGGGGAAAAGAGGTGCAAAGAGATGGAGCACAAGGTCACAGAGGAAGTGCTGTGACAGGACCAGGAATTGAATTGCCTCCTCTGGGGTCTTCATCCAGTGCTTTAATCACAAAACACGCCTTCACCTTTGTGCTTTTCTGTTATTTAATCAGCTAAGGAGAAGAAAAATGCAAATTGATTTAATTAAAGGAGAGAGCAAATTTCTAATTTCAGGCTGGATCGTTCTATGGTTATGGAAATTTTGGGGAAAGGAGAGAGTAAGCATCTGTAATTTCTCTTTTCTTGACAGATGTATTTTCATTTACACAGCTGTGCAAAAATTATATTTATATATTTTGTGACATCTAATTTTAGCCTTGGAGCAGATCTGATGTTGGGTTACCAAGAAGTGTCATTTTCTGGCTTGCAGAATAATCCTCCTTCTGGCAAAAAATCCATCCTGTTTCTTCCCACAGACATGGTTTCTTCCTTTTAAGTGTCTCTCAGAATTATTTTATACTCAATGAAGCAAATCCTCCAAAGGCTTCATTATTCTGATGGTAGCATCATCTGATTGAATATTTCAATCATAAAGTCCTTTGGAGAATTTTAGCAGTTTCCACTCGGGATGTTGGAGGCTTGGATTTCTGTGTGTTCCCGAGATTTTGAGGAACTGGTGTAGGAAATTGAGATAATTTCAGATGCACAGAGTTCATTGGGGAGGTGGATGGTAATGTCTGGCTGTTAACTGGAATACAGTAAATCATCCCTTTCTAAAAAAACACAAACACAGCTTCTCTGAGCCCTGGTCAGCAAAGCATTTAAGCACATGCTTAGGTTTAAGCATGTGAGTGTTGTCCAAGTGTGTTCCTGCCATTCATTGCCAATAAATCCAAAGAGCAGTAAAGTGTCACTTGTCAGATCCAGCTGCTGGGGACATCCTGAGTACAGCCCACAATTCCCACCTCCAGGAAAACCTGTAACATTTGCAGTGTGTGCTGCTGAGATTCTCCCTGTGAGCTCTGTCCCGTGATCCCTTCCTCTCAGCTCATTTCCCTTCACATCCCCACTTTGCTGGCAAGCCTTGATTCTTTTTCCTTGTTCATTGAAAAAAAAAAAATTTCAATGACTCTGCAAAGAAATCCAGGTTTGTTTTATTGAATTCCAACAGGAACAGTAATTTCAGGGCTTTCTGAAGGGCTGTGACAGCTCCTTGTACCTCACTGCCTCCTTCCCCTCCCCTGTCATCCCCTGGATGAAAGATTCTGGCACCCACCTTGGCAGGAGGAGCTCCTTGGGCTGACGTGGCCACCTCTGAATTGCTGAGGAATCCTCGGGGAGGGTGTTCTGCTTCTCTCAGCCTCACGTGAGGCTTTATGAACTTTAATGAACAGTATGTAATAAATTTGCCGAAGAAATTGGGTTAGCCTGTGATTAACATTCAGAGTGATGCAGATGAGTGTACCAATGATGGGAACATGTGCTCACATCACGATGAAATGCAGATGAGAGGCCCTGGAGCAAGCCCAAGGATGTGGGCCAGCACAGTTTCATCTCTGTCAGCTTTAATCTGATCTCCAGTGCCACTGCTACCGGCCTGCAGGAGGAACCTCAAACCAGACCTCGACACAACTTCAGTTTTCTGATAGGGGCTACAAAAACATTGCTTTACAACAAAGCTCCATGCGTAGAAACCCAAGTCACTGTCTCTAAAAAACAATAATTCTAGCAGTGGGGAAGAGAGGGGGAAATGGTTGGGAGGTGCCTCTAGGTTTGGTTTGGCTTTTATAAACTTTTTACACTGCTTTGCTGAGCAGCTGTTTCAGTCAATTGAAACCCAGCTGAGCCCATCGTCCTATGACGGCGTCGTTGTGGGGAGCACAGAGAAAAATCCCCCACGACCTCCCTTTTAAATGAAGTGCAAAGTAATGCTGGGAAGGGAAAGAATAAATCAATTTTAAGTGGTAATCTATGAAGTTGGACAGAAAATGATGAGAAATGAAGCAACTGGTCATAGGAAATTGACCTTGAAAATGGTGTTTATCTGGCGGCCGCAGTGGCAGAGCCCCGCTGCTGCTGTGGGCCTGAGAGGGAATTTAAATCAGAGTTTCTTTGCTTTGAATCTCTGTTCGGTTTTGGTGGAGTTTCTTTCAGGACTCTGCTTTCTGACAGCTGTGCCAGCGGTGCAGCTCAGCAGGATTTGCTCCTTTGTGGCAGCCTGGTATTTTGCTGTGTTGCTTGAAAGGCTGCACCAGTTTGGGAGTGGTGGTTGTGGGAGAAGGGTCAGGAGAATCACTGTGGTTGTGTAACAGATACATATGTTAGGGACAGAGATGGTATTTTTACCTGGCTTTTAATTTCCATACAAATAAACTCATTAAAGCGAGCAAAAGGACAAATGAGTAATACATGTCACCTCTGCTATTTTAAACTGTAACACCTACTTACAGCAGAAGGATGGCTATTGCAGCATTATACACATCTTATTTACACTGAGGGGACAGCAGCATGTGGGAGGTGGAATATATTGAGTTTTCACTGAAACTCTAGCAGAAAACAATTGACAGAGTATTTCTGTGATCTTTGTCTTGTAGGGCAGGTGGTCAGGGGTCTGTCAGGTTAAATAAATGCTTTTTGGACAATGTTTTTTCTGCCTTTTTTGTGTACATCAGCTGTGTCCATAAGTGATTCTTATGCAGCTCATTGAGGTGGGTCACTTGCTGCTCTCAGCACCTGCGTGCTGGGTGTCTCAGGAATTCCCTGCCAAAATATGAAGGTACAAGTAGAGTATAAACTATAGAGTAGCCAAGTGCTAGACCTTGGAAATTTATGGTCTTGGTGGCCAGAAAAATAACCTGATATTAACCTATAAACTTTACTGAAATATCAGCAATCTTTGTGTCGGTTCTGATGTGATCCACACAGGTGAGCTCTCTGGTTTGCTCAGCTTTGCCATCACTGACCTCCTCTGCCAGATCATCTCTCAGCAGAAGTCAGAGAGCAAACACAGGCAGGACATTTGTGGGGTAAGAGAGACCAGGACAAAACTCCCTATATTGTGCCTTGTCATAGACTTGGCTTCACACACCTGAGCTTCTCAGAAGGCTGAGGCATCGCTCATTGGCCATTAAAAAATGAGGTGCTCCAGGCTATTCCTTCAAGCAGCAGCTGCTGCTCCTGTGGCAGCACCCACCTGAGCTCTGGGCACCCAAAGGATCACATTCCTGCATGGGACCTTGCTGGAGATGCTCCACTGCAAGGCCTTTCCCTTGCCTGGGAGCATTCCCTGATCCATTCAGTCTGGGGTGAACATTGGGAGCAGAAAAGGGAAACAAAGGGAGAGAAGCAGGGAGGGAACAGAGCTGTGAGAGGAGAGGAGAGGAGAGGAGGGAGCCGCACTCCCAGCAGGGGAAAACTTGGATTGATGAAGCACCAGCCATGCTGGGTTGGTGGTGTTATCCCGGTGCTCGTGCTCTGATGGGAAGCTGACAAATAATAAACCTGAGCCATGTTTTCAGACTGTGTGAAAATTGAGGATTTCGAGGCAAGCCTTCTCCAGATATTTAAAATTCAGAAAGCTTTTTTTGTCCTGGGTCTTGAGATGTTAATAACTTTGACTAATTGTCAACACCACCAATTACTATGACTGATACCTTATCATTTCCCACAATGAGCAATGCTAATTAAAATTGATTGTGCTGCTGTTCTGGCACAGCAGCAAGTTTCCTTTTCCTTTTTTGTTTAAACATGAGCTTATTGTGCCTATTTGGTGAATTAAATAAGGAAAGCTTATTATTCTGATGTTTATTTTTGAGCAGGGGTTTTAAGCCACATTGGAAGCCTGTTACAAGTGTCAAAGAAATAGAGTTTGAATAAATTACATTTTTTGGAGTACCAAAACATACAGCTAATAATAATATTTAGCACTTTTATACTGCAGTGCTTTTTACATGATCACATTTCTGCACGAACGTAACCACTTCTATTATCTCTGTAAGGTGGGCAAACACTGTTATTGCTGTTTCACAGACACTGCAGCAGATATGCCAGAGCTTTGATTCCCTAATAGCAGAGCACTTCAAGCTATTCACTTCAATTAGGTTACAGATCCCTGTCTTGCAGCACTCTGAGCTGCCTAAGTTATAATTTGCAAGACTGGTGTTGCTTGAATTTTATCCAAACTTGGCCTTTTATTTCTTGCTTATTTGTTTTTAAAGCATGGTTATTTATTTCTCCCAAAGGTAGGATCAGGAATCCTTTGCTGCCCAGTGCTGTAAATGTTGATTCTGCCCATGCAGGGCCATGTAGCAGGGATGGGGCTGTGCAGATTTGTGTCCTTCTGGTTTGAATCTTTGCTTCATCAGCTGCATCTCCTGGTCTCAGACCTGTTCTTTATTGGGTAAAAGCTGCTTGCAGGGAGGAGAGATGGCTGAACAACAGCACAGAACTCTGAAACTCCCATTATCTATTTCCTGCTGTACTCTGAATTTAGCTGTGCCTTTACATGAAGTTTTCCATGGGGAGTATTTATGGGATATGTTATCACTGGAAGATGTACCTGGCTTTTTTGACTGTTCTGCTGGTGTCTTCTCCTTAAGTGGCCAATTGCAGTTAATAGCACAAGTCTGTGACCTTATCCTGCTGGAGATTGATTTAATCTGAACAATTTATTCTTTCCATGATCAATATGAAATGAGTTTATATGTAATGGATATAAATGCATGGAATTGCCTGAGATATTCCTTACTTCCTCCTACTTAGTCCATAAAATGAGTCAACAACTTCGTGGTAGTTATTAAAAAAAAAAGTCTTTTAAAGAATTCTTCATGTTGCACTTTTCATAAACAAGATCTCCCTTAGGCTTTGACAGAAAGGGAACCCATGTTTGCCTGCTTGGTGCCTTGTATGAACAGCTATAGTGTGTGTCAATCAAAAAATATTTCATATTTATTGGGAAAAAACTAAGAAAACAGGCACTTGAAAGCAAGACTAAAATATTTATATTACAGAAACACCACCAGCAAAATTCATATCCAAAAAGTAAATATTTCATTCCTGAATACTATTTTTTGGTTATTTACAGCTCCATGACTTTCCTTTGAGCATTGATTTCTTCTGATCCTGATAGGAGTTGGGAGCATCCCTGGGAATCTGTAGAGCTGCTTATGCCATGATGTCTTGAGTGACCCCATGCTGGCAACAAGGGGACCTGGCCAGCAAGGTCTTGTCCCTCACAGTGACCAGAATAATTTGTTTGTGTGGGGAAAATGCTGGAGCAGTGAAAAGCATCTCCCAGTGGAGCTGTGGGGTTTGCTTGGTGACACAAAGGGGGTCACAGCAGGGGAAGCTGTGAAATACCTCAGTGCCAAGAGTGTCCCCCTGGAGCACAGCAGACCTAATTCTCCTCTCATCCCTGCTGATGTCTCTCCCTGGGCCAGGCTGAAGCTGCTCGTGGTTCCTGCTGTGCAAAATCAGAGAGGAATCATGGCTGGATGGCTCCCTCGGCGTAACCAGCTGCATGTGGAGGCAGAAGTGGGTTTTTTTGCTTTCTTCTCTAGTTTCAAATGTCCCCTGGAGTTTCATTGTGAAAAGTCAGTTATGAAAATTGAGAGTGTGAAGGGGGGGAATGTGTCATTTGGGTTGTGATTTGCTGTTAATTAAAGTTTAGTGTGACACATCCTTTATGTCTGGGGATTCCTGAGTCTCATCTCAGTGGCCTGGGTAGAACAGAGGAGCATCTCCATCGAGATCAATGCTCATTATTATTTTCCTCATTATCATCATGATCCTCATCAGTATTTGTTCTACAACACTGGCTGTGGAACAGAAGCACAGGCAGAGATGACCTTCGCTCCTGTTCCAAACCTTTCATTTTTAACAGATAAGAGACTCAGGGGCTGGGGACAGGGAAGTGACACTGAACTGACAGAGACTCAGATCCAGCTACTCAGGAGTCAAAATCAGCCACCTCAAGCACAGCAAGCATTTGATGGTCGGTCCACCTTGTTTTATTGCAAAAAGGAGCACAGGAAAAGATGTATCCCTTCAAGTTAGGGACTTGGACCTTTCTGCTTAAAATGTTGAAAATCAGTTCTTTTGGAAGCTCTGGTACAGAAAGGACTCTTGCCAACCTGGCAGATCATTGCTTCTGGTTTGAGATGGAGGAGGAGGTGTGTGATTTCTGTGAGTCACCTTCTGACAAGCACCTGACAATCCCCCAACCATCCCCTCAGTGCTGGTGATTTTCCTTTTTGCTGATGCAAAAGGGGTCAGGAGGTGGATGGCATTGTTAAGGTTCTCACATGGAAATGGTGGGATACAATCAGACTGGACTTGAGGAAAGTTATTTTGATTTGTTGCCACTTAAAACCCGAGTAGGATGGTGAGAAACAAAGATTAAAACCAATACACCTGCTTCTACTTCTTCTCAGTCCCAAGTCCAGATTTTCATGCCCAACTCTTGTACCTCCTCCCTGCCCAGCAATGCAGGATGTTTGGGAATGGGGGATTGTGGCCAGGCCATAACAGATAGGCTTTCCATAGGAGTCATGTTAGGTTGAAAGTGTTTTGGTTAATTTTTTTTTTTTGGTCTAAATACTTATGTAAGGGTTTTGCTGTTTGTTTTTCAGAATATCCAAGTACAAATAGATTTGTTTCATAAAAGAGAGGGCAGTGCCAATTTATTGCAGAAAACAAACAGTATGCTTATTTTTTCTGAAGATAAGAAGGTTGTATGGCAAGTTGTAGAATTAATGCATCACTTAAAAAAAAATAAAAAATTGAAATTTCTTCCTCCCCTTCCTCTCTAAGTGTTGAGGATCTGTTCAGCTTCACCCCAATCCTCATTTTTGCTGCATTAGAGGGTGCTCTGCAGTTCAAGCCATGCACACCCCTAAGGTTGCCCCAGGAACCTGTTCTGGGGGACGTTTTGGTTGCACCAAAGTGTTTCACACATCAGCTTCAGGAGGGGAAATCGTGTCCTGTTGATGTGTTTGCTGTGTGTGTAAGAGGAGGATTTGGCTGTTGGGGACCCAGAGGAGATGACAAGCTGCTCCCTGTGTGTGAGCACTGCAACCTGGAGGGTTTGTGCAGCACATTGTGGGTGAATGGACAGTGGCTCTGCTTGCCTGGAAATCACCCATGACCAGAGAACTGCAGTGAGGTTTGACCTCTCCTGGTCCTGAACCTAAGGGTGCTCCCTTTGGGTGAGGTCTCTGCTGCTCTTTGCAGCCAGCTACAGACCTAAAGATTTTTCTGCATCTAAATTATTGGGGAGAGGTTGCACAAAATACTTCCCTTCCTGGGAAAGCCCCTTTTGTGATGATAGGGGTGTTTTACCATTATGGATTTTCCAAAACCAGATTACCCATCAGGAACAGCCTCTGCTGACCAGAATGATGGGAAAGCTGTGCTTGGTGCATGACAAATAGCAGGGTGTTGCATATTTTTCATTATTAGCTCTGAATCCATACAATTAGTGGTAGAAAATAAAATAATATTTATTTATCTGTGAAGTCTAATGATAAAATAATAGCCAAGGAAAGTATTGATCCCTCCCTTGACCACTCTCTCCAGTGGAAGGTGGCAGGGGGGGCTGGAATTGAATTTTTGAGGTTCCTTCCAACCTAAACCATTCTGTGGTTCTATGATAAAACAGGAATTTTCATTTTTTCCACCAGTTTGCACGTACCAGAGTTGGCAGTACGTCTTGTATGAACATTAACTCCACCATCCTGTTCCCTTCCCTTCCTTCCACCAAAACTCACCTCTCTTTTTTCCCTTCCCGTGGGTGATGAGAGGAATGTGTGTGCTCAGTGGATAGAAAGGACAAGGTGCCTTCTAGTGACACCAGGAAGAAAACGATCCGGGCAGTTACAGACCACTAAGCCTTTCATTTGTACCTCGTAAACTGGTTCAAATGATAAGAAAAAAAAAAAAAAGAAAACATTTGGGAGGCGCTGATAAGATCAGGCTTATCCAGTAGAAAGGTAGTGTAGGATATGGCTGGAAGTGATAGGGAAAGCCTGGGCTTGATGGCCCAGCAGGTCACTTACAGTCTTTCTCTCTTAATCTCTTGGAAGTCTTTGAACTTGTCAATACGAAAGGAAGAGAGAGGAACTGGCTTATCTCATTTATTTACCATGCTGAAAGGTCTTTGCAAGGCCTCTTGTAGAAAACAGTCAGAAAGACAAGGTGGGTGGGTGAAAGGGAAAGGTAGAGTCAGGAATCAAATCCTGAAGATTAGGAATAACTGGGGGATTTTTGCCATCACAGAGGGTTAAGCCTAGGGTTGCTTGTGTGTTCCTAAATCCTGTAGGTCTCTGGTTTGGGATGGAGAAGAGAGGGAAGGACAGCCAGGGCTGGGGTAGCAAAAAGCCTCTGAGGTCAGTCAGGGCCAGAGAAGGCAGTGAGGGAAGACAGAACAACCTAAACAGTATAACCTCCACCTACACGGTTATACCACCTACACGGTATAACCTCCAGAAATGTGCTGTGTTAATGAGTGGCTTTTGCCCACCCTGTGCTTTCCGTTTGGGTTTGATGTGGTCAAACCAAAGCCTTTGGTTTTGCAGCCCGTGTAGGAGATCCCGGTGGGGATGCCAATGGGGAGGAGATGGTTTTTCCCTGATCCCCTCCCCAGCAGGGTGTGCAGTGCAGGACCAGCTGTGCTTTTTCTGGGCCACAGAAGGGTTAGACAAACACGAATACAGTGTTATCTAAAAGGCCACCAGTGGTGCTCAGCATCGGAGCAGTCTCATTATTGAAGGAGCCCAAATTAAGAGGCTTCATGTGGCATTACTGGGATTTAAGTTAAATTTTTTCCTGCCATTTAAACTCTGTATTTGTTTCTTTTCAACAGCCATGTCTGACTCTCTGTCCTAAACAGAGATTTGGAGTAAGGGTTAAACAAACATAATTTATTTGCATTCCCTGCTGCTCTGTCACAGCTGACTGTGTTCCCTGCACCACTGATTTAAAAGACAGCCCCACCTCTTAACTGATGGAGCCTCCTGCCTCCCTTGCATTCCTTCTCATCCCTCTGCCTTTCCCCACCATTTTTAAGGGAGAAGAACCACTGGATGTCCCTTTGAATTCCAGGGGCTGAAGTCCTGGATGCTGCTAATGAGCAGTGAGAGCCTTTTAAGGAACTGAAACGTTGCATTGTTATGATTTGGGAAACAAAAGCTGAATTAGAACTGTAACACTTAACTATGGCATCCCACTTTATTTTCCTCTAATGCAGGCTAAGCTGCCTTACAGCAATCTTTTAAATGTAATGATTGAGACTATTATAGGAAATACTATACGAAGCAACATTTTTTTTGCAGCCTAAATAATAAGTAGGGCAAGGTTTTAAATGAGGCTAGAGTAATGAATGCTGTACAATAATTTTGATGATAAATTTCCCCGGAGGATAAAGTGGAAGAACAGAAGCAGGCTGTATTTAATCATGCAAAGTTAAAGGAATGCAGACCAACAAATATTTATAGAAAAGTACGGATTTTCTAACCTTTTCTGAGATATTCTTGCCCCTTTTCACCTGAGAGACTTCTCAGAAGTTCAGGTCTTTCAGCACTTAATAATTAGGAGGAGGAATTGATCAGATAGGGTCAAGTGTTTCTTTGATGTAAGAGCGCAGAAATTCCTGCTTCCTCGCAGACTGGAGGACTCGAACAATGAGACATTTGTTTTTCACAGCTCTTCCATTCATCAGCGTCTCTGAAAAGCTTGCTTTGAGCAGATACCCAGCATGGGATGACACATTCTGCAGCTGCTCTTCACCCTCTGCTGACCCAAGGAGTTGTGTCCCACCAGAGCAGGGCACTGGGCAGAGATCCCCTTCTCCCCTTCCCAGGGCAGCAGAGGTGAATTGTGCAAGCACAGTAAGGAGAGCTCTGAACTGCATTGCAGAGGTGACACCTGGGCCTCCATGTGCCCAGCAAGCTCCAAATCTCTGCCCCATCACAGATCCACAAAGGCCATGCATCCTCCTCAAAGGTGCTGCTCCCCAGCTCTGCCTGCTTCTGTTGGTCTTGAGGACAAAATATTGGCTTCAAGAGCTAAGGGACAGCAAAAATATCACTGAGGACACCTGGCTTGGCACCTTCCTGGTTGTTCTGCACCTTCCTGGATGCACTTGTGGAAGGGTTAGACAATCACTCCACTAAGTTAGATAATCACTCCATAAGGTTGGATTGCTTTGTGTTTTTTTTTTTTTTTTTTTTTTTTTTTTAATAACTATTAAAATAGAGTGTTTCAGTGGAACTTCAGCTCAACATCCAACAGCATCCACTCAGCGGAGGCGAAAACCTGCGGGTTTCTGTTCTGCTGATCAATACTTACAGCGTGTATTGATTTCCAATTTAGGTGTTAACTTTTTAGCTCTTAGAAGTGCTCTTGATATCAATTTTCACCTTGCCTGGTGTTCATTACATGCTGAACGTTGTGGCAGTGAGTGAGCTCGGATCCCATCTGGAGGGACGATTAATTCCAGCCACTCCAGGACCGCAGCCTGCAAAGATTTACTCGCCCTGCACAAGCATCGCTATAGCACAAAAAATCTGTGTTTAAGGCAGTGACCTGAGAAATGCTTTCACTCCAGCCTGGCACTTTCTCCTTCACTTTCTCAGCCTGTGTAGTCATCTCTGAAATCATAGAATAAGCTAATAAATAGTGCTGTTTATTATGTCCGTGTTGTTTCGGCGCAATAATTCACAGGCAAAGAGCCCGGGGTGGCGGGCGCAGGTTGCTGGGTGGCTGGGTTTTGTTTAAGCGATAAGACACACATGATAAGCAGCGTGTCCCTGGGTGATTGTGCCTCCAGTAGTGTTAGGAGGCACAAGGTCAAAAGGCTCAGTGACTTTAACTACCTGAGAAGTGCCGCGTAATCCCCGGCAAATGGGCTGTCTGCAATGTCTTATTGCTGTATCACAGAGGGAATTATTTCTTTTTAAAGGCAGCCACACGAATTCCCTCTGTAATTGGCGCAGGGCTGACATCACTGGCTGCCAATCAGGAATCCGCTTTGTCTTGGGTTTTAACACCTTAATTTCAAGTTGCGGTCATCTGAGCAAATGGATTTTGTTAAAATGATGTTTTATCCTCTTTGTGCTCCGAGTCCAATCTGCCCGTTTCGCGCTATGCGTGTGCCTGCGTTGAGAATTGCTCTGCAGTGGCTTTTGTGTCATCACCAGGCACAAAACAGTGGCTGCAAAGTCCTTGCAGGGTTGGTGACATGGAGCCGTGGCCTGGCTTGTGGTGCCCGGGACATTATTTGGGCTCAGAAGCTCCAGGGAGCGAAGGGAGGGCAGACAGCCAGGTGAGCACATAGGGAGGCAGGCTGGGATCTCAAAATAATTGTGCAGCCATCAAATCCTTTCAGCCCGCGCTGTCTTTCCCTTTTTATTGTCAAAGATAACCCCAAAATAATAAAATAATCTCAATTTACAGTTACTGTTGGTAAAATAAGCACACCTAGGTCAGAGCTTTACCAGCCTGAGCAGATGAAGAGCAGGCTGTTTGTCCCAGTGATATTGAGGGGACCACAGGCAGCTGCTGCCCTTTTTGGAAGGGAGAATGAGGGAGCCCAGATGGGAACATTTCCCCCTTATTTCTCTCTACTTTAAGCCCTAGCAGAAGCAAAGATAAAGGCACAGCCCACAGGAATTTCTCTGCATCCCCTTGAGCTGGTTCCACTGTCTTCCAGCTGCTCCTTCAGCAGGGGAGAGGAAATCCTGTGGTCCACCCCAGAGAATGCTTTTCCTTTGGGAAAATGGGAATAGATGCCAGAGGTCATGACTTCTCTGTCTCAGTCTGTCAGTGGGTGGGACAGAGGGAAAATCTGTGAAATCCACAGCCAAGGAAATGCTGTGGAAGTTGCTGTTCAGCTGCACTGGAATTTAGGGACAAAGCGAGAGGCATCCTCACCCTGTTAGAGGGCAAAAATTTGACAGATAGTTTTAAAGGCTTAAAATAAATCTATCTTCATAACCTGACTGCTGTGCTTTTTTCCTTAGGTGTGTTATAGAGGTAATGATACTTCTACAGTGAACTCAATTAACCTTCTGCAGCCTCCCGTGTGACAGGGAATCCTAAATCTTCTGTTTTATGAGTGCATGTGCAAAATTTGAAGCTACTCTGAACTTAGCATTAATAAATGCCCTTTTCTAATTGGTGCCCATTTGTTTGTTTTTCTTTTCCAGTGAGAAAGACATGGTGGCTGTGAATGGAATGTAGTGTTCATGGTTGGGAAGAGATTTCCACACAGGAGAGAGGTATTGTCACTATTACTGTTATTATGATTATTATTTTTAAGAATCTGCTTCTTGTGTGTGGATGCCTTTGGAGTTTCCATTGTTCAGGGATGTTATAAGATGATCTTCACGACTTTGTATTTGGTTCTCTGCATTGTTTTGTATAAATGGACATCATTGCCAGTAAGAATTATTTGATTCTCCTCTGTCTGATACCCAGTGGATTTTGAGTGTCCTTCAGAAATGCTGTGGAAAAAAAGGATGGAAGGAAAAAACTGGTGAAAAACCTGTGTATTTAGGTTTCCACAGCTTGGTTTCCCTAAAAAACTCCCTTCTGCTCTGTGATACATACTGGTAGGTGCACCCTGCATCAGGCCACTCAATAGTGTTTGCTCCTGAGATCTTTGCATGAACACATTCTGTGCAGAGCAAAATGCTTCATCTGGGAGGGAGGATGTCAGCAATAAATGAGAAAACAAGAGAAATGGATGATGGCCCATAATGCAAACCCTATAATATAATCATTGTTGTTTGATAAAAGAGACACTTGGAGCAACTCTCCGTGCCCTGCTAGGTATGTCTGGATTTATTATTCAAAAAGACACAATCAAATCTCTTCATTCCCTTGACAAATGGGAGCTATTCAATTCCGTATCTGCCTCTTATTTATAGCATATAGAGGGGTGATTTATATTCTGGCTGCAGATCTTCCAAAACAGTTTTAATTAGCAGCACTGGCTATTAGAATGAGAGTCCTGTAACTTCCCTGTCATACACATCCCCTTAAAACTGAACAGAAATCTTACTCTTTGCCAGGCAACACTTCTCTTATTTTTTTGGTGATTCCAGCAAGAAAATGCAAGTGTGTTTTAGGAGCTCAGGTGTTGAATTGCTGCTGAGGAGCAGGCAGGGGAAGGAGAGGAAGAAATTTTCATTTATTGGTGAGGCTTGGGAGGACAGGGCGGTGCTTGGGGCATTGGTACCATCAGTGACTTGGGGTTGGAGGACACAGTAAGCCCCAAACACACCAAGGCCAGCTCAGGCTGGCAGCACTGGCATTCTGGGGTTCTGCTCTGCCTTTCTGTGCTTGGAGGAGGATGGATGTGAGCTCTCACCTCGCTGTGTCCCCTGGTTGGAGCGCTGATCCCTCCTCCTGGCGCGTCCTGTGGCACACACACCGATGTTTTTGCTGGGAGCTCTGTCTGAAGATGGAAGCAAGAATTCCAGCACTGCCCCAGCTGTTCCCTGCTCCACAGAGCTGCTCTGGCTCGTGGGCTAATTGGTACCCCTGGGGTTCAGAGCAGAGGCAGGCACAGCACGGGGGGCAGCCCGGCAAAGGCGCCGGTTTGAGTCTCTATTATTTTCACGCATCTGATAGGAATGTGATCCCTTTGAGACCTCAGCCTATCTGTCAAACCTGAGATCAGCCAACAGGTTCAAAAGTTATTTGGGGAAGCAATGAGTGACAGAACAATTGCACAGCTCTTGTTTTTTTCCTGAGAAACCAGGCTAGAAAAGCGCAGGGAACATAAAGAGTATTTTTTGTGCTTTATGCGGTGTGTGTAGCATGCAGAATGCTCTGTTGTTATGCTTCCACTGATCTTTTTTTGACATAAGCAATGCAGTCATTCTGTCTTTGCATCAAATAAGTCTTTGTACTGCTTGTCACCAGCTCACAGTGTCTGTGTCTGTGTGTAAACTCGGTGTTTGCTACATCCCCCTGTCACAACTGTGCTGCTGCCTGCAGCTGGGCGCTTCTGCTCCAGCTCTGGGTGCTTCACAGTGATGCTCTGTTGGTGATATTTACTCTGGAGAGTAAGAAATCCCTACGAAATCTGAAGTTTGAGGCAGAAAATAACATGAAAAGCGAGGACATGAGCACTGGACCTGGTCACAGAGGTTTGGTGTCTTTGCCTCCTCCCTTGGAGGAGGGCAAGGAAAGAAGGCACAACTGAGAGAGAAGGTTGGATGAAGTTCATCACTGCTCTGCCAACACTCTATGTCTGTGGTGCTTGGGAGACTGATGGGAAAATGAGGAATTAGGAAATGAGGACATAGAAAAAAAATCCTGCTACAAGCAAGCCTGAAATTAATGTGGTCAGAAAGAAGGAATGGAAATGATTCCTGCAGTTTGCAATGGGGAGATGATGGGCTCAGCAGCAAGGTATCCACAGGTAATTCACAAATCTGGGAAAAGAACTCAGTTCTTGGGCTGAATACAAGTCAGATTTGTTTTAAATCTACAGAAATTGTGTGTAGGTATTTTATTTCATTTTCTGAGCATATTGATAAAGCACACTGGTTAAGGAAGCTTTCAAATTATTAACATCTTCAGCCTTGTCTTTGAGCCAAGTGAGCAGTATTTGGTGAGCTGTCTTTGGGCATTACACTAAGTGCTTTTCTACTGCAATTCTAATAGAGCGTAGGGCTGAATTTGATAGTGTTACCTATTAGTGATTAGAGAGTGAAGGGCTTTCAGGGTGTCTGTATTGCAGAGTTTGCTTTGGTTGTTAAATTGGGCATTATGCATTTCATAATTTTTTAATTCTGCCTTGAAGTAATTCTGCCTCTTCAAATTCCTCTTTTCACTAACATTTTGAAAATATTTTGGAGGTAAGAATGGGGAAGGAAAAGAGGAGAGAACAGTTTTAGTCATAAACACTTAAACTGTGCATTGCACTCTGTGGCACAGGCTGAACTCTGCTGGAGAAAGGTACTCCTAAATTACCCAAATATTAACACTGGAATTATTGAGCATGGATAACAGTTATGAAATTTTTATGAATCAGTCAGGGTAGCAAAGTCATGGCTGCTTTATAGAGAAAGGTATGATGGAAACATGCAGGAAGATGATGGAGGATTCCATCTCTTCACATTTTCATGGGGTCTTTCATAGGGAAAATGTAACCTCAGAGTACTCAGGGAATGTCCCAGTACCCAGTGACTCCAGCAGGAGCTCCAGCACTGCTCACTTTTAGGATAGATATTTATTTCTCTGAATCTGGGGTTGCTCTGTCAAGATCACTTCCTTTATTCCTCTCCAGCTGCTCCTCTATCAGTTTTCCAGTTTGTACCTTCCCAGCTTCTTCCTTTTCTTCTGCCACATCTATTTTCTCCTGACAAACCCAGTTCTGTTTTACTTTGGTTTTTTTTTAGAGAAAGGCTGTAATATATTTGAAGTGTCTGCCATTAACTTTTGAGATTCAGTGACCTTTGCTAATCAGGAAGGAGGTTTTTTTGAGGTCTACAGGAAGAATTAATCATATGTAAACTGTTTGCTTTAAAAAGTCTCTTACCAAATGTGGGATTTCCCAGGTAGCTTTCAAAAGGTCAGAGGCTGGAGGCAGCAGCTGGAGAGCACTGCAGGAGGACAAACCCTCTCAGAGCAGGTTCAGAGTTAGGGAGAGACCTGTGGTGGCACATGGCACTGGGGAGAACCCATTGTGTTTGACAGGCTGGACTCAGGCCAGAAATTTGGAGCATCTGAGGAAGAAACACACAGAGTGGCACTGTGCTGTTGCACCATGCTGACATTTGCCTGCAATATTCTGCTATTTCAAAAGCAAGTTTTTGTGCTTTCAACAAAATGTTCCTTGGCCCTACAAGACTGGAAACAATTTCTGGGTGAAAGAAACCATGAGAATTTTGGATAAATTCCCAGTCAGCTGCTGGTACAGTCCCTTCTCCCAGGTATCCAGGGAGCTGGAGTCTCTAAAGGAGAAGTTTGCCTCCTGGACCCAGTTTCTGCCAGCTCTTGGTGTGGCAGTTCCTGGTCTGTGGTGGCTCCAGAGCTGCCCATGCAGACTCCCAAAAAGCAGAGAGGCTTTTCCCCACAGTGGGCCTTTCTGTCCTGGATAAACACATTTGATAAAGATCAGCTTGAGGGATTTCACAGTGTAACAACTCCCTTTCTCCTCCAGCCTCTGCAGCAGTGATTGTGGGACCTTCTAGCTCTGGATTAGAAAGGAGTTGATGGAGAAAAGTGCAGCTGTCAAAAGAGGGACAGTCAGTGTCATCAGTGCCCTAAAGGCTGCAGTGTCTTGGTGCGCAAAGGAAAATCTTTCTCTGAATTTTAGAGAGCTCTTCCAAATCCTTTAATGTGGTTTTAATGTGTTTTGCTGTACTTACTAGTGGTTTTTACCTGCTGTGTCTCAGTGAAGCTGATTTTGGAAGATGTCTCGCAAATCAGGTACAGTGCAAGGAGTGTTTGGTTTCCTACATGCAGCTCTGTTGTTCAGCCCCTCAGCTCCTGCAGATGATGCAGTGGAGCCTGTTCTGAACTTGTTCTCAAGGTTTTACCAAGTCTTGGTGAATAATGGCATTTGTTGTTAGAGGAAAGTCCATCTGGAGGGTTTCACTCACAGAAACACACCTTGTGACAGAAAGGGGAGATTTCCAGGCTTCTTTGCCCATACAGGGGAAGCACACAGGTGAAGGGAGGTTGATGACACCCCACCAGCCACTCATTTGCAGTGTGTGCTGTTCCCCAGGGATGGATTCAGGCCTGATCCCAGCCACTCTTCAGAGGAACCTCACTGCAGGATGGCTCAGAGCCCAGGGGCTTCTCCAGCTCACCCTGCAGCAGTGGAGTGTGGGCATTGCTCTTTCTTCCAGTGATGAAAGGACAGAGCTTCCTCCTCAAAGAGTTCATTCCCCAAAACCATTAATGGAAAAGTTATGTGCTAGAAACCCTTCCATCCAATCCAGAACACACAGGAAGTCTGGATATGAATGATTTAAAGACTATGGGAAAGCATAAAGATGTTAAGGTGAATTTACTACTTTGTTCAGCACATAGATTGTGTGAGGGGTCTGCAGTATGAATTAAAGAAAGGTTCCAGCCATGAGATATTACAGTTTAATTCAGACATTAGTACAGCCAGGGAGAAGACAGTAATGTATTGCACATCTAAATAGGATTTCCATACTGGATTGCACCTGTGATCTATATGGGCAGTGCTGCCTCTGTCAGGAGGAATAATGTGATGGGGATAATAGGCAGCTGTGGAAGGATTTACCTGGAGCAAGCTTTGCTGCTAATAGCTGGCTCATATCCCAACCTAACCGTGAGAGTTCATGGTTACCATGTCCTGTTGGATGTCAGGGAGGATGTTCTGCTGACCCTCAGCAGCCCCCAGGCATTAATGAATCACTCACATCTGCCCCTTGTTCATGTCAACCAGCAGCACCTTCTGTGGGACAATGTGTTTAAAAACAAAGGGAATTTTTTTAAGGCAATTTGAAATATGGTGTTGTCAGTCATCTGCTGCCGCACTTTAGTACTGAGGAGGTGGGACATTACAGAGCCCATGTTATCTTGATTAAATTACTCATTATTCAAATAGACCAATGCCCCATCACTTTTTATTAATCCCTTCTCCAAATTGAAGATAGTACCAGTTTTCCTTGCCTCTAGAAATATTTGCAGATGGTACCTAGTCTTTTTAACTGGTTTTTTTTTTTTTCCTTTTTGAGGTCAGCTGTGCCAGTTTCAGTCAAGGCTGGATAAACTTTTAAAGTGCCATTTCTTGTTCTGATTTCTCTAGATCTTTGCTTTTCACCACTTCTGTTTACAGACCTGTGACTTTCCTGGAGCTTTTATTTCTCTTAGAAAACCTGGAGGAAATAGAGGTGACCAAGAGACAGCACTGTGCCTGTGCTATGAGTGTGCTACAAGAGTGCTTCAGCCCTCTGGAGGCTTTCATCCTCCTGATTTTTTAATTTATTTTTTTTTTTCCCAGTTTAAGCATTTGCAGCAATGGCTCTGAAGTAATCCCAGAGCTCTGTCCCTTCCCATTTTTAGGCCGAGGAGGCTTTGCAGTGTGTGTTGCAGGGGCTCTGTTGCACATGAGCAGCTCCGCCAGGTGTTTGCTGCTCTCTGTGCAAACGGCGTTGCTGGAGCCGTGCCGTGAGAACAGATGGGCCAGGGAAGTACCTTGCTCTCAGTGGGTCTGGAGAATGAACTCATTATCCAGCCAGTGGCCTGTCACACCAGCCTCATTTACCAGTGGCTGCTGTAGGAAACAAACCCTGGAAAGCAGAGCCTGGCGGGGTGGGAGTGTGGCAGTGCCAACCGCGACGGTGCCGCTCGGCGAGGAGCTCGTTGGGGATGAGGGATGGGGAGGTGTCGGTTTCCCGGCTGTTTAGGTGGCCTGGAAAGGCCCGGGGTGGCCTTGGACAACCCGCGCTTCAAAGGACGAGAAGAGGCTCCAGATCTTTTCTCGGTCTCGGTGTTTATTAATTGTTTATCTAAAAGATTTTCTCTTGGCCCGACAGAGGTCTGCTCAGCAGCCAGCCATGAGCACACTGCGAGCCCCCGGGGTGGTCACCTATCTTTATACTCAAAATTACGTGTACAATATTTATCATTTTTCCCCAATACCTTTTACCCTTATTAACCAGTGCACTTTTAGTAATAACCAATCCCAAAGTGCCAACATCACCACAGAAGATGGAGGCCGAGAAGGAGAAGAAGAAGAAGAAGAACAGGACACGCCCCAATTCCTCCATCTTACTTCTTTAGACCCCCCTGTACAGAAATCCTAAACCCTGTGTCTTACACTCTAATTAACTTATCCCTTCACTATTTACCCCAGTGAAATCCTCCCATCCTCATACAGGTGTCCTCTCCTGTGTAGGATCAAAGTGCAGCCACCAGACACTTCTGGCAACATTCCAGGACTCCCGAGCCCCCCAAGGGTGGTCTAGGTGTCTCTGCACCTCAGTCCTGAGGTGCTGAGATCCCACAGGGAGGGAACCTGGAAGGGCAGAGAGTTACAAATAGGCATCAAAAAGCCTCATAAAAATGACAGTAAGTGATGCTTTAGGGAGTTAAAAAATGTCATGTGGAGAGGGGCACATTTCAAGGCTGACTCTGAGATGGAGGACCTGCTCCTTCCTGAAAGGTGGCTGTGCTCAGGTGGGGCTGGGCTCTTTCTCCAGGCAGCACTGACAGAAGGAGAGAACACAGTCTCAAACTGCATCAAGGGAAATATAAATTGGATATTAAGAGAAATTTTTTCACAGAAAGGGTGATAAAGTTCTGGAATGGCTGCCTGGGGAGGTGGTGGAGTCACCATCCCTGGGTGTGTTTAACAAAGCCTGGATGTGGCACTGGGTGCCAGGGTTTAGTTGAGGTGTTGGGGCTGGGTTGGACTTGATGATCTTGAAGGTCTCTTCCAACCCAGTCATTCTGTGAATTCCTTAGGTGATACCTCCACCAAGTATTCCCTAAAAAGGCCAGAAAGTATTAACAAAACATGTTTTAAGAGCATGATGTTCAAACATAAAAAGGGACCCAAACCTTCCAGGTTATGTTAGACCAGAGAGGTAAATAAACAGCTTTCCATCTTTCTCCTCTTGAATGCCACCTGGGAAACACCTCTGACTGTGCTCACAGGAGTGTGTTCACACTGCTGTGTGCAGGAGTCCTCTGAGGCTGCTGCTGTGGTCGCTGGTAAAGACACAAAAAAATTTGGCACTAGTTACTCAGAGGAATATAAAAAATGTCAGAGCTGGCAGCAATCTTGGAAAGGGAAAGTGCAGAGTAGGAAACTTTTGTTTATTCATAGCAAAACCCATGAGGATCGTGGGGGAAATTGTTGTTACCCCAGTAAGTCCTCCTGTGCGGGGAGAAGTGGGAGGGCACGCCAGATTTCAATTAGGCAGAATTTTCTGTTTTTAAAATGGCTAAAGACAACAGAAATATGTCCCCACAGGCTGCTCCTGGGGTGTTTTGTGTTAAACTGGTGCTGGCACAGCTGGCACGGCGCTGGTGCGTAACCTTTGCAGTAGGTGAAGAGCTGGAGGCAGACAGATGTTCCCGTGTCCTTGGCTGGGATTGTGCAGTCCCTGCCCGCACAGATGGTCCTTTGGAGCACCCTGGCAGCCTCTCCCTCTGCGTGCCCCTTCCCACCTGTTGGCACTTACAGATCCAGCAGAAGAGGGGCTGGGATCTGGGGAGAGCAGGACAAAAAGCTGCAGCATCACTTCTGGCTGTGAAACAAGGCAAGCTGTGTGCAGTGCATAGCAAGGGAGCCAACAATGAGGGCTCACCCCAGAGCAGGAGCTTTCTGTCCAGAATCCACTCTGGTAATTCACCAGATTGCAGCATGGATGGAATTACAAGGGATTTTTAATTTTTATTGAAAGGGAGCTTCTGTTCTGAGCAAAATTAGGTGATGCTCAATTGGATTTGGTTCTTCTGTGTCCTCAGCTTTATACAGAGAAAAAAAAAAAGGGCAGAGAAGAACAAATTGACTCTGGAAATCACCTCCTACAAACTTGGCTTCAATCCTGCCAGCCCTTCCTATAGGAATGAGCCTCCCACCCACACAGAGCAGCTGAAGTGGAGAAGCCCCTTTCCAGAGGCAGAGCCTTGTCAGAGCAGTTTTAGAGAGGTTTTCAGCAGGGTGCACTCATGCTGCATCCCAGGGACACACCTCCCTCCTGCCTGGGACCAGACATTTGCCCCCTTTCCCCATCTCCCACCCTTTTCCTCTCAGCAGGAATGTGGAGGAATGCTGCCTGATCACTTCCAGCATCAGCACAGGTCAGGGTGGTTTCAGCCCTTCATGCAGAGCTGGAAATAAATCCCAGAATGAGCTCAGACCTCAGTGTGACTCGTGTCACTCCATTCTGCAGGTGAGAAGAGCGTCTAGAAGTGAAATATAAAGCTGTGAGAGCATCACTCAGCACTTCAGACTTCCCTGCTTCCCTTAATGGCCTGTGGGGAATCTGTCAGGCTGGGCAGTGAGCTGGCACAGGCTGGCCTGGCATTCCTGACCTCACCAGCACCACACTGACTCCCAGCAGTGGGAAAACACAGTCATCATTATCTTTTTCCTAATAGATCATACCTTGCAGTTATAAAATGGAGCCCTGGCTCCAGCTGAATTTGAGCAGGTTTGGTTGGAGGGCAGGAGAGCGGTCCAGCAGGGATTTTGGCAGCTGCTGCAGCATGTGGCCCATCACAGCTGCTTAAGGAATAGCACTGTAGCATGCAAAATATTTTACAGGCAGGCACTTTGCAAACCCTGGAAAGTGTTCTACAGATTCTTCTGCAGAGGAGGTTGCCAGTCAGTAGCATGGTTTATTTATTTTGTTTGGTTTTCTTGGGTTATTAAACATGTTTTATTTATAGAGTGTGCTTTCTAGAGAACTGTCTGCGTGCATGTTCTTAAATAAAGCATCTGAGGGTGCTGGGCTGTTGTTTGTGTGTGTGTGGGACCATGCTGGTGCCAACAGGGAGATCCATGAGGTGTGTAGGAGCTCTGGAGGTGCTCAGTGAACTGGTGTGGAGAGTTTGTAAAGAGAGTTTGTGTGTGGCTCCCTGTGAGCCTCACCCGTGGCGCATCCATCCCCTGCTCCACCTCAGCTCCTCACCTGCTGCACCCCTTTCCCAGGTAATTTTAGTGCAGAATCCAGAATTACTAACTCCAGCCATAACCCTTTTGAGCTTAAGCATGGAAGTAACCTTGTGTTGTGAAAAATGTGAATTTGTGCGTGTGTGAATGTTTGCACCTTCTGCTCCTTTCCTGCAGCTCAGAGTGAGACTTTTGTCCCCTTGGCTCAGCTCACACAGGTACCTGTGCTGCTGCTGTCCTCCACAGCATTGCACAGGTTTTTCCCACTAGAAAACATCAACACATGGGGACAGGTGTATCAGTGCAGTGCAGGTAGAAATTTATTCTGGCAATAAACACCCTCCTGCCTTTATCTCCTCTTGTCATCCTCTTAATTAAATTGATATTCCTAAGGTGTATTCAATTTAGGAATTTGTTTTTTTTCCCTGCTGAGAAGCCCAAGTAGAAGGAATTAGGTGCATAATGGAGTGGCCAGCTGGCAGAGCTGTACTGAAATACAATTTCTGCATTTATAGGTTGGGTTTTGTCCTAGCAATCTGCAGAGCAGCCAGTGGGCAAGGAAACCCTGCTTATAAGAGCAATTTCCCATGATTATTAATGCCCTGGAAGCTGAAATCAAACATTGCTAATCCATCACTCACAGTGCTTTGACACTGAGCCATCACAAGGAAGGAAGTGTCATTTAAGTTGTGCTTTGACTGTAATGGGTTTTGAGAAAACTGAGATTATCATCTAGAACAAAAGTCTCCAGTTGGTGTCACAGAATGAATTTAAAACTCTTCCACTCTCTCTGGCCACGTGGGAACTGCTTGTCTCCACACAGCCAGATGATTTCTCTGGAGCAGGGAATTGTGTAGCTGGGGCTATTGCAGTCTGTTAATATGAGCTGTAGATTTTCCGTGGCAGGTTAATTCACAGTTTTCACATCTTGGCATTTCAAATAATTTTAATCAAATAATTAAATTCAAATTATTTTAATAAATTTAATTAATTAATTTTTAGGTTTACAATTTGTTCCAGAAGTAATGCAGTTTGCTGAGATTACACACATTTTCTGCAGTTTTGATTTTACTGCTGTATTCATTTAGCTCAGCAAATTTATAAAACTAATTAAAACAGAAGTACTTTTTTGATTCAAATTGTGAATGAAAAACAAGAATCTAATGTAAAA
The DNA here is from genome assembly GCF_027887145.1 of Ammospiza caudacuta. Lineage (NCBI taxonomy): Eukaryota > Metazoa > Chordata > Aves > Passeriformes > Passerellidae > Ammospiza > Ammospiza caudacuta. The sequence continues at coordinate 44,727,428 of NC_080599.1, read as the reverse complement.
TGACATTTTCAGGGAGATTAAGACCAATTGCAACTCTATGGGTGTTTTACAACTCAGTTTTTTAAACTAAAAGCAATTCTTTTTATAGCATATTCTTGGCATGGTTGTATTGTTTCCATGTTTTGGGATGCCAGGGGAGTGGGAGATTAGGATCTGATGCAGCAGTGTGCTGAAACATGTCTGACATTAGCCATGGAGTTGGTCCTCACTGAATTCCTTGGATTTCTTGTTTGCTGAACGGAGATGGAGCCAGACCCCATTTCAGTCAGCAGGGCTGTGCTGCTCCCCAGCTCTTGCTAGGCCTTGTGTCATCCAGGGAGTGAAAATAATCTGCAATTCCCAGGCCATCAGCATCAGAGGCAGTTTTCCCTGTGCTGGGAGTCCCCACTTCTGATGGGGAACCTGTGGGGTTGTTGGAATTCCTTTGGTGGCACACCACTGTGGGTTCAAGCACCAATTACCACCTTCCAGGTGACAAATCTGGAGGGGGCAAAAAGAGACGATCACTTAATAAATTTCTTATGAAGGCAAATGCCTCATACATAAATCAAGCTGCTTCATTAAAGGGGGAAGTGGGCTGAACAGGGAGGTGGCAAAGGTTAACTCCACACTTGTGACACCAAACCCAGTGCCACTTCTCATGAGTCCTCGCCGTGAATTGCTCTTGCCTGTCACCATCCCCAGCTCCTCTGGCAGCACTGGCATTTCTCATGCCACCTTTCACAGCATCAAAATAGTCTGAATGTTAGGAGAAATCCACACTCCTGATTTGGACAGAGGTGAATGGATTTGCTCTTTTTTCCTGTTCACATCTCGTGAGTTCCCAGTGCCCCCACGGGTCCTGGTCCTGCTGTTCCCCAGCTCCTGGCACCACACCTGCCTCAGCTGTTGTCTGTGCAGGGCTCTGAGCCTGTGACTCTCTCTGGACTCCTGTCCTACACCATCCCCATGTTTTTTTCCTGCTGCTCCAACACTGATCCTTGCCTGCCATCCTCAGTGGCAGCCATGGCTGTTGCTGAGCTGCCCATGTGAAAGGTGTTTTCAGGACCCACCTCCCACTTCTGGGCACCCCTGGGCCTCCCTGCACAGTGCAGGGTGTTTGTCTGACTCTGTTTTGGCTGTCTCAAAGACAGCAGTTTGGATTTTTGGCTGATTTCACAAACCTCTGCATTGTGAATACACAGAGAGAGGTTGTGGGGTGCCCTCAGGGCTGGATGAGGCATCCCAGCTGTTGTCACCTTGTTTGTAAATGTGGTGTTGTGCTCTGTGCTTTGGGAGTTTGTGACCAATGTTGGGGCTCTCAGCTGCTGTGAGAACAGAAAAAAAGCACAGGGAGGTTTTGACCACGCAGACACAAAACTGAATAATTTTTTGGAGCGTTTACAATTGATGAAGATGTGGCAGCAAAGAATTGACACATCCTCCTGACCCCATATGGCTGTTCCCCCTGCAGATCTCTGCTCACGTGTGCAGCATCCCTCTCTCCTCATTTACTCACACCTTGAGCAGAAGCAGGGCAGGCAGGGAAAGGCAGCACCAGCACCAACCCACCATATGCTGTTCCTAATGATTGAGAATGGCGTGTGCACAGTGCTCTCCTAACATATTCCAGGGGCCAGGGGCCTGTGGCACTACAGCTGCTGTGCTTTTATTTCCCCCAGTCCTCTCCCCTTCACCACCAAATTCTGCAGCCAGCAAGTTGAGGATGCTGTTGCTGTGAGACACCTTTGGAAGGCACTTCCATGCAATTGCTGCCACTTAAACCCCTCTGAGCTACACAGCCCAGTGCCAGGGAACGTGGTTATGATCAGGAAATTGCATTTTTCCCCCCCAAACCTCCAGCAATCAGTATTTTTGTTCTCATCCCTGTGGCAGAATCCACCCCGATTTGTGCTTGGTTCCAGTGCTGCTTTGGAGCAGCAATGGGGAGGGACAGTAGAATCCTGCCATTGCACTATTAGTTCATATTTTTATAAAACATCAAGAATTCAGAATATAGCTCTTTTAATGTCTCACTCAAGCAGGCAGGAACATTGAAATGTACATTATCTGAAGCCCAGGAGACAGGCACTAGCATTTATAGTTACAGTAGAAATCTTCTTGCATTCCAAACTCCTCAGGAGAAACATTGATAGCTTTATTCAGAACAATGACACTGAGAATTGCTGAATCATGTTCCCAGAGCATCTGTCCTGGAGGAAAATCAGTGCTGCCATCCCTGTCAAATAATGTCTGGGGTTTATGTGGCTTCTGGTCTGGGAAATGCATCAGGATGGTCCCAGCTCTGCTGTGGTCTCTCTTCTCCCTCATTTTTAGTGGAAGATTCACTCCCTTTCTGGTGGAAGTTTCCTTGCACATGGCAGGGAGTCAGAACTAAAAAACTAAACACCTTAAAAGGTCTTTAAGGTGCTTAAAAGGTCTTTAAGGTCCCCTCCAACCCAACCCATTCTGGATTCTGTGATTTTTGGGGAGAGAAGCTGTCACTGAATAAGTCAGTGAATTTTTAGCATTAGGTTGGCAGGGATGCTTAATAAAAAGCAATAAGGAGAGTTTGCCATTAAATACTTTATTAATCTGACAGTGTTTATTTGTCATATTTTTTGATACAGTGGAGAATGATCTGGCAGTAGTCAAGCCCTGGGTTTAGGTGACCTTGTGGTGAATCTTGGCCATTTTATTTTCCTGAGTGCTTGTTTCATTTTTATGGAAGAGCTCTGAGGTCCCTGTATGAGCTCCACAAGAAGTAGCAAGATTCTGCTATTACATTAAATATAAGACCTGCTACGTGTTAAAATAAAGTGGAAGCCTGCATTAAACTGGCACAAGGCAGAAATTAACCTCATATTCTGAAAGAGGCACTGATGCCATGCAGAAAATAGTCTATTTGGAGATCATTCTGCTGATATTTTTCTCAGCTATATCCTTTTTTTTTTTTTCTGGAGGGGTGGGGAGGAAAACAAGCTCTCGGTGGCCGAGTTCATTTTCTCCCGCTGCTGCTTTTTTCATTGAAGTCATCATAATCCTCCATTTGTGACATCAGAGTTACTGGCTAGCCAGATAATTATGATTTCACAAACTGAAGATTATGACCTTCAAATGAGGAAGGCACAGCGGGGAGGACAGATTCCTAAGCAACAGCCATCAGATATTTGTGAAATATTTGCAAAAATGTCCTTGCAGTTTAAAAAAAAATGAGGGAGAGAGGGCAGGAGAGAAACATCCAAAAAATATTATCAGCAGAATGAGTTGCCAGCCAGCATTTTTTTCCCCAAGTTTTCCATTTGGTGCCCATGATTCTCTAACCTGTCTCATTTAGCCTTAATGAACACGAGACATTTTTTTAGCATGCCATATGTGCTGTGGTCCTTAGGAAAAAAAATATATATCCAAATAACTTATTTTTTATGTTCTGACTCTACCCAATCATAATTTACATTTTGCACAGTTTGATGCCCATCTGCAACGTCTTTACTATCAGAAAAGGTAATAAGAAAGGGAGGGAAAAAACCACAGGAACATGTTAAACGACTGACACAAGAAAACCTGGTTGGGAGAAAATCATTTTTGTCCCTGTGTAAATAAGTAGCTTGGAAAATGGGTTGGATTTGTGGCTCCAGCGGTGGGGTTAGCTCCTGTATCAGCAGTGGCTTGAGAGGAGCCACAGCAGTTTTTGGGGAGTCTCTTGCTCTGTCAGGGGGTGGTGATTGTTTCCCCCAGGGATGGGGAGGATGAGGAGCAGCCAGGCATCCTAAAAATGAGCTGAGCTGTGCCTCAGCTGGATCCTTTTTTGTAATTTTGGGGCAAGCTATTTAATGACCACAAAGTCCCCTCATGCAAAGCTCCTTGCAAATATTCCATCCTGAAAAGGTGAAAAGCCTTGAAAGGACATTGCTTCCTCTTCCATCCTCCTCCCTGTCCTTTCAAACACCAGGATCATGTGTTTTACCCTTGGAGCCTGGCAGAAGGAGGAGGAAAGGAAGGAGTCACCAGAGGGAGGTCCCAAATAGCTCCAGCAGCCCATTTTCAGTGTGTGGCTTTGGGGCTGATGGGGTCTCAGGCATTTCAGGAAGGTGCAGATGGATTTGAGCCTTTCTGATCCTCCTGTTCTGCTGAGCAGAACATTGTTTTATTAATTAAAAACAATGTGAATTGTTTTTAATTAATAACCAATCCCAGTCCAGCTGTGTCAGACTCTGGTCAGTCACAGGTTTTTATTATTCAGTCTTGTCTAACCTTCTGGTGTCTTCTTTTTCTTTAGCATAGTTTTAGTGTATCATTTCTTTTAATATAATATCATAAAATAATAAATCAGCCTTCTGAGAGCTTGGGGTCAATTCTCATCTCTCACCTCATCCTGGGGCCCTCATAACACCACAATAGGCCCCGCGCTCACCAACTGCAACAAATGATCCCAATTAATTAGAGTTAGGAAACAATCAGCATTCTCCAAACAAATCTCCAACCACAGCAGTGCAAATTAGTCACATCAGGCCACTGGAGAGATGGGATTTGCCCAGGCCAGAGCTTGGCCTCTCTGCAGCCCCACCTTGGCTACCACACAGGGCAGGGCTCTGGACGTGTCCCACTTCCCATATTTTTCTAATATCTACTTTTTCCTTTAGTAGCTGAGTCAGAAAATGTCTCCTATCCCTTGTTTGGAATGCTACCAGTTCAAGAATGTTACCAGTTCAATCATTTTGATACCAGGAGCTGATGGGAGCTATTCCAGCCCAAGGAGGCCTTCAGCTACTTCCTCTGGGATTGTACAAAGTCAGAATTGAAAATGGATTGCAGTAGTCAGAGCAGCCTTTGTGCCAAGCTGCCAAGGGTTTATGACTCACAGATTACTTAAATTCAGCAAGTGACCAAAAAAATAGCAGCATTTCTTGTTTATGTGACACAGAGAAGAGAAATTCCTGGTGTTTACAGGAACTCCCAGAGCTCCACTAGGATGTGAGGGGTGAGGCAGGGAACTGTGATGGAGCAGCTCCTGAGAGGAACCATGCATGTGGAATCACAGAATGGGTTGGGAGGAACAGCTAAAGGCCTTCCAGTCCAATCCCTTTCCATGAGCAAGGACATCTTCAACTGGATCAGGTCACCCAGAGCCTCATCCAGACTGGGAATGTTTCTGGGGATGGAGCTTCCGCCTCTCTGGGCAACCTGTGCCAGTGTCACCAAAACTTCCTCATCTGTACATTAACCTGAGTGAGGCTCTCTGTCCAGGTTTCTTGACATTAGGGGTAAAATTCAGGATTTCTCCATGGGTCAAGAGCTCTTCCATGCAGCCAAAGTCACATCAGACTCTGTAAAATAGGGATGGGATATTTTTATGTAGCTCTGAGCTTTAAGGAAACTTCCAGTGCAAGTGATTTACTGGGGATATTCCAGAGCAATCACAGCTAATTTAACCTGGAATTCTGGAGCCTGGAATACCCCAGTGTTGTCATGAGGGCTGCTTTGCAAAGCAGGGAAAGAGAGCTGTATCCATGTGGCCAATTTACAGTCAGAAGTACAAATCCAATCCAAATCCTTCTGTCCCAGCTGAATCCGCAGCAAAGTGCTTCTGATCAAGACACAGCCTAAATAACTGTTTGTATAAAATATTTAGGGACTAATTCCTCATTACAGATGCTTTGGGAAACACTGTAAACTGCTTGCAGACAATTGAAAAATTAAAATAAAAATGGAAGGGAATTATTGAATATATTATTCAGTGCACATGATTTGACCAGCTTTAGGAACTGCAGTGTTAAATCATGAGGCAGAGCATCTGGAGTGAGTAGAGAATTAGTAGAGAATAAAGGAGCAGCAGTACCATGCCAGGTACCACAGGAACAAGTGTTTATATCAAAACAGAATTAATGCAAAGTTGTGGCTTGAAAACATGGAGAACATTCTGAGCCTCCCTCCTATGGCTGGCCCTGCTCAGAGCAATAGAGGTTAATTTTTTTCCTAGTTAATAAACAAAAAAAAACCATTTACTTCTTCAATTTCACTTCTGCTAAACATGAACCTGTGGCAGTGAACTGAAAAAACAAGAGAATAAATAATACAGACAAATACATGGAGGAGTTCAATTATCATTTTCCCCCATTGAAACTGCCTTTTAACAACTACATCTTCTGACTGACAGCTTATTAATACTAATTATACGAGATATATGCAATATAACTAGTGCACTGGTACCTTCAATTATCTTGCCTTGTCTTCATTCCTTCCCCTGTGCTCCCATCCTCCCTTTTCATGCCCCATAACCACTACCTGGAGCTGCAGCTCAGAGCCAAAGGAGCAAAAGCCTCTCATTTCTGACAGGGGCAGGAAAGAAACACACAAAATATTGTGTGTGTTTGTGATGCTTTGTGGGTGCTCACCAAGGGGAAATTCCAGCCTTGGCAGTGGTGGAAAATGCTTGGAATGTTTGGGGGAGTTCTCTGTGGAAGTCCTGTGAATTTCCTGTGAAGTTTTAGCAGTGGGACTCAGTGATTTTGGAGCTCAGACTCAATGGTCCTGGAGGTCTTTTCCAGCTTTAGTGATTATATTCCATGACTCCAAGTTCCATTGGAGGTCCTGTAAAGTTCCCATCCGCGCTGTTTCAAGCTGACCCACCCTGGTTTATACATAATTTTCACAGCTTTTCCACAGCTCAGAGTAACCCCAGGGGAATCTGTGCTGTTTGATCCAGGCTGGCACTGGCTCCCCACTACCAAAACCTCAGCACCTGATCTGCAGCAGCTTTTTGGGAGAGCTGAGGCTGGAGCAGCACTGACTGAGCCAGGTCCTTGCTCAGACCAAGTCCCCAGCACTGCCTCAGTTTTGTTTTAATCCCTGCTTAATGAACTCTCAATTGCTTATGCAAATCAAAGCAGTGGAGACACTTAAAGGTTATTTATAATTCCTGGAAACGTTATGAAATCAATCATTCCAGCTTTTACAGCTTTTACAGTGCCATTTAGATATCTAACTTTTTCCATTACATTGCTATAACAGTTTATGTAAGAAGACAAATATATTTTGGTTTTATTTTTTTATATAAGCTTGCTGATTGCTAGAACAACTATGACAGCTGACATGGAAATCAGGGAGGTTTTGATTAGGCTTTTCTGATATGCAAATGTGTGTAAATGAGTTTTATATATATTTTTAATTTTTTAAAGTTCTATTTAAAGAGCAGGCAACAGTATCCCACGGAAATTAAAGAGTGAGTCTGAGAGGAATGTTCATTTGGGACTGACTTTGAGATGTCCTGAATGGTGCTGGGAGGCAACATAGGGATAAACAGGATCACCAAATACCTTGAGGTTTATTTCAATAGTGTTTTTCTGTGGGTTTCATTAGGAATATTTTTACCTGGTGCCCATAAGGAAGCGCTGCTGGGGTCCTGGGGAGCTGAAGATGCTGCAGGTGATGAGCAGCCCCACCTGGGCAGGTGCATGGGTGTTGCTCAGGCTCTTGGTGGCTGCAGGATTTCTCCCAGCTCACAGCAAATCTCTCATCTGTCCTCTGTAAAAAAAACCCATAATTTTTACTGGTTTAAACCAAGCATTTGGCTCACTGGACACAGAAAGCTGGCAGTGATTTCCTGCAGTCCATCCTACTCTTGGTATTTTGGATCCATGAAGCTTCCAAGTGGTTTCCAGAGTGTGGACACCAGGCTGAAGAGAGGAATAGTCTAATTTTGGAGTCCTTGTCACCTCTCTTTTCAGGTTCAGCCTCAAAGAGCCAAGCTGAGGTTTCCAAATACCAAATCTGCTCTTTTGGAGCATCTGCCATCTTCTGCAAATCCCACAGCTTTGGCTCACAGGGCAAACAAAAAGCCAGGGTGGAGGAGTTGGATCCAAATCTCCCTTTTAATAGGGAGATGTGGCTGGGGATTCTCATGGCTGGTCCATCCTCAGCCTTGGATCTCCCATTTGTGCTGTGCCCTGCTGGAATTTCTGTTCAGTGTGGTGGAGTTGTGTTAATTCACCTGTTTTCTTTCATCTTTTGAAGTAAATTAACAGCTATTTTAGCAGTATCACGGTATATCTGTAACATTTATTTTGAAAAGGAAAAAGGGCTCAGAAGATTACCAAGGTGTCCAGCTGTGATAATATTACCTGCCTTGTAAAGTGCCCTAGGTGACTCTGAAGATGTAAAGCAAATTGAGGATTACATTAACTTCCTCCTGACTTGCTCAAATTATTAATTCAGTATCACCAACTATCAAATAGAGTAGGGTTATTATTTTTTTAAGTATAAATGAATAACTGTGGTACA